>NC_141693.1:565233919-565921919 GCF_964263255.1 Lissotriton vulgaris | reverse complement strand
GGGGCTAAGGGAGATTGGTTGACTCCACGCCTTCCCCCAGCAACTACCCCGGCCCCTCGTGGAGTGTGCAAGGGTGGGTAAGGAGGACTGGGACCCCTGCTCTTAGTGTGAATGTTGACTTGCGGACTGTGCAAAGTGTGCCCTGACTGCGCGGTGCTGCCAGGTGAGGGGGCACACCCTGGGCACCAGGGTCTGCAGCGAGGTCGATTACCCACCTGACCTGTCTTGAAAAACAGACCAAGGAGTTTAACAAGTGTGTGAGTGATCAAAACCCCTTGGTGCAATGAACGTGAGGGCTGGTCTGCGCCAGGTTAGGTGGGATACTGATGCGTCCTTGCAACGGGCACACCGCCAGCAAACCTCTCCCCCGCACTGTCAGGCATCAGCAAGTGTAATAGAACCAAAAAGATGATGAACGATACCTGGGTACAGCAGAGCCAGAGGAAACTCTGGCGGAGGTCCTTAGCCATCCTGATGTGCTATCGGTCATCCGACCTGGGTATAGTGGCAAAAGATTATTTTCCTCTGGAATTCCCCGCAGAATAGCTGGTACTTGGAAGCCAGAGTTCTGTAAAATCTGGTATCTCGTAAAGAAAATGATTAGAGGTCTTGGGGCCAAATCAATCTTAACCTGTTCTCAAACGTTAAAGGGTTAAGAAGCCCAGCTCACTGGTGTGGAGCAAGGTATCAAATGTTGGTCCCTAGTGTGCCACTTTTAGTAAGCAGAACTGGCGCTGTGGGCTGAACCGAATGCTGGGTTAAGGCTCCCGATAACAACGCTTATCAGACCCCAGAAAAAGTGTTCGTTGATATAGACAGCAGGGAAGTGACAATGGAAGTTGGAATCCACTAAGGAGTGTGTAACAACTCACCTGCCAAATCATCTAGCCCTTTAAATGGAGGGTGCTGGAGCATCAAGCCCATACCCGGCCGTCACCGGTGTGGAGTGAAACATGGGAGCTAAGTCACAATAAGTCAGAGGGCCACTGCGGTGTGCAGGTAAGTCTGGGTCGAGGGCCCGAGTGGATCCTCTGCTGCCAGGCAGATGGGAGGGATGGAGTATGGGCCATGTGAGGCTGCCTCCACATCGTGCAGTGCAGCAAGATGAGTGGTTTTGTTTTTAGAACTTCCCCAGTTCTGTAGTGTATTATGTTTCACCTTTTGTTTCCTTGTGAAAGTGGCAATCTGCATACTGCTGTACTTTTGAAACCGTCTCAGTGATCAAACAGATATTTTGGTGAGCTGCCATATTATTTATCTAGCTTCTGGCAGGCCAAGATCCCCTTCCTGCCTTTGTGCTGGTAATTGCTTAGAAACTCCGAGCCCTTGGCAAACGGAGTTTTGTTTCTATTAGCCCAAGGTACATGAACTAACCATATATTTGCAGCCTATACTCTGCCATTCCTGACAGCTGTGCTGAATTTGATCCGGTGCTTGCAGGTAGGCCCACCAGCACTCATTTTTGGGAACCTGAATTTAATTTTCCTTATCAGACTTTTTTCAGGGTCCTCTTAAAGATTTATGGGGCCCTGTGAAAGCTACATTTTGGTGCCTCTTGTTTGGAACAACTTTAAAGCTATGACCCATTTCAGTTAATAGAAGCACCAATAATGGTAAAAGCAATATTGAATAATAGGTTAAACTTTCAGAAACTTGGTACACAAAAAATATGAAGTGAAAGATCAAGCTGCCGACGTCTGTCAGCCAAATTGTTTCAAAAGCTTGAATAAGCATTGTCCAGTTCCATTTCTTTTTGTACTTGTCTCTCGAAATTTTTTGTCTTGTAACAATAATATTGTAAATGGTATTCAATTTCAAACCAGGCTGTCCATTCCAATAATGAAAAGAATCAATAACTTTAACTTGGTCACATTTTTGTGGACTAGTGCACACTAATAAATTGGTATAACATACAATAATGGTTCACTGTAGAGTTATCAAAACATCATTATTCAACAACTTGGTGGATGCAGCCGCTGTGTACAGAGGATACAAAAATTAAAAACTGTATGCATTTTAGACATTTGATGACCTGGTTACAAAGTTCATGACCCAACCACAAGTAAGAATCAAGTATGAATTAGATGCTGTTCACCCCCCAAATTGTTGAATAATAATGTTCTGAATAAGACTACAGTGAATCATTGTTGTTTGTGATAGTTTAATAACCCAAGGCTCCTTGTCTAGCTGATCAGGCAAAGCCTTGTTTTTTGGATAATAATAAAATAAGACATAAGCACATACGTTAAATAAACAATATAAAGAAAATGTAGTTAAAACTATGTTAAAACCCAGGCAATAGATATATGTTCTATGTGTCGTTGTTATTCACTAGATAATTGTGAACACTGTAACACCCATCAAACAGAAGCACAAGTAAGCCCATTACAGTGATGATAAAGATGGGTAAATATTTGACGTAGTGCTTGCCATCATAGCCTAGCTGTAACCTCATGAAAAACACCATACTATAAAATGGGAAATTACAGTCTCCTGAGAAAACATTTATGGTATGAAGTAGGCTACTGGAAAGAGAGCAACAAGGATAAAGCAGTTTTATTCTAACCTTGTACAGTAGAGCATACTCTTTCAGAATTTAGATAGGCGTATCCTATCACACCTTACAGTTAATGGTGGTCCTCTCCCCAAATGTTGATATCTCATGACCTGTGGGTTCCACAGTCCCCTGAGTCAGGAGGTCTGCACATAAGGTTGATACTCCGAGAAAATGAACTGGCAGACTTCAGTATAGCTCATAGGGGATCAAATGGTATATGAGTCTACAGAAGGCACACACATGGACCATTCATGCATGCATCTCTTGCTTTGCCTTGTATACAGGTCAACCAGGTGCTTGACTTCAGCACAACAAGGTACTGTATTGGGATCAAGAATAATAAAAAGTAGAGAGAGCATAATCTTCCAGAAGATTCACCACCCAGTTTACCTGTACGTGAAGATGTTGATTTCATGATATAGACTTCCTCTGAGCTTCAGGGAAGAACAAGAATGTTTCTAGATTCTGTGTGAGGGTTTCTGACCTCCTTGGTAAGACAGTGGTTTCCATACAGAGAAAGAATTGTGAATTAATGTTGTTTTTGACCATTATAAATTTGTTTACATTAGCCATCAGGAAATACATTTATTAAATCTGGATAACTTTGTCAAAGCATTGCCTGTTCTCATATTGTGCGAATATCTGCACTCAGTTTGATAGAACCTTTCTCACTAGAAGAACATGATTCTGTTATTTTATCACTATCAAATGGAAAAACCACTGGAGAGTATGGCTTTCCCTCAGACACAGTCAGAGAAGCTTTAATCCCTCACCTATTAAAATGGGCAAATTATGTATTAAGAGGTGGTGATTACCCTTCTTTATTAAACACCAGCAGAGTGATGATTTTTATTTTTAAGGCAGAAAATCGGAAGACTGATTAGTTTACTGAATTCAGACTACAATATTGTAAATAAATTAATAGATAATAAAATTAATAAAGTGGTTGATAAATTGATCCATGAAGATTAACCCCTTCGATGCTGATGACGAGCTCAGCTCGTCATCAGCCACGGGGGGCGTGTGCGGATGACGAGCTGAGCTCGTCATGTAACGCGGCTTTTGTAAAAAAGCCGCGCAGCGCAAAAATGACCGCCGCAGCGATGCGGTTAAGATTGCTTCATTGCAGGTCTTCAAATATACTTCAATACAAATTATGTAATTAACCCATTAGATGTTTTCACTGAGAAAGCTTTCAACCTCATGTGCTGGGAGAGTCTTTTTTATTTTACAAATGTTTGACTTTCCTACACAACTTACATGTCCTAAGCAATTTATACAGAGGTGGTAAGGCCAGATTGATAGTAAATTAATTTGATGGAGGCAATTTAAAGGTAAATCAGGGAATTAGAATGTGTTGTCCTCTATCCACAATATTGTGTGCTTTGTTTATGGAGCATCTCACGGTACCTGTTTGGTTTCATAAAGTTAAACATCCTCCTATTCAAAGCAATGATTGCTAATTTTGAAAATGAATAATGAATACAGCAAAACAATTTTCAAGATTTTTTCACAGTTCTAAGACCTTGTCGAATGTAAAATCAATGCATCAAAATAAAAAATGTTATTATGTAAATCTACTCCATAAGTTTTAATAACTGAGATTCAATGATCATTCAAAAACAAAGCTAAATTATATTTGGAGATTGATATTACATCAAATTTAGCTGACATAAGATTTAAATTGAAGACCATAAATTCACAAAATAAAATTGTTACTACTTAGATGTATAGCCCTCCCTCTCGTGATCATTTACTGAGTAGTCCAAATAGGAATGTAAGTTTTTCCTTTGTTTAATTTTGTTTTTATTGCTGTTCCTTCTGCTATGAATTGTAATTTATTTTAGAGAAGTACAGAGTTTGTTTTCCTCACTTCTGTGGGGAAATTACGTCACTTAGCATTGTAGTAGATCTCAAGTGCAAGGGGGCTTAGCAGTTCTAAATATTAAAACATACTGTTTTGCAACTTTTGCACATATAGCCTCAAGATATAAAAATATGCATCTGGTAAATAGATATTTTGAAAATTATTTGATAAATATGATGCTTAATGATATTCAAATTGACATCGTTATGAGGTTGGCATATCACCTAAGAGCGTATTCCAGGTTTAAATGCAGCTACTCATCCTAATGATTTAACCTTGAAGCGGCAGCCATTTTCGGATAAAGTAATATTAGCCAGGTGTCAAATTAAGGGTTTTTTATAAAGTGTCAGATTTTTTAATAAAGGGCAAATGGGTTTCTTGGTCAAGTTTAGAAGCATCACTACAGCACTTTAACGTATTGACCTGAGCAGTATGAGTCTCAACATCAATTTAAGGTTTTGCTTAATAGAGAACCCCAATGTGAGATTGATTGGTTCTTGGAAAATTTATCCGGCATTTCTAAAAGAAGCAGGCATTTTTATGAGAATTTCTAGTAAATGGGACAGTGAGGAGAATGTTAGAATAACACCAGGTATGTGGAATAATGTTAATAATCTGTAGTTTTCTATTTTCAGGGGATCAATTACCATATGTAGCATAGCACTCAAAGCAGTGTGCAGTTGCAGATACAATTTTATGTAAAATGGTTAATTTATCATACTCATGTCTTTTTCAATAAGATTAACCCTGTTTTTTCAGTCTACTGCCTCAGATGTGTCTCTAAGGAGACGGGTAATTGGTCTTATATCATATTACCTTGTACAAGATTAGACTCTAATTTTGAGTTCTGTAAACCCAATTAAGACATTAAAATACCATATGATCCTTGGATGGTTCTACAAGGTTATCCTCTGCAATCAACCAGTGTTCTGAAGTGCTGCTTATCACCCTGCGGGTTACTAGGCGCTGGGGTACAGTTAGCCACAGTTGAAAAGCCAGGTCTTGCGTTCCCTCCAGAAGTCGGCGAGAGAGGGTGAGGTTTACAGATGGAGAGGGCGGTCATTCCGGGACTTGTCAGTGAGGTAGGAGAAAGAATGACCGCCACTGAGTCTCTGCCAGATGTGCAGGATGTGTGCAAGGGCAAGGGAGGCAGATCGGAGTTGTCTGGTTGGCTGATGGAAGGTCAGGTGGTGATTAATGTATGCGGGTACGGTGTTGTGGAGGGCCGCCTTGTAAGTGTGAGTCAGCAGCTTGGACTGGCATCTTTTCTGAACCGGGAGCCAGTGGAGGTTTCTGAGGAGGTGGGTGATGCTGAACTATTTAGGAAGATCAAGGACGAGTCTGGCTGTGGTATTCTGTATGATCTGAAGTTGTTTGGGGAGGTAGGTAATGGTTCAGACGTAGAGCGCATTTCCGTAGTCCAGTCGGCTAGTGATGAGGGCTTGAGTCACTGTTTTCCTAGTGCTGACGAGTCCACCTAAAGTTCTCACGAAGCACGCATAGGTTGTGGAAGCAGGAGGAGGCTACCGGGTTTTACCTGGTGCTCCATGGAGAGGTTGTTGTCCAGGATGATGCTGAGGTGTAGGTGTGGCTGGTGGGAGTTAGTAATGGTCCGGGTGCTGGGGGCCACCATGTGTCATCCCATTGTAGAGTTGTTGTTTCCAAAGAAGAGCAGGTCGGGCTTGTCTGTGTTCAGTTTCAGGCAGTTGGATTTCATCCAGTCAGTGATGTTGGTTATGCCATTCTGGAAGTTGCCCCTGGCGCTGGCGGTATCCTCCAGGGGATGACTTGGGTGTCATCTCCTTATGAGATGATGTTGATTCCGAGGGTGAAGACAATGGCAGCCAGTGGGGTCATGTAGGCATTGAAGAGGGTGGTGAGGAGAAACAATTCCTGAGGGCCTCCGTAGATGATGTTCATGGGTTCAAAGGTGAAAGAAGGAAGGTGGATTATTTGTGTCTGTCCAGTGCGGAAGGAGGAGATAAACTTGATGGCATTTCCTCTGATACCAATGTGGTGGAGTCTGATAAGGAGGGTGTGGTAAGATATGGTGTTAAAGGCCGCTGAGAGGTCGAAGAGGATCAGGGCAGCTGGCTCGCCATGGTCGAGGATGGCTCTGATATCGTTGGTTGAGGCTATCAAGATGGTCTTGGTGAGGTGGTTGGAGCGGAAACCTGACTGGGTGAGGTCAAGTAGGTTGCTTCCTTCAAAGTAGTCAACCAGCTGGCAGTTGATGGCTTTCTCAATGGGTTTATCAGATAAGCATAATAAGTTGAACCATATCTATGCTGATAGCTCGAACATTAATTTTGCAAAGTTGGAAAACTAAAATATTTCCAACATTTCAGGACTGGTGGCCAAAACATTTAGAGTAAAACACCAACAACAGATATATACAGCCCAAGTAGGAGCCACTTGAAAATTCCCTAGGTTGTGGGAGAATGTTAATAAGATAGAAGTTGGTTCTATTCTTCTAGTACATTGCTGTAGTCATATCTTTAATGACGATGTTTTGATTATTGTTTCGATTTTATCTTCCTTAATAACAAATATTATAAAAATAAAAGGATGTCCTGGTATGTGAGAGTGCTGGTGAACAAAATAAAATACATTTCAATCCTGAGAGGGTACTTGTGTATCTGTGACTGAAAAGTAATAGCTGCACTGAATGGATGCTTTTCATTTGTTGATATTTGTCCACATGAGAAGTCCTAAAAAATGTGAATTCATCTGGGCATGCACAGTTTTAAAATGATGGGACAATGTGTTACATAGTAAGTGTATTGAGCATTAGATGCGGTTTTCATTTTAAAATGATATACTGACTAATACATAATGTTTTCTATTTTCAAGGATGGCCATAGCCAAATATATTCCTTGCCTTGGATCTCTGCTGAGAGTGTCTCGTCAAGACTCCAGGTCTTATAGCAGCTACCCATCCACACGACGCTCTACTGTTACCAGCCAGACGTCTGATGCAAGTGGGCTACATAGAGTTAAAAGCCGACTAAACTCTATTTCCGACAGCGAATCAGTAAGCATCAATAGCAAAGATCAGACATACTTCCACTCTGCATGTTCTGGAAAGTCTAGCAATAGGAATTACTCTGGGAGGAAAGTATTCAAGGGTGACAATAGAGAAGAGGAAAACATTTGGAGTAACCCATTGGGTATGGCAGTGGTGGCTGGTTGCCTTTGAAAGAGGTGTAACTGCAACAAATGATGGACGGAATACTGAATTATTCTGGCATTCTCCCCCAGTCATGAGATCTGGGTTAAATCCATTGTTCTACGCCACCCCAGTTTGGACCCAGCCATATGCGAATCAATCTTGACCCTGTGCCTCATGGGAAAAGTCCAGACCGAACTGCAAAGCCAGGTCCTCCCTGGTCCGGAAACAAGCATCATGGGACTAGTTTTGGGGTATGTCACCCCTCATGAGCCAGGCTACCTTGAAACCAGTCGCACAGTGAGCAAGGGACCCAGGTCTGGGCATACTCGTCCCACTTAGGCTGAAAAGTGTAACTGCAATAAATGATGGAGGGAATACTGAATTATTCATACATTCTTCCCCAGTCAAGAGATCTGGGTTAAATTAATTGTTCTTTTGCCCACTACGCCACCCCAGTTTCGACCCAGCCATATGCAAATAAATCTTGACTCTGTACCTCATGTGAATAGTCCAGACCGTACTGCCTTAGCCAGGTCATCCCTGGACCGGAAACAAGCATCCTGAGACCAGCTTGGCAATTCGGGCTGGACTGTTCCCACATGGAACAGGGTCAAGACTGATTTGCATATGGCAGGGTCCAAACTGGGGTGGTGTGGTGAGCAAAAGATTCATGGATTTAATGCAGATCTTTGTGCCAGGGTGTGTAGGTGTGTATTGTGCAGCATACCGTCCATCAATTGTTTCCTTTGCATATGTCGCCCTAAGTGGGAAGGGTATGCCCAGACGTGGGTCCCATGCTCACTACACCACTGCATTCGAGCTAGCCTGGCTGATGAAGGGTAATGCCCTGAAAAGGGTCCCAGAATGCTTGTTTCCGGTCCAGGGAGGACCTGGCTTTGCAGTTTGAGCAGGACTGTTCCTACAAGGAACAGGGTCAAGACTGATTTGCATATGGATGGGTCCAAACTGGGGTGGTGTGGTGAGCTAAAGAATGATAGATTTATCCCAGATCCTTGTGACTAGGGTGAATGATTGCATTGTCCAGCATTCCGTCCATCAATTGTTTCTTTTGCATTTGAAAGAGGTGGGGCATAACACCTGCCTCGCACTTCAAAGAGGAATGCCATCATGTCTGCTTTCATCAAGATGGTGGGAAGAAGTGGTGTAGATTCAACTGCTCTAAGATAATGTTGAAAATAATATGACAAAAGTATGCACATTTTAGCACAATTGTCCTAAAAATGTCAAAAAAGCTATAGGTGATATAGGCAAAGCTAAAAATGTAATTCCACATGCTCTATTGCAGGTGTCTCCAACCAATGATCGCGAGCTAACAGTAGCTCCCAGACACCTTCAAAGTAGCTTGCAGCCTTGAGTTCATTTTTAAATAAGCACAGAGTCACATTGTTCATTTAACATTAATGGAAGGCTGTGTTTACTTTTCATCATCATCAGCCTGCGGATAGCAGAGCCTGTTAATGACCCAATTGCTCTATTGTGCCTCAGCAACTTGCCGTGTTGCGTGCGTGCATGATTCCGTGACCCTGATGTGCCCGAGAGCCGGAGCTTGGAGAGGGAGCTGGAGCACGGAGACAGGAGCAGCGAGATGCTAAAGGGGAAATTGGAGTGTTATGTGAATTCTTCCCCAAGCGTTTCCTTGGCCTTCATTGAATCGAGGTCATCTTGCTGTGATTTACCGCTGTCAGCGTTACTCGCCCATCCCCCCCCCTGAAGAGAAGCCTGAACATCGCGCTACATTTTGCGTTTTGAGAGCAGCGTGAGTCCCTGCTTGAGCGCCTGCCCTGGGAGACGGGGGCTTGGTGGGCCTGAAGTGAGGTGGGCGGGAGAAGAGAGAGTGTGCCTAAAGTGCGGTGGAGGAGAGGTGGAAAATCGTGTGGAAGGCGCCACCTGGAGGAGCAGCCGAACTTATCTTTATATAACCCAATATTTATATCAACCTCGCAGTAGCTGATTTGCGCGGTTGTTTAAGGAGGTACCTTTCTTGTTTGACTGTATTTGCAGTGAAGAAGGGCACAGCACACGGCACGAGCACATGGCACAACAGAGGTAAGTCACAAAAAAGTTTATACAATCTGCTATTATTAAGATTTATCATTACGTAGGTGTTAAACGTCCGGAGGACAGTGCTTCGTGTACTGGGGGCTGGACTTGAGGACAATATTGCGTAATTTTTTATAACGGCAGGTGAAGTACAATTGGAGGTGCTTAAATGGCCCCTCAGAGAAATAAAAACTCATTGGGCCTAGTGCAGAAAGGAATGGTCACTGCAACAGACCAAACAAACTCTGGGGAGAATCAGAGATGCTCAGGGGCAGAGCCAAAAGCCAAACGTGTTCAAAGAAAAAAAGGGAAAGCCTCCAAAGAGTCATTACATGGAGGAAGTAAGGGAGGCGTAGCATCAAACTCCATTAAAGAATTCGTTGGGAAACATTTTAAAAGGGTCTTTTCCCCTGCTAAATCCCTGGCTACAGAAGAAGGGGATAAATCATGGAAAGGGGACTCTTCCTTAATCTTTGACGAACGCACGGTGGATTCAATAAATCTGGCTAACTAATTGGTACAGTCTTTGATTGGATATCGGGGGGCAATAATGTCACCTCGACTTTCCTCATCTCCCCGATTGCGACCACAGACGCCCGATGAAGCAGAATGCTTGGGATCAAGAAAAAATGAAGAAGTAGCCCATACCTCAGATGGAAGACTAAACGGAAGAGATAGTCCAATTTCATATGGAGCCAAGGGACTTGTGTATGTGGACAATATTAGTGACATTAATGGTGAAAATCAATCCTTAGACCAAATTATGGAATCTTCAGAAACTCCCGCTTTCTCAATGCTGGAGTTAATGTTAATTCTACAAAAATCACTCCAAGGCTTGCTGGAAGTGATTATGTTGAACCATGATATTTTAAAAACTCAGAAAATGCACCTTTTAAAAATTGAGGGAGAATTACATGGCATTAGGGGGCAAATGCCATCAATGTTAAGACCTGTCTCGGACCCTGTATTGATAGCCCCGCTGAGGGAGGGGGGTGAGGAGATTGGAAATGTTGATCCCCCGATGGTTAATCTTGATGTTGAATCACCAACTACCAATCACGAAGTTTATGTTTCAAGCTGGCCGATGTTGGTAAAAAGAAGGGGAGGATATAGAACCTGTGGGTTGCCAAAACTGCGAAAAAGGTAAGAAGAAATGTATAAAGAAATGATAAAACAAGAGCAAGGTAAATGACTAGGGAACATAAGGAATGTATAGGCGTACCTGAACAAGTATCTAAGTTTGAACCCTTTAAAGTAGTGAGAGAAATAGGAATGACAAGAATAATTGCAGTGAAACCAGCAAGGATGTTAGTAAAAAATGAGAATTGTAACAGGAAGCAAAACCACCAGGACAAGGAGCTAAAAAATAAAAACCAATTGCCTCTCATGGTAGCAAGAACTCCTGGCCTTGTGACTTCCCCTAATGATAAGTTACTTCGGGGTATTAGCCTGGAGGAAGGGGAAAGACATAATACTCAACTGCCACCGAGGGGATTTAGATTGGAAGGAGAGGAGGGTAAAGGGAATAAGTGGCTTTACGCCGAAAAAGGGAAAGTGGGAAGGCGTGGGGAAAAACGAAGAAAAGCTCCTATTTAAATAGATCCCACCTTCTTAACTCATTTGCCCACTGCCCAAATTTAAAAGGAATAGGATCTAAAGATCTTCGGCAGGAGGGATTTCAAGCATCATGTGATGGCAAGGAGTTTACTAGAGTACAGTTCTATTCTGACCTGGTCCAGGCTGCAGTGGTAAATGCAGAGAAGGAGATACGTAATTAAGGGATTAGGCTAGTGCCCCAAGAAGAGGCCGTACCAGAATTTAATGCTCCGCAACAGAAAATGTTCCTACGTTTCCATGCAGGCCTAGGTAAAAAACAATTGAAGCTACCTGGAAACGAAGTGGACCAAGTGTTGGAAAATTTCAATATAGTAATAAATAATTCAGACCTGATGAAAGCATGGAAAAATTGGAGCTATAGTATAAGCCCTGCAGGCCCTTCCCAGCGTTATATAGAGGGAACTGAATTTAACAGGATGCTGAGCCATGTAGAATAGGTAACCGGGCAGCCACATGGCATAAAACTGGTCTCCTGGACTGTAAATGGTCTTGGAACACAGTTAAATCAGGAATTTTTAACAAAGCTTTCGAAAAATAATTAGATCATTTGTGGAGAGCCCCCCGTAGTTGAATAGTTTCGACAAATCCATCGTCCTGCGATAAAGTCTAGCTCTGGCCGTGCTGCAGGTGGCTCATTGATTTTATTGTCACCAAACATAGTGATTAGGGTATCCTAGTTACCTGTGACATGTAAGTGGCTTTTGGCCTGTAGGATTTCGACAAAGTTTGTTGACAATAAATATGAAAATATGTTGATTTTAAATGTTAATATGCAATGAGGCTCTCATGAAGAATATGGGATTGAATTGGGAAAGTTTAAGAATGATTTGGACTCATTATGTGATGAATATGGGTCTGATTTAATTTTGTTGATGGGAGATTTTAATCATAAATTAAACCCAAAATTGTTAGATCTTTGGTATACAGAAATTTTGGATTCATACGACATAAAAAAGCAGAGTTCTCCGAAAATATAATATCAACCGTTGCTTCTAAGCTGGGAAATTATCTAGCGTCAAAAAGTATTTTCTGCTTAAATGGCAGGCAAGCTCAGGATTGCCCAGAAAAAAAAGACTTTTAAATATGGGACTCAGAATTGCCCTATTGATTATGTTTTTATGCTGGCTTGGAACTTTGAATTAGTATCAGACTTTAGGATTAAGCCTTTGGAGTGTAGTGACCATAACCTAACAAAATTAGAGTTGGTAATATCCCCCAGGATGCTTGCGAAAAAGTAATCTTATAAGAGATGGAATATCCGAAGCGGATAACTACCCGGCTATCAGATGTATTTATAGAAAGGTTAACTCGTCTGCAACAAAATGTTAAGCTAGGAAGCGTGAGCGGCCAAGACTTATTATGGTATGTTGACAAAATAGACCAAGTAGTTAAATGTATCAGTATAGAATTAAGAATAGATGTAAGGGCACCCAAGGACAAAGAAAGGAGGCAGGCAAAACAAGGAAATTGGTTTACTATATATTGCTTAAATAAGAAAAAAGAACTAAGGAGAGAAGAACGTAGTCTACGCAAAAAATGTGGCCTGGCTAGGGCTGAAAATCTCGCCAAAATAAAGGGGGAATTTACCTCACTTATCCATAATGCCAAAAGGGTCCACAAAGAATTATGTTGAGGAAAATTATTGGAGGCAATAGAATCTAGGAACATTCGTCAGTTCTGGATGCTAATAAAATCAGCTACAGAATCTTCTGTTGCCCCAATGATTTGTGTAGTGGAAGAGGGGGTATGGGAAGACTATTTACAGGAATTATATTCCCCGGAGAGGGAGATTGGAGAGGAGAGTCCAAGAGATTGGAGCGGCCTAGTAGAGAACTTAAAACCAGATTTCTCAATAGCTAATGTTCTTAGTACAATAAGGACTTTGAACTTAACAAGAGCAGCTGGCTCAGATAATCTACCAGCGCTGATAATAAATTCAAACCAGTCCTGGTGGGCAGAATTCTTCTCGAAGATGTTTTTATCAATCTTAGAACTAGGGAAGATTCCCACAAATTGGAAGGGTGCAATAATGAGGCCGATTCACAAGAAAGGGGATGTATATGCTCCAAAGAATTACAGACTTATTAGCGTTAGATATAGGAGAAAAGATCTTTGCGAAAATACTATTAGGTAAATTAAAAGATTGGGTAGAACAGGGATCCATTGTTCCAGTTGAAGAAGGAGGGTTCAAAGAAGGTCACTCCACAATAGATTATTGCTTCGCCCTGTGGGCATTGGCCAGGAAATCGTTAGAGCAAAATGGCAAACTGTTTTGTTGCTTTGTTGATTTCCGGGAGGCTTTCGATTCGGTGGATCGCAATAGCCTTTGGGAAGTCCTGGAAAATGATGGCATACCGGATGGTATTTTGATCACTTTAAAATAGTTACACAGTGATAACTGGGCCCAGGTCATTAGAGATACAAAGGGGTCTCTAACTCATAAAATCCCTGTAAAGACCGGTCTTAGACACGCACCCCTGCTTTTTAAAAAATTTCTAGCAGATCTCCCCTCACTGCTGGAAATTTCTTTCTTTAAGATCTTTATTTCGGCAAGATAGCCATAAAAGACACATATATATACATACATAAAACAAGGATCAATCAATTACATACATCAGTTCATGAAAGAATTCTTTTTAAAAAGTAAAGTGCAACATCAAAATTCATCAGTCTCCTAATAGCATGGTTCATTTTACATAATTCATTTAGCAGCAGGAGTGGAATATAAAGTGGACCTCCTCAAAGCATCTGACCCAATTTCTTTCGAACAATAAACACTGAATGAAGGAATCTACTGATACTGAATACAATAAACTGGGCAGTATTAGTTTTTACAATCCTATATGCTGTAAGGCAAGATCTAGTTCCTAGGAGAGCACGCATGGGTTTTAACCATTTTTTCCGAGCTTTCGAATACGCTTTACATATGAATAGCATGTGAACTTCCTTCTCCATACAGGAAACTAAACACATAGGACATCTTCCACTAATGCCATTTGTACATGCCCGGTTTTTCTTTGACCAGCGTTCTATATTAGAGTTCAACATGAGATTCCCATACCTGAATTTCAGGTAGAGAGTCTTAGCAGCAGGGGGCTCTATTTCATCCAGAAAGGATTCAAAACAGGGTTCGCCTTTGAACAATAAAAAGTCTTTAGTTAAGGTCCCAATTCTGCTCTCATGTACAAACCTATTGTTCACATAGGACCAAAAAGCTCTCTTCACCACGGTTTTAGCAAAGGGTGGTAAGTTCTCTGGGTTTTCCCATAATGAATGCAGACCCAACATTCTGAACCATTTTTGAATATGCCCAAACCATAGGATAGAGTTAAAAGAGTCAAGATTTAATACCTCACAGAGGCTGTTCCAGTAGTCTAACAATTCTGGAGTGGCCCAAATCCTAATCCAGAACATTAATGGTCTTATAATTGTAAGATAATCGGTTCGTTTAAAATTCAAATCAAATTGGAGGGGAATTAAAGGGGTGCTAGTGGGGACCCTTACTATTGATCTCATAGATTTATTATCCAATCCTTGGAAGCTCTCTCTAGCCCATGGACCCCATATTTCGGCCCCGTATAGGGCGGCAGATTGGATTTTAAATTTGAAGAGTTCAAGAACAGGTGTTACACTCTTGCTAGTACTAGCATTCAATTTGTTCATTATTGGTTTAACATTTTGAGCATATGACACCTTACTTTTCTCAATTTGGGCCTTCCATGTTAACTTTGAGTCAAGTACCACCCCCAAATAAGAAAAATTATCAACAGTTCTAAGAGTTTGTCCATTCAGGGTCAATTTCCCTCTGTCCGGTCTGCTAGGGTTCAGTGCCATACATTTAGTTTTGTCAATGTTAATTTCTAAGCCTTTTTTTTCACAGTAGCTACTAAAGGAGTTTAAGAGTGCCTGGAGGCCCTTCTTGGTCTGGGATATTAAGATGGTATCATCCGCGAAGAGCAACGCAGGCACTCTCTCTCCGTTTAGCTGGGGTGAATCGTTGTTACAGGCATTCAGATGTTCTGGGACGTCATTAACAAATATGGAAAATAAGGTGGGGGCCAGGACGCATCCTTGCCGGACGCCGCGCTCGATTGGAATATCGCGCGTCAATTCGCCATTTGGACCCCATCTAATGTTGGCATGGTTTCTAGCATGTAGCTCAATTACCTGTATCAAAAGACTCCCTGGCATGCCGGCTTTGTTTAAAGATCTCCAGAGCAAATTTCGAGGAACAAGATCAAATGCAGCTCTAAGATCAACGAACGCTACATACAAATGACCTTTCCTAATGTGTACATACTTCCAGTAAATACAACAGAATCTGAAGACCTGATCCAGAGTGCTGGTCTTGGACCTAAAGCCTGCCTGAAATTTAGAAAGTATTGCTGACTCCTCCAGCCAATCATTTATTCGGTATAGCAAATGCTTGGCATAGAGTTTTTGCAGGGTGTCCATTAGACTAATGGGTCTATAGTTTGAGGGGACAGATCTATTACCTTTCTTAAAAATTAATACAACTTCTGCTGCACGCCAGCTTTCGGGGAAAGTACAATTTTTTGACAGAACATTAAATAAACGATTTATGTAAGGAGCCCAGACTTCAATTGCATGCTTATAAAGGTCACCAGGTATTTTGTCAGGGCCGGGGGCTTTACTGTTTTTTAGTTCATTGATTACCTTTTTTGTTTCATCCAGGGTAAAATCAAGGCATTCAGGAGATGGGGGTAACCATGGGACCTCTCCAGTAACACTATCATATTGTTTGTACAGAGATGTAAAGTGTTTCACCCATGTTAATTCGTCCAAAACGTGTCCTTCACAACTCTTCCTGCATGCCCCCCATTTGCAACCAACCTCCAAAAACCAACATTGTCATTTGTTTTTGCGGCAGCCAACATATCTGCCCAGGTCAGCTCTTCCCATTGTTTTTTAGATTCTTTTAGGACGTGCTTGTGTTCTTCCCTTGCGAGTTTAACATCCATCTTGGAGCCCTCTTTGATAGCGGTTAGGAGCTTCTTCTTAGCCATCCTACATGAGCGGTTATACCAAAGCTTCCCATGGCATCCCATCCTTGCATTTTGCTGGTTTTTCCTTGGCATTTTAGTCATATGGATTTTAAGTTTATCAAAAAAGACTTTATGTAGTTCTACAAAATGTTCATAGTTCTCAGTTAGGAAGGGTTGGCCAGCTATGGGTCCAAAGATCGAGCCAAAAAGAGAGTAGACCGCTGCTAGGGTTTTGCCGTCAGACAGCAGATACGGCCATTTTAAAGCACGTCTATTGTTATTAATGTGTATCAGTTCACATGGTTCGCCAACAGCTTCCTCACTCGGTATATCGCTGAACATATGTGCATCAATATGGAGTTCCAGGGGATAATGATCACTCTCATCCCTGGTTACTACTCTAAAATCCATCATAAAGTGCCAAATGCTTAGTGAGACAAGAATAAAGTCAAGCCTACTTTCTGATTTCGCAAAGGTTGGCTGTTTGGTTAGGTCAGACGGAAGGCGGCCGTTACATGCTCTCAAACCATGGTCAACTGTTAGCCTCAATAGTTGGACCGCTAGGGTGGTACACTTAACATAATTCGAGGTTTCAAGCTGAGGAATGTTATAGGCTTGATCCTCATCCTCGAGAACATCCGTGATCCCAAGAATCGGTTCGAAATTACAGTTCAAGTCGCCTCCCAAAATTACAGGGACTTCACCGACCACCCTCTTCATGAAGGAATCCCGAATTTACAAGGTAGGTATGACCCTGGAGCGACCTATAGGTCTATTATAGACGTTGATAATGTAGTATTCACACCCCTTTGCAGTGACAATTTTTAAGGCCAGGATGTCAGGGGTTCCTGTATCTATGGATTCAACCCTTATAGCTAATGTAATTTTGACCCATATGATCAATCCCCCGGATGGCCTTCCCCTCTCAGACTGCACAGCCTCATTACCAAAGGTTTTAAAACCCATCCTGTGCGGGATGTCCATGGCCCATGTTTCTTGCAGTAGGCAGAAATCACTGGAGTCAACATAATCTGCCCAATCAGGGTCCTTCAGATTTTTGCCTACTCCAGCAATATTCCAGGATAAAAAGTGCAGTTTTGGGATTAGCACATTACCAGAAAAGTCACAGTTAACAATAGGCACTACTGAGGCCGACAGGGGAACTACACTATCAAGCTTTGTATCCTCTATTTGGTTCCCTACATTAATTGTCAAGACCCCTGTTACACAATTAAGATTTCCACCAGGGCAGTCTTCATGCATGTCGAGGCATACTGAATTCCCTTCAAGATAGCTTTTCTTGTTCTGAGTGCTATTTCCTCGACTAGAGTGAGTACGCCCCACGCCCAATGTACAATAAAAATCATAAAGCTTGGGGATGCAGTTTGGTATGGTCTCAAGTCAGTCAACTGCATCTAGGCAGCTGAACCTATTAAAAGTGGGGATTCCAGTCCACATATTTAGCTCAGTTTGTCTGGCCAGATTTGGCGCATAGCCAAAGTGTAGATTAGGAGTGTTCCAGCCATAACCATACTTGGGAAGCCTCGGAGGAGGATAAAAGAACGAAAGGGGTCTAGCTATAATAGGAGATGTATCTCCGTATGTTTTCCATGCGCAAATCTGGTCAGCACTGTGGGGTTCCTCAAATGAGATGACTATACAGTCACCCGGAATTGACTTTGTCATTTGTCCGACCCATGGTACCCTACGGACCATCAGAATTTTACTTTTCATGTGATTTGGAATTGGTTTATTTGAGTTTAACCAATAAATCACCTTATTTTTTAGTGATGCAAAATTCTCTTCATTTTGGTTTTGCAGTTCGGGTACACCAGTGAGGACAATGACAAATGGACTAGCATCAGGGGGCAGATCGATGTACCCTCCCTTAAAATTGTTATAGGCGTGAGCTGACTGATGATTGTATGAATCTATTCTATTGGCATGGGATCTATCAGCCAAGGATTTATTAGGGCCCTGGGTAGTATTGCTATTAGAAGGTCTAGTTGTTGATGAGAACTTCTGCGAGACAGAAGTCTTGGGAGCAGAAGAATTAGTGGCAACCACATTTGCTGATTGCGATTTTTTACATTGAGCAGGAACGTTCGGCTGAGGTTTATTAGTTATGTTAGCCGGTGGCACGTTCAGGGGTGTGATAGTGGGTGTTGTTTGGGTATTGACTTTCGAATTAGGATTTTTGTTTTTGACTACCCCTTCTTTTTGTTGCTGCACACTAAATGGATTGATGTTCGAAGATACCACAGGTGCCAAAGTTGGAGCATGTGTGGAAGTATCATTGCCATTAAGGCTTAGGCTTGCTAACGTTATGACCCTTTTTTCTACCTCAAGTAATTTGTTTTCAATACCAGCTAACCTAACTTCTAATGGCCTGAGAAGTGCTTTAAGCGTTTCCCAAACTATTTTCAAGAACTCTTCCCTGTCCCCTTGTGTGGAGTGCCTGGATGTGGAATTATTCTCTCCCTCTTCTACTGAATGATCTGCTCTTTGTTCCGGGTTAGATAGCTCTATATTGTCATTATTACATTGATCATTGGAGGGCATTTGATCAGTCGCGTTGGTAGGGATGACAATGGATTGTTGGGGAGCCCCCCCTAGAAGACATTGACTTGATGCTACCTTAGCCTTCTTTCTAGCGTACACGGATAAGTTTTTGCGTTTACGTTTCTGTTTGGGTGGTGACTTAACGGTTTCCCGGGTCTCGCTCGGACCAGCTCCCCCCAGCACCTTATCCCCCACATTAGCCTCAATCAATCGCTCAGAAGATGAAATATTTTCAGATGCAACACTATCGGGTAGTACTGGGCTGTCTACTTCTAAGTTGAGAGTGGAAGCTAGCTCCTCATGTATAGAATGCACCTCAGCCAGAGTGATGATTGGTACAGGGCCAGTAGAGCGCTCAGGAGTTTTAGAAGTTGCAATATTACCTAGTGAGGATTTCTTTCCCAGTGCTAGTTCAATTGACAACTTTCTTGCAGACTCTAACTCTAGGGAGACTCTGTGCTGAAGCTTAGTGATCTCATTGTCGATGGATAGGCTAGTCCTTGTAATAAAATCGTCCAAGGTCCCTTTAGCCTTTTTCCCATTTTTTGTGGTCTTGCTTCGTGTAGCATGAACAGACATATTTTAAGATGATGGGTGTAGACTTTACCAAAAGGGAATATTACTGATATACTGGAGAAGGTACAGCCAAGGGGGATGGCCCGGTCCGGTCTTGCTCGGTCTGTAACGGCCCTGTCTTTGCCCAGTCTTCGCCCGGGCTGCGTCCCGCGCTGCGGGAGTTTGAAGGAGTGATAAAGGGGCGTGATAGGCGGGGGGCGGGCCAGCAGGGAGAGCGGACCGGAAGCTATCCGTCGGTCTTGCAGGGACTTCTGGGTATTGAAGTCCCCGCACGCTCGCAGCCCCGCTGATGCCTCACGCCCGGTGCCGCCTTTCCGCCTTACCGCCTCGGTAAAACAATGCTCCTCGTGAATCAAGTGTTTGGCCCCCTCACACACAAACGAAGCGGCGAGTAGTGGAGTGGTGAACTGCTGTGCCTCGCTGACGGTTCAAAAATCCTCCGTTGGACAGGCAAGTTGAATGAGTAAGTGACCCACTCGTTAGGCAGTAGGAACGCTGTTATGAAGCCTCAGGAGGGCGGGGGGCGGGCCAGCAGGGAGAGCGGACCAGAAGCTATCCGTCGGTCTTGCAGGGACTTCCGGGTATTGAAGTCCCCGCACGCTTGCAGCCCCGCTGATGCCTCACGCCCGATGCTGCCTTTCCGCCTTACCGCCTCGGTAAAACAATACTCCTCGTGAATGAAGTGTTTGACCCCGTCACACACAAACGAAGCGGCACCCGCGGAGCGGGTGCGGCGAGTAGTGGAGTGGTGAACTGCTGTGCCTCGCTGATGGTTCAAAAATCCTCCGTTGGACAGGCAAGTCGAATGAGTAAGTGACCCACTCGTTAGGCAGTAGGAACGCTGTTATGAAGCCTCAGGAGGGCGGGGGGCGGGCCAGCAGGGAGAGCGGACCGGAAGCTATCCGTTGGTCTTGCAGGGACTTCTGGGTATTGAAGTCCCCGCACGCTCGCAGCCCCGCTGATGCCTCACGCCCGGTGCCGCCTTTCCGCCTTACCGCCTCGGTAAAACAATGCTCCTCGTGAATTAAGTGTTTGGCCCCGTCACACACAAACGAAGCGGCACCCGCGGAGCGGGTGCGGCGAGTAGTGGAGTGGTGAACTGCTGTGCCTCGCTGACGGTTCAAAAATCCTCCGTTGGACAGGCAAGTCGAATGAGTAAGTGACCCACTCGTTAGGCAGTAGGAACGCTGTTATGAAGCCTCAGGAGGGCGGGGGGTGGGCCAGCAGGGAGAGCGGACCGGAAGCTATCCGTCGGTCTTGCAGGGACTTCTGGGTATTGAAGTCCCCGCACGCTCGCAGCCCCGCTGATGCCTCACGCCCGGTGCCGCCTTTCCGCCTTACCGCCTCGGTAAAACAATGCTCCTCGTGAATGAAGTGTTTGGCCCCGTCACACACAAACGAAGCGGCACCCGCGGAGCGGGTGCGGCGAGTAGTGGAGTGGTGAACTGCTGTGCCTCACTGACGGTTCAAAAATCCTCCGTTGGACAGGCAAGTCGAATGAGTAAGTGACCCCGTCGAATGAGTAAGTGACCCTGCTGGAAATTAAAAGAAGCCCGAGCCCGCGTATTAACAGAAATAAAGTGTCATGTCTTTATACGCTGACGACCTTGTGATCCTTGACCAAACCGAAATGGATCTCCAAAGAAAATTAAATTTGTTTCAAAATTACTGTGATAAAAGGTTTTTAACTATAAACATGGAAAAAACGAAGGTCTTACGATTTGGGAAGAGAGTTAAAAAAAAAATTCAATTGGTTTTTAGGACAAGATAAATTAGAAATCGTAAGCGAATATAAATACCTAGGCCTTTGGTTTGATAGTGCACTGAAGTGGGGTACTCACTTGGAGGCACAAGCTACATAAGCCTTACTTTATAAAGGCGAAATTAAAAGAGGGATGCTGATTTTAAAACTTTTTAAAATGTTCTCCCAAAAATGAGAATTTATAGATGAGAATTTTATGGATTTATATATTTTTTTCTTTTGTAATTTGTGTTAAAATGAAATGTGTCTTTTATTATGTTATCACTATGAGGATCCAAAAGCTGTTTATGGTTTTAAAGACTATGGTCTAAATAAGCACTGTTTCTCTCTCTCTCTCTCTCTCTCTCTCTCTCTCTCTCTCTCTCTTTCTAATGAGCAGTGCTCAGTCAGAGTTATGGGCCAGGCTGGGTCACAAAGGTGAAAGAACTGAAGCACTGAAGTAATTAATTCTTACATAAAAGTATTTGTCCACTCAATATTAGAGCATGCATGAGGACAAAATGATCTTTCTGAATGCTTTTAAATGAGAGAAAGTGAAAATGAGAAATTACCTTAATGATTAAGGCTTCATTTAGTTGTATCCCATTTACAAGAAGCAGCCTTTTGTTCCCAGTGATCTGTAGACACTGCCATATTTATAACTGAAAAATAGTCATTGTTTTCAAATGGGAGTTTTGTAAAGTGAAGAAAACCTTTGTCATGAAACATTAAGTATTGTCTTTCCCCACTGTCAATTCAGCCACATACCTCTTAGTGTTTTATGAAGCATGTTCGCTTAAAATTCCCCCTATTTAAGCAAATGTATTTTTCTGTTTTAATTATGGCACCATGTCTGCAGGCCACTGGGAGCAAGATACTTGTGTTTGTAAATGTGACACTTGGAAAGGGGAAAACTGCAAATGATGAATTTTATGGAATTCAAATTAACAAAGTTAACTCTTCAGTTTAATTTTCTCAATATGGTGCCATATCTATAAGTGAAAAAAACAACCATTATTATAAGTTGGAAATATTGAAACTGTAGAATATGTTCTGTATTCCGAACATTTAAGCAAAACATTTTCCTGCACATTTGTGTTATACAACATGGTGCCATATATGGTGAAAGGTATGCTCTGAGCCACAAGTACATATAACATGGTCTCCCAGTCACCTGTGCACAAATATCCCATTCCTATGCACACATATTCATGCATCCCTAAAGACCACACTCTCACTGCCACGCATTGCAGCCCTGTCATAGTGCCCCTAGTCAACTATTTTGCAAACCATAGCATCTGGATCGATAGACATTAGGCTTAAAGCCAATTAAGCTGAGTGTGGGGCCATCTGGTAACACTGCATGAGTCGCTTAGCTTTGAGTAGCTCACAATAACTTTCACTGATCAGAAGTACCTACCACCACAGAAAAGGTTGGAGAACCCTCCTCTATCATTTAGTAAAGCATATATAAAGAGTTTCACATTTCACTTCAAGAATTTGTTTTCATCCTAGAAAAACGAACAAGTTAAAAAATACACAGTTTTTGCTTTCTCAGGAAGTACAGTAGAGCTACACAGATTCTACAACTTTAAAGCAATGTTGTTGCTCACATTATTGAGAATCAAAAGCATTTGAAAGGTGGGCATCGCTATGATATGGATGTCCATAACAGGCCAGGGATTACCAGCATCATGCTAGCGCCATTATAACAATGAAGATGAGCAGTAGGCATGAATGCCGATCTTTTGCTAAGCATTATCATCAATTTCCCTGGTCAGAATTTTGACAGGTGTCTTGCACCACCATATCATGGATATCCCCCGCATGCCAAGAACTAACATCAATATGCCAGAGCCATAATTTTAACACGGTTGGGCACTATCGTGCCACATATGAGTCATATGGCACAAATTACCACCAATGTGGCAGAACAGCCTTTTGCCAGAGGCTGGCAATTTCATGGAGTGTCTGTCCAGTTTAGGGACCACCATTATGCTATGCATTCTCTCCATATGCAAAGAATTACCACAATATTCCAAAGGCTATATTTTGACAGGATTGGGCTCCATCATGTCATCAAAGCCCCCTTCTAGTAACAGAAAACACCTATATGCAAAGATCATAATTTTGCTTAGGGTAGTTACTTCATGAATTGGATGCCTCCCAAATGCCTAGAATTCCCACCAATATGCCAAATACTGCATTTTGGACAGAATCTGTCATGGAAGTCCCCATACGGGAAGAATGCCAACAGTATCCTAGTTCATTTTGTCAGGGGTACGCATATTCGTCCATTGGCTTGTCCCAATTTGCAAGAATTTCGATCATCACTATAACAGGATCAGTTTTTATCTTGGGATGGGAACCATCATGCCATGGAGGTCAAGAAGTACCACTTCATATATGCTAGCTTCAGTTGCCAGTATCATCATTTTGCCATGGGTAGGCACCTTATGCTCTAGATAGCCACCAAATCATTAGAATTGCTACCAATACAACACTTCCAGCATTTTCCTATTGGTGGACACATTTGTGCCATCTCACTTATAAAGATTTTCCAAAAATAGAATATAGTACATTACAACACAATGTATTACATTGCGTGTTTTTACAATGCAGTTGTTACAACAACTGCGTTGTTAGTATGTGATGCATTTGCACTTGCTGGAGGGGGCTTGCCTGTCTTAAGAATAGTAATATTTACTATTCATACTCCAGTTTGCGCAACAGTTGGGCAGGTGTTGGAATTCATTTCCAATACCTCAGCGCCCCCTACAGTAAGTTGTTGTAATGACTTGCGATGTAATGCATCGCGTACTAACAACGCGGTAGTTGTAATGACCGCATTGTAATAGTCTTGCAATGTTATGACAGTGTTGTAAAAGCTGATTCCAACAAAAATATGGCAGTTCTACCATTTTACCAGGGTTTCTCTCATACGCCAGGTTAACACCAATATGCATGTCCTCCCCCGAGAGCAAAATGAGCGAACAACGGGGCATATGTACAAGGAAATGTGGCAACGTTTGTAGCGGCATGCTGCAGTATTTCTAAAATTCCGGGATGCAAGGCATTAGCAAGAATACGGCACACTCCTGTGCTTTCCCTAGCACTGGTACTAAAAATAGCTGCCTAGCGACAACACAGATACCCTTGGATCATAGTGCAATGATACCTGCATTGCAGGGATGATTGTTTAATTGCAGGAAGGTGTCCCTTCCTGCACATAAAGAATCAATAATGGTGATTTGCTACCCCTATGTGTTTGCTGCATTCTGCAGCAAACATAGAAGTAATCATAGAACATAGAAGTAATCGCCATTATTTAATTGATGTTGTGCATGAAAGGGAATGTTCAAGCACAAAAACAATCATTAATGCCGTTTTGTTCTTTCTATGTGTGCTGCTGAATGCAGCACACAAACAAGCAGCAAACACAAAGAGAAATAAAAGTATTTCTCCTCATTGCGCCAATCTAACGCCAACTTTTGCATGGTATTAGTTTTTAGTGCTGACTCATTTTTACACATCCTTGCAAATGTGGGGCAGGGTGAAAAGCAAGTGGTATTGCAGTGGAACCCCCTAACAACACCCATTGCACGCCCCTTTTATGCAGATACCTGCGTGAAAGGGTACCATATTTAAAAAGCAGCATAAGCTACAAAAAGTGGCTTACCGCCACTTTGTAAATATGGAGCAGGGCATTTTGCCACCGGAATGTTGGTAAAAGTGATGTTCTGGTTACGCAATCCCCTTTTACATATGCCCCAACATTTGTTATACATACCTTACTTCCTCTTACCATGACAATGATCATAGCACTCCTTTGTGAGCAGTAGCAGTGTTAGGCCATGAAAGCCATGCTGTGTGCAGGAAACAAGAAGCTGTAGAGAGCGGGAGGGGATTTATGAAGAAGAGAGGAACAGCCTCAAGCTCTGTTCCAGCCTTTGGAATGGATGGAAGCTTCAGCCCTATCAGGAACTGAGACAGTGCTTGTGATCTTACCCTTGCTTTTTCACCTGGCACGCAATTGGTTATGATGAGTGCTCCTTGGTAGTCTTATTTATTTGATGTGCTGCATTGCTCGAACATGCTTAGCATATATACTGCTGATTATGTCTGTGTCAGGGCACAATATTGAAGTACAATCTCAGGAAGATAGGTAAGTATAAGAAATGTTGCTAGCTCATGTTGCTCCCGTGGCATGCATATTGGTGTTAAAGTGGTGTATGGAAGAAACCGTGGTACAATGGTAGAACTGCCATATTTTTGGTAAATCTTTATAAGTGAGAGGGCATCAATGGCACAAAGGTGTCCACAACTAGGAAAATGCTGGAAGTGTTGTATTGGTGCTATTTCTTATGATCTGGTGGCAAGCATATCTGATGTGGGAGTTTTTGACATCCATGGCATGATGGTTCCCATCCCAAGGACAAAACTGACGCTGCTATAGTGGCCGTCATTTTTGCAAAATGGGACAATTCAATCTATGAAGATGCCTACCTGACAAAATGTTCTAACTAGGATACTGTTGGTATTCTTTCCATGGGGACATCCATGACAGATCCTATCCAACATGCAGTATTTGGCAAATCGGTGTAATTCTTGGCATTTGGGAGGCATCCAAGTCATGAGGTAATTATCCCAGGCAAAATGATGACCTTTGCATATTGGGGTTCTTTGTTACTAGAAGGGGGGTGCAATGGCATGATGGAGCCCAAACCTGTCTAAATGCAGACTTTGGAATATTGTGGGAATTTTAATCATATGGAAAGCATTCATAATGGTGCACCCTAAATTGGCCAGACACTCCATGATATTGCCAGCCTCTGGCAAAATGCTGTTCTGCCACATTGGTGTTAATATGTGTCATATGAGTGATATGTGCAAAAGAAACAATTAATGGGCGGAATGCCGGACAATACAAACATTCACCCCCAGTCACACAAAGATCTGGTTTAAATCCATCATTATTTTGCTCACCACAACACCCCAGTTTGGAACCAGCCATATGCAAATCAGTCTTGACCCTGTTCCTTGTGGGAACAGGCTAGCCCAAGCCAGGTTCTTCCTGGACCTGAAACAAGCATCATGGGACCGGGTTCAGGGCATCACCCTTCATCAGCCGACTTGCTTGACTCCAGTGGTGTAGTGAGCACGGAACCCACGTCTGGGCATACCCTTGCCACTTAGGGTGACATATGCAAAAGAAACAAATGACGTTCGGAATGCAGCGCAATGCAAATAATCACCCCCAGTCACAAGGATCTGGGTTAAATCCATCATTCTTTTGCTCACCACACCACCCCAGTTTTGACCCAGCCATATGCAAATCAGTCTTGACGATGCTCCTTGTGGGAACAGTCCAGCCCAAACTGCCACGCCAGGTCCTCCCTGGCCTGGAAACAAGCATCCTGGGACCAGTTTCAGGGTATCACCCTTAAATAGTGTGGTCATTCTTGGCATATGGAGAGCATGCATAGCATAATGTTGTTCCCTAAACTGGACAGACACTCCATGATATTGCCAGCCTCTGGCAAAATGCTGTTCTGGCACATTGCTGGTAATTTGTGTCATATGAGTCATATGTGGCACAATAGTGCCCAACCTTGTTAAAATGGTGGCCCTGTCCTATTGGTGTTAGTTCTTGACATGTAGGGGGTATCCATGGCATGGAGTTGCAGACACCTGTCAAAATTCTGACCAGGGATATTGATAGTATTTCTTGGAAAAAGATCAGCATCCATGTATGGGGCTCACCTTCATTATTACACTGGCCCTGGCATGATGGTGGTAATCCCTGGACTATTGTTGACATCCATGACATAGTGACGCCCACCTTGGAAATGCTCCTGATTCTCCATAATGTGAACAACAGGTTGTAGAATCTATATAGCTCTACTGTACTTCCTGAGAATGTAAAATCAGTGGGGCATATTCTCAAGGACATATCGCTGAGTTAGCAGCACTTTATCGCAGCCAAAGTAGTGATAAATGTATCGCCCCCATTCACAAGCTGGTGCTAACAGCCAATATCACCAGTTTACCTGCGATAGCAGCCGCATAAAACATTGCAACAGATGACACCGGCAACTATCGCTAATGAGATGCAGAGTAGGCGTTCCCGTGCAGAACGCTGCGACAACACCACTTCACAACATTCTCAACGACCAGCCAGATCGGCGATAAGATCACAAAACAGGTGATAAGGCGCGTTAGCAGCAGGAATTTAACACCTGCCCTTACCTGGTGTAAAGTCAGACGACAACCTGCACCAGAAAAGAGAGCCCATCCCAGAGCCACACCTGAAGAACAACAGATGTCATGGAGCTACTGATTATGCAGCTCGGAGACCCAAGAGGGCCACAACACCCACCGCCACCACCCCTAAACGCCCCCTCTCCCCCGGACCAAGATATTTCACATCAACTTCATGAAATCATGAACAAAACAATTCACCTGATATCGCACAATTACAACACTTAACATTCATGTGTGGTCAGAAAAAGGAGACACATTCATTCATCTTTGAATTTCCAAACAAATCCTTTTATTCAGATTAAACCAAAAACAACTATTTTGAAGGGTCATGGCGGGTCTTCTCAGGACAATCTGTAAGTTACAGCCTAGAAGACAAATTCAAAATAAGAAGGTGTGTCATGCGTCCATCAAAGGACAGAGAGAGAGAGAAAGAGAGAGAGAGAGAGGAAGAGAGAGAAAGAGTGAGAGGGAGAGAGAGAAGAAGAGAGAGAGAGACAGGGAGAGAGAGAGAAACACAGGGAGAGAGAGGGGAAGAGAGAGAGAGACAGATATATAGAGGGAGAGAGAGAGAGAAAGAGAGCAAGAGAGAGAGAGGGCGAGAGCGACAATTAAAGGAAGAGAGGGAGAGGGAGGGAGAATGCTGACACTGCCAACCCAGGCCTCACTGCTCACCTGCTGCCGCTGGTGTGTCTCCAACCATGTGCGGGTATACACTGTAGTCCACCAGGTCCCTTATCTTAAACAGAGTCCAGATTCATGAATGTCAGAGTCCATACAATTGGACATGCCATCTTCGCTTGCCCGCCCCTGCGCACACAGACTGCTGCACCCCAGCCCCTTCCGCTGCCTAGCGATGATTGCCCGCATCTGTGCACTCAGGCCTCACTGCTCACCTTCCGCCACCGGCGTGTATCCAAGAGTTCCCACCACGTGCCGGTGCAAGCTCCAAGCCTGGGGCCCGCAAACTTGCCAGCCTTCACATCATACAATTTGGGTCAGTCGCCCCTTCAGCTCCGATTTTGCTGACCCTTACCCCTTTCATGCGGTGTGCTTTGCCTTTTGTGCTTATACAGTGCTGGGATGTTGCATACGTGTGTACATTGATCTGGTACGAGTTGGGGCTCTGGGGCATGGTTTGTCCGCAGATGTGCTATACTTAACTGTGCATGTGTGCCATTGTGCCCATCTCCCCCTGTCCCCCCAGTCCCTGGTCGTTACTCACCCAGGTGCTGTTGTGTCAGGTCATGTTGAGCAGTGTCTGGTCCCCCAACTCCTGTCACTGTCACCCCACTGATGACTGTGGACACCATTTCCTCTATCTCGTCCAGTTCCTCCTGCGGCGCTGGACTCCCACTTCTAGTCTGCATTGCTGTCTTCCGGTTGTTGGCGAGTTTCTGTTTGGTTCTGCGCTTCACATCGTTCCAGCACCCCTTGACCTCTTCCATTGTCCTCTTCAGCACTCTGACTGCATTCCCTCAGTCCACGATGGACTGCCATATTCCATTGTTTGTTGCCAATGACACAGTGGAGGTGACAAACAGTAGTTGATGGTTTTCTACCACCTCAGTTATCAGGATCCTGTTTTCCTGCGGACTGAACGGCGTCTTCCTCTTCTTCTTGTCCTTGTCCTTCCCTGACACCGAGGTCCCAGGATGGTCCTCCGGGGGGCTTGTGGGGTTCTCGTTGTCCTCTGTACTTGCTCCGGCCACCTCCATTGTGCTTCACAGTTGCTTTGCTTTTGTTTGTATGTTTCTACTTTTATAGTGACTTCTCTCCCCTGACGTGTGTGACCTGCAGGCCTGGCAAGGATTATTGCTTATTTTTTTATCACGGTTGGGCCCATCGCAACTTTTTTCGCGTTGGGGTTTACATTTTCATTGCCGTCCCGGTGACTTTATTTTGGAAATTTTACGTGTTTTATCCGGAACATATCGCATGTTATCGCCGTGTTGTGAATTGGACTTTAACACAGAGTTATTTTCCAGCGATAAACGGCGATATGAACCATTGCGATAACCGATTTTGGTGATGATTATCGCACGTTTTGAGAATGTCCCCCAGTCTATTTTATAACTTGTCCGTGCTTCCAGGATGAAAAAATTAATTGACCTGAAATGTGAAATTGTTTATTTATACTTTGTTAAAGGACTGACCTGGGGAGGGAAAATACAATCTACTGTGAAACGCTGACCCTATGATATAAACAAGGAGACTACACTGACCCTAATATGAAACTTTTTCCATCACTAGATCCACCCACAGAGACATATGGCCCACTTGGTGGTGGAATGGAATGGAGCAACTGCCACTCTTTTGGAAATGTGGTGCAGGAAACCCACTGTAAACAAAGAAATTAACTCCATGATCGAAATAACTCAGGAGAAAGAACTGTTCCAAATACCTGCACCCCCCTGACGTTCCCTTAACAAAGAACCCACAATTCCCAATACTGACAGACAATAAAGGGAAATTCTAATTGCACAAGGTGGGACTAGCTAAATGGGGGAATCTCTGTGTAAATAGTGCCTTCATCACTATAGATACATTTGTGGCACACTCTAAGATTACCCCACTTCACAGCTTTCTTCAAGAACCGGACTATTTTATACCACTCTGGCTAATATTCAACGCTAAAACTACTAGGAAGCTCGTAGCTGTACTGTATATAGAAATGTAGGAATTGAAACCCCCTCAAGAGATCCTTGCTAGAGTGGGGTGGGATGAGGAACTAGACAAACCCTCAACGGAAGACATATGGGAATACTGCTGCTCCCAAACAGGACAGCTTATACAAAGTAACATATTACGATTAATGCACGTCAGATACCTCCGCCACATATATTACACCTCAAGGGTGCTGCACAGGTGGCGTCTGGGACTCGTCCTCACCTGTGAATGCTGTGGGGCACCTGAAGAGGGATTCTTGTATCTAACATGCCTTGAATGGGATCTGCGCGCAGCTAACGGTAGAACCAAATCAGATTCGATGGGAAAGGTCACTTTTGACAACTCCCTGCATTCGAGTCGTATTGACTACTTCTTAATAAAGATAGAGTTTTGGAAAATCCTAGAGGATATGGAAGTAGTCCAAAGACCTGAAAGTGACCATAATCCCCTGGCAATTAAATTACTACTGAATGAGGGTCTCAGATTGGATTCTGTATCCACTACCGTTACAGCCGAGGCTGTTCTCACGAATGATTGTAGAAGGGTACGCTGGACTAGGCTTATAGATAACCCTACCGTATTAGAAAGGGTTACGGTGGAGGTCTCAGCAGCCACCAATTTGATGGTACCCATAGTTAATGAGGGCACTTCCCTGGAAGAAATAGGGGCGATTCATGAGTCTCTTTTTAATAAGATTAAAACTTTTTTTAATGAACCCGCTAAAGGAAGGAATAATGGTCCAGTACCAATCAGGACCAAATGGTATGATAAATCTTGTCGTCTTGCCCATAGCACCCTAATAGCTGCTATTAAATCTAAGTCAGCCAATGATATTAGGCTAGCTAGGGTTATTTACAAGAAAGTACTTAAAGAGGCAAAAACCAACTGGGACGAACAGCGCTGGCTAGATTTATACCAAGCAAGCACCTCATCTAACCAACAAAAATTCTGGGAGGTTGTGAGGTGGGGAGGGACTGGGGATTCGAAAGTCCCTGTTAACCATGTGCCTGCAGAACAATGGGTCAAGCACTACGCGACGCAGTTTAGTAACACGGAACGGATCTCCCATACGTGGGAAGATGCCAGTGTACAGACTGCGGTGCCCATACTTGACCACATTGTCTTCACAGAAACAGATACTGTAGTTGCTCTTAAACAAGTTCAGAACGGTAAGGCCCCCGGTATGGACTGTGTCCCAGCGGACCTTTTTAAGTATGACCAGGTGCACTGGGTCCCGTACATAACTATCCTAGCAAATGCTATAGCTAGAGGGACCAGGATCCCAAATTCATGGAAGGGGGCAGAGATCCTGCCCGTGTATAAAAAAGGGGACAAAACTGATGCAGGAAACTACCGACCCATCAGTCTTATTGATGCCCTACAAAAGGTAGTGGCTAGAATGCTTTTAGGAAAAATCGACTCCTGGATGACCGAAGCTGACATTCTCTCTCCATTACAAGCTGGCTTTAGGGCTCACATTAGTACCGTAGATCAGATTTTAAGATTCGTTATGATCTACTGGAAAACCGTGTTTTTGAGAGGTGGCACGATATACGCTGCATTTGTGGACCTCAAATCAGCGTTTGATTTGGTCCCCAGAGGAAAGATGTGGGCTGCATTAAGAAAGATGGGTGTTCCTTCTGTGCTCCTAGAATTTACCATCAGGATGCACAAGGGAAATTTTGCTAGAGTTAGGTGGGGTCGCCAGGGCCAGGTCACAGATTCCCTCCCCGTGACTCGTGGAGTGAGACAGGGCTGTGTCCTGGCCCCCACCCTTTTCATACTTTTTATTAATCAAGTGGTTAAGTTTCTCTCAGAAACCCCTACCGATGCTCCATCACTGGGTGGGACTAAATTCCCCCTTTTAATTTTTGCCGATGACACGCTCATATTTGCTAAAACACAGAAGGGTCTGCAGGTAGCTATAGACAAATTTACGGATTTCTGTAATGAGAACGATTTAGAAATTAATATTAATAAAACCAAATTTATGGTCTTGACAAAGAAAAAAACACAAAGGGGCAATGTTACGATGAACGGGTCTAGCCTGGAACAGGTTGAAGTTATGACCTATCTTGGTGTGACAATGGACTATAGATTACGCTGGAAAGAGCAAATAGCGGCACTTAGCTTGAAATTTACGCGTCTGTCCGGTTGTCTGGTGAAGGAGCAGCGGAGTTCTCTGACCAAAAGGGTATTGCCCGCTCTTAAAATCTATAGTGCAAAAATCAGCTCTGCCATATTATCTGGGGCTGATATATGGGGTTGTGTGGACTTGGCTGTCCTTGATAGGATACAGAACAAATTTTTCCGAAACCTTGTCAGTCTTCCCCCATCAACACCCGCTCTACCACTTTTGATGGACATGGGGTTCCACTCAATTAAACATCAAGCCCAGTATAGGATGGTGGCGTTATGGAGACGCATATGGTCCACACCGGAACTTGCCATGTTTGCCCAAGAGCTCCAGGATGTTAGACTACAACAGGGGGCAGGTGATATTCCTTGGTTTAAGTTAATTAGAAATACTCTCATCGGAATGGGCCTCCCCCAGTTGTGGTATGAGCCGGGCTCTCACACCTTTCCCTCTAAGATAGATTTTAAATCTCTCTTCTGGTCTATGGTTAAAAATGAACACGTTGCTCTTTCAGAGAAACCGAACCTGACCGGTCTGTTTCTGCTACATAAAATAGTCCCTCATACTGAGTGCTTTTGGGATGTAATTCTCAAAACCTTAGATAGGAAACTTTACTTTCAGTTCTGTCTAGGTACATTGCCATTACGGGCCTTCACCTGTGGTTGGCAGAAGTCGGCGACTTCATTTTGTCCATGTTGTACGGACCATAAAGAAACAATAGGTCATTTCTTGTTTGTTTGTAATGCTTACCGTGAACCACGCCGCAAGTGGCTAAAGCCTATATGCTATAGATTAAAGACCCGGTCAAGTAGTGAAGCCTTGCTCATTCTAAGAACTAACACCTCTGAATGGCTTTCCATTGGATTGGCCAAATTCCTTGGATGGGCTTGGTTATTAAGGACTAAGATAGTTTGTAACATCCCGTCATGAAACACCCATATAGTATGTTAGTTTACTAGATTGTAACTCCGACCAGTAGTGATGTTGTGTCTTTTTATATTCATTTGTCTAATAATAATCTTCTCTTGTCGTCTTTATGCATATATTTAATTGAGGTTTTTAATCAACTCTTAAAAGAAATTTGCGTTTAGTTTTCATATAATGTCATTGATTATGTAACACTGTTATTATTTATATGTTTGTAAATATTTTGTCTTTTATGAAGAATATTCGAAATAAAGACGTTAAAAACTGAAACTGTATCTAACATGGGAATGTAGAGGAGTTAAAACTTTTTGGGACACTGTATCATACATGCTACAAAATTACTGATGTTCTATTGAACTAACCCCACATATAGCATATGGAATTGGTTAAAACAATACCGCCCGCCAATCGGAAATTCATTGCACGAGCCCTTCTACTGGATAAGCATTTGGTAGCTAAACATTTGGGTTGAGGTCATTAACAGAACTCATTTACTGCTATGAACAATCAGAGACATATGCAGAATTGCTACTGGAATTTTCTTTCCTGAAGGACATATTGGCACCATTTAGCAAGTTCCTACTTTGACATGATGAAAGCTGCTAAATTCCTACGATTAATAGTATAAGCAGTGGGGGGGGGGATAGTGTTCATGCGGGTGACATATATATGTATGAGTCTAGTCTGGCTTGTGGTATTGGCAGTCTACATCAGTATGATATGGTACATTATTGACTGTATTTTATTCAGCTCATTACCAGAACAGTTGAATAAAGCACATTGAAAAAAAAGAAATCTGTACAATAGTCCAAAAACTTGATGATAGGCAATAATTATCCAACCACTTCTAACAATTTGCGTGATTATTATCGCATCTGACAGTGGCCAAATCGTAATGAGGGCCTTGGTTTTTTAACACATATATTGGTTAAGCTTTTGGTATCTATATTTAATAGCACATTTGGTTCACAGCATGTTCACTGAAGTAGATTCTTTCCTAATTTTGCTGCAAGTATAAAATGGGACTGCTACATCTCATTTGTAAATGATGATCAAACTGCTTTACTATAAAAGACTGAATTATTATTAAAGACTCAGATCTGAAGACCTTATCAGGTATGTATCATGAGGAAGCCTACAATGTGGCTTCAGCACCAGACACCAGGCTTTGTTTACCAGAATCAATAACGCACCTGGGGCAAATAGTCAGAAGGGGGGTCCATTGAGAGCCCTATGCTATTAGTGGGAGACATCCACCCTTATAGAGGTATGGAGGAGCCTGTAAGGCCCATTGTGAATGGAAGCAAACGTGTTTAGCTCTCATCAGGTTAAGAGTACTTTAGGACCTTTAAGAAGATGAAGGGGACTAGTGTAGCAATGGGTTCTTGATTTAAGCATGGGCAATTCAGTGCTGGCACTTCCCATTTTGCAGTTTACAGCATTTAGGCACTAGAGGGCATCATTATTATCACTGTGAATGCCATTAATGATACTGGTTCATATGTTGTGCTGCATTGGGTGGTATTTTTTGTATACCTATTGATTCACATGTACCGGAGAAACCACCATTTTATGCACTTAACTCCACTGTCCAACCACCTGCTGTGTCTGGTGAACTGTGATTTATCATTAAGTTCCAGGCTCTATTATTTCTTAACAGAGATCTCTAGTTTGTACGATTTTAGGAATCATTTTTCTTTTCTAGTTGAATGGACCTGTGGGCCCATGTGGGTCTGCCTTCTTGTCTGTCCTGTGGATGATGTACTTACTGTCTCTTCCTTTGAATTTTTAAATTCTCAACCTTAGTCCTTTCCTGTTTTCATTTTTATATACTGTGTGTACTATTGTGTCCCACTAAGTACCAATCTGAGAGGTGAAATTATTTGTCATTTTACTCCTGGTGTCTCAAACAACCAAATAAATATCAGCCATTGCCCAATGCTTGACCAGTGCATAGCTCAACAGTGTTGTTTGTCCGTGATAACCACAGCACTGAGGCCGTCTGTGTTGTTGGATAAGCTTTTGGGAGGATGGCCAGAATGGCAAGGAAACATGTAAATTATTTAGACAACCAATAGCTCACAAACATTGCTGTCACCTGGCTCTGTCGCGTAACAAAACCAACGAACATTAGTACATTAGATTATTACCTCTTCCCAACTCTGATAAACCAACAAGCCAGCCTGTGGCATTGGTTCCCATTCCTATACTGGATCTTTCAACCAGTCACCTACTAGGCTCCTTTTACACTGCCATTGATCTCTTGTCTCCCTAAATTAACCTCTTTGTGTGTATGTATGTAAATGTATAGGCATTTATACAGCGCACTACTTACCCGGAGGGTCCCAAGGCGCTTCGACCGCTGCGAAACCCTTCCTGGCTTCCCTAATAGGTATCTCCAGGGTGAGACCAGGCATCCCCAGCGGTCTGGTGGGGCCGTTAGTGAAGATGAGGCAAGCTAATGCCCAGAGTTGCCGAGTGTGATCGCTGATCAGAGTGGGCACCGAGGCGAGAGAATTATCGAGTCCGCTGGCCCTGGTCCAGAAACCTGCCGCGCCGGGAATCGAACCCTGGTCCCGGGCCGTCCTCTGCTCTCGGGTCTGCCGCCTCTAACCAGTGATCCACACTACTTCACTACCTCTAATCTAGTCTGTCCATATTGAAACAGTACTAGCCAACTTGCTTCCATTTATATGCCCTAATATGAATAGAATTAATAGTAATAAGGTTAGTAATGTGAAAACTAATGTGTGACATTCCCATCTGTCACTAAATTCATCTTTAGATGTGGTTTCTCTAACTCCCCATCTCCACGCATGGGTCATCTTTTTAAATAAAATGCCCATACCAACACCTGCAACTTATCGAAGAATGGTTAGTTCCCATAAATGAAAGGCACACCCTGTTCTGTCTAGAAAACATCCAGCACTGAACTTTATTTTTGTAATAAGGATTTTTGTAATAAGGATGTACCCCATTTTTCTTGTTGGGTTGTCCATATTATTTCAGGTAGGGCAAGGATTTATTTATCTTTTTAAATAAAATGCCCATACCAACACCTGCAACTTATCGAAGAATGGTTAGTTCCCATAAATGAAAGGCACACCCTGTTCTGTCTAGAAAACATCCAGCACTGAACTTTATTTTTGTAATAAGGATGTACCCCATTTTTCTTGTTGGGTTGTCCATACCATTTCAGGTAGGGCAAGGATTTATTTATCTGGGATGTTCCTCTTTTGGTGGCATGATAAAACCCAGTAATGAGGCAACAGGAAGATTCTTTACTAAGGAGAAAACGCCCTCAACACTATTGTCATTGGTTTAGAATTTGACTTAGTAAATAAGCAATGAACAATTAAAGAGATCAAATGCATTGGGTGAACAATGCCAAAGAATTGGAAGATGAGTATATATTCTCCATCCTCTAATGTAAACAAATCGATTCTGAAAAGAAGACAGATAGTTCTTCTGAAAATGATTTAGAAATATGTTACAGCTTATTGTTCCCAGCACGCAAATACTTTTTAAATCTATTTTCCAATCTTTCTCTGCCTTCTTCATCCTTTTCTGCCTTTCTCTCTCTTGCTCTGGGTCTGATGTAGAAAAATAATTCCTGGTCGCCAACAAGGAGCATAGGTACCCATCGCTTGCTATCAGCAGCACACACGAAACACAAGATTTGAGATGCACAAGTTGAAAAATAACATAGAGTTGGTGCCTTGTTTAGGGGCACACGAGGGGTTCCAAGTTGCAAAGAAGCTCCCTTTAACACCATACTTTTGGGATTAATGTGACAGACCTTAGACAGAGGGTGGGTGAGCAGGAGGACAAGGCAGAGAAAGAGAAAAGGCGAGGAGACATTAGATAACGAGGGTACATGAGATATTGTCTAAAATTGATTAGTATTAATGCACCACACAACAGATAGATTTGTTGCACAACTACAACCAGAAGAATTCAAAGTCACCAACGTGAACACTGAGTATGAAAATTGCACGATGAAGCATTAATGAGAGATCAGGCAAGGTTTAATTGTGAACTAGCAGGCAAAGCAGGGTTGGGGTTCAGGTAACAAGACCCCAGCTGCTTGCTGATACCTGTTTGGTTGATCTTTGCCTCGTTTAATCATTCAAATAATAGGAACAATGTTAATTGAGATACATCTCCCAGTTCTGGCGATCTGAAGACATGTTGTCCATGTCTTCTGTAGCAGTCACAAGATGCTTCAAGATTACTTAACTTGGCTTTTAATATAGATGCAGGTACTCTCAATACATGGTGTCCCCTTCCCCAGTCAGTAGGCAACTCTGGAGAATGGAACTTGACACAGAAACCTTCTTTTCAGGAATATAGAACCATAGAATACCCTTGCATCATGACAATGATGCAAGCGCATTCAACTACATTATAACACATCCTCTTCCATTGCCACAGAACATATGCAAAAGCATTAAAAAGGAAATTAAAGGGGTACAAGGAGAAACAAAGTTACTTACGGAAACAAGGAAAATATATTACACTAAAAATATGATAATAAAATATTGTTGCTAAATAGAGCAAGAACAACAGAGTGAAATGCATGCGAAGTCAATAGGCGCATGAAGTATAGAAACCCAGTCTAACAAACTAATAAAACCTTGTTGAATCATGTAAATACATAAGTGGTCTTCATGGTCTCTGAATCCTGCTAATACAAACACCATTGTTAATGTTGGTACTGGAATGGATACCTAGACTAGCCCAATCACATATTTCAAGCCGACTGCTGAAGACACATGCTTTCACCACCTACATGTACCCACTACAACCATCACCTCTATCTTCCTTACTCCTACACTCATGTGCAATATATTAGGCCACTGTTCTCAAGTTCTAGCGGTCACTGTTTCATAGAACCCCTTGCCACTTAAAGGCCTATGTCGCCTTAAAAGGCCCTAGAAACCTACTCAAACCTTTCTTCACACATCCTGATTTAATCTTGACCAATCACCAGCCAAAATTCTAGGTCTGACCGGCTCCGTTTGAGCTCTGTCACACTCACCTCTCCTGTTCTCAACCAAATCCCCTCGTCAAGCAAAGGGGATTTTCCCAGTAAGTGTGTTCTCTGTTGTGCAGTACGCCCACACCAGATATGAAATCATGACCTCCACATCTAACCTGTTGACTTCAGCAATTTGCTGGGCCCCTTTAATCATGCGATTAGCTCTTTCCATGATTCCATTAGCACAGGGATTGTACAGCACAGTACACAAATCTCTTATACCACATGTCCCCAGAAAATCTCTCATCTCAGCAGGGGTAAACTGTGTGCCATTATCAGTACTTAGAACAATGGGGAAACCTTCTTTATGAAATACTTCTCGAAATGTTCCTATTTTTGTTCTGTTAGAGATCTCAGACAGTAATTTGACCATCTTAGAATGTACGTAAACTCCTGCCATGACCCACCACGAATATGGGGCCAATAAAATCCACACACACTATGCCAAGCACTGGATGGATCACAAATACTGCCTAATACAATTGCGCAACAACTTCTAACCTCTACTCATTTTCTTTACACGCAGAACAATGCTCCACCCACTCTACATCCTCACTGTCCATTACCGGCCACCACAATTCTATCTTTTTTTAAGTAATAGTCTGTTCCACATCTGCCTCTTGAGCAATATCAAAAAGCCTTTTACCCACCCCATTGGGTGGGACAATTTTGTCACCCTGCACGACCATCTTACCGTCATGTTCAGAAAGTTCTTATAGTATTTTCCCATAAGGTCACACAGAGCTGGGTAATGCACTCTCTCTTCCTCCCCCTTCCTTATCATCTCAGTCACGCATTTCAACACATTGTCATTAATCGTGATAGAAGACCATTCAACTTCACTCACTACTTCTTTACTCCACTTAACAACATCCTCAACACATACTAGAGCTCCTTTCCTTTCATTGCAAGCCACTCTCTTTTCATCCACACTTTCCCAATCAAGTGACAAACGTGAAAGACAATCAGCTTGGACATTTTTCCAATCAGGAATATACTCAATGCAATAATTGTACTCTTGCAGATGTGAGGCTAATCTAGCTAATCTTACTGAACCTTTCTCATTCCCCCTGGTGAGAACATTTTCAAAAAGGGTTTGTAATTTGTCCATAATATGATGCAGCACTCCACACATATGTGCCGTAATACTCTATGCCGCATGTTGTTGCCAGAGATTCTCTCTCAATGACAGCATAGTGTCGCTCAGTCGTAGTTAAGGAGCGCAAGGCAAAAGGAACAGTCCGCACTATGGAACCATTCCTTTAATACAAAACATAAACGTACCAGGGGAAACCCAATAAACCCTTGTAGGCTTGGGCAATGGTTATTTCAAGTCGAAGGAATGCTACAAGGGATTTGTTTATATAATGTTAGAGCTCAGTTGGGAGTCGTATCAGTAGTATCAAACTCCTGTGTAGCAAGTATCACATATTTACTGAAATAGAGACCAATCTTATGGAAGGCAAAAGAAACACGGAGAGGTTATGAAATCTGTTCTTCAAAAAGTTTTATATAGATTCAGTAAAGTAAATTTCGAGTCAAAGTATGGGGAGACATACATAAAAAGCAAAAAAGAAGTGAAAAGGGGTATATATCACTTCACCGCATCAGTTCACAACTTAAACATCAACTCCAATCAATTTATAACAACAGCCAAAAGAAATCAATTAGTGATGGTTGTGTGCCTGTGCCCAAGCAACAGTAAAGGAGATGATGTAACTGTCAGACAGTTACATCATCTCCTTTACTGGCTGTTGTTATAAATTGATTGGAGTTGATGTTTAAGTTGTGAACTGATGCGGTGAAGTGATATATACCCCTTTTCACTTCTTTTTTGCTTTTTATGTATGTCTCCCCATACTTTGACTCGAAATTTACTTTACTGAATCTATATAAAACTTTTTGAAGAACAGATTTCATAACCTCTCCGTGTTTCTTTTGCCTTCCATAAGATTGGTCTCTATTTCAGTAAATATGTGATACTTGCTACACAGGAGTTTGATACTACTGATACGACTCCCAACTGAGCTCTAACATTATATAAACAAATCCCTTGTAGCATTCCTTCGACTTGAATTAATACAAAACAGCCACTATGCCCGTGGCAACCACTGTAATGATTGGGGATTTTTAGTATCTTAAGGCACTAGTATGTTAGCATTGCACATTTCATCCCTGATCTATTGAAAACATTTTTACTGTTCACACTCCCACACAAAAGTTATACGTATAAGTACTTTCAAATTCTCTGACTTGCTGACAATATTTTAGACAAACTTAGAGCAGTACTCACCTAGTTCCAAGAATGAACGTAACTACACTTTGTCTTTAGGTTGTTGCACAGATGCCATTGCCAGGAACAAATCTCTTTTAGGTTTGACTCCTTCTGTGGCTAAAGTATGCCCAATATACTCAATCTCTCCCATCAGAAATTTACATTTTTCTTGTCTCAACGCCAAACCTAAATCTGAGAGACATTCCCAAGCAAACTTCAAGGGGACATTAGGATTTTCAACTGTATCACGAAACACCAAAATTTCATCCTGGAAGTAGATAACATTGTCCAAACCCTTAAAAACCTCTTTCATCATCCTCTGGAAGATACTAGCTGCTGAAGACAAACCAAACAGCATCCTGGTAAATTAGTGCGTGTTTTTCATGGTGATAAATGCCGTCAAGAGCTTGGACTTCCTGTGCAGACGTATCTGGTGATATGCATGTTGAAGATCTAGTTTTGAAAAAAACTTTTCCCCTTTGAATAACAAGATCAGTTCACTGATGTTTGGCAATAGAAAACAATCTGCTACAATATTTTGATTTAATCCTTTTAAATAAACACACAATCTCAATTTACCATCCTTTTTCTTTGTGATGACCATCGGTGATATCCGGTCAGATGCTTCAACCTGTTCTATCACCCCACTCTCAAGTATTTTACTCAGTATCGCTTCATTTCTTTTCTAACCAGAATGGGTACTCTCCTTACCTTATGTTGGACCGGAATGGCCCCTTGTCTCAAATTTGTCTCATGAACATAGCCTTTGAACTTGCCCATTCTTTTTCCAGACATATTCTTTCTCCCTTGTAAAATGTTGTCCAAGCATGTGGATTAATAATGATCTGCAGATAATGCTGATGATACCACCCTAAAACTGGAGGTCCAGATTTAGCCACAAACACTTTGCCCCTTGTGCACCTGTCCTTGAACACAATGTTCGTGTGTAAACACTTGATTATATCAATTTCTTTGCCTTGGTGTCTGCCCGGGTTATTATCATAAGGTAACAAATGCACTGATGGCCATTCTTGAAAAAGCATTTTTTTAGGAATGGTGGTATATAATAAACCAGAAACCACCATCTTCTCCACAACGTAGTTCCTGATCTACACATCTCCCCCAAAGCATAACAATTCCTAGACTCAGATGAGTGATAGTAACTGCCACATCTGTTGCAATTTTTACTAACGGTTCTACTAGCAGTAATAGGTTTAGATTTAAACTTGGATTGCCATTTGGACGTCACAGCATCCTTCCTCACCATCCAACAATGATACCTCCCAAGAATCTTTAACATCTTTTCATTCCTTCTCCTTCATGCAGTAGTCAGACTCTTCCACTACCTTGGCTATTTCTACAGCATATTTTAAAGAAGGGTCCTTCATGGCCCATAAACACTAATTGATCCTTGATCATCTCATTTGTCATGGCCCCAAACTTGCACTTGACAGAAAGTTCACCAAACTCTTAGCGAATCATAGCTCCCAACTATTCATATCTTATCTTATCTTATCTTAGGGGATTCTTGTATAGCGCACTGACACCGAAAGGTTTCCTGGCGCTGGCTGAGTGCCAATGAGATGAAGAGACGGGGGTCTAGCCAGTCTGTGTGAAGAGGTGAGTTTTCAGGAGTTTTCTGAAAGCCAGAAGGGAATTGGCAGATTTAAGAGGGAGAGGCAACTGGTTCCAGAAGGCGGGGGCAAGGCAGGCAAATCTGCGACCGCAGTTTTTTTTTAGTTTGGTAGCAGGGACAGCTAGCAAAAGGCGATGGGAGGAACGAAGATTGCGTACCGGACGATAAGGAATGACCAGTGATTTGAGAAAGGCAGGGGAGGTCCCGAACACAGCTTTGAAGGTCAGGCAGAAATTCATAGCTTCTGCATGCACATATTCAGAGGCCCTTCCTGCCAGATTAATAGATGTGGGCAGGTATTTAAAAATTTGCTGCCCCTCTTTACCCAAAGGGCTGAGCAATATGTCTCTTTTCCAATCAGAGCTGAATTCTAAACACTCCAGTGCTTCCAAAAAATTGTCAAAAATGTCCACCCACTCTTCCCACTCTATTGACAGTACTCCTGGTTGAGCCATAAATTGTGTGGTGGAATTATTAATGATATCTTCATGACAAGGTTTGAACCCATGTATTACCATGATGTGCACACCCAGACAGAGCTATACAGTACAGAATTACCCAATGCAGGGCACACCCACAGTTAGTACTACCACAAACTTCCCACCTTGCTCAGCGCTAACGTTAATAATGAAGCGACATTTGTTTTGCATAAAGCAGTTCCACACAGCCTAACACAATCAAAAGTGGCACTCCTCTGTATTCATGGTAAACAAGGCACACACTGGGTCTAATATTACTTGTTATTTGAACTTGGGTTCACGGAATCCACAATTCAAGAGAGTTGTCTTCTTTACTGCCGCACTGACAATCGTTGCCAAAAATGTAGTAATCACAAGAGGCTCCAAGATAACTCAACTTGGCTTTTAATATAGACTCAGGTACTCTCAATACGTGGTAGCCCCTTCACCAGTCAGCAGGTAACTCTGGAGAATGAAATACCACACTGCAATCTTCTTTTCAGGAATACAGAACCATAGGATGCCCTTGCATCACAACAATGATGCAAGGGTATGCAACTACACTATAACATCTTCAGATCACCAGATTTTTGTAACCTGAAAGATAGCTCTGCTGCCTCAACCCAGAGAGTGTATATTTTTTTATTAGAAAATTATAATTTATAAATGTTGTCTATCACAGTTAATCACAGGGTTAATTATTGAACACTCCAAAATGGAAAATATTTGCATAGCAACCTGGACGCATGAACAATGCCATTTCCAAAAGGGGGTCGGAAAGGGATTATTGGTTAACATTATCCTTCTATCAGTAATTCATATCAAAACACACCCAATATGCATTTCTCTAACTTTTGATGCAGGAGGTACCATCACCCCCCTCTCCAGTCAATACACATACATTCTATAATCCTCCTATATATGCTTTGGGCTTTGCATTGGGTGGGCCAGCTTTCCATTACAAACTTCCCTTTCATTGCAGAGAGAGAGAGAGAGATCGAACAGCAGGAATTTGTTGTCAATGCTGCATCCTTCGAAGTGCTATACAATTTTTGTTAAACATAAGTGGTAATTTGACAAGCTGGGTTTACATTGTCTGAAGTTTAGGCAATTGAAGACATACAATCAACCATGGAACTCCAGACATTTCTGACGCAATGATTGCTGCAGATGATGTTTTTCCAGAAATCTTTTAAACTAGGGAATTCCCAGGCAAGTGGAAGAAGGCAGCACATTGGCAGGTGCAGTTGGGGCACATAGAGTTGTACTCTGGGTTAATTTTATAAATTGCACTCGGGGTATTGTAGCTCCTGGTGAGGACCTGCCAGTTCATCTAAAATCTCATTTAAGGGTCACTCTATCTGTTTACATATGTCTTCCAGTGGTCTTTCCATTTCATTTATTTTAGGATGAGAGGCCCGGCTCTCTCCCTGCCTTTCAAACCTGTGGTAAGCTTGCAGAAATCCACTACAATTATATCACATTGGATTAGATGGGTAGTGGCTGGCACATCCGGGCACTCCTTTCATGATTTTGTCATTGCTCTATGTACTAGTGTTCATCTCTGAGTAATGGATCTGTGAAGGTTGGTCATGATGGCTGCAAGTGGTTTGATTTTGAAATATTGAAATAGAGCTCCAGATGTTTTGATTTCCCATTGTCCCACTGCTGTATTTTCCTTGTGTTGTGTTTTCACTTTACTACTGTTCGAGTGCTGCAGAGCTTTACACAGTGAAATATAAGTTAGGCCTGACAGTTTTTGTGCTAATCTACCAGAGGCTTAAACACTGGTTACTTTAGTGACTTTTGTGGCTCACCCTGCCAAGATTTGTGGTTGTTGGTTCAGAAGGGCTCACACTCCCCTCAACCAACAACACAATCACTCACACCATGGATCCGTAAAACCAGTTTCTTCTGAGAGAAGGCTAAGCCTGTAAATTGTGTGTCACCATAGTCCATCATTTAATATTTGTATTATTATATTTGTGGACTTTGGGTTGACCCTGTTGGAATAAGAAAGTCCTCTGCATGGTAAAAAACATGCACTCCTGCAAGGAGGGCCCAACTGTACTGTTGTCTAAATACCCGATGCTGATTTTGTTGGCATAAGCAAATACTGATCTTGTGTGTGTGCCATGACACGGGCCTGTCTCACAGATTGCAGTGTTGTTGGACCTGAAGGGGCACCAAAAATGCCACCTTCATAGTGGTGAAAGACTACCTTCACCAAAGAGTTAAGTAGTACAAGCGTGGTAGTGGAAGCATGTCATGTACTGACCTGGCTCCAACCACGGAGACGACACTGGAGCCGATACTGGACCACTTATCCCTCCCAAGGACAATGCAGGCCAAGGAACTGAAACCTTTGATTCCATACTGTCCCCTTGAGTGGTAGGAGGGTTGGAATAAAATAGGAAAGGAGAGACTAGCAGCACAGTACCTGCTCAGTGGCTGTGCAACACTGAGTAACAGGATTTGTCACTACTGAGACATTCTACGTTTGCAAAGTAGATGTGTGCTGGACCAGAACCTCTGACTTTGCGATGTCACAATGCTCTGGAAATAACAAGAGGAGGCAGTTGCCATAAGCACACAAAAAAGTCTCTACATACAATGAACTTGCATTAACTTCAGTGACGCATGCTTACAGGATTCATGTGCAGTTCAGCATGAGAGCAGAAGAACCAAAGTCACAGATTGGAGTTATTGCCACTCCCTGGGATAATTTTGGAAAATTGGTTGGAGTTACTTGCTCTCCTCAGGATACACTTGGAGCAAAGTTTGGTGTTACTTGCACTCCTAGTGATACACTCACAGCAAAGGTTGGAGTTACTTGCACTCATTGGGATACACTCAGACCGAAGATTGGTGTTGCTTGCACTCCTAGGGATACACTCGGAGCAAAGATTGAAGTTTCTTGCACTCCTAGGTATACACTTGAATCACAGAGTGGGGTACAAGATTGATGCATATATCAAAGCCTCTGAAGTGCTTTTTCTTGGTACTACTGTTCATCAGTGAAACACAAAACTAAAGTATTTAATCCATGTGTGGTGACAGTTCTAGCATCAAGTTTGTAGGAAGGGTCCAGATGATAACACACAAGAAGCACTGGAGCAAACCACAGAGAAGACATTGAGGAAAAGTCTATAGTCTTTGAAGACGGGGATACTTCACTGAAGTTAGTAGAAGATCTTGAGGCTTTGACTTAGGGAGTGGTGGGGTGTCAGGAGTAGCTGTGTAGGATGGAGATAGGAGGAAGCCATTAAGGGACGGACTTGTGTTGGGGGGACATCAGTTATAAGGGTGCTGGGGGAACATTGGTCATGAGGATGTTCAGGAAACATCTGTCATGAGGATGTTGACAGAATATCGGGTATGAAAATGCTGAGGAAACATCAGTCATGATATCATAGCGTGCCATAGAGAACCAAAGGAGTAAAGCAACATGAGCTATGTGTGCTAGACTACTACGCAGAGGATGCAAGATGGGGTTGTGAAAGAGAGGAAGCAGGAGTAGTGATCAGTAGGAGGGAACTGGTTCCTTTTAACATGTGTCACTGGAATAAATCCTAAAGGCTCACTCACCTTTTTTACATTTCCACTGCTGTGTGCTTAACTCACCCTTGGCCTGTATCACTTAGATGTATAGTTCTGCGCAGCACAGGATTAGCGACTCTGCCTTCGGTGTATGCATGTCTGCAAGGAATACAGTCCGCAGGAAATGTAATACTGTGCAGTGCATGAGCAATTAAAACATGTGCTAGATTTATCAGTGCTTGGGAAATATGCAATAGATGAAAGGTGAAGTACTGTGCAGTGCGCTTATGGTCAGTGTGTGTGTTGGAAGTGTGTGTATTTGCAAATAGAACACCATGGTACAATACAGAGTAGATACAGTATGTGCAGATTGAATGAACGTACTGAATGTATGTGTGTCTGTAGTGGCACAATGCATGGAGGTAGCAGTGCTGGACAGTATGTGTGCTGTGTTTTTACACTGAGTACAAGTGCGCTGGCAATGGTACATGACATAGAGGATCCTGGGTTTCATTTTGGGAAGGCCATACAGTCATGGTGAATGTTAGACCTGGCATCTTTTGGCGTCGTTTCCCCAGTCTTTTTGCCACTGACCTCCTGTTTTTGACTGTGCTGTATCATTTTTGCTGAGGTTAGGACTCCAGATACTTTGCTATTGGTGACCAGTACTGAAGTGCAAGGGCTCTATGTCAAAAATGTAATGGTAATTGTTTCCTCCATGATTGGCATATTTGATTTACTAGTAAGTCTCTAGTACAGTGTGCCATGTTTGCCCATGACCTGTAATTCACATGCTACAAGTGGGCCTGCAGCACTAATTGTGCCACCCACATAAGTAGGCCTGCAAACATGTCCCAGGCCTGCCACTGCAGTGTGTGTGTGTTCAGTTTTAAACTGCCCTTTCAGCCAGACTCAATCCCTCAGTTTATTACATGTAAGGCACCCCTAAGGTGGTCCTGTGGGCAGGGTGCATTGTATTTAAACGTTGGACATGTACTGTTGTGTTTTACGTGTGCTTATAGTGAAATACTGTTAATTTCTTTTTTCACTACAGCACGGCCTATCTCTCCCATAGGTTAGCCTTGGAGCTGCCAATTGGAAGCTGATAGAATATTGGAATTTGGTGTCTCTGAACTCACACCTTAAAAATATGTCTTTTAGTAAAGTATGTTTTTAAATTGCAGGTCTGAAAATGCCACTTTTGTTTCCTTAAGTGGGAAGGGTATGCCCAGACGTGGGTCCCTTGCTACTCACCCTTAGGGTCTCAAGGCGCTGGGGGAAGGGGGTCCGCTACTGCTCGAACAGCCAGGTTTTGAGTTGCTTCCTGAAGGAGAGGTGGTCTTGGGTCAGGCGGAGGTGGATGGGGAGGGAGTTCCACATCTTCGCAGCCAGGTAGGAGAAGGATCTTCCTCCCGTTGTGACTCTTCAGATGCGGGGGACGGCGGAGAGGGCGTGGCTGGTCGATCGTAGCTGGCGGGTGGGAGTGTAGAAGGTCAGGCGGTCATTGAGGTATCTTGGGCCTTGGTTGTGGAGAGTTTGTGTGCGTGGGTGAGGAGTGGGAACGTGATTCTCTTGCTGACGGGGAGCCAGTTCAGGTTTCTCAGGTGTTCGGAGAAGTGGCTGTGTCGGGAATGTCCAGGATGAGGCGTGCTGAGGCGTTCTGGATGCGTTGGAGTTTCTTCTGAAGTTTGACTGTGGTTCCGACATAGAGGGAGTTGCCTTAGTCCAGACGGCTGGTGACGAGGGCCTGGGTGACCGTCTTCCTGGTTTCGGTGGGGATCCACCGGAAGATCTTACGTAGCATGCGGAGGATGTTGAAGCATGACGAGGAGACGGCGTTGACTTGTCTGGTCATGGAGAGGGAGGAGTCCAGGATGAAGCCCAGGTTGCGTGCGTGGTCCGTCGGTTTGGGTGCACTGCCCAGGGCAGGGGGCCACCAGGAGTCGTCCCCGGCGGAGGGCGAAGATCCCAGGATGAGGACTTCCGTCTTATCTGAGTTCAGTTTCAGGCGGCTGTTCATCATCCACTCGGCTACGTCTTTCATCCCTTCGTGTATGTTGGTTCTGGCGGTGGCGGGGTCGTTGGTGAGGGAGAGGATCAGCTGGGTGTTGTCGGCATAGGAGATGATGTTGAGGTTGTGTTGGCGTGCAATGGCCGCAAGGGGGCTCATATAGATGTTGAACAGCGTGGGGCTGAGTGATGACCCTTGGGGTACGCCGCAGATGACTTCGGTGGTCTCGGATCTGAACGGGGGAGGCGGACTCTCTGGGTTCTTCCGGCGAGGAAGGAGATGATCCACTCTAGTGCCTTCTCTTGGATTCCGATGTTGCAGAGGCGTTGTACTAGGGTGCGGTGGCAGACCGCGCGGAACGCCGCTGAGAGGTCCAGGAGGATGAGAGCCGCTGTTTCTCCGTTGTCGAGCAGGGATCTGATGTCGTCGGTGGCTGCGATGAGGGCGGTCTCGGTGCTGTTGTTGGCCCGGAAGCCAGACTGTGAGTGGTCGAGGGGTCCATTTGTCTCGAGGAAGGCGGCCAGCTGTCTGTTGACGGTCTTCTCAATGACTTTGGCAGGAAAAGGAAGGAGCGAGATGGGTCGGTAGTTTTTGAGTTCGGTGGGGTTCGCTGATGTTTCTTCAGTAGGGCGCTGAGTTCGGCGTGCTTCCAGCTCTCTGGGAAGCTGGCGGTGTCGAAGGAGGCGTTGATGATGTCCCGCAGGTGGGGTGCAATGACGGAGTCCGCCTTGTTGAAGATGTGGTGAGGGCAGGGGTTGGTTGGTGATCCGGAGTGGATGGAGTTCATCACGCGGATGGTATCTTCGCTGTTGACCGGGGTCCAGACACGGATGGTGGTGGTGGGGGGTGTTGGTGCGGTCGTAGGGTGCGTCGGCTGTGTGCTGAAACTGTTGTGTATGTCTGCGATCTTGCTGTGGAAGAACGAGGCGAGCGAGTTGCAGAGTTCTTGCGATGGGGTGATGTCGTGTTCTCCGGCGCTAGGGTTCAAGAGCTCTTTGACGATGTTGAAGAGTTCCTTGCTGTTGTGGGCGTTGTTGTCAAGTCGTTCCTTGAATGCGGTTTTCTTGGTGGTGTGGATCAGCTGGTGGTGTTTTCGAGTGGCGAGCTTGAGGGTGGTCATGTTGTCTGTAGTTGGGTCTCTGCGCCAGGCTTTCTCAAGGGCTCGCCAGTTCTTCTTGGAGCTCTTGAGTTCGGCGGTAAACCAGAATGCTTTCTTGGTGCCGGGTCTAGCGGGTGGGGGTCTTCAGTGGAGCGAGGTCGTCTGCGCTGTTGCTGATCCACCTCATGAGCTTGTTGGCGGCTTGGTTGGGGTTCGTTGAGCTGGCAGGAGGGTTCTGGCTCTGGGATGTGGCGAGCTGGTCGGCTGTGATCTTGTACCAGCTTCTGCGGGGGACCTGTTGTGGTCGGTGGTGGAACGTGGTCCTTCTGAAGCTGAAGTGGGCACAGCTGTGGTCCGTCCAGTGGAGTCCGGTGGCGTGGCTGAAGGCGATGTCCTTGCTGGAGGAGAAGATGGGGTCAAGCGTGTGGCCGGCGTAGTGGGTGGGGGTGGTCACCAGTTGCTTGAGTCCAAGGTTGGCGAGGTTGTCCAGCAGGGTGGTGGTGTTGCGGTTGTTGTTGTTCTCCAGGTGGAAGTTGAGGTCCCCGAGGAGGATGTAGTCAGCGGAGGGGAGGGCGTGCGGGCTGATGAAGTCGGCGATATCTTCGCTGAATTGTGTGCGTGGTCCTGGGGGTCTGTAGACGAGGGTGCCTCTGAGGGTGGTCTTGGGGTCGGTGTGTTTCTGGAAGTGCAGGTGTTCGGCAACTGTGAGGGTGTTGTCGGAGCTGGTCGTGATGCGGATGGTGTTCTTGTGGACGATGGCAATGCCTTCTCCTGTCTGGTTGATGCGGTCCCTCCGGGTGATCTTGTATCCATCCGGGATGGCGATGGCGATGGCGATGTCGGGCGCTGAGGAGGCGTTCATCCAGGTTTCTGTGAGGAAGGCGACGTCTGGAGATGTGGTGTCGAGGAGGTTCCAGAGTTCCACGGCGTGTCTGTGGACGGAGCGGGTGTTGAGCAGAATGCACTTCAGGTGGTTGCTGCTGGTGCTCGTCTTGGCGGATGCAGTGCAGGTCCGGATGCAGGAGAACTTGCAGGATTGGCAGGTGCAGTGTCCGTGGGTGCGTCTTGGGGTGGCTCGGTGGCAGCCGGGGGTTCGGCCGGTGTTGAGTGCTTTGAGGGTGGCGTAGTCGTAAGTCCAGCGGGTGGGATGGCATCTTCGGGGGCCAGGGGGTCTGGCGCTGGGCGTGGTCCAGGCGCGGACGGGCGCAGACGGGCTTGCCTTTGGCGCGCCTTCGGCACACAATCGGCGCGCCCTCGGTGCACAATCGGCACGCCCGCTGCGCGTGAACGCTGCGCGTACGAGTGTACTCTGCCATAAATGGAGAGTGGAGGGGGCGGAGCGAGGGAGGAGCAGCTGGGAGGCGGGAGCGGGGTGGAGAGTGGGAAGGGGAGCGATGCGAGGTGAGGCTGAAGGAACGGGGGTGGGGCCGTGAGGGAGCAGCGGCAGGGAGCGGGGTGGATCGGCAGGAGGACGGAGAGACCAGAAAAACAATCAGGGGCACAGCTAACTGCACCACTGGATTCAAGCTAGCCTGGCTGATGAGGGGTGATACTCTGAAACTGGTCCCGGGATGCTCATTTATGATCCAGGGAGGACCTGACTTGGCAGATCAGGCTGAACTGTTCCCATGACGAGCAGGGTCAGGACTTATTTGCATATGGCTGTGTCCAAACTGGGGTGGCATGGTGAGCAAAAAAACGATGGATTAAACCCTAATCTGTTGACTGAGGGTGAATGTTTGCATTGTTCAGCATTGCTTCCATTGTCTGGCCTTTTTGCTTTTGACGCCCTAAGTAGTAAGGGTATGCCCAGACGTGAGTCCGGTGCTCACTGTGCCACTGGATTCAAGCTAACCTGGCTGATAAGGGGTGACACCCTGAGACCGGTCCCAGGATGCCTGTTTCTGCTCCAGGGAGGACCAGGCTGGCCTGTTCCCATGAGGAGCAGGGTCAAGACTGATTTTCAGATGGCTGGGTCCAAACTGGGGTGGCGTGGTGGGCAAAAAATGATGGATTAAACCCACATCTGTTGACTGGGGTGAATGTTTGCATTGTTCAGCATTACGTCCATCATCTGTTCTTTTTTTTGTTAGAAAGTTGGCATTTTCTAACTTTAAACATTCTGTGTCTCTGCCTGTCTCTGAATACAAATCTGGGTCAGGATGACTCTTGTGCTGCATTAACTCTAGACAATCGTACAAAGGGAGTTGAAGTGTGCCCTGCATATCCTGATGGTACATCACCAGGCTGATGCCCCTTCCTGAGCTAGATTGTTAAGAGGAGTTGACACTGACACCTGAATAGGGCTCTGCCTGCCCTATTGCAAAGCCGCATCCACCCCTCTGTAGTATGAAGGATCCAGGGTATGGAAAGGCAGGGTCTTGTGCACCACAAATACTTTCTTTTGAAGTTGGCCTTCTTTAAAGGCTGAAATGGGCGTACGTAATGGTCCTCTGACACCATACCCTCAGCACACTTCTGGGTTGAGGACATTTTGTCAGGAAAAAGAGCTGGATTGCTGTCAGGGGAGACTTCCCCTTTGCTGTTGCTTTGCTGGCCTACTGCTGCTGCTTCTGTCCTAGGAGTGAAAGGTCTAGACTTTGCTTTCTACATCCTGCTTCCAAGGTTCTCCATGGGCTTAGGTTGAGTTTGCCTCCTGTTAAGAAGTCTCAGTGGCATCAAAGACTTCACCTACCAGCACCTAGGCTTTCTTGCTGAGAGTCCTGTCTTGTCAAGTGGTGCCAAATTTAGTTCCTGGGCCCTTGAAAGTGAGGTCTGGTCATTCCAAGAAGAAAATCCATGCATCGACTCCATGTGTCATTTGTAATATGTGCAGCACTACCAAAACTCAATGCATTGCTGCAGTCTGCAACGGAGCATGGACCCTGCTTGAGGCAATGACCGCGGCTTACAAAGTAGGCCCCAGATTTTTATAATAGCACCTCCGAAGAATAGCTACTGCTTGAGGCTCAAGCCCTGCATCAGAAGTCTTTGACCCATCATCCCGACTCCGACTTAACTTACGACGCCTCATTCATGGGTGTAAAAATGTGCCTTGATTTTTGATGCATCTACAGGTACTTTGTCCTGATCAAGTGCAACTATTGGTTTTAAAGAACTGAACCTTATTTAATCTTTCAAAATTCATATCTTGACTTGTGCATGTTGGATTTTTGCTTTTAGGTCTTGTTTTACTGAGATTAAATATTTGCTATGTTTCTAAACTGGTGTGGTCCTTCTGTAGTGGTTAGAGTGTGTTAGTGTGTGCGTGTGGGTGTGCATGTGTGCATGTGTGTGTGTACAAATACTTCCCACATTGCCTCTGGGATAAGCCTGATAGCTCTTTATCAAGCTACCAATGGGGTGAGCAAGAGTTATCTCAGGTGTGTAACTTACCCTGACTATAGTGAGGTTCCCTACTTGGGCAGGGGGCAAACCATTGCCAATCAGAGATCCTTTTTCTAACAGTGAATACACTAGGAGTAGCTGAATTCCCCACCGAGAGATTTGTGTATTGCTGTATTCTGGTGTATTGTATGGGACGTATGGGACTCACTGGAGGAGGGGAAAAGAGACTCACAATTTACACTTCAAATGGGTGCTCTTTGTTTCAGTGATAGATCACAAAGAAGGGGCCTGGACATTTCTCAGGAAGTAGATGGGACCTAAAAGGGAATCATAAAGAATGGGACCTGGAGCCCAGGATTAAACTTTTGATGCACATTTCAAGGTGGCTAACATTCAGGTTTGAACTCTAGTCACTCCCATGGCCTCTGTTGTGGCACTATCAGCTTTCAATTATTTCCCTCTGTGACGGAGCGTGGAAGTAGTTAGAGAAAAGTGCACACTTCAAAAGAAGCAGATCCACAACATAACGCATCAAAGACTCAGACCCAAAATCAAATTTAGTGTCTTGGAAATGGACATAAGAAGGAGAGGTTGAAACTCCAAATCTTTCAATTGCAAGCACCCAGACGGGCGGTGTGAGAAGGGAAAGCTCTGCAAGACTTCTACCTCTGACCATGACTGTGGGCCAAGGCCTGCTATCCTCTCTGCTTGTTGAGGAGACATGACCCAGGGAAACCAAGACCACATGCCCGGGAGGCTGTAGCACCAGTGCCTGCCTGCTTGCCAAGCACAGTGTGCCCTGTGAGGAAGAGGTGAGCATTGTAGAAAGCAAGGTCCAGTGTGGAGCTTTCCCGAGAGGACTTCCTGCATGTTGTTTGAAGATAAGGCTGTGCACTGATCTGATCACTGCCCAGGTGCAGGATTGATTTAGTGAACCCCTATGCCAGGAAGGGCGGCTGAGGACTAAGTCGTATATTGGTGATGTGGGGAGCGACAAGCCAGTACTGCCTCATTGTGGTGGCCTCATATGCCACATGCGGCACTGTTGAAGTAATTTTGTGACCAGCGCGCCAGGTCTCGCGAATGCCACTGCGGAGACCCCGCATGCACAGAAGGGCCATCACATTGTGGGCGATTGCACTGGAGGAGTCTGCATTGTGTCTGGAGGTACAGCTGGCAGGAGAGGCTGCAAGTACTAAGTTGCTAAGAGTTTGGGCCATTACAGAGAGAGGATTCAACCAGCGAGTTAAGCCCAGCGCATCTAGATCTGCCCCTGTTCAACCTCTGAGGATCTTGCAGGAGGCTGAGGAAAAAGTCACACCCTGACTGGGCTACAGACATGAGCTGGAAGACCAACTACTCAAAACCCTTACCCGTGTTGTAAAGACTGACTTACCTCACCTGCGCAGACTGTGTAGATCTCCAATCACTGGGGAAAGCAGGCAGTGCCGCTCTGGAGAGAGCCTGCTGCGACGGCTGGGGGCTGCCGCATATACAGCAAACAGCATAACTTTGCAAACAGTATCAGAACTTGCGAGGGCCCACAGTCAGGACACCCACTGACATGCTGAATGCTTTCATGCTGCAGGAGTGGGTAAGAGTTGAATCAGGCCTGCTTGGCCCCTGGGACTCGCTACAGATTGTGCTGCTCTGCTGCACCTTAGACACTTTTAACTAACTCCTTAGAGTAAAATGGGAACTCTTGAATACGGCCTACTAGTGAGCATTTCTTGAAGCAGTCACCTTTGGATGCAGATTAACCCCAACCACATTACAAATAGGAGGATGGGATAGGGATTTTCCTGACACACACTAGAGCACGACCTCAAGGTCATTATGTTGTTGCTAACGAATATCGTTATTCCCCTGCCTGTGTACAGTTAGAAATAGGAAAGTATTTGACTGAACATTGAATTATTGACATTACTGAATGTGCTTTGAGTTATGATTCATGTTTACTAATCTGTATCTACACTTCTGTAGTATGCTGCTGCTCAGCCAGAAGGACTGCTTGATGGAATGTTAGTGTTTAGAATGTGTGCGTGCGTGAATCAGTTGGATGAAGGGCTGAGCAGCAGTGAAGCTGCTCCTGGTGGGCTCCTGCTTAGACTTCATACTTTACCTGTCTATGTATCTAATTTAGCACCTCAATAAATCTACATGGTAAACTACCTGGCTTGAAGCGTCCTTTCTTCAATACTACATTTTGGTACCAGGAGTGGGGTTATGCATTCTACTGTTTAAAAAGAAAAACATGCAAATGCATTCTACTGTGCACTTTCAGCCACACCAAGCTTTTAAGCTTCAAATGTATTTTATTTTATTACGTGTGGTCCCTTAAAAATGCAAATGCATTCTACAGTGCACTTTTAGCCACACCAAGCCTTTAAGCTTTAAATGTATCCTATTTTATTACGTGTGGTCCCTTTCTTCCCAACATGTTTTGAGGGAGATGTTACTGTTCCATGTGGTACGTCCCCACATCTACTGTATGTGGTGTGTCCCCACCTCTACATTGCGCATTTTAAACTTTGTTTTGAGTGGTACAACCACATCTGCACATTTTACACATTGTTTCATGTTATGTAACCACATCTGTGCATTTTACAAATTGTTTCATGTGGTACAACCACATCTGCACATTTTACACGCTGTTCATGTCGTACGAGGGCCCACAGTCAGGGCACCCACTGACATGCTGAACGCTTTCATGCTGCAGGAGTGGGTAAGACTTGAATCAGTCCTGCTGGGCCCCTGGGACTCGCTGTAGATTGTGCTGCTCTGCTGCACCCTAGACACTTTTAACTAACTCCTTAGAGTAAAATGGGAACTCTTGAAAACGGCCTACATCTGTGCATTTCACGCATCGTTTTATGTCGTACAAGCATTTTGACCGTTCCACCTTCTGTGGATTCGTCATTTACTCTTCAGCGTTTTGCTCTTTTGCTGTGTTTCTTACCACTACTTTATACTGCTTGTGTGAAGGACAGCCATCATTTCCTTTTCTGTCTTAGGTTGTCTTCCACTCTTTCACTGTTATCAGTACTTATTTAATTATTTCATTTTTTCAATTTATTTCTAACACCCTGTACTATCTTGTTTGCCTGGCCAGCATACATGATCTTAGTACTTGGTTTTATCTTTAGTCTGTTGTATGGGTTTGTATTTATTTTGTTTTTTTTGTGGAAAGGAAGATGGTGTAATAGTCGTTGTACTTGTCTTTACTCTCACTCCCTATCCATTTCATTTACTCTACTTGCTATGCCCATATTTCATTTTCACACCTTCTTTCAGTATACCTCTCACTTTAAATAATTCTATTATGATCGCCTCTGTTTGATGCCTTTTAAAACTTCCTTCCTTTGAGTTGTAAAGGGAGGAGATATGTAGTATGTTGCTGCTCAGCCAAAATGACTGCTTGATGGAATGTTAGTGTTTGGAATGTGTGCGTGCGTGAATCAGTTGGATGAAGGGCTGAGCAGCAGTGAAGCTGCTCCTGGTGGGGCTCCTACTTAGACTTCATACTTTACCTGTCTATGTATCTAATTTACTACCTCAATAAAGCTACGTGGTAAACTACCTGGCTTGAAGCGTCCTTTCTTCAATACTACATTTTCCCCAACCCCAAGGGAGCCTTTAACTGCTTGTCTACAGCTACCACTGAGAGTCCCAGAGCAGAAGGGGTACTTGGCTCAAATGCTCAAGATCCACAGTAGTCAGGCCCGAAGACATCAGGAGTAAAAGGCCTCAACCACCACGGTTGTGCCCAGTAGCCCCTGCGTCCCGTGGCCCTCTGAAAGGGGTTTTGACAACCCCATCCAAAATTCAGGCTTCCACCGACACAATTGCTTTGACATTAGACATCATTTTTAAAAAATGTATTCCTCTACGCTCTCCAGTAGTATTTTTCTCCATTGAGATTCTAAATGAGCTGTAAAAATTGGACTAAGGTTCTTTGAAGCTATTTGATGTTTGACACTAACAAGAAGTCATATTTGAAAGCAAATATTTTCAGCTTTTCTTACTTGTGGCTAAAGGGCACGTGGAAACACTGTTTAGTCTGCTAAGATTGCACGGAGTGCATACAAATGTAAAGCCTGAGCTTGTAAGGCACGCACTTGAATAAAAGTGGCATCAATCCCAGTCAAAATACTTCAAAAGAGCAATGCAGTCTCACATTCGACGTGCTTGAAATAGAATGTTCTTACCTTTACGTGCCACAACTTACTGAATAGCCACATAACAACTTTAGTTATGTCTTATGTAACTCTGTCAGACATTCCTGAATTTATAAGCAACACCACTTCTGGAACCTACAGTCTTGCTGATGCATTTAGAGGTATGAGTAGACAAGGCCAGCATGCCATATGATATTATCTAAAACTCCAGACCTGCCTTTGGTGGTGCATGTGCCTGAGTAGAGTTTCCTACCCGTTTGTATTCTTTTCAGTATGAAATCCCAGAATGCATTGAAAAAAAATTGTTTGAAGAACTAATCATGCCCCTTAAATGAGCAAGTTGAAACTGTTTGCTTTTAAATATGACTTCTTGTTAGTGTCAATCAACTTAACATTCCTTTAAACTCAACTATTTGCAAATCTCCCTGTCCCTTAGTGGATGTAAACATTGGCAACACAGAATACCAGACGCAAAATGTAAATGTTTCCCACCCTCACTATAAGCAACCATTGGCAAGGCCAACACATCTGGTGTTGAATTCCAGATTTTTGGCTTTGTCAGTGCTTATTTTGCTATGATTTTTGCAAAACGTTATTGCTGAGGAAGGTGCTGGGCATTTGTAAAGCCACCCCAAAAAATGGCTAAAAGGAAAAACATTTTCTTAATCTCTAAAAGCACAGTTTAGCATAGGACCCCCTGGCAATGAAAGGAATTAATTCGTCTGTGGATGTGCTCCATGCCAAAGGGAAAAATGCAGTCACTCACAATGAAGTTAAACAATAGCTGAAGAGGGCTGACCTACCTCCAAAACCCTGCATGTTGTAGTTGGTGTGGGAAATATATGAATTACACAATTACAAACTAATGGATAAAGAGCGCAGGCCGAAAGCCCCTTTGCAGCCGTTATCGGCCGAGAAGCGGCGATAATTTCATCGCCTTTTATCAAGCTGTCGCTAACAGCAGTTAGCGACAGTTTGTAGGTGATAGAGAGCGGTTTGGGGCCTGCTTTGCATGTCAGCGATATTTATCGCTAATGACATGCAAAGTGGGCGTACCCAACCTGTTAGTGACTGAAAGCAGTCGCTAACATCGCTATCACCTATTATCACCGCAGGCGTAGCGATAAAAAAATTCACGCTAAGCGCGAATATCGCTGAAAACTAACGCCTGCTCAGACCACTTCTTAACCTGTATATCCAATTGGATATTCAGGTTAAGACCCTATTGGGGTTAATGCCTGAATATCGCTGGATTTCCAGCGATATTCACGCATTTAAGCCGTTATCGCCGGATATTTTATCGTATTTGAGATAAACGTTGCTAATAGCACGTTATCTCTGCGATTAAATCTGCCGATGCACGGCGATAGAAAAAAATTCGCTAAGCTTATTTAGCGATAAATATCGCTAGTTGTTGATAATATGCCCCACAATTTGCCCAGAATTAATTAGTTCAGACTGGCAAGCCATACAAAGTGGGAGAAATGAGAGATAAAATAGAGACATATATTAATTAATGAGTTGATTAAATACCAAACATTGATTTTAATAAGGTAACTTATATTCTAATTTAGAACAGTGTGCCCACGTGAAAATGACTGCATAAATTGGGTTTTATGAAACCTGATTATCATCTTTACATATTTAATTAAAAAAACTTTGTAGATGTACACAGACAAAAATCATTGTTGTGGATGTGGATTGTAGATTGTGGATTGTGGATATCGATTGTTATCGATCCTGGTTACAGCAGGTCACTCCCCATGCCTCACAGCTCCACCTGAGTGCACCCGTTTTTTGCACCCGCTGCTGCCGCAAGTTTACGCCAGCGCTCTGCCTCCGATCCGCCCCGTCTACCGCTTTCTCACTTTTTCACCTGCTGCACTTCTTCGCTTTTTAACCCTATTACTCTATCACTATCCTACTTTCAATGTATTCTCTCTACTTTCTCACTGCCCCCTCTGGGACTCTCCCTGATTCGATTTTGGCATCTTGCCACTTCCCCTTCCTGCCGCTGCGTCCCCTGCGTCCCTGCCCCCTCGCTCGCCCATTCGATCCCCGCTCCCGCCTCCCAGTTGCTCCTCCCTTCCATCTCCCCTTCTTATGGCAGCCACTGAGTGGTCGCACAGCGGATGCGCCGAAGGCGTGCCTAAGGCAAGCCCATCTGCGCCCATCTGCAACTAGACCGCGCCCAGCGCAAGAGCCCCTGAAACACCCAAAAGAGCCACGACACCGGATGCGGCTACAATGCCAACCTCCTCCACGTACTCAACCCCAGCCAAACAAACAACAGCTCCCAGGCCACCCCGCAGCTCACCACTGACCTTTCACTGGCCGAAACTGGAGCTTCACCAGCCAGCGAAGACCTGCATGCTCTGCTCCTCCCACCAGGGCAGACCACAACCACCTCAGATGCATACTACTCAACACCCGCTCTGTCCTCAAACACGCTGTCAAACTCTGGGACCTTCTCGACTCCCCGGACGTCGCATTCCTGACGGAGACCTGGCTGAACCCTTCATCAGCGCCTGACATTGCCATAGCCAGCCCGGATGGCTACAAGATCACCCGCAGGGACCACACTAACAGACCAGGAGGAGGAATCGCCATTGTCCACAAGAATAACCTCAGAATCTTAACCAGCACCGAAGACACCCTCAGTACTGCCAAACACCTGCACTTCCAGATCCATACCGATCCCAACACCACCCTCGTCTACTGTCCCCTCAGACCCTGTTCAGCGACTCCATCACGGACATCATCAGCTCGCACGCCCTGGCCTCCACAGACTGCATCCTCCTCGATAATGCCAACGACAGCAACTCCACCACCCTACTCGACAACCTCGACAACCTCTGACTCAACAGCACATCACAACACCCACTCACTCCGCTGGAAACCCGATCAACCCCATCTTTTCCGCCAGCAATCACATCACCTTCAGCCACACCACCGAACTCCACTGGACCGACCACTGCTGCATCCACTTCTCCTTCGAGAAAAACCCCACACCAAACCACCTGCAATGAATCTCCCACTGCAGCAGGAACAAGGTCACCGAAGCTAATCACCTACTGCACCAACACTCTCGCCCGATCTAGAAACACTCAAACAGACGCACCGACAGAAGGGCCATCTGGTTCACCACCAACCTCCAGGCATTCAAGTAGACGTCCCGAAGACTCGAGAAGAAGTGGCGCCACAAAAAAACACCATACAACCACGCAACCCTTTAGGAACTCCAGCTGCAGGCACTACCAACTCATCCGAACCGCCAAAAGGACCTCATTCAAGGGACGCATCGACAACAACGCAAACAGCAGCAAAGAGCTCTGCGACTTTCTAGCCACTTTCATCCACCGCAACATCACAGACATCCACAACAGCTTCAACACTCAGACCTCGACTGCCGCTGACACCTGACTCCTGCTCTCCTGGAATCTCGTCACCGATGAAGACACCATCAAAACCATGAACACCATCTACTCCAGCTCACTGTCAAACCCCTGCCCTCACCACATCTTCAACAAAGCGAGCTAAATCATCGCACCCCAACTCGGGAAGATATTCAACAGCTCCTTTGAGACCAACATCTTCCCGGAGAGCTGGAAACACGCCGAGATCAAGAAACCCAAGGCAGACCCAAAGGACCTCAAGAACTTCCGGCCCATCTCCCTGCTCCCGTTCCCGGCAAAAGTCATCGAGAAGATCGTCAACAAACAACTGACCCACTTCCTCGAAGAGAACAACACCCTGGACTCATCTCAACCCGGATTCCGCAGCAACCACAGCACTAAAACCGCCTTCATCGCCGCCACAGACGACATCAGGACCATGCTGGACAACAGCAAAACCACGGCCCTCGTTCACCTAGACTTCTCTGCCGCCTTCGACAGTGTCTGCCACCACACCCTACCCACACGCCTCCACAATGCAGGGATCCAGAACAAAGCCCTGGACTGGATCCCCTCCTTCCTCACCGACAGAACCCAGAGAGTCTGTCTCCCTCCATTTCGATCCGAAGCCACCAAGATCACCTGCGGCATACCCCAAGGATCATCTCTCAGCCCGACCCTCTTCAACTTCTACATGACACCGCTCGCCAACATCGTCCGATCGCACAACCTCAACATCATCTCATAACTCAACGACTCCCAGCTGATCCTCTCCCTCACCAAGGACCCAGCCACCGCCAAAACCAACTTCCACAAAGGAATGAAGTCCGTCGTCGAATGGATGAAGAACAGTCGCCTGAAACTGCACTCGGACAAGACGGAGGTCCTCATCCTCGGATCCACCCCTTCCACCTGTGATAACTCCTAACTCCTGGTGGCCGGCCTCGCTCAGAGCTGCGACGACACCCACCGACCACGCACACATCCTGGGATTCATCCTGGACTTATCACGGTCAATGACCCAGCAAGTCAACGCCGTCTCCTCCTCCTGCTTCAACACCCTCTGCATGCTGCACAAGATCTACAGATGGATACCCACTGGAACCAGAAGGATGGTCACCTAGGCCCTCGTCACCAGCAGGCTGGACTACGGCAACACCCTCTATGCGGGGACCATGGCCAAACTCCATAAAAGACGCATACAGAACACCTCTGCACGCCTCGTCCTCGACATCCCCCACCATGGCCACATCACTGCCCACCTGAGAGTCCTGCACTGGCTCCCCGTCAACAAGAGGATCACCTCCAAGCTCCTCACCCATTCTCACAAAGCACTCCACAATGCCGGACCAACATACCTCAACAAACGACTCACCTTCTACACTCTCAACTACCATCTTCGCTCCGCTGACCGTGCCCTCGCACCATTCCACGGATCCACCGAACGACCATCGGCGGCAGATCTTTCTTCCACCTCGCCGCCAAGACATGGAACACCCTCCCCATCCACCTGCGACAGACCCAGGACCTGCTGACATTCATGAGACTTCTCAAGACTTGGCCGTTCGAGCAGTAGCAGCTCTCCCCCTCCCCCAGCACCATGAGACCCTCACGGGTGAGTAGTGCACTCTTCAAATGATTGATTGATTATAGGATTTATCCAAGCAAATTACCTCTTTTCCATGTAGGCTCATGCCAGGCAGAGCCTCACGGGCCTATAGGGAAATATGTCAGTGCCAGAAGGGCTGGTCTTACTGGTCAGTGTATGGACCAGTTTTTGGCTGTTTGTGGGCCTGTTTTATGGTCTGGAAGCAGATTTTCACTGTTCACTTACGTAATATTACCACTATTATTGCCTGCAGCAAATACAAATACAAATTGATGCAGTCTCCCATGCTTTGCACAACACCTATACAGTGTGTCTTTACAAGTTCAAAACTACCCATTTGCAGACCGTCTCATCGTAAGGATTTTGGGGCCCTGGGCAAAAAATATTTTTGTGGCATGTGTTTGGAACAACTATGAAGTTTATTACCCATTTTCTCCTTATTGAATATCCACGATGCCAAACAATATTGAATTATATGTTAAAGGCTGAGGTACAGAAACAGGCAGAAGTCGAAAGAGCAAAAAGTCAATTTTCCCATGGGCCCCTTGGAAGGTGGGGGCCCTGGGCAATGTTTGCAGAATGGTTTTTTGGTGTCTGGGCCCATTTTCCGTCCCAGACTGACCCCGGTGACAGGTGTTTTATTTTAAAAGCGTGTTGGTATATACCAGAGTATACTTTAAAGGAGCAGTTTTGTAATTACTGCGCAATCTCTACTGTTGAAAGTTAAGCAAATACCCCCATTTAAATAATTTACAGAAAACTAAAATCTGGTAAGATTTTTATAGCGCTACACTAGCTAGCTACCGTGATCAACTGTCTAAAGAAGTGCACTTAAACATTTGAATCCAGCAATGTAGCATGAACACCTCAGCTGGCTCAGCGCAAAGCAGAGCGCCTCTTTTTATGCATTTGAGGTGTCTAAAGTTTATACATATAACTGAGAAATTCATTAATGAAATAAACCAACCAACGTAGAGTCGCCACTCCTGTGCTAGGCATCACTCCTCATCTACCTGATGTAGGCCAATGGTGTGTTAAGAACACAGCAGAGGAACTTTTTTTTTTTTGTGATTTCAAAATATTTTTATTGAAAATAAATTTTGCATATACAAAAAACAAGCCATTTGACAAATTGCAGTTCCGTGAGTGAGCTTGTACGCCTCACTCCAGCCTCACAGGCTAAAAAGCTTCCGTTCACTGCTACTGATCACTACACGGTATGCTGCCACCACCGCGCTCATGCTGCTCAACTCCTAGTTAAGAGGTCAGGCTTGCACTACTATGAGGATGTACCTCCTTGTCCAACCAGATCGCAATCCATGAGACAGGCCTGGAGCACACACATGATCCTTGTTTGTCTATGACGAAAATAACAGCATCAGTGGTCCAGACAAGAGTACAGTTGGGCACTTAGGGCAGGGGTACACATCTTTATCATGCAGAGGACTTTTCTGTCCCAACACCTGTTTCATTGTGGATGTGTAAGTGAATGAATGAAGAATTGGTCAGTGGGGGGATGAATGGATGTATGAGAGCAAGGATAAGTGACAGAGTGCCTGTATGGTGACTTACTGGGGCACGAATTCAACATAGACTGAAGATGAGCTTTCTGTTATTGGTAATTAATGGATGCATTAATAACTGAAATTTCGGCGGGTCAAACCTGCCGAAATTTAAGTTGGGAAAAGCATACAGAATTTACTGTATCATGTGGATTTTGATGCGTTAAACACCATAATCCTCCTGTTATGCCACAGAAACTCGTTATAGGAGCTATTTATCGTACCCTATAAACAACGATCCCCAAGGTATGGTTATTTACCAGGTGCGATAAATAGCACCTGTACTTGTAATCAGGCCCTATGGCTGACTCTTGTATGGATGCAGAAGATCCATGTGTATTCTTTACTAAAAAGTTATCTTGCGAAACAACCTGATTTAGAATTCAATAAACCTATTTTGGGAATTATTGTTTTAGAAATGCTTTAGTTTTGGCTGATATGTTCATGCCACTCACAGTCTCAAGGTTGTTTTAACAGGAAACGTGCAATTCGGCAATCCCATTGTAAGCATGTATGTTACTTCATGGAGATTAGCAACAGTGAGAGCGCATCTCTTGAACGTGTGACATTGTGATATGGTTCCTTATAGGTCACCAGAGTTGTAAAGTATATCTGTATGGAGATAAACTCTATGGCCTAGATGTAGGTAATAGCCATTTACCGAATGGTAAATACCGAATTTTACAGATTCGGTATTCACTATTCGGTAATTGCTATGTAGGTAAAATATTCGGTAAACATACCGAAGCTGTAAGATTCGGTAATTACCGATTCTGTAATTACAGAATCGGTATTTGCCATTGATTCCTATGGGCCTTGAAGGCCATAGGAATCAATGGCAAATACCGATTCTGTAATTACAGAGAGCCATATGTATGTGGCAAAATACCGGTCGGTAACGGCCGATTTCGGCCGTTACCGACAGGTATTTGTAATTCCAGATGTAGGGGGCCTGAAAATTACCGATTCTGTATATTTACCGAATCGGTAATTTTACCGAATCGGTAAATTACCGATTCGGTAAATGTACAGAATCGGAAATTTGGGATGTAGGTGGCACTGGAAACAGTGCCACAGGCCCTTAGAAATTCGTTATTCACCATGAAATACAATGGCATGGTAAATAACGAATTTCTGTGTACATGCACATCTGTGCATGTACACCTGTGCCATGTGGCACACATACATGCCCTAAGGGCATGTATGTATGTCACATGGCACACAAGCAAAAATCAGGGGTGCAACAGGGTGTCAAAGTGACACCCTGTCCCCCTTGACAAATCGGTAAAATTACCGAATCGGTATTTACCGATTCGGTAATTGCCGTTGATTCCTATGGGCCTCAAGGCCCATAGGAATCAATGGCAATTACCGAATCGGTAAATACCGATTCGGTAATTACCGAATATTACAGAATTGGTAATATTTAAAGAATTATTACCTACATGGCATTTACCGAATTGTAAATACCGAATCGGTAAAATTCGGTATTTACGATTCGGTAAATGCCATTTACCTGCATATGGCCCAGAATCGGTAAAATTACCGATTTTGCAAGGGTGACAGGGTGTCACTTTGACACCCTGTTGCACCCCTGTTTCTGGCTTGTGTGCCATGTGACACACAGACATGCCCTTAGGGCATGTCTGTGTGCCACATGGCACAGTTGTACATGCACAGATGTGCATGTACACTGGAAATCGTTATTTACCATGGAATAGTATTCCATGGTAAATAACGATTCGGTAAGGGCCTGTGGCACTGATTACAGTGCCACCTACATCTGGATTTACAGAATCGGTAAATTTACCGATTCGGTATTTTACCGATTCTGTATATTTACCGAATCGGTAAATATACCGATTCTGTAAATTAAATGCCCCCTACATCTCAAAAGCCAAATACCGGTCGGAAAAGGCCGAAATCGGCCGTTTCCGACCGGTATTAAGGCTCCTACATCTGGCCCTATATGTGGTGTATTTACCTTGAATCAGTGCTTAATGGTCGTAATTATTTTGCTATCTCTTACTGTGGTTCGCCTGTGTGACAGTTGTTTTGAAAGCCCCTATAAAGTGCAGACTCACAAAGGGCTGCTATGTCTAGCGATTGTATGTTTAGAAATTCTTTTTCAAGGCAAAACATTTGTAGATTATTTGGTATTGTGTTTGTCAAAAGTGATGGGTAGTTGAATGATTTGCGTTTCATAAAAAATACTTTTTTTGAAGGGGAAGGAAAATTAAGGAAATGTTGAAGAAAGCACTGTACGGGAGAGACAAATGAAATATCTATATTGTGGCTAGAACATGTGTCGGAGTAGACAGCATGAGCTTTGCTATGTCTTTCTGTACCTGGCTAGCCACATTGACCGGCGACCACGCTGGTTGACTGTGCACTGGCCACAAAGTGTTGCGGCGCATCACCCACAGCAATAAAATAATGCTATACTCATTAATGCATACAAGAGTCGGGAAAATGTCACCTGACACTTTGGGGCATATTTACAATAACTGACGCATCCCTGCAAATCAGCATGGATGCGCCACTTATTGTGCGCCACAGCTCCGCCATCATGGATGCGCCGCATTTACAATGCGGCGCACCATGGGGCAAAAAAGGCACAGATGCGTGAATCATCTGTGCCGTAAAAGTGACTCATTGCTGCAGTTGCGTCGCAAGCGCGACGCAGCTCCAGCAATCCTCTGGGGGCCCTATCTAGTTAATGCTGCGTCAATCTTTAGGCCTGTTTTAGGCAGGCGCAGGGTTTTGATGCAGCATGGGCCTAAAAGTGACTGAGTGAAATCTTGAAGATTTCAATCAGCCACTTTTAGGAGGCGTTCCTGCGCCGGAACGCCCCCCCCCCTCCTGCACAGGAACGCCTACATGTGGTGCAGGGCATTACAACGTGACGCATCTGGGAGATGCGTCACGTTGTAAGTAACCCAGTACCATGGAGCAGGATTTGCATTGCCGCTGCGTCACAAAAGTGATGCAACGGCGGCGTAAATGAGACGCAAGGGGCTTGTAAATCTGCCCCTGTGTGTGTTAGTGCCTGGGTGAAATATTAGGGTTAAAATATCCGGAAAGAATTGTGGAAAACCAGATTCCTGGATGTTAAGATGTGATATCCCATAATCCCATAATGTGTGGTATTTCTGCCACCCCGAAAACACGGATGCCCTGTGATTGGTCATTCCAAAGGGGATGGGGTGCTTATACAAGCAAATAATCACTGTCATGTAATGAGGCCCTACTTGTTTATCTGTGTTTCACTTTCTAATGGGAGGAGATGGGTGGAGCTGTGGTAGCTTTTATTAGTAATGGTACTAATCAATGATATTTGCCTTGTATCTTCTGATACGACTGTCATTGTGCACAAACTGTGCGACTATATCTTCCTTTGAAACGTTTGTCATGTTGCATATTCTCTCTTGTTGATCATTGTCCTAGTTGAGCTAAGTTCATACCATAAAGACATAACATAAGCCTGCATCATAGACCAAATGCCTTCAATGATCCGCTGTCAATGTATCCATTACAGGGCTGGACTGAAACAGAAGCCGATATCAATAGTGTGGCCTCCAGACCTGCCAGTAGACAAGTATCCCATGAATTAAGCATGGAAACCAGTGAGACAATTGCCTACATTAACACATCTAAACTGAAAAGCCACGATTCTGGGATTTTTGAGAAGGTAAATCAAGAACTTTGCATGACTCAAGTCCATCTGAGAATGTTCTGCTTGTATAATTATCAATTGAACCAAGAGGTCCTGGGTTCTCCTAAAGGAAGGAAATTCTGGACTGAGAATTTTCTCCCAAAGGGCTAGCCATGAAAGGAGGCCTTAAGGCCTGAGTCTCTACCCATAACTCATTTCAGTTCTGCCCAGATATCTTTGTTGCATTTGTGTTTTCTCCCCCAACATATTGTTTTCTAGACTGATGCTAATGGTTTACATGCCTCATCTGCAATAGGGCTCAGATGTCTACAATTTTAGGCATTTATTCTCCAGGGCAGGTTCCTGCATATAATGTGACTTCTGAGAAGCTGTGAATTTCAGCAGTACTTTCATACTTCCGGGCTACTTTCTCTTTACTTTCTCAATTTTCACATGTGCAAATGTCCTTGCACCTTCCACAGAAGTTTGTTGCCTTCGCCTCAAAACTTTGAATGCAGAGTGGTCCATTTCTTGGTATCCACAAACCATAGCAAATTGTTACCTCTGAAGCTGCCCAACACTCTTTAGTAAGAAGTATCTTTAGGTTATTGCTCTAATGTGTTAATAACATGGAGTTGATGGTCTCCTGTTTTTCAATAAGATAACTACCCATCGCGGTAAACCATCAGCTTCATATCAATGGAACAAATAGCAAAGTGATTGAAGGGGTGATAGTGAATCCTGATTCTGGACAGGGACAGCAACATGATTTCAGATTCCAGAAAGAATTTAGGGGCATATTATCAAGGGGGTTTATCTCCGCTTTTTTGGCTTTAAAAGCCAAGAAAGTGGAGATAAAATTATCTCCCTATTACCTAGCTGCCGCTAACACCAGTTAGCGACAGCTAGTAGGAGATAGCGACTATCTTGGGCCCCACTTTGCATGTCAGTGATATTTATCACTAATGAGATGCAAAGTGGGCGTGCCAAGATGTTAGAGACTGAAAACAGTCGCTAACATCGCTATCTCCTATTACCAACTTTTGGAGATATTCGAGCTAAGCGGGAATATCTCCAAAAGCTAACACCTGCCCTGAGCAGTTCTTAGCCATGTTATCCAATGGGAGGTGGATAACATGGCTAAGAGCATTAGCTCGCTAATGCATGAATATCGCTGACTTTTCAGCGATATTCATGCTTTGCGGCGATTTTTACCGCATTTGCGTTAAACCTTGGTAATACCAAGGTTTATTTGCGGTAAAAATCGCTGCAGCTCAGCGGTAAATTTTTGTCTCTAACCAAGCAATAGCAATAACTATTGCTATTGCTTGGTAATATGCTCCTTAGTCACAGAAACATAGCTCTTCTCTGAGATTGCTGTATATAGAAAATGCTTTCACAGTTTTGTGAGATTACATCCAAGTATTTTCAGTACCTCTCCTTTTGTTTCCGTTAAGTTGTGGTATAAGCAAGGCCACACTTAAAGCATTCACAAGAGAATGAAGCTTACATTGTGCCCATTTTCTGGCTTTCACCAACACCATTGCTTTGTGAAGAAAAGACCTCAAAAATCGAAAATTAGTAATTTAATAGCAACGAGTGCCCTCTGAAATATTTCCCATGAGCACCCTGGTTATCAATTACTAATCCAGCACTATAAAATCCAAAGGTACAAGAAGTGTAGTCAATACATTGCAAATGCTTAAGGCCCTTGTTATTCAAAAGGGGCCAGTAACAGGGTATCAGCCCAATCACAGAGAGCCACTGGAAATCCATGGATCCTGTTAATTTCACAAAGAGATTTTGGGCCAGATGTAGGTAATTCCTATTTACCGACTCTTAAATACCGAATCATACCGATTCGGTATTTAAGAGTCGGTAAATAGGAAGGGGGCAGATGTAGGTAATTCTTATTTTAGAATTACCGAATCGGTATGATTCAGTATTTACCGATTCGGTAAATACCGAATCGGTATTGCCCATTGATTCCTATGGGCCTTGAAGCTCATAGGAATCAATGGGAAATACCGATTCGGTATTTACCGAATCGGTAAATACCGAATCCTGCAAGGGTGCAGGGGGTCTCACTTTGACACCCTCTAGCACCCCAAGTACAAGCTTGTGTGACATGTGGCACACATACATGCCCTAAGGGCATGTCTGTGTGTCACATGACACAGGTGTACATGCACAGATGTGCATGTACACCTGAATTTGGTATTTTACCACCCAATTGTATTGGGTGGTAAAATACCTAATTCTGAAGGCCTGTAGCACTGTAAACAGTGCTACCTACATCTGGGAGTTACCTAATCGGTAAAATTACTGATTCGTTTTTTTACAGAATATGTAAATTTACCGATTCGGTAAATTTACCGATTCTGTAAAATAATGGCCCCTACATCTCAAAAACCAATTACCGGTCGGTAACGCTGAAATCAGCCGTTACCGACCGGTAATTGGCGACCTACATCTGGCCCTTAGTCTGCTGAAATCTCAAAGTAATACTCTGTGGGAAATGAGAAATTACTATGGCGATCTGTGTGGTATTCATTATTCCCCTGGTAATTCCTCCTCTATCTTCATTCCTTACTTAGACTACACCTCGTCAGCACAGTCAAAACAAAGGACACGCACGGTCACCATCAATCCTTAGACTTCCCTCCTGTTACCTTGTGTTGTAGGCAAATCCGCTTTTGGTCTTCTGTTATGTATGTTGTCAATAAGTGTTTATGCTGCTAACATTTCACACAGATGAGCTTTAACATTTGTGTATTTTGCTTATTTTATTTCCTCTTTTGTAGAACTCCATGGACGTAGAGGATTTTTCTCTCGTGCAAGTGAGCTATGGAGATCGGGTATCTCCCCTTACTGTAAGTATCACACAGTTGAAATATTACATTAAACATACAGGCAAAGGGTCTCATTAAGCGATTGCTGTATGAGGAGCCCCTTTATAAATCTGAGAGATTCCAAGAAGATTCTGAGGTATATGATGTTTATGACTTTACATGGTTAGGGCTGAAATATGTGAATTAATGGAAAAACGAAACCTGAGAAACCACATTGGAGGAAACCAAATCTTGGAAAAATAATGTTATGGAAAGACAATATTAGGGAAATACAAATACATAGAAAATAAAAGGAAAATGTTAAAGAAAAGCACATTTTAGGAAAACATCCAAAACCTCACACTTGCGTGACGATTAGGGGTAGTAAGGTTTTTTTGGGTTCAGGAATGGGTGAGTTTACGGGTGTGATGGGTTTTAGGGACCATGAATAGATTGTTTTCAGAGTGGTGAGTTCTTTATAGGGTTCAGGGATGAGTGAAGTTTTGGGGTGGTGCAGGATTTTAATGGATGGCTGCAGCTCAGGAGTAGAAAGGTGTTTTTAGAGTTCCGGAATGGGTGGAATGCTATGTTATTTAAATTCGTAGCTTGCTCAGAAACTCACGAGTGTCCCGACGCGGTGCCTAAGAAAGGGTAAGAAAGTACATTTAGGCGAAAAGAAATGTTTTCAGATTTTTCTTGAATACTGTGGGATCTTGAGTGTTATGTAAAGCAGGGGGCAGTGCATTCCAAGCCATTGAGGCTTTCTGTTAGAACTGGGGTCACCAATTCTGACACAGTAGCTTGGCACGGGGCAGGAAGGCACCCGAAAGAAATGTGTAAAGCAATGGTGCAGCACACACTCTCACTGAGACAGTAAATCGCACGCAATAGGATGACACCACACCAGATTGTTGTTGAAACCAAGACTCTTTATCTCATGTCCTTAGTTCAGGCAAGGAACAGCTAGAGTAAACATCTCTCAAAACTTCATGCACATAACAGTAGCGCTTTCAGTATTTAGGGGCATCATAGGCACTTCTCTTCTGCAACAGTAATACAACTAACCTCCCCACTGTACTTCCACAGAAAACATCAAAGCATTTCCTAGACCTGAGTATCCTAAAAAGCATCAGGCACAACATTTCCCATGAATGGGCACTCTATGCAGAACATAGAACAGGAGCTAATTCAGGGCACAGAACGTCATTAACCAGGGCAATCTTACGCCCAGTTCAGCAGTTCCACGCTTACTTTAGGCCCCAGGGCCGACAGGGCCATCGGAGGGTTAAGTATGGCCTTCAGGGCCCAGTTGCAGTCTCCTGAGGGGAGGGGTGGACAGGGGGGCTGCATCTCTGATCTTAGGAGGCTCCTCAGCAGGCCCCACTCTCCCCTAACGTCTCTGCCCTCCCACAGGGGTGTTACCTTTGTTATCGGCCTCCGGTAGCAGTCGGGCCTTTGTCCTCACACGGGAGCTCGCACAGGCTATGCGGGCCCCCAGCGGCTCCTCTACTCCCCCTCCGGGCCTCTACCCACTCTCGGCCGGCCTGGGAGAGGCAGGGGGTTCTCCTGCTCCTCCCGGAGCCATCACACTGAGGCCTGGACCGGACTCGGGCTTCCTGGCTCCTTCCTAGCCTCGGCGCCCATCCGAACAGGCTCCAAGTAGGCGTGCCCACACCCGCCAATCACAGCGAAGAGAAGCGTTTTTGTAGTTAGGATTCTCCGAGACCATGCTAGGCTCGGTGGGCCAATACTAGCAATTTAAATTTCACCCGTTCTGCCACGGTCAACCAATGCAGAGAAGATCCAGTGGTGATGTACGCTATTCCAGGAGGAAATGCCCAGCAGAAGTCTGTCTCTCGCGTTCTGGACCACTTGGAGCCTTTTCAGCAGAAATCCCGGAATGCCTACAAAAAGAGCATTTGCATAATCTAGTCTGGCCAAAATGAGTGCAAAGGTGAAAGTTTCTCTTGCTGTCTGGGGAAGGAGATGAAAAAACTTCCTCAGAGTCTTAAGAAGACCAAAGCAGTTACCGGTCAGTTTCTTAATGTGGGTGGAGAGAGAAAGGTTCTCCTCGAACCACACCCCCAAGTTCTAGTCTGGCCTCCCAGCAGAAGTCGGGATGGAGAACTCAGGCGGCCAAAAAGATTCCCAAAAGTTGGGAGGAAACTTTCCATAGAGAAGGATCTCCGATTTCTCCTCATTACATTTTAAATGTGCCCCGCTAACCAATTAAAAATGGAAGAGAGACAGTGAAGGACCGAGGAAACTGACTCATCTCCATTGTCTCATGTAAATAGAAGCTGGGTGTCATCGGCGTAGACCATCACTTTAGCCTCCAAACTCGCTGCCAGATAGATTAAAGGTGTCATATAAATGGTGAAGAGAAGGGGACTAAGGGATGACCCCTGGTGAACTCCCGTAGTCACAGGCTGCAGAGCGGAGGCTGATGGAGGAATCCAGATCTGCTGGGGCTGATCTTCAAGAAAAGATCTGAGCCAATTCCATACTGCACCAGACACCCCAATGTTGGCGAAGCGAGAGAGGAGAAGAGAGTGCGGGACTGTATCAAATGCTGCCAAGAGGTCGAGCAGAATCAATGCTGCCCTCCCCCCGGTGTCCAGACACTCCTGAATGGCTTCCGCGACCTCCACCAGGACGGATTTGGTGCTGTGGGCGGCCGGAACCCAGACTGAGCTTGATGCAAAATATTTTCCTCCTCCACAAATGCGTGAGTTGTTTATTAACAACCTTCTCGCATACCTTGGCTAAGCCAGGCACTAGAGAAATAGGCCGGTAGTTCCCTGGATTAACAGGATATAGATGCAGTTTTTTTAAAAGTGGCAAAATCCTGGCCTGCTTCCAAGCTGCTGGAACACTGGCTGTCTGGAGGGACAAGTTAATTATACAATTCACCTCTTCATTAACTTTCTCCGCTGCTGCCGCTAGCAATCTAGCCGGGCAGGGATCAGAAGGAGAGCCAGATTTTAGGCTCCTAAGAAATTTAAGAGAGTCAGATTTAAAGGCATCCAGGCGATGTTCAGTGCTAGCCAGAGGAGATAGATCGAATGTCTCTCAACCAGTGCCGCCCGAAGAAAGGGCTGCCTGAATAGTACGGATCATATCCCCAAAAAAATTTGAGCGAGTATCACACCACATTGCTGAGGAAGATGACACGCTAACTTGAGCCAAAGGGGACGTGAAGCTTTGAGCAATGGCAAAGATTTATTTGGGGCTTGTTTTTTGCGCACTCAATAAGATGTGAGTAAAATTTCCTTTTGGTGGAAGTTATGCCCCCATAATAAACCTTCTGTTTGATTCTGAGGTTCAGCTTGGGTATGGAGCAGTAATCACTGCAACGCCATGCTCGCTCAAGAATCTTTCATTCGTGTTTGAGTGCTTTAAGTACAGGGCTGAACCAGGGTTTAGAAGGGGATTCCCTAGACAGCTTAGTAGAGCACTGTGGGGTGAGTATACCAACTGCATTAGTCACCCAGCTGGTGAGACCCTCTAGACGATCTTCTAGGTCACCCGAGAGGATTGGTCTAGAAGTTTCCAAGACTTGAATAAACATATCCGGGGCGATTCTCCCTAAGACAGGTTTGCAAGATGAGCTCACCACAGGCTCTGCATTCCTCACGTCCCAAGAAAAGTAGGTCACAAAGTGGTCAGGCCAGGAGACCAGGAGGGGGTCTCTAATCGAGGTAGGGAAATTGGAGCAAATAGGGTCCAGAATATGACCAGCCTGATGAGCGGGAGACTAACTCGCTGGACCAGCTCGACCAGCTGAAGAATAGCCAGAAAATGACATGTGTCTTTAGCCTCAACCTGGTCAAGATGGATATTGAGATCCCCTAAAGCAATAAAATGGGAGAATCTCAACGCCCTGGAGGCATCCCCATAAGCCTGTATGAAAGGTCCTACTGCACCATGAGGTCTATAGAACAAAGAACCTCCCAGCGTAAAATGGTCTGAAAAACGTATGCTGAAATTAAGTTCCTCGTAGCCTCCCCATATGGTCACATCCCCTCTAGAAAGATCCCAATTGTTCTGTGAAAAATGGCCACTCCACCCCCCTACCTTCTGGGCAATCAGCTCTAACAATCTTATATCCCTCCGGTGTAGCGAGGGTGACAACAGGGTCTGACGTGAACAGCAGATCTAAGGAACCCCCCTCAAGAATATCATAGACCAATGTGTGGTGTTTCCTAAGGGACCGGACATTAATGAAGGCTGCAGAAATTAGGGGAGCCGTCATAGGACAGCGAGAAGCTGTGCTGACGTGGGCGGGAATAGTGAGACCCCAACCTAAACTCACATGAAGGGCACCTATTGTTACAGCCAATAGAGAGATCCAGAGTACCTCTAAGGGGACATGAATTGGAGTTCCAATTCCGTAAGGCATCCCCCGAGTAGCAAAGTCTAGCTCTCTGTCATGGATCCGGGCGGGCAGCATTACTGGCGCACGCTGCTTCCGGGACGCTGACGGGCGCAGACGGGCTTGCCTTAGGCACGCCTTCATAATGCCAGCGTCGCGGACGCTGGGCATGCCCACTGCGCATTCGCACAGCTCGTATTGAAATAACCCTAGCCGCCGAAAGAGAGCACCCTACCAAAAATTGCGTCTCTCAATGGCAGCACGGGGAAAACAGGGAGTGTATGAAGCAAAGTTCAACCCCATCGACACACATAAAATGATTGCAACAAATTTAAAAAAGTAACAAAGTTTATTTTTATTTTTTAAGAGCTACAAAAGATGTGCAAAATAAGCGGCAATGCAGAGCAAAGTGGAACTGTGCATATGTTATCAGAAATCGGTAGGAACAAACTAACCCCTTTGAGGCAAGAGCGTCTCGCAGCTCACTTTGAAATACCCCCGGCCACCGAAAGACTAGAGAGCGCCCTACCAAAAATGGTATTTCTCAATGGCAGCACAGAGAAAACAGGGGTAGTGATGGAGTTTTTGTGGTGATAGAGTGTAGCATTAGAATGGTTCAGGGATAGGTGAAGTTCAGGGTTTAGGGATGGGTGGAGTTTTAGGTGTTGTGAGGGGTTTTTAAGATTCATGGATGAGTTGAGTTTAGGGTTAGAAATGGCTTTCAGAGTTTAGGGATCGGTGGAGTTTAGGGGTCATGGATGGGTGTAGTTTATGCACAGAGAGATATTTTTAGGGGGCAGAGATGGATTATGTTTAGCAGTGGTGAGAGTTCAGTGAATTAAAAGCATCCAAAGTAATCGTTTGACAACATAAAATTTCTAAAACTGAAAAATGTCCCCTGAAGTAAAGCATTGAAATACATACACCTTTGACAAATGTTTCTGAAAGTAAGGCTTGCAACCATTTCATATACACTTTAAAAAATGATTGCAGAAGTCATTTAAAAAAGATTTTCTATTAATTGGTTCCTATGAAATGGTAAATTACATTCATCCTGAAAACTTCCATTAAACCGTTTAGATTAAATGGTTTCTCAGTAACAATTTTCCATTAAATAATTTTTCTATGGAATCACATACAAATGGTTGGGGCAGGTTGAGCACATAGAAGTTATATAAAGCTAAAAAGAGTATGCCATAGACAGTACAGCCAGAGATGTATTAGAGGCTTGTACAGCAGTGCTACTGCTCAATTACAAGGAGAGTACAAGACCAGACAGACATCTCACAACAGTCTTACATGCTTGGGGTTCAGAATGTAGTATTGATAGTATAAAAAAATCTTAAACAATATAGATGGGATTATAAGTGATGCGGAAACCCTGCATCTCTAAACTCTCACCTACACTCAGATATTTCAGTTGTAAAAACTTGTTTACATTTCCAGGTGGGAAACACACCCGAAATGGTGAATAAGAACAAGAAAGAGATGCAGTAACGCTAATTTTTAGGTCAAGCGTGAGCCAGCGTGCAAGTGCTGCTCTGCGAAGAGTTGTGGTAGTTCAGTACGTAGAGAAGCTTTGCCCACTCCCCTGCCCAAATTTTTCATTGGCTTGTGTGTTTGTCCTTTGCAAATGCTGTCTTCTGATTCATTCTGAGGCTTGTTAGTCCCTCCTTAGTACAGCCATGTCGCCATTTGTATCCTACTGGTCCCTTTACTTGGTTGTTACACGGGGCATGTACTATTTCCTTTATTACAAGTCTGACATCCAGCGCATCAGATCCATTGCATCTGTTGCAGCCTCACCACCATGAAGGCAGCAGTATGCAGGTAATGGCGAGGACCTGGGTGGGGCGGTTAGGGGGAATTTGTGTACTAGTGTGTGAATGTGACTGTGCTTGTTTGAATGAGTGTGTGTCTGTCTAGGTGTATTGGCGTATTGATTATTTGATGAACTGGGTCATGAGATGTCGAGTTGCTTTGGAAAGTTTAGGATGTGCTTATGTTTGTGGTTTGATAGTAGTGTCCCGCTCTATTTAACTATTGCACTTACTGCATTAAAAAGGCTTGTAAAACTGAGCCCTAGACTCAAGCCCTTACAACAGTTTTCTTTTTGTCTTATGACATTTGTTAAAGTGGCAGAATTCATCAGTTCGGAACAAAATTCTCATCTCAAACTTGCAAAACAATTTATATAACCGACCCCCCATAAAAATGTTTGTCTCTTTTTAAAATTATATTTCTATTTATAACGTATTGGTTCACAGTGTATACAAGAGGACATGTATTTTAATCATATTAGTTTTCGCCATAGATATCATGGGTGCAACATCAAATCATATTTTAGTCAGATAAATATCAGTTTCGTACACACACTTCTTACTTTAAATTTACATATTAATGCCATTTTGTTGCAAGTTTTAGGCCTGTCGTTTTTATATTCCAAATTAATTTGTTTTCTTAATTCAACACATTCACATGCCAGTTGCTGTAGACATCACATTTTTGCAACTATTTGTCTTCTTTCAAAAATAGCTGCATCAGACTATAAAGATGCAGCACAGTATAGGTCTGCTGACAACTCAGAAAATTCATTTACTTTCATATATCTGTAACAATGCTTTTGGGCTATTATCTGAAAAGACAGGGCCTGTCATTAGAAGAGCTTATTATACTATGAGAAACCTACCACCGATCTACATAAACTAAACCACTCAGTAACAATTAGGATATGCACCCAATGCATGCAGAGATCTGTCACATGCATCTGGCATCTTGGATTACATTTGGAGGTCAATATTTCACCAATTCCACCAATATCAGCACCAATATCACCACCACCACCACAAATAACACCACCATCAATACCACCACCAATACCAACACCACCAATACCACCACCACCAATACCACTACCACCAATACCCCACCACTAATACCACCACCAATACCACCACCACCAATACCACCAATACCAATACCACTACCACCAACACCAATACCAGTACCACCACCACCAATAGCAATACCACCACCACCAATACCTCCACTACCAATAGCACCTCCACCAATATCACCACCACCAATACCACCAATGCCTCTACCTCAAATACCACCACACCACCAATACCACCAATACCAGCACCACCAATACCAATACCACCAATACTAATACCACCACCACTAATACTAATACCACCACCTCACCACCAATACCACCAATACCAATACCAATACCACTACCACCAACACCAATACCAGTACCACCACCACCAATAGCAATACCACCACCACCAATACCTCCACTACCAATAGCACCTCCACCAATATCACCACCACCAATACCACCAATGCCTCTACCTCAAATACCACCACACCACCAATACCAGCACCACCAATACCAATACCACCAATACTAATACCACCACCACTAATACTAATACCACCACCTCAGCGCCTCTCACTCACTAGTAATAGCAGGGGCACCGTATGAGGCTGGAGCTGCAGCAGAGACCATTCCTCCCTCCCTCCATGCCTGCCATAAAGCACAGCCCGTCCTGCACCAGGAGGTGAAGCCAGAGCCTTACTACAGCTGGAGTGTTTTTATTAGGCCAAAGATAGCAATGGCATTACGCAATGCCACACTCAAATCACAGAGAAGGCAGGAACTAGCCCCCCCTTCCACTCTCTCTCCTGAGCTGCAACAGTATAATCACAAAGCGAAAGGTGTTGGAGCACTTCGTTAGTGTTTATAGCTCAGATCATATGTACCTCTCACTTTACACTTTGTGTCTATGTAATTTACAACACTTACACATCTTCAATGCACTATTTGCCACTACTTTGAAGACGTCATAGGCAGGTCTCTTCCTCTGATATTTACAATCAAACAAGCGGTCGAGAAGGCCCTTTATTACAATGCTATAGGTTTCGCATTTGCAAGAGTTTAAGCAATTAGTATTGTAAATGACAATGCCTTTTATTTATGTTTTAAAACCCAAAATATAAATAAAAGCTATTGTCATTTACAGTGCCAATAGCTCAAACCCACGTGAATGCGAGACCTATTGCATTGCAAATGCTTGTTCTGGTTAGTCTCCGTTTTTCAGTGCCCAGCTTGTGATTGTTACTCCAGGTGAAAACTGTCCACCTCAGTAAACCGGATATACGTGTAATGAAGCCCTTAATGTCTAAAAAGCATTTTCAGGTAACTCCTTGACAATATTCAAACAAGCAAAGAGGCACACGAATAACGAATATATAACTTGGTAGATTACAGTATCATTAAATAAATCATAGACCCAAGAATAAGCTGACCACATGTTGTGACCTAATGTTTACATACAACGTCAAAGAAAAAAATTGTAGAAGAATAATTTATCCAATTCGATTTCCAGAATCTTTTCCAAAATTAAACTCATGTCCCTCCAGTCAACTTGTGTTTCGTCTAGAGGGTTTCTGCCCCATAACTTGATTGAGGTGAAGATCCACATATAGGGCCCTATTATGAGTACGGCCGTCCCAGGACTGCCGTACTCACAGTGGCGATCAAGCCGCCACCACCCTAGCAGATCTGCCTGCCATATTATGAGTGTGGCAGTGGGTCTGCCACGTGACCACCGCCTCTGCCAGGATCAAGGATCCTGCTGTGTCAGCGGTCTTCAAATGGTTGAAATATATATGCTGGCAGAGCCGAGGCCGTCAGTGCTTAACATATTACAACCTGCATATTCGCTGCCCATTTCATGGCGGGGACCTCGCCATGAGAAGGGTGGCATGCATGCAGGCAAGGGGGCCCCAAAACGGGCCCCTGACGAATCTGCAACTGGGGGTGCATGCGGGGGGCACATGTTGTTCCCCCTGGAATTATACTCTAGTTCCTGCATGGTGTGGCTTGCACTAGATGGTGCATGCCACACCGTGCAGGAACGTGCTGCAAGCACTCTCACGGCAGCGGTATGCTGTTAAGGCTCTCCTAAGAACCTAACACAGCTGCCACACCACCTGCTCGCACACCCTGGATTAAACTCATAATTCGACGGGCTGGCTCACTATGGCCTTGGCGGTCTTCCTGGGACCACCGCAGTGGCGTTCCCATTGGAAGACCACCAAGGTCGTAATAAGGCCCATAATGTGAATGTAAGCCTCCCTGTGATGTCCTTACATGTCATGCTTTCTAGGAGGTAGCATTTATAGTTAGACCAAAGTGGTGAAAACATGGCAGAAGAAGCAATCTCAAGGTAGTGATATCACCTAGACAACCTCAGTGACTAGGCATCAGGTGGAACTGTTACCCTCATTAAGGAGTGCTTCATAGTGCCTCAGAATAAAGGTGTTAGGTACTGCACCCCTAAATTACTGATATATAGGGTTCGGAATTTAACAAGGGAGAGCATTTTAGGAGTTTTCTTTTCTCCACACCAAAATCTACCTTCCCCAGTATTTGCTGGGTCTTTTCACCCACTAAATAAGGACAGGTTTACCTTGTCGATATTTCCGACGGAAAACTACAAGAGTTCACAACACTCCTACTTTTTGTAATTGTGACACCTGCGCACTGGTCCCACAATTAAGCACAGTACTGGAAGTCGATGCCTTGGTGATAAATTACTTATAGAACACATCGCCTAGTCCATTTGTATGTTATTTAGTAATAAAACAGACTTTTGTGTTCTGCACATACCAAGAAGTTAAATGGTTGGAGTTCATTGTAGAAATAGCGTGTGGAAGTAATCTGTTGAATATGTCTATGCCAATTGGACATGTCACATCTATTTTACTTGAACTTTTGTCTGTAGTAAGCACTGAAAACACAAGAGAGTCGAGTGTTTCCACGTTAAATTATCATAATATCACACCCGAACCATAATTACAGATTTTAAATAAACTTTAGGGCCAGATTCACACAAAAAACTTTAGTTTAAGCGAACTAGGCCCTTGGTGTGCAATGCACATCATGAAATTGATATTATTTATGTTGACGTGGGAAGCTAATAAAAATGGAGAGTTTAGCAAAGAGTGCAAAAGGCAAATTTGAAACTGTCACATCTTCTCATGTTATCTTACTGTGACAGGGTCAAGAGGAATCGGCAACAGGCACGTTTTAGTTTTAACGGGTTTTATTGTGTTGTACAAGTGGTCAGTACACTTCTTCCTTAAAGACGTGTTCAGTCGTGGAGATCTACTTCTACTCGGCCTCCTGTGGTGGCGTTCAGATGGGTCGAGTCGACGAAACACCTCCGGACTCCGTCGAGGCTTTACGTCTGGTTCCGTCTTGGCTCTCGGTTTAAACAGACAGAAATAGTCTTTCGTGAGTGGGGTGCTTTACATACATACACGTGTAGGGGAAAAGGAGTGAGGACACATTAACCCGTGTAACTCTCTTGGCGTCGTACTAATGGCAGTGCAGGGTAGTGCTCAGGGAAAGGTACACCGGGTCAAGGAGGGGTCAGGTTAAACTAGGCGAAGCGCCCTTACGTCCCACCCAGTTCCGGATAGTATTGCGTACCTGGGATAGCCACACACCTCCCCTGGGTGTGTGGCAGGGAGACTCGTGAAGTCATTGGCCTCCTGGCTTCTCGTCCATTCTCGAACTCCCAGCTTCTTCAGATTCCGAGTCTTCCTTCCTTTCTGCCTCCGCGTCCGTAGTTCTCCCCTCCTCTTCCGCTTCTCTCCACACGTTTTCTTCCCTCCGGGTGAACAAGCACACCTGGTGTTGGCGTTCCTCCGTATAAGACGTCTCCGCCTCACAATACAGCCCCGCCCATTCTTCTGCTGTTTCCTCGTTAAAGGGCCAGTGTCTCTCCTCGCTCTCTGGCGTGCTGTCTGTGGTCTTGACGTTCTGTGAAGGGTAGAAGAGGGGAGTTGAAGGGGGAACAATGTCATGTACTGGCAGTGGCACTCTGTTACACTTACACAGCATGTTAGGCAACAAATTCGTCTCCCAACCACCCTGGAGGAACTCGCCATAGGCCTACCTCTTCGTGGCTGAGAGTGACTGAGAGTCTATCATGCACATCTAACAATGGATTAATGGTTGAAGAGCTGTTTCTGGGGGTACAGTTCAACAAAGTCACTGAATGTTCCACTGAAACATATTATTGAACGTTTGTGGCTATTTTGATCATTCTTAAAAATTATATATTTCAAAGGAAAAACCCTGAGCCACTTAACAAATGTTGATGATTTGGAGCTACGTAATTTACAGCGTATTATTTTATTTCCCCTGATTTCAATCCTATGTCAATAAAACCAGTTTGAGATGTACATACAGGGCCTGCCCAGGGCATCAACCTCAAGAGGGATGCAGGGGCTGCCTGCAGAAGTCTTAATCCAACTGCAAATAATTAAAAATGGCGAGTGGGAGGGCATGCCAAGTTTAGTTTCACCCTGTGCGCCATTTGACCAAAGGCCAGAAACAAGAATATTGTTCAATCCTGGACCTCAACACAAATATGAAAAAGAGAGAAAATTAAAATATTGATTATGCAACAGATTTTCCCTCATCTGTATCAGGGAGGCTGATGTTTGCTGCCGGATTTTTCATGCCTGTATATTGATTATTTTCCCATAATACAGAGCCATTTCCTGAGATTAATAACTCAAAATGTCACTTCTCGTAAAATGAGCATCTTTCTTCTCACATCGGACCTGCACAGTCTGACAACAGTGATAGTGTCTTTCTAGTGCAAGAAAACTTGTCTACCCCTACTTATATGGTTGGCTCCTCATGGCCAAATCCCAGTGCATGGCTTGGAAGTAACATTGAACTTTTTTCATGACGTTGGTCTGATGGTCAATTAAAAAAAGTCAAATCCCTAACAAACACCTTAAGATGTTCTTCTAGATTTTATCGTAGCACTGAAGTCAAGGCTCGGACCTTGTTCACACAAAGGCACCAGAGATCCCCCTCTGCACTTGATTGTCTCCACTATTGGAGCAGCAACAGAACCACTATCTAGATATGTCATGTGCTCCTGAAACCTCTTGTCAGCAAGCTAACATCATATATGAAAGACACCGGCAATTTCATCTCTAAAGTAGAAGGCCTTCCGTTTAACCCTCAAAGGGAAATTCTTTTAGTCGTGGACATAGAGTTGCTATATACAAATGTTCCTCAAGAGGAAGCCTTCAGAGTGATTGGCGAAATACTAAAATATGACGGAAGCCTGTCTAACTCAAATTTTATCTTGCAAAGTTTGGAGATAGTGCTCACGGAAAACTTTTTTGAATTTTCTGGGGAGTGGTACCAACATACTAAAGAAGTCAGCATGGGGCCGCCTGCGCTCTGAGCATAGCTAATCTTTGCATGGGAAACTTCGAGAATACATTTATCTATAATGAGATTTCCCCATTTTTTTGAAACATTTCCAATTGGTCTTGTTACATTGATGACATCTTCTTCACATGGCAAGGCAATGAGGATGACCTAAAGGAATTTTGTTTATGGATCAACCTCAGTGATACCAACTCATAATTTGTGGCCAAAACAAGCACTGATAAAATTGAATTTCTTTATATATGAATTGAGCATTACAATCAACAACTGCAGGTATCACTGTTCACAAAACCTACTGCCAGGAACACACTTCTCTATTTCGGTAGCTTCCACCCACACTGTCAAAAACAGGGGATTCCATTTAGTCAATTTCTCCACTTGCAAAGGAACTGTACGAACGTTAAACAAATTGTAATTCATGCTGAAACTCTAAAAACTAAACTTTTTGATAGAGACTATCCCAAGAACATAGTTTGAGATGCTTTCAAAAGGGCTAGATACTATGACAGAGACAGCATGTTTGACGCCAATCAGAGACAGACGGAAGACAAATTGGTATGTGTCACTTGACATTCCAATTTTGCTCATAAAATTAGGCAAACCATCAGCTCTCAATGGCACCTGCTCAGTCTTAACAACGAAGAAACCAAATTGATACAACCAACATATTCATTCCGATGTAGCAAAAATATATGCAATCTGTTGGTGAAAGCCAAGACGATGAGCAGAGAATCGTTCACCCAAAGATCAATCAATGGGACACAATCTTTAAAAGGCAATCATAAATGTGGCTCCTGTCATGCCTGTGAGAGCGCGATTGTGTCTGATACCTTTACTGTCGGCAAAAAAAAATCAAATTGAGAGACTTGACCAACTGTAGAACTCTAGATATAGTCTACCTTATCCTATGCCCATGTGGATTAGGAAATGTGAAAGAAACTGGACGAGAGTACAGAATGAGAAGAGGTGAGCATAAATCTAATATCCGCAAACAAAGAACTACAGCTCCCTTGGTCCAGAACTAGCTTTTGAAAAGTCACCTAGAAAAAGATCTGCAAGGGACTATCCTTGAAAAAATCAACTTACTCAAAGAACGTGACAACACTGCACACCGCAAGAAAAGAGAGATTTCCTGGATCTATTTGTTGGACTCAGAAAAATAGAGGCCTTAACAAAACTACCCCTTGGGAAAATGCAGTCTTAGTTAGCCACCTGCCATTAGGCTTTACGGACCCCATTCACAAAGTCTAACTTTATGACTTTCGGTAATCATAAAGGGCATTGACGAGTAGTAAAGTTAGATCTTTGTTTCAATTAAACTTAATGTTTTGTCTTAAGTTTAATATATGATTAATAAAAATCTTTACAATATATACTGTTGCAGTATTCCAAATAGAAAAAAACACTGTGTACATAAAGTCAGTTGGATCCAAAGTGCATAAGAGATTCAAAAAAAAGCACAAAGATTACGGTGTCATTAAAACATATATTAAAATGCATAGTTAAACCAATGGAACTAAAGGAAACGAGAAATACGGCAGTGGTGAACAAACACAAAGAGTACCTTAAAGTGGTTCATCAAGATTAAAGTACTTTCAGTAATCTTCCCATCATTAGTCTCTCACAACCGCGTTAAGAAGTTAGGCTGCTGTAATGCCTACCCTGGCAACAAAAGAGTGTGTGCAGTGGCTGAAAGTCTTTTCCAAGAAGGCTTATAGGGTGCTTGAAGATGCTTACTGGCACATGCATCAATATAGGATTTTGCGATTCCTTAATTGCGATTATTAAGGAATCGCAAATAAGGAATCACAAAAGTCTATGCATGTAGGAATCGCTATAAAAATAGCGATTCCTAAAAATTCCTTAATAGGGACTCGCAAATTGTGAGTCGCAATTAAGGAATGCCTTCCCATTCATTCCTATGGACCTACAGACCCATAGGAATGAATTGGAGATTGCATGCGCAATTTGCGAGAACCAGTAGGTACTCGCAAATTGCTCATGCAATTTCAAGGGTATCAAAATGACACCCTGTTGCACCCCTGAAATTGTGATGTGCACCCATGTTGTGCACACACATGTCCAAAGGGCATGTGTGTGTGTGTAACCTAAAACTTTAAATAATGCATTTTAGTGCATTTTTCAAAGTTTTTGCAAATTACAGACAAATTTGATTTGTCTGTAATTTGCGGTCTCAAATAGCAAAATCGCTATTTGAAAGTGCTTCTACGATTGCATTTAAGGAATCGCAATTTGCGATTCCTTAAATGCAATTGCAATTTAGGAATTCACAAATAATTGCGAATTATTACATTGTGCATAGGAAACACTTTCATGCATCTCCAAAGGCCAATTTGCGATCGCAAACGGCTGATTTTTTCGAAACACACCGTTTGCGATCGCAAAAACCTTTGATGATTGTGCTCCTTAGGGCCCGATGTAGGTAGGGCTTTACCGATCGGTATTGGCCGAAAATACCGATTTTTGGCCCTTACCGATCGGTAAACAGCCAGCGAGATGTAGGGAACCAAAAACAGAACGAATTGGATAGAAAACCGAATCGGAATGAGTACCGAATGGGAAAGAATCCGATACGTACATACCGAAAATCGGATATGTAACGAATCGGAAAAACACCGAATCGGTTACAAAGACCGAATCGGTCCTTGTACCGATTCGTTAGTGACACCGAATCGGAAAATCACCGAATCGGTCCTTGTACCGATTCGTTAGTGACACCGAATCGGAAAATCACCGAATCGGTCCTTGTACCGATTCGTTAGTGACACCGAATCGGAAAATCACCGAATCGGTCCTTGTACCGATTCGTTAGTGACACCAAATCGGAAAATCACCGATTCGGTCCATGTACCGAATCGGAAAAAATACCGATTCGGACATGAGCCGAATCGGAAAACATGCCGATTCGTATGAATCTCCGAACGGGAAATTCCCCGATTCCGACAGTTGGGGAGATGTAGGGAGGCACAGAAACACCGAAATCGGCTCAAAATCGGTAGAATTCAGTCGGTATTTACCATGGATTGCAATCAGGTGGTAACCAACTCCAACCCATATAAACAGTCCCAAAATGCATTGCAACTTGCAGGATGGCAGCTTTCTATGTCATTGCGAGGCGGCTACGGCTACAGCAGGAAGGACAGAGGGAATGGCTAAGAAATGAACAGGTCTACAGACAGAGGATAACCCTGTTCATGCTCACTGAGGCTGAGATCCTACAGAGATACAGGCTGGACTCTGACACCATACTTGAGCTCATCAGGGACCTTAAGCCATACTTGGACCACCACACCCCAAGGGCACACGCCATCCCTGCGCACGTCCAGGTGCTATGCAGCCTACACCTGGTAGCGTCTGGCAGCTATCAAAGTGGAGTAGCAGCAGCAGGAGGGGTGAGCCAGAGCAGCCTGTCAAGGTTCTTCCACATATTCCTTGACGCCATGATAGACAGGATGGACCAATACATCTCATTCCCTGCAACCCACGCAGAACTGCTACAAACCAAAGCGGACTTCTACCAGATGGCACACTTTCCCCAAATCATCGGTTGCATAGATGGCACGCATATTCCGATTTGCCCACCAGCGGACACCGAATACATATACCGCAATCGGAAATCTACACACACCATCAACGTGCAGGTGATCTGCAATGCCAAGTGCACCATCACAGACCTGGTAGCAAAATTTCCAGGAAGTACCCATGACTCCTATATATTCCAACAGAGCGGCATATATGCACGGCTGATGGCTGGCGATTTTGGAGAAGGATACCTCCTAGGTGAGCCACATCATCAGACCCCCATAACACATAGTAGGTAGGTGTAATACATGTATGCATGTGTCTAATGTGACCCCTTTCTCTTCCAGGCGACAGTGCATATGCCCTCCGCTCATTCATACTCACCCCCTACCTCAACCCCTCCACACCCAGCCAAAGGAGGTATAACCGGGCCCACATACGCACCAGGAATGTTGTTGAACGGACCTTTGGCATCTGGAAAAGTAGATTCAGATGCCTGCACAAGAGTGGAGGTGCAAGGCAGTATACCCCCATCACCTGCTGCAAGATCATAGCTGTATGTGCAATGTTACACAACCTTGCGGTCAAGAAGGGCACTGAGGTGGAGTTGTCTGACTACGAGGACTATGACGACGACGAAGCTGTGCCACTGACACAGCCAGCTGGGGTGTGTACGCCATGTGATGGCAGATACAGACGTGAGGAGATCACTGAGAACTATTTCTGACTGAGTACAGATGCAAAGACAGCTAAATGTTGCTTGGAAAAAAAAAGTTTTAATAATGATGCACCACAGTTACAGCACTGATGTGCATCAAATAATGGAGATTGTTAACTCAAATAAAGTCCAGGGTTCTGGTTTGCCCATCCCCCCTTGCCAGCCTATTTTTTGGCCCGCTTTCCAGACCCACTGGGGTGTCCCTCGGCCCCCTCCGAATGGCCAGCAGCATCAGCGGATCGCCTGGTGCTCCTCCTTGGCTCTGATGCAGCGCTGGCCGGGCTGCTGCGGCTGCTGCTGTCTCCAGCATCACCCAGGTCCAGGGCAGGATTGGAGGCGGCGTTTGATATTAACATGGCCTCCATGGCCGTGGTGATCCTGGCCATCCCCCTAGTCAGCTCAGCTGTATGCTGACTTTGCACCGATTCCTGATTTGAGCTGCGATGGCACAGCTGTGCGGTCGCCGCTGCAAGGCGGGCCATGGCCCGGTTGAGCACCCGGGCATCCCTCCTGCGCGCAACCTCATGCTCCTCCTGCCTGGCAGAGGAGTGGGTGATGGCAGTGGTCAGCCTGCCCAACCCTGCTGCCACCTCCTTGTTGCTGTCCACAACAGCCTGGAAACCCTTCACCAACTCCCCCATCTGCAGGTTGTGCTGCAGGAGCTGGCGTTGGCAGGCCATGGTGGATCTGGCCTGTTGGCGCTGGATTTTGACCATCTGGCCCTCCAGGCCCAGGAACACACTGCCCTCCCGTGGTGGTGCAGCAGTGGTGGTGGTGGTGGCACGGCGTCTGGCACTGCTGCCTCCGGCCTGCTGAGTGGGCAGGGGTGCCACTGGTGGGGGTGTGGTGCTGGCCGGTCCCGGAGCCCCTGCTCCCAGGACAGGTAGGACGGGTGGCAAGGCCACGGTTGTGGCAGGTGCTGGTGTTGGCGGAATGGTCTGCCTTGTAGGGGAGTTTTCAGGTGAAAATTGCAAGGGGGGTGTGCTGGCCAGTACTGGGGAGTGCACTGCTTGGTAATCAATCACCAGGACTCCCTCCATTCCAAGCCCTGGGGTGTCTCCTTCCTCATCCTCATCCTCCTCCTCCTGGGCAGCCTGGCTGGTGCTCGGCCCTGCGACTGCAGTGCCTGATGTTGCTGCTCCCTCTGCTGTCACAGTGTTGCCGCCTGATGGGGCCCCTAGGTACAAAGAAGCATTTGTAAACTGAGTGCCGATGTATTACAGTCAGTACAATTATGGCATTCCACATGTCCTTGCATCTCCTTACACCGTGTCACACTGTTTCCTGTCTTGTGATTCTGCACTGACATATTTGGCTAACTTCTGCTGACTACATGTACCATGATGCTTGTCTCTTGTATGTTGGTGACAGTACAGTGCTGGTGTTTGCCTATGCATTGTGTCTAATGGGGAGGTGTCTGGTAGGGTGTGTCATGATGCGCATGCTTCTTACCTCTAGCTGTGGCTCTCGCAGTGCTGTCCAGGGTCCCGATCCCTACGATGCTCTCCCTCTCGATGGTGCTGGAGACAATTTCCTCCAGCTCGGTGAGGGGTGGCGCCGGGTTCTTGCCTCCTCCGGTGAGATCAGCCTGCCTTTGAAGGTCAGCAAGCTTCCTCTTGGTGAGGCTGCGGAGGTCGTAAAACCTTTTCTTGAGTTCCTCAATGGACCTGGGGGTGACACCAGCAGCATTGACCTTCTGGGCGATGTCGGCCCACAATCTCCTCTTGGTGCTGTCTGGCACGTTGAGGGACAGCTTGCCAAAGAGCTGGCGGTGCACCCTCACCACCTCCTCAACCAGCACCTGAAGTTCGGTGGTGGTGAACTTGGGCTTCCTCTTTTGGGAGGACTTCTGGCTTCCTGCCTGATCTGCCATTCTCTCCTGCTCAGTATGCAACCTCCTTCTCCCACTGCTGCTAACTGTGTGTTGGGCTCAGGCAGGCTTTCCAGAAACTTCTAGAAACTTCTTAATTGGCTGCACCTGCCAGGGTTGCCACTCCCTGTTTGGGTGGGGGAGGGGGAGCCACCTCATTGGCTGAATCGCCTATTGCCGAGTCGGCTTTTACCGATTCGGTAATATCCGATTCGGTAAAATCCGATTCGGTATTATCCGATTCGGTAAAAGCCGAATCGGTTCATGCAATGCATTCCTATGGGCTTTTTCGCCATGGGTCTATGATTGCCGATTCGGTTTTTACCGATTCGGCTTTTACCGAATCGGTATTCGCCGATTCGGAAATATCCGATTCGGTGGTAGCCGATTCGGTGTTTTCCGATTCGTTGTTGGCCGATTCAGTAATTTCCGATTCGGACCGAGCTGAATCGGAACGTACCGAATCTCATTACCGATGCCGACCGAATCGGTTTTCATTCGGTATTTTTTTCCTACATCTCGTTTTCCGATTTCAGAATACCGATTCGGCCCGCCTCGGTATTTTGAAATCGGAAAATCGCGTTTACCTACATCGGGCCCTAGGTCCCTTAGTAGAAACTGTGTCAGCCGAGCAGGTCGAACTCGGTTGGTTGTTTATGGACAGCCAGAGCCATTTCCTCCTGTCTCTGGGTGAGATTCCTTCCGTTGTTTGCCTCTTCTAGGCATTGCTGCATAATACTGATGTATTTTCCGAATTTTGCCAGTTCCATTGGACATGCCAAAGTCACAGCCTTGTTACACTTCCAAATGTAATGGGTGAGAAAACGTGGTTTTAACTGTCTACAACACGATTGCAAAAGTAAGGGACAGCAGAGTAATAGGGGATTAAATGACTCATTCTTATAGTTGCAATTCTACAATTTACAACTTTGGTGAGGGACAGCCATTCTAGATTTACTTCCTTAGTTTGAAGCCCATTAGTCTTGTAAACATAATTTGTGTAAGGCAGCCATTTGGAATTGCCCTGGAAAGATATGGTTGTGGTCTAAGGAAATCCAGTTGTAAACTAACATAAGACAAACCCACCGCCTGCAGAATTCTTGATTTGGTAAGCTTGGCCAAATACCTGGCCTTCAGTAGGATTTTGGAATCTTTTTAAAAAAAGTTTTAAGAACTGCACACAAGATCTGTAGTTTATCTAATACAGTGCAATTGATTTGAAGGGTGTCAATTGAGTGCTGTAAATTTTGCGACATGGGGTTTCTTCTTGTGCAAAGATTGGTTGAAGCTAGGCTTTTAAGGTGTTAGGGGGTGCTTTGATTACCCTATATAAATAATTTCAAAGAGCACGATGCTTGCCCAGGTGTGGGTCACCAGCCCAAATTCCAGCGTTATCAGGCAGTTTGCAGGTACAAAGGAAGCCCAAAGACCTTTTGTGCACCTTGAACTGGTATTTGTCCAAGATACAAACTAGCTGGTCTGGATATGTCTCCTAGCCGTAATTAATCATTGGTAACAGAGTTCGGGCCAGTGCACATCTTATAGGGCCAGTAGACAGGTTTTCTAGTGAGTTTTTCAATTTTCACACTCTGATTATTATTGACCTTTGTGGCAGTGTGCCTCAGTTGCCTTATGGGCCCTACTTAAGATGGTATGCAGCAGTTGCATAGCAAGGGGGAGGGCATGAGGGCGGCAGGGTGCAACAAAAGCAGGAATCGATCATCAGCAACCCCGTCTTACGGCCGCCAATGTGCGGTAAAGGCTGGAACTGCCACGCTCGGCAAGAGCCCTAGGTATGCCACTGGTATGCAGATTCCTAGATGGTTATAAGTGAGGGCTGTTTCAATTTGTAGGGGTCCCAGGCTTCATCTGAAGTTTGACTGTTTGATTGGATTACCAAGGCATTGACAGCTCTCTGTAGGCCTTTTCTGGTGGGTCCAAGAAGAAGACATTGTCAGTGTAATGTAATATTGTAACCTTGATCTTTCCAATTTTTGGTGGTATGAGGGTCGCTTGTTTCATTGCTGAGCTCATATAACCTGAGAATAGGTGGAATAGCAAGGATGCAAGCACACAGCCTTGCTTAAGGCTTTTGTCTATTTCAATCTTCCTAGAAACCCAAGCCGGAGTTAGCTTTTCTCTAACCACAGAGAGATGATGGCCAGGAACACGGCATTCTGTATGCCCGAGCCTCTGAGCTTTCTCCAGAGGATAGAGCTCTCTACCTTGTCACAGGCTGCTGAGTAGTTCACAAAACAGGTAAAGCTCAGGAGTTGCTTCTTGCTTTTTGACCGGCGATTTAGGTTGGATAGGGCCACAATATTATCCTGTGTTGAAGAGTTAGCCCTGAAACCTGTTTAAGTGAGTGGAATTATGTAATTTGTTTCCTCCCAACACTCCAGTTCTTTCAGGAGACAGAAGCACCAGCCTTGGCTTCTATATCAAGAAGGACAATGAGGCAGTAGTTGGATGGGTCTGCCCTGTCAGCCTACTTATATATGGGGTTTAGAATGGAACCCCTCCTGTACTCTGGAACCTGCGTGGTCAATAGACAAGTTTGATAGAGGAAGAACAGTATTGCAGACCACAGGCCTGGATCTCCGTTAAAGGCATGGGCCGATACACCATTTGGGCCAGGGGCCCCAGTAGGCCTAATCTTCTTCTGAATTTTGGAAATATAATTTTTAAACATTTTATAAATATTTTCTGGATGCTGTACTTCCGGGCAGTCATTCATGGGCTCTGTGTCCTTGTCAGGTACGTTTTTGCCTGCACATAGATTTTGTACGGTGCACAGACATAATATCGAGTCCAAAATATCGATTTGACATAATATTGAGGTGTAAATATAGATTGGACAAAATATCGACAGGACAGAATATAGATATCCAAAATATTGTTTTTAAAGTAAGTGATGTAATATCGACTGTTAAAAATATAGAAAGTTAAAATATCGAAGAATATAATATAGATAGTAAAAAAAATTTATAGTGTTTTTTTATGTTATAATATGTGTGAAAAGTGTCTATTTATGTTATAATTCATTTTAATTAATGAATTTTGTTTTTATAATTATTGCGTAATTTAATTCTGTAGCGGGTTGTGGGTTTATAGGGGAATAGGGTGGGAAGTAATTTAATTATAATTAATTAAATATGTAAATGTATTTATTGGTAGTAATTTTTAATTAATTGTTAATTAATTTATATTTGTTAATTAATTAAATTTTAATTGGTAATTAATTTTAATTAATTGATTAATTGGTAATTATGCAAATTTTACTAATTTATTTTCTGTAGCGGGTTGTGGGTTTATAGGGGAATTGGGTGGGAAGTAACTAAATTATAATTAATTAAATATGTAAAATTATTTATTGGTATTTATTTAAAATTTATTATTAATTAAGTTTTTATGGGTAATTATTAAAATGTTATTTGCAAATTAATTTAATTTAATTGATTAATTGCTATTTATGTTAATTTAATAATTTATTTTCTGTAGCAGGTTGTGGGTTTATAGGGGAATAGGGTGGGAAGTAATTTATTAATAATTAATTAAATAATAAAATGTATTTAAATGTATTTAATTCAAAATAATTGTTAATTAATTCTTAATTATTAAATAATTAATTGTTAATTTGTAATTAATTTGTATTAATAGGTAACTAATTGAAATAATTATTGGTAATTAGTAATTTTAATATATTAATTATTATATTATATTACATTGTTAATTATTTTTAATTAATTTTTTATAGATATTAATTTATATATTTTTTATTATATATGAAGTATTTACTTTCCCTAATGTTGTATTCTCTGGAGTGGGAATAGTAATTTTAACCCTTACGCTATCCAAAGCTTTCCCTACTGTTGCACCCACTGGGGTGGGAATAGTAAATTTTACCTCTACGCTATCCAACGCTTTCCCTATTGTTGCACCCACTGGAGTGGGAATAGTAATGTTAACCCCTACGCTATCCAACCCTTTCCCTACTGTTGCACCCACTGGAGTGGGAATAGTAAATTTTACCTCTACGCTATCCAACGCTTTCCCTACTGTTGCACCCACTGGAGTGGGAATAGTAATTTTAACCCCTTTGCTATCCAACCCTTTCCCTACTGTTGCACTCTTTGGAGTGGGAATAGTAATTTTTACCCCTACGCTATAAAACGCTTTCCCTACTGTTGCACCCACTGGAGTGGGAATAGTAATTTTAACCCCTACGCTATCCAACGCTTTCCCTACTGTTGCACTCTTTGGAGTGGGAATAGTAATTTTAACCCTTACGCTATCCAACGCTTTCCCTACTGTTGCACCCACTGGAGTGGGAATAGTAATTTTACCCCCTATGCTATCCAACGCTTTCCCTACTGTTGCACTCTTTGGAGTGGGAATAGTAATTTTTACCCCTACGCTATCCAACGTAGTCCCTACTATTGCACTCACTGGAGTGGGAATAGTAATTTTTACCCCTACGCTATCCAACGCTTTCCCTACTGTTGCACCCACTGGAGTGGGAAAAGTAATTTTTACCCCTACGCTATCCAACGCTTTCCCTACTGTTGCACTCACTGGAGTGGGAATAGTAATTTTTACCCCTACGCTATTCAACGCTTTCCCTACTGTTGCACCCACTGGAGTCGGAATAGTACATTTTACCTCTACGCTATCCAACGTTTTCCCTACTGTTGCACCCACTGGAGTGGGAATAGTACATTTTACTTCTACGTTATTCAATGCTTTCCCTACTGTTGCACCCACTGGAGTGGGAATAGTAATTTAAACCCCTACACTATCCAACGCTTTCCCTACTGTTGCACCCACTGGAGTGGGAATAGTAATTTTAACCCCTACGCTACCCAACGCTTTCCCTACTGTTGCACCCACTGGAGTGGGAATAGTAATTTTTACCCCTACGCTATCCATTGCTTTCCCTACTGTTGCACTCACTGGAGTGGGAATAGTAATTTTTACCCCTACGCTATTCAACGCTTTCCCTACTGTTGCACCCACTGGAGTCGGAATAGTAAATTGTACCTCTACGTTAGCCAACGTTTTCCCTACTGTTGCACCCACTGGAGTGGGAATAGTACATTTTACTTCTACGTTATCCAACGCTTTCCCTACTGTTGCACCCACTGGAGTGGGAATAGTAATTTAAACCCCTACACTATCCAACGCTTTCCCTACTGTCGCACCCACTGGAGTGGGAATAGTAATTTTAACCCCTACGCTATCCAACGCTTTCCCTACGAATGCACTCTTTGGAGCGGGAATAGTAATTTTTACACTTTTGTTATTGTACGCTAATAATATTGGATATTATTTAATTATATTTTGTTACTATATATATATATATGTTTTAACAAATATGAATACAATTTTTTTCATAACTTTCATTAATTATTGAATTATTATAAGTTAATTTAAGTATTTTTAATTATATTTTAGTAATACATTTTTAATATTGATTTAATTTAACATTGTTTTAGTAAAGTCGATATTTTTATGAACTATATTTTAGTAAACAATATTTTTAACTCGATATTTTAGTACTTACCTGTTTGTAGATAGAAACTCGATATTCTGTCTGTCGATATTTTTACAATGATATTTTTGATGGTCGATATTCTGTCCCTCGATATTATGTCAGTGATCCATTTTGTACGCACTGGATTCACTGTGATTCAGAGACGACATTGACTCTTTCCGCTGCTGGGCTAAGTTTGTTCTTGAGATATCGGAACAGGTCCGCATGACCCCATTTGCCCTTCAATGAGTGTAAATATGTCCATTCTACTTCTACCTGTTTGCTTTTTTTAACCACACTCTCTGTTTGTGTTGTTTATTTAAGATCTTTGAGCTTGCTTTCAGTTCAGCTTTAGTTATAGTTTTACGTTCCCTTTGACATGCCTTATATAGCCTACCTATCTACAATTTACTGATATTGATTTGAGGGTTTTTTATTTTTTCCGGAACAATGGCCGATATGGTTTGAAGGGCACTTTGCTCCCAGGCACACAGTGCATGTTCCCGATAGTTGTGTCCCAGTTGGCCAGGAGGGTTTTGCTGCATAATATCTTAAGATGCGTCCTCTTGTAGGTTCATTGAGCCCCATTTGATCCTTCTAATTAAATTCCTGCTTTCCTTCCCCGTTGAATCAGCAATTATTCTCAGGTTTTTGTGCCTGTTAGATGTAGCTTTTAAGGAATTGACAAGCGGAAAATGATAACTCTCTTTATGAGTGGAGATATCAAAGCTCACTACAATGTCTTTGCTTCCTAGCTGTAGCAAACACATAATCCAAAGTGCTTAACCCACTGATTTGGGAATTTAGATGTAGACAATGTAGGTTTAATTGTATGCTGAATTTAATTCAGACTATGAGCTTGGAAGAGACTGGCTTGCAGGCTTGCAGTGTTGTATCCTGTTGCTAGCTTTGTAAGGTCGGTTACCAGGAATCGCGGATTGAAGTCACCACAAATGATAACTTGATGCGTTATATTTTTGTGTAAGACTGATTCAATTGAGTCTCGGAGCTGGGTCAACCTTTCCCTGCATTCCACGATGAAGCAGTTGAAGAAAAAGTTAACAAGCAAAACCTTCCGTGGCTGGCCATTTTCGTTAGCCTGCCAGGATCACTAGTTGTGATGTAAATAAATAATTTACTCTCTTAATTTCTATGCAGGTAAGTACTTAATCAATAATAACTCAATCGGAATGAAAAAAAAGACAGAGTCCGTGGTGTTAGAGTTTCTAAGGGTTTTATTCCTCATAAAAGGAATGGTCAAGACCAGGATATCATGTTCTGACCACCACAGGGGTGTCAGAAGGGATAGAGCCAACTTTATTGACATTACATAGCTTATATACTTGATTTATACCATAGGAAGTAGTGTAGTAGGCGTAACAGCTGAGAGAAGACAAGATAACAGTATTCACGTGTTACTAGTACGTAATCAAGAGGCGTGAACTAGGCGTGAACTAGAGGTGTGTGCTAGAAACGTCACTGATAGGTGACGCAAGTGGGTGGCACCAAGGGGTGGTGCTAACAGAATTGTTGCAATGTCAGCAGAAATCGGAAGCTTGGATGCGCGCGCAGCTGCATGACGTGTGATTGGAGGGGTGCAGGGGACTTGACATTTACACTGATGGAAAGAGACAGAAGTCTGGCATGTCAGATCAACTTGTACTTCTATCATATCTGATATCTGATGTTTAGGAACCATACTATCTGGGCGGAAAGGTCTCTAGGGCAGAAGCTATTCTATGCTAACTGTGGATGCGTGTATAAGCGCCTAAGTGTCTGCATGAGAAGCGTGGGGGCATGAGGCCTTCCATGGGAGCATGGTAACAGAGGCTATGAATTACTTGCACTGAGACAGGTCGGCCCTTTGGCTCTGCAGCTGGGGAGGATGTTTACTGAAGCTAGTAGGCAGGAATGCATTCTCGAGGAGCGGAACAGATAACTCGAAGGTTATAGTCAGTCTTGGCAGAAAGCAGGCTGAGCTGAGCGCGAGGGGCCGCGCTGGAAGTAAGTCAGAGTTCACAGGTACAGAGGTAGCCTGGGCAGAGGCTGTCAGAGTCAGGAGCCAAAAGAGGCTCGATGGCAGAAATTCAGGGCCAACTCTGACGGAGCAGGAAAACATGTAAAGTACACTACAAAAAGACGGTGGCATAGCATACTTAGAAACGGACTATATAATCCATTCAGGGTGGATCTAAAAGAGGACAAGTTAACGTTGGACGCAAATGTATTTGCGTCTTCATAGCTGGCACAGGAGGGAAGTTACATGCACTTTAAGCTGGTACATGGAGTCGGTGGGGTACGCGCTAGGGAACATAACATGACCAAAAATTTATATTTCCTCATTCCCTCCTTGTTCCCTACGGACCCTTCATGAAATATCGATCCTCATGAATCGATCAGTTTGTTCTTGCAACATCATTTGCTCTTCTTTCTTTCGTTTGCGTTTTGAGAGAAAACTGGAATGTTCAATACAAGAGGTGGCACATAGTCCACAAATCGCTGGCCCACACTGTAGGCACAGGCAGCAACTAAATACTAGGACTAGGCCAATGCCTAGGAAGGATAGGATCTTCCATCCCCAAGCTGTTAACGTTGTCCAGAACCAACCGGACCAAGTCCAGGTGCCTGGATTCTGATGTATCTGATTTGCAATTTTATGGAGACGGGTGATAGCTTGATATACAGATGGTGCGTTTTGTGGTATGAAAACACAGCAACTTGACCCGATGACCTTACAGGCTCCACCTCTATCTGCCAAGATGACGTCAATAACAAGACGATTCTGAAGGACAACAACCCGCATGGCGGACTGTTCTTCTGTTAAGTTACCTAAGGCGGAGGCAGTTTCATTCACTACTGCTTCAAGCGTTCTAGTTAATCTGCGTATTAATTTACTATTCTGAACAGGTCCTAAAAAGAAAAAGAATCCTTTATTAAAATCGGTGTACTGTTCCCATGCCGTTTCTGTGTAGTCGACAAGTGGGATATCTCTTCTGGGTCTATTCTTTACTAGATTGGTATTTCTATGGTAATCAGGGGGAGCTAGGAAGACAGGTGGCAGAAGGAATGCAATGTAACAGGTACCATCCCAATCTGGAGGTAGACGTATGTATGCGGTATGACCACAAACAAAGTAAGAATGACTAATAGCTTTAAAGGACGATTTTCCATGATCACTGAATTCGACCACAGTAGTGCATTTACTATGGCCTAAGTGTACTGAACCTCTCTTCCTGATACATAATTCACCAGTGACTGGCAATACTGACATAATGGGTAGAACTGGTGCAGCTTCGGATTCGACAGTAAGAATCATAAGGCTAATTGTATAATTACCTAATCCATATACTTCATTTTCTAGATCAGTTCCTATTCTAGTGGGGAGTCCCTCCTTGTCAGGGTAACAGACGTCTAGCAGGACTAAGTTCAGGTTTCCCCAAACCCAACCCCCATCGAAAACAGCAATATCAGGATCTAAGGAATTAATTATTTTAAACCATGCACCGCAGGAGCCATTGTGGGTGAACGGGTACGGAAAGAGGGGCAGAGCTCCCTTGTAATTCTGGTAGGGAGGGAGTCGGCCACATATCCAGCAATTTGTAGCATTGTTAGTTTGATGAGAATGGTGTAGCATACTAATGAATGTGTTGTTGCGCAGCGCGAGTCTGTAGGAAAGCTCGTGTGGAGGTAACTCACTAAAAGTGTGTTCAGCAGATATATTGTAAGCAGATTGTTCACGCTTGAAAATAGGGTAGTAGATAGGCAAAAGGATGCTAGTAATAACAATTAAAATACTCAGAATAAACATGATTAATAGGGTCACTATACAGTGACTACGAAGTGATTTACAATATGTACGTTTCTTGGCTTCTCTCTCTCTCTCTCTATCTCGATCTAGGGGATACATGTCAGAAACTATTTAACCGATTCACCTAGGGGAGGACTTAAACAATTAAACTGTCTGACTTGCTAGATCGGAGTTTCATGCGATAATCTTCTTGGGGAGTTTTTTCTCGTTTAGATTCTGTAAAGTCTTTTGGCTCGACACAGTCTTTGGTGGGGGTGGACGAGTCTCGATCAGGTTTCAGTCCAAAAAATGTTTTCACATGACTCGTATGAACCCACCCCTTTCTCCCCTCGATCTTCACGGCGGTCCTCGTGGTGAGAAGGACGGTCTTCGGGGACTTCCAGCGGGGCTCCAACGGACTCTTTCTATCAAAATTGCGCACCAGTACAATGTCGCCAGGACGGACGTCGTGTGGCTTTACATCAGTGTTGTCAGGGAAGGCTGCGGCAACCTGTGAACGACATGATTGGAGTGCAGACATCAAGGAGGCAAGGTAATCTGTCAACATATTACAATCAACATCAGTAATCTTTTTCGGAATGGGCGTCCCCCACATATTCGGTGGTCTGCCAAAGACCACCTCGTACGGGGATAGCCCTGATCTCGAATGGGCGACCATTCTCATGTAGAATAGTGCCACTGGCAGGGCGACTATCCAGTCGACCCCTTTCTCCTGACATATTTTGGCAAGGCGGATCTTTAGTGTCTGGTTATGCCTCTCTACAAGGCCTGCGGCTTCGGGATGTCGGACACAATGGAACTTCCACTGGTATCCCAATAATAAAGAAACTTCTTTCATTAATGCAGATGAGAATGGCTGACCGTTATCTGAGTACACGACACGAGGCAGGCCGTATCGTGGGAAGAATTCACGAACCAGCTGCTTGGCAGTGGTCGGAGCAGTGTAATCTGGGACTGGGTATGCTTCGGTCCAGCGGGACAGAGCACAAACAATTACAAGGACATACTTGAATCCTCGACAACGGTCCATCTGGATATAATCCATCTGGAGGACTTCAAAAGGGTGATCGGGAGGATGAAATCCACCTTGCTCTACAGGGACGCTTTTACCTGGATTGAACTGACAACAGATCATGCAAGTACGCACTTTCTGTTTTGCGGCTGCTCGTAAGTGTTTATTGTTCCAGAGATTTTGTAAACTGTCTAACATCACTTTCTCTCCTAGGTGTGCTGGGCTATGTGCTGTATTTATCATGACTTGAACCATAGAGTCAGGGAGAAACCATGTAGATTTTCCCTTCGTCACCCAACCTTGATCTGTTTGGATCCCTCCTTGTTCAATCCATTTCTTTATTTCTTCTGGAGTAGCATGTGTCTGAATGTCGATAACATCTAGTGTGGGATCCCTGACTGTCATACAGTTTGTCGGTTCTGTTGTCTTTGTCGTATCAGTTGTCTGAGTGTGAGTCAGTGCTGTATGTTTTGCTGTCTGGTCTGCCAGGTCGTTACCCTGGGAAACAGAATCTGTGACTTTAGTATGTGCTTTACACTTCATGACGGATATGGCTGAAGGCAGATGTATTGCTTCTAACAATGCTTGAATGAGGGGACCATGTTGGATCTTGGCACCATGAGAGGTCAGGAAACCTCGTTCTTGCCATAACATGCCGAAGTCGTGTACAACTCCGAACGCATAACGGGAATCAGTATATATGTTGACATTTCTGTTCTTGGCTAGAATACAGGCTCGGGTCAGAGCGATGAGCTCTGCCGCTTGTGCAGATAATGTATCAATACGATGTGTTTCTTTAACTTCAGTTTCAGTGGTCACGGCATATGCAGCCACTAATTCTCCTGTACTTGTTCTCATACATGAACCATCCACATAAAGTGTCAGGTCTGGATTTGTCAATGGAACATCTGTTAAGTCTCGTCGGGGCTTTGTTACTGCATTAATGATCTCTATGCAATCATGCGGAGCTGGATCTGTCATAATTGTAGGTAACAGTGTTGCTGGGTTCAAGATACTGCAACGTCTGATTTCTATGTGTGGCTGGAATAGTGTCAATTCGTAACCTGTCAGTCGTGCTATAGTCAAGTGTTGAGTTTGGGTTCTGTTTAAAAGAACCTCTACGGAATGTGGAACTTGTACTGTTAACTGATGACCTAGAACAATTGAGTCGCTCTGTCTGATTGCTAGCGCTGTTGCTGCTACTGACTTTAAGCATGCAGGGAGTGCCTGGGCTACTGAGTCCAATGTACTTGAAAAATAAGCACAAGGCTTATGTGAACCTGCTTGGTCTTGAGTGAGGACAGACAATGCTGTACCGTCACGTTCTGTAACAAAAAGTGTGAACGGTTTGCTGTAACATGGTGTCGCTAAAACTGGTGCTTGGCATAATGCTTTCTTTAATTCCTCAAAGGCTTGTGTATGTTCCTGAGTCCAAGGGAGGGCAATCGAAGTTGCTGCCTCCTGCGTCGTTAACTGGATGAGTGGTTTAGCTAGAAATGCATATTGAGGAATCCATTGTCTGCAGTACGAGGTGAGACCTATAAAGGCCCGCACTTCCTTTTGTGTCTGGGGTCGTGGCATGTTTACAATTAACTGAATGCGATCGGGAGTGAGCTGTCTCCCCACTTTGGACAGCAAGTGACCCAAGTATACAACTTGCTGAACACAGAATTGTAGCTTCGAAGGAGACACCTTGTGTCCCTTGTCGGCCAGGAAATGTAAAACTGTCAATGATGCTTGTTCACATTCGGGCTCACTTCGTGCGGTGATCAGTAGATCATCGACGTATTGCAGTAAAGCGGTGTTAACTGGCATTTGAATACAATCTAGTTGTATTTTCAGTGCTTGACTATAGATGCTGGGGCTTTCTGTGAATCCTTGAGGTGCGCGGGAAAATTTGAAACTTCGTCCATTTAAACTGAATCCGAAGAGATATTGGCTCTCCGGATCAATAGGTACACTGAAGAAAGCGTTCTTGAGGTCAATTACAGTAAAGAACGTTGCTTCTGAATCAATAGCAGTCAATAGGGAAGAGATATCGGGGACCACAGGGTACTGCGGTACAATGCATTTGTTCAGTTCTCGAAGATCAATCACCAGCCGATATACTGGCGGTGCATTGGGGTCTGTACGTTTAAGAATTGGAATGATAGGTGAATTACAGATATTGGAGTCAGTCTCTACGACCACTCCCTGGGCAATAAGCTCTTCAATGATTTTCAGTAAAGCCACTACAGCATCGGGTGGTAACTTGTATTGTCTGATTCTGGGTAGAACAACTCCTGTCTTGAGTGTAACACGATATGGAGTGATATGCATACAACCTACGTCAGCTGGGCCTTTTGCCCATAGGTGATCTGGTACATTTTTCAATCTGACATCAAATTCTCGTAAAACATAATGACCCTTGAAATCCCGTAGAAAGAGTCTAACTCCCTCCGGGGAACAGCATATTATAGCTCCTAGAGCCTTCAGTGTTTTAATTCCTAACAGATTTTCTGGGCATGATTTCGTAAGTAACAAATCTGTAACTCGGGATAATGGACCCACAGCCAACGGTACTGGTTCCGATACTTCATTTACAATAGGCTGTCCTGAAAAACCAAGGGAAACATTCTGTGAGCCTGAGAGGGGTGCCCCTGGGACTTCATTATGACTGATTGTAGTGCGGCTTGCCCCTGTCAATTAAAAACTTTCTGTCTTTTCCCAATACGTGACTGTGTACATAAGGACCTTCTTGATCTACAGGAATTTCAATAAGAGGCAAACCACCTTCCCTCTCTAGGCTATTTCATGTATATCGGGGGTAATCTGGATATGCAGATTGGGCATACTGGTACATCTGTTGTGAAACTTGCTGAGTCGCGGCAATGGGCTGTGGCTGTGGTACTGCTACTGTCTGCGCTGTGTGGGATGGAGCATGCATAGGTTGTGTACTCTGCATTGGCTGTACATTTTGTGAGGTCTGTTGCTGGACCTGATCGTGTCTAGGCGGATGCGGTCTTTCTTTAGTTTTACCTGTTGAAATGTTATGTTTCAGGACTGGGCATTCATGTACATAATGACCTGGCTGTTTACAATAATTACATGTCCCTTTAACGGGAGCTGTAGTGTGATTTGTCTGGGTCCCACCTTTTCTTTGACCGTCGGCTGGGACCGTCTGAGCTACTAACATTTTCATCTTTGTGTCTTTCATACGTTTCTGTTCCTGATCTTGTTCTTCTCTAATTCTGTTCTGATGATATTGTAACATTTGTAACATCTGGGATGGCGTATTTGCCTGCCAAGTACTTTCAACTTTGTACACTCTATTTTTAACTAATGGTAGGGAATTCTCGACTAATTTTGATACGAAAAGGTGTGGATATGACTCGCTGCTTGGTTGTAGGCCACTATTTATAATGAAACATTTCTCGAATCTTGAATAGAAGTCACTAGTATCCTCATCATGTTTCTGTTTACAGGACGAGATGGCGTCCCAATCTTCCTTTCTAGTTGTCAATAATCTTGGCAAAACCTGTACTATTAATCCGGGCAATGCTTTAGTCTTATCCCCAAGGCCTAACCCTGGGACCCGTTTACTTTCTTCGTCTTCTATCTCTGCCCATGCAATCTTTGTGTCCCCCACCTCCCATTCTTTTTCTTTTAATTTCTCGTAAATGCCCGTGGGCAACAGTACCTTTAACATTTTCATGATATCATCATACGTGTAATCCCCCATCAGTAACATGTCTTTAAGTTCTCTGTGAAAACCTGCAGGGTCTTTATCATGACACGGGACTAGTTTCTTCATTTCTAATAGTTCTAACTTAGTCAATGGCGTGTGTACATATACACGTTTCAAGGTGTGATCCGTACCCATAACTGGGTGTACTTCTCGTAAGGGGTTCTGACTTTCAATGCCACTACCGCATTGCATGTGGTACATTTTTCTTTCTGGAGGCGAGGCGGGAACATATTCAGAGCTTATGAAGGTTTATATTTATGTCGTTGTTCTAGAATTATTTGTATTAACTTGGTACTGAAACCTCTCCATCTATCCATGAGTAGTGCTTCTAATGTTTCGTGTAAGGGACCTGGATCGGAATGGTGGTTTCTGTACTTGATGAGGAGGTGCTGAATCATGTATACACCTGCTAATTTCTGCTCGTCTGGGGAAAGGTTCAAGAATGTCTGCGCTAACGTATCATCATTATATATGTCTGGGTTTTCGGCCCATAACACGGCTGACCGGGCTAGTTCTTGTTCATCCATAGAATTGAGTACATGGTACCCCATTCGGTCTCGAAGCCTTTTATCAGTTTCCTGGAACTGATGTTCAGAAGAATTCGGGTTTGTTAAAGCAGAGAGAAAAACTCTCTTGTTTTCCGGACGGATGCCTTTCCTAAGGTAGTTTCCCTTACCTACATACGCTATAGTATCTGTAGTCTTTCCATGTTCTGCAAGTTCTTCTTCCTCCTCGGAGGAAACTTTGTCATTCCCTTTATGGTGTACCGTTATCACTGCTTTTCTAATTTTCTTGTACATACTGGCTATGCAAGCCCCCCTGTCATGTTTTCCATCGGCTATGTTTTGACCCCACTTGTTTAGTGCATCTAATTCACTTTGATCTGTCTCAGGCCTGTCTCGTTCTCTTATTAAACAATTTATGAAAAATCGGAGTATTTGTGCTTGAATATCAACCTTCTGTTTATCCATTGCATCCTTGATACTGTCAGGGTCTTTCCCTGTCTGAACAAACTCATATATTCTATCTAGCCGTTCCTTCATTCCTACATAGCATAACAAGATATCAGTGGCAGATCTTAACCGTAGTGATGCCAATATCATTAGATCGTTTTTTCCGGGTACTGGATCATATCTGCAAACTGACATGTTTTCCTTTAATGCGTCAAGGCGGGGAGACTGGAACGTGAGAGGACTCTGCGTGTCCCTGAAATTGAATCTGCGTGTTAATGGCGGGGTCCGAAGACCCCCAGTCGCACCTCCTGAAGCGGATGCTTGGGCATTATCTCCCTGCTGAGTCTGGATCTGAACTTGAATTTGTCGTTTAGTAGGATCAGGTAGGACTTGTTTCGGTAGGTCAATCTTGGGTGCGGGAAGTGGCGGAGCTGGCGGAACAGGGGAGGTCTGTCGCGGTACCGGCGGAACATGATCTGGGGGCGTAGTGCCACCCCCGTCCCTGTCAGTGGGCAGGGCACGAACAGGCAGATTGGCGTAAGCTGGTGCTACATCCTCTAAATATGAATTTAGGAATATGTCTTTAGTAGTTTTATGCATTACTTTAGTTGGAACTAATGGTGGCGGTAAGTTTTTCGGTATTTCTGATAGGGCCTCAGGTGTACCTTCGGCCGCGAGATACATTCCGTTTACAAGATTGTTTCGGGCACGGTCTATTTGTTCTGTTTTTACTCGGATCCCTTCAATAACTAATTCATTTTCTTGGGCTTTTTCTGATTCTTTAAGTCTGTCCTCTCTACGGAGTGCTTTCTCAGCACGCTTATGTGATTCCTTACGCCAGAATTCTATGGCGTCCTTCTGGGATTGTCTAGCTTTCTTTTTCCATAATGCCTCTTCTACCTTCATGATGCACTCGGCATCCCATGTTCCGGTAACAGGCCATCTGTGTCTTTCGTCTAGGTGCTTGGTGTAATCGGCCCATAAGTCTAGATACAATATGGCGTCTATGCCATGTTTGTGATACATAAAGTTACCTGGAGTGTCCCTAGGGGGAATAGGAATTTCTTCCTCCAGTATCCCTTTCCTAGTTCCTATCTGCTTTAACTTGTTGAAAAACGGCATTTTGCTTACTTATTACTGAATACTCAATCCTTACTACTTAATACTGGTTACAGCTACTTTATACAAGAAACACAAAAATGCACATTAAACGGTCACATTCATACCACGACATTAATCACATAAGAAGACATTTAAGACATAGATGACTACCCCCCTATACTGGATGTACTGCTCAACAGTACAGATACACTGGTGTAACAGTGCAGAAATTCGGAATACTAGATATACTGCTAAACAGTACAGATACACTGCCTAAAAACAGTGCAGACCGGACTTGTGTACCCAAACCCGTCTAGATACGTCCCAGCAATGGTACTCACCGGGAAGCACGGAAACAGAAGGCCTCGGAAAACTCGACTGGACTGGACTCGGTACTTCGGAAAACTTCGGAAAACTTCGGAAAACCTCGGAAAACTTCGGAAACCTGGTGGGCCTCTTGACACCTCGGACCTTGCTTCTTTCGACTAGGCTCTGGTCGGGATCCTCCGCACTCCTCACCGCCTCGTCTGGGCACTGATCGCAGTCTTCGTCACCTCCTTGGGTCAGAGGGAGATGCAGGAAATCCTGCCGGTACGCGTAGGTTCCGTCTAACTGACGGCAGGGGACAGAGCTTGCAATGCGCCAACCGGCGCGTGAGGTGGGGGAGGGGTCCCTATTCGGGCGCCAAAATGACGTAAATAAATAATTTACTCTCTTAATTTCTATGCAGGTAAGTACTTAATCAATAATAACTCAATCGGAATGAAAAAAAAGACAGAGTCCGTGGTGTTAGAGTTTCTAAGGGTTTTATTCCTCATAAAAGGAATGGTCAAGACCAGGATATCATGTTCTGACCACCACAGGGGTGTCAGAAGGGATAGAGCCAACTTTATTGACATTACATAGCTTATATACTTGATTTATACCATAGGAAGTAGTGTAGTAGGCGTAACAGCTGAGAGAAGACAAGATAAAAGTATTCACGTGTTACTAGTACGTAATCAAGAGGCGTGAACTAGGCGTGAACTAGAGGTGTGTGCTAGAAACGTCACTGATAGGTGACGCAAGTGGGTGGCACCAAGGGGTGGTGCTAACAGAATTGTTGCAATGTCAGCAGAAATCGGAAGCTTGGATGCGCGCGCAGCTGCATGACGTGTGATTGGAGGGGTGCAGGGGACTTGACATTTACACTGACGGAAAGAGACAGAAGTCTGGCATGTCAGATCAACTTGTACTTCTATCATATCTGATATCTGATGTTTAGGAACCATACTATCTGGGCGGAAAGGTCTCTAGGGCAGAAGCTATTCTATGCTAACTGTGGATGCGTGTATAAGCGCCTAAGTGTCTGCATGAGAAGCGTGGGGGCATGAGGCCTTCCATGGGAGCATGGTAACAGAGGCTATGAATTACTTGCACTGAGACAGGTCGGCCCTTTGGCTCTGCAGCTGGGGAGGATGTTTACTGAAGCTAGTAGGCAGGAATGCATTCTCGAGGAGCGGAACAGATAACTCGAAGGTTATAGTCAGTCTTGGCAGAAAGCAGGCTGAGCTGAGCGCGAGGGGCCGCGCTGGAAGTAAGTCAGAGTTCACGGGTACAGAGGTAGCCTGGGCAGAGGCTGTCAGAGTCAGGAGCCAAAAGAGGCTCGATGGCAGAAATTCAGGGCCTACTCTGCCGGAGCAGGAAAACATGTAAAGTACACTACAAAAAGACGGTGGCATAGCATACTTAGAAACGGACTATATAATCCATTCAGGGTGGATCTAAAAGAGGACAAGTTAACGTTGGACGCAAATGTATTTGCGTCTTCATAGCTGGCACAGGAGGGAAGTTACATGCACTTTAAGCTGGTACATGGAGTCGGTGGGGTACGCGCTAGGGAACATAACATGACCAAAAATTTATATTTCCTCAGTTGGAAAATTTCATCTTGTGACTCAAGACTGTCGACTTTCAAGTCTAGATCAAGGCTTGCATAAATTTAGAGGCCACCTGAGGGACTCCCAAATATGTTAGTTGTTGTGGCTGGTTGATGGAGCTCGTACAACCTGGCAATTGTAGTGGGACTAGTTGCCCAAGTTTCCTGGAGACAGAGTAAGTCAATGCCCTGAATAAATTACATTGCAGTTGTAGTCTTTCGTAGCTTTGTTAGACCTTCTCCATTCCATCATGCAAGCACTATGTTTGAATTCCTTTTGGGTTTGGCCTGATATGAGTGGCAACCTGGGCTATGAGTGTTTCTTGTGTTACTTAGAAATGTGGTTAACAGACAGCTCCAATCATTTTCTTGCTTTGGTTTATCCATTTGATCTAGGGCTACTCTCCTTGTTGGTCCTACTTGATTGCCATACATACGTGATATCCTTAGTTTGTTAAACATTAGGTTCATTTAAGAATTTCCTGCCCCCCTGAGAATACTTAGTTGGAGAGCCTAGTGCCTTGACTACTCATCTAGTTCCTTCAGTGGATAATGGTATTTTGGAAGTGCAGGTCCCATGATTTCTATTCCCCACTCATCAAAGGACATCTTATCAGACAGGATATCCGTTACTAGTGTGGAGTAATAGAATTGTTGATTTGAGTCCATTTGAGCTATTTGTTGATGTTTTAAATTTCACTTCCAATATATTCTCTGTAGATATTTTTGCAAGGCTCAGAATGGAATGGAACAGTCTCAGCAAGTTCAATCTGTTTAGTATATTGTTCTAGCCTTCAGATGGGTATAGTTCACCACTAGACTCGATGTAGCTTTTGTCATTACTAGGGAGGATGCTGTAATACGTTGTATGAGATTTCCCATCCATGTGCGGGTCTACTCAGGTATGAAAATTGCCAATGTTGGAGGACACTTGGAGTTTTTGCTGCATTAGTGGTCTCTGTGGGTCAATTTCAGACCCTGGCCCATACTCGACATTTGTTGCTTGAGATGCCCTTGACTGGGCTTGTGCCAGCGTGAGGGCGTCCCGGATGACTGGTTGTTCTGGTACATTTCCAGAATGCTCTGGTAGCAGAAGAAGTAGTGTATGGGCTGCTTGGGCTAGATTAGTGTCGCCCCCACCAGCTAACTTCTTTGGTGCAGAACTTCCTTGGAAAATGAGTTACAGGCAGCCCGAGGTATCACTTGCTGGGTGCACCAAGTTTGGGCCGTCAGTTTGGGTGACACTATTAGACATTGACCATTTGTTTTGCTGCATGGGAACTTTGATGCCTGGTCCGTGTTTGGGGCTTGGGTAGGTGGCACTCTGTTGCATGCTGTTTTCCAAGTTGTTAAAATTATCAAAAGCCTTGAGCCATTACAGTATACTCCTCTCCAGTTCCACCACATCCTTTGAGGAGATATGTTAGGCTACTTGCTCCCCGCTGTTCCCAGGGGACCCTGAGATCCATCCTGGGGCTAACTCCAATACTTGGTACTGCTAATCAAAAAAGGGGGGGGGATCACTTGTCCTGTGTAACCTGGGTACAGTTCTAACTAGAATGACCCTTGGTAAAAGACCCTCATACACGTGTAGTAATGGTGGTATGGGCGGTATATCTTGGTTCTCCGCCTTCGTTTACACATCTGTGCAGAATCATGGGGTCAGTTGGTATACACCCTCCGCCTGGAGGAGAACACCCTAGGTTAAAACAGTAGTGATCAGTGATTAAAGGTGATGTGTGGGTGGGGGGGGGGTCGGAGGCAGAGGCAAGACATCCCCCCCCCCGTGGCCTGCAAGGCGGCAGAAGAAGGGAATCGGGAGACCAGTACATTTCGGGCCATCCACCCCACGGCTGATGGCGGTTAGCCGGGCCCCGCCCTGCACGTGTCGAGGCCTCATCTTCCGGATGGGCGTAACAATGGCCCTGTTGCACTTCGGGAGTTTCCGGAATGGGGGTAGGTATCTGCTGATTTGTATCTATTTCATGTTACCGTTAATGGGCGTGGCGGGTGGTGGGACAGACATGCTTGGAGCAGTGGGGGGGTGGCGGAGCCTAGCTACCTCATGGCTGCCGTAACGTCAAGCTTGGCTTCTTTCACCACTTCCATGTTTCTTATTTCTAGCGAAGTCAAAAACTCATCAGTGGCCTACTGATTTTGTTCGATTTCTTTCCCTTCCTTTTCAAGTGTGTTTCATGCTAAAGTTTCTGTTTAACAGGATACAGTGATTACTTCGTATTTTACATATGTCTTCTTTATTAGGGGTACTCTCCGGTTGAGCCAGATGATGTACCTCTAATAAATGGTCCGGGTGGAACTAGTTTCTCAATCAGTGGGGAGTAGATGGGCATGACAGATTACAACGGGGGACAAAGGTCCGCATTACCCACCCTTCACTACTTGCAAAGACTAGACAGAATATTTCTATTCCACGTTATTTGCAAACAGAGAATACCTCGAAAGAACTATTCCTTGAACAATAAATGCCCAGCCAATCAATCAATCAGTGGGGAGAAAAACAGGCATGACAGATTACAACGGGGGACAAAAGTCCGCATTACCTATCCTTCACTATCTGCAAAGGGAGACAGAATATTCCTATTCTTCTCTGTTTGTAGACAGGGAATATCTCAAAGAGCAATAATCGATAAAAAATTAGTAGGATTATAACACTTTAATAACTTATAAATATATACATCGCAACAAAAACAGTAAACACCTTAAAACATTTTTTATTAGAACAGAAGCAACAATGACAACTAACAGTAGTGATATCCTGGGCGGGTGATGGAACTGGGATTGTTAATGGAAAAAGATCTACAGAGAAAGCTATTGGTGAATTATACTTCTCCGGAAATTTAAAACTCACAAATGTTTTATTTGTGTAATCGTTTCAGGTCAAACGGATTGTGGAAAAATGTTCAGAATGGAAGAGTTACCAAAAGGCAAAAAGTACACTCATGTATGAAAATCTTACTATTAATGCTTGACTGAGGCCAAGGAGATCAGAGTGCATGAGTCTCATGCTCGATCGATTGAGCTAGCCGGATCGGGCAACAAAAAGTATAAAATAGTTATGTAAATAGTTATTTAATAAAATGTTTTACCCTGTTACTTTGCTGGTGTGTTGTATATATTTATAATATTTGCATAGGGTTTGTCGTTATTTTGGGTGGGGTGGGTGGCGGAGCCGAGCTGTCTTGCAGCCATCATGGTGTGGAGCTCAGTTCATCTCACTAGTTTCGTATTTCTCATGAGGGGTTGTTCTTAATGTTTCTATTTTAGCGAGGTCAAAAAGAGATTTTGCTTGATTCCTTTTGTTTTTTTAAACAATTTTTCACTATCTGCAGAGACTAAACAGAGTATTGCGACTCTGTGCTTGTTTGTAAATAGAGAATGAACCAAAGAGAACCAATTTTAAAACAGTAAATGCTTGGATAACAATCAATCAAATAGAGAGAGAAGCAGTCACGGCGGATTACAACGGGGGCAAAGGCCTGTGTTAACTACCCTTCACTATCTGCAAAGAGAGAGTACTCCTAAGAGAAAAGAGGGGGGGAGGGGGGGCAGCGTTCAAAGCACATCAGCGTGCATAAACACGAAAATGTTTTTACCTATCACGTACTTGACATTTGACAGCTTTTGATATTTGCTATTAAAAAACCATTGAAATTCATTGAAAAAACCATAGGTTATAGACCATATATAGTTAGGAATTAGCATTTACAAAACCTTGAAAATTCACTGAAAAAACCATTGCTTAAGACCATATATAGTTAGGAATTAGCATTTACAAAACCTTAATTTACTCGCACAAAACCAAAGAAATTCGCATATATAGTTACTTGCAATAACTATATATCGCGCACCCGCAATCCACTGCTGATGATGTCACATATTACATCATTCATGACATGGTCAGTGACATCACTGATGACATCACTGATGACATCATCCAGTGACTGTATGTTTCTGTAAAGTTAAAATATGTCTTACATATTGAAGAATGAGTGGATGTATAAGTGTCTGGATGAAGGATTTAGTAGGTGCATGACTGACTGTATGAGAGAGTGATTAAATGTGTCTCACTGAGTGCATTGGTTAGTGACTAAACTGTCTGAATGTGTGCATCAGTATGTCTGTTGTTGTGTAAGATGCTGCATGTGTTAATCAGTACCTATATGAGTAACTATATGGGTTATTGATTGGTTGCCCAAGTATTTGTATGGGAGAACGAGTGTGTGTGTGTAGGTGTCTGGGAGGTGTGTGACTGTGCATAGATGTGTGAGCAGTTGATTCACTAGATGTATGGGTTCAAAACTGCATGTGGAAACAGCTGTCTGGGTGGTTGACTGTGTGCATGAGTGTATTGGTGAGTGAATGGATATCTCAGTGCTACATGTCAAAGTAAGTACATATGTAAAACACAGTACATGTGAGAGTTGACATATATAAATAACTGTATAAGAGCTAGTGAATGTGTCAGTGGCTGCATGGATCATTGAAAACTTGTATCAGTGATTGTATAAGAGAGTAAATATGTGTTAGAATATGTTTGAATAAGTAAGGTGTGTATAACTGTATAGTTGATGAAATGGAGGTGTGATTGATTCTTTGCATGACTGACTAGGTGTATGAGTAACTCCATGGATGAGTGACAATCTGTGAATGTCTGTTTACTATGAGTGTATCTAAGGTTATATTAGAGTCTGAAGAGGTTAATCGTATTATCACATGATTGATGTCATCAGTGATGTTGTCTGTGATGTCATTTGAGATATCACTGATGACATTTGAGATGTCAGTGATGTCATCAGTGATGTCATTTGAGATGTCATCAGTGATGTCACTGACCATGTCATGAATGATGTAATATGTGACATCATCAGCAGTGGATTGCGGATGCACGATATATAGTTATTGCAAGTAACTATATATGCGAATTTCTATGGTTTTGTGCGAGTAAATTAAGGTTTTGTAAATGCTAATTCCTAACTATATATGGTCTATAACCAATGGTTTTTTCAGTGAATTTTCAAGGTTTTGTAAATGCTAATTCCTAACTATATATGGTCTATAACCTATGGTTTTTTCAGTGTATATATATATATATATATATATATATATATATCTAATAACTCCTTGATGAGTTGTTGAGCAGCTTGCACCAGTCTTCCAGATCTAGTTGTATAAGATAGAGGAGGGGCTCCTTCAACTGCTATCTCTGGAGAACAGTCGGATGTTTGACTTGGGCACTCAGATGGACTTGCCTCACTAATGAGGTCTGGAGCTAATGAACATTGAGGTAAAGGCTTAAAGTGCGACGAGTCTCTGGTTATGGAGTTTCCAGGTCATTGGACAGTTACCATATGTCCTTTGCTCACCACAACTATTAGCGGTTCAGCATCAAACCGAGCGTCAGTCTTGCATGTCCACTTTTGTTTGACAAGGACTCAGTCTCCTTTCTTGAAAACTATGTATTGAGTAGATCTGCACTTATTGGAGTAAGCCTTTATGTTGCATTTGCGCGAGGTGTCAGTGACACAAACATCGTCAAGGTCTATTGACCGGCTGGTGGTCTATTGCGATAACTTCAGTTCAAGAGCTATCCCGAACAGCAAGTGGCAGGACTTTCTCCTATCGTGGAATGAGGAGTGTAACAGTGGGCATGGAGGGCTGGGCATAAAGGTGACTTGAGGTTGATGCCTTCCAGCTCAGCATGCTGAACTACCCTTTTCAAAGTACTCACAAATCATTCAAGAACATAATTTGCCTGTAGCCAGAGAGATATACTTTTCTGATGTTTCGTGTTCATACGAATAAGAAAGTCTTTGCACTCTCTGCTATTGAGGGGTTGGCAGTTGTCAGATTTGGGAATAGAGGGAACACCTCATGTTGAGAAAATATCACCCAGTCTCTTGATGAATCAGTCATGTGCATTGATGATAAGTTTTCTACTAGAGTAAAACGTGAGTACTCATTGGCAACCACCATGAGATAATGTGCGTTCTTGAGGTGTTCGAAGAAGTCAACTCGAATCCTCTTTCAGGCTTGCCTAGGAAGATCAGATATGTTCAGCGGGTGCTTAGTCATGTTGGGAGAGAAACAGTTACACAGATGACATGCTTTAAGCTCCATTTCAACTTGTTCATCAAGACTCAAAACTGCACTGGATCCCTGAGGACTCTTTTAGTTGCTGCAATGCTACAATTTCCTTTGTGAGCCATTTCAATAACTTGTTACCTCAGGCTTTCAGGGATAAGTATTTTTTCCCCTCTTAGTATGGCACCACCATGTGTAACAGAAAGTTCTTCCAAAACATTCTTGAATTTCTGGTACTCATCATCTGTAATATGTTGAGTATGTTTCCTCCATGATTGTGTTGTAACGATTTCCTTGAGCTTAAGTATGTCTTTGTTCGTATTAGTAGCTCACATAATCTGTTCAATAGAAAGAGCTGCAGGTGCACTTCACTTTGCCATAAAATTGATGTAGAACCCCGCCGCTTTGGACGTTGTACTATGACGCTGTGCGGAACTTGTGAAAAGTAGTCTGCAGGGTTTTGATTCTTCGGCGGTTTTTGCACAATAGTATAATCATACTCCTGCAGCCACGACCCTCACCTCTCAATGCGAGGGGGCTTCTGGGCTTTCGAATTTTCAAAGATGATGAACAACGCATGATGATCCGTGACAAGGGTGAAATGCTTTCCGTACAAAAACACATGGAAGTGTTCACCAGCCCACACTAAAACAAGTCTTTCTTTCGCACATTCAGTTTGAGACAGACTCTAGCTAGCATATGCCACAATGGGACTCTGAGCATCGGCCTGTCCATTGTGTTGGGCAAGGATCGTGCCCAACTTCACCGATCTTGCATCCACCACAATCTCTGTATGCAATTCCTGATCAAAGTAAGCCATTTAAGTTGCATTTTCAATTGTGTATTTTATTTTCTTGAAACTTCGGTCACATTCAGATGACCATTCAAACGGAGCATCTCGATTGATTAGTGCTCTAGAAGGGCACTCCCAGTGAAAAAATCAAGAAAATACCTAGGGCAGTAGCTGGACATGCCTAAGAAGGATCACAATATGGTCAGATCTTCTGGAGGGCGAGTTGACTGCAGTTTGAGACAGACTCCAGCTAGCATATGCCACAATGGGACTCTGAGCATCGGGCTGTCCATTGTGTTGGGCAAGGATTGTGCCCAACTTCACCAATCTTGCATCCACCACAATCTCTGCATGCAATTCTTGATCAAAGTAAGCCATTTAAGTTGCATTTTCAATTGTGTGTTTTATTTTCTTGAAACTTCGGTCACATTCAGATGACCATTCAAACGGAGCATCTCGATTGGTTAGTGCTCTAGAAGGGCACTCCCAGTGAAAAAATCAAGAAAATACCTAGGACAGTAGCTGGACATGCCTAAGAAGGATCACAATATGGTCAGATCTTCTGGAGGGCGAGTTGACTGCAAAGCCTATACTTTTTGGGGTCAGGAGTTATTCCCTTTTCAGAGAAAATATACCCAAGGAATTTAAGTCTGTTTTTGTGAAATTCACATTGCTCTGCATTTAGTGTGAGACCTGTATCAGCACGCAGATAGCATACTTGGCTGACTGCTTTGTCATGTTCCATTTTGTGTAGCCCCAAACACCAGTGTATCATCACTGTAGTTAAAAGCATGTATGACAGGCTGAATTATTTGACAAATGACATCTGGAAAGATTTCTGCATCTGACAACACACCAAAACTGAGTCTTTTTTATCTGAACAAATCAACATGAGGTAAAAAAGTAGTAATGTACATGCACTTACAGTTCAAGTTGATTGTAGCCTTTGTTTAGATCATAGCAGGAGAAGACTTTGGCACCATTCAGCTGCATGATCATGTCTGCAATCTGTGGACTTGAATGTCTTTCTCTTTCAATTTCTTTGTTGGCCTGTAGCATATCAACACAAATGCACACTGATCATCCACTGCACTTTTTTGGCACCACCACCACAGTGTCACACCAGTAGAGCACTCGATGATATCATGCTTTAACAGTGTTTCTAGTTCTTTCTCAATGACTTTCTGTGAGTGAAAATCAATTCAACAGTGTCACTGTGCAACCGGGTGAATATCTTCATTAATGGGAAACTGGACCTTTATCGCCCTAAGTTTCCCAAGTCCGTGAAATAATGTTGGGAATTGACTCCGTACTTCGGAATGGGTAATCAAGTTGTAGTTAATGGAGATTATTCCCATATCAGCAGCAGTATCAAAAGTTAATGAGCAAGAACTCAAGGAAGTACCTGGGGAGACATGAATTGGCACTTGCACTGCTTTTTTCTTGTGCAGCATGGTTACCACAAAGGATCCTTTGCTCTGCAAGGGTGTAGAGGCTGCCCAGTTGTGTACTTTTGTTCTCAACAGTGTGAAACGTGGTATCGGAGATAGTTCTTTGCACCTTTCTGCTGGCATGATGTTTATCGATGAACCACTGTCTATAATGAAAGTTGCAAGGCAGCCATTCACCTGGAGCATGATTTTAGTACAATGTCCAAATGAACTTTGTTGCTTCCTGTGGCGATTCTTTTCAGATTTGTGTTTCTCCTTGCAAGCAGGCAATCCTACCTGCAATCAGCTGTTTGTGACTGACATCACCATTGCACATGCATCTACCTCGAAATGCCTTTCCTGAGGACCTGATTGCTGTAGGAAAAATGGGAATGATGTTTGCTGCCTTACAAAATTTGTGGGACTCTTCGTTGTGGCTGAAAACAGGGGAAGAGATGGCTATCCTCCCCATGGAGCAGTGACTACAGTCTCCCAAGAAATGCACCAGGCTGAATGAAAGCATTGGAGAGTACCACCGTGAACGATTACTGACTCCACCCCTGACCTGATGGCCTCAGCGAGGCAGAATAGATATCTGGGAAAATGTCCTGGTTTTCGTTTCTGATGCAAGTGCAACCTCTGCTAGCTATTTATGGGTAGTATACATGGACTGAAAGTGGCTTTCAAACATTATTTGTTCTTGTGGATATTGTTTGGCAATTTTGCTTTAATGCTTTTAAAACAAAATAAAAATATGTGGTTCCTCGTATCTGATTGTAGCTATTTTATGTATTTAAGCTTATTTAATGTGTCTTGATTTTTCTACTTACATTATTTATTTATTTTATGTTGTCTTTTTAACAGTAATAATATTGCCTGGTACTGCTTGGCTTTAACATGCATTTCTCTCAGGAATTGCTGCTTGAGCCACAGCTCCAGGCGTTAACAAGGTTCTGTCAATTAGCATGTTGTTGTATAACACCTTCCAAAATAATTCCACAGTTTATTTCTTTATTTCAACAAGTTTTATTCCACAATTTTTATAAAGAAAATACAGGAACACATTAGTAGATCTCTAACAGGACTTACACCGTCACATCAAATTACTAATGTCATACCGTTCTGTGTACCCTTCTTATGTTAGTATTCCAGAGCGAAAAGAGAAATACAAAGGAGGAAGAGAGTTAAGAGGGGAAGGAAGAGATAGATGATAGGCACACAAGAGTTTAGTACATATACATTTTGTCCGACAATTGGATCTAAACATTAGATTCCGGGTACATTCCTGTTGGGGTGTTACTACTTTTTGAGGAGCCAGGAAGTGTCTTCCTTGACCACACGTTTTTCATGGGGGCTCAAAAGAGTCTTGAAACGTGTCCAGGGACCCTCACATCCTTCTTGAGGCCGGATTCCAGAGTGAGCTCTGTAGGGGTAAATTGTCTGCTCCTCTGAGATGCGTGATCAAATTGAACCTTACTTTGTACGATGTCTTAGAAGTGTCTTTCCAGTTTGTCAGGACCATTTTCACTGCTGCTGTCATCAGTAAGTCCAGAAGGTCCCTGTCCTCTGCAGTCTTCAGGTCCTTCCCCATACATATCGTAGTGATAATGGAAAATTCTTTCGTTAGAGTACAGCCAAACATTTTGTTTAAAAACTTAAAGTTTTCACTCCAGAATGTTTCAAGAGCTGGGCAATACAGGATAAGGTGTGCCAGACCCCCCCTTTCTTTGTTACAGTTCCAGCATACATCCTCCTCCCTCAGTCCTAATGAGTGTAATCGTGCGGGTGTCCAAAACGCCTTGTGTAGCAACCAAAACTTAGTTTGTGAGAGTACAGAGGAAATCCTATTTTGCGATGCTGATGACCACAATGTGGCCCATTCTTGATCTTTGAAAATGGTTTTACTTTGATTATTCCAGAAGGCAGCTGTCTTGTAGTTAAGCTTGATGGAGTTAGGGCGGAGGAGTTTGTGGTGGTGTGAGACCTGATGCCCTATTTTATTTATTTTGGATACTAGCTGGAAGATAGATGGCTGCGAGATTAAAAATTTGGATTTGGACAAAGCTGTTCTGATCTTTAGGAAGTAATAAAGTTCGATATCATTTAGATTGTGTTTTTCCTTAAGGGTGGCGAAGGTGAGGGGTCGTTTTCGCTTTTTAATTGAAAAGGGTAGTAGATCCCTTTCTCTATCCATGATTCAAAGGTTAAACATTTCCCCTTGTATAGAATCCTGCTACTGGCCCAGAGTGATTCGTTTTTGACCCTTAAATGCTGTTTTCAAGCTTTTTATCTACCTTTAATAGGGCGATTTTGGTGTTTTGAAAGATCTGCTATGAGGTATAAGGGTATCCGTTTGCTGTAAGTCGAGCGAGAGAGTTTAGGTTATTTAGGATGGCTTTCTCAACTACAGCCATGCCGGTGTGTGGCCCTGCGGAGGCGTTATCCAGTAGGATCCTTGTTTTGCTAGGAACTCTAGTTGGAAAGTTTTGTAGTCTGCTAGATTAACCCCCCCCCGCCAGTTTTTTCTCCAGTTTTAGTTTCCTAATGCTTATCCTAGCTTTCTTTCCACGCCAGAGGAAATTTGAGATCATAATATCTATTTTGCAAAGGAAATCCTCTGTGAGTAGGACTGGGAGCATGCTGATCAGATAATTAACCGTTTCTATCCTTCCCCACCACCTTATAAATTTCGGGGTCCATGGTTATAGGAATTTTTTAATCTTCTCTAGCATTATTTTCTCCTTATGATGCAGTGTGTCAATTAGATCATTGCCAAATTTAATTCCCAGGTATTTAATGTACCCCGCTAGTCATGTTTAACCAGACTCTCCCAGACTATCCTCGTGCAGTGGATATTTAGAGGTTTGCATTCAGATTTGTCATAATTTAATTTATACCGAGACAGCCCGGAGTATTCTGCTATCGATTGCATCAGGCCATTAATTGAGGGCTTTGTCCGTACTGTTACTATTAAGTTATCGTCAGTATAGGTGGCAACTTTTATGTCAGTGCCATTGATATGTTTGCCCTTTATGTTGTTATTTATTTTGATGTCTTGGATGAGAGGTTCAAGTGCTAGTATGAATAGTGAGGGGGACAGTGGACATCCTCGTCTGGTGCCCTGTTGTAGTGTGAAGAAGTCAGATAGTGACCCGTTAACCACTATTCTGGCTGATGGATCCCAGTACAGAGCTATCACTATCCGAATGTACCTCTCACCTAAGTTGAAAGCCTGCATACAGCGTTCCAGGAATTCCCAGGAGACTCTGTCGAAGGCCTTCTTCGTGTCCAAAGTAATGGCCACTGTTGGTACCCGTTTGGTAGAAGCCTGCTCTATGATATCAAATCACCAAAGTACTATCAGGTAACGCCCCTGATCTTACTCCCCCTCCATCGCAATCGTTATGTGATGCTCTTGCCTCCTTTTTCTACACTAAAGTAGATGATATTTACCAGGCTTTTGCTGCCAACCCACCCTCGCGCACAGGCAGTCTCCCCACCCCGCCCCCAGCTAACATATTTCCCAGTTTTCAACCAGTCACTCCAGATCACATAAAAGCCACATTGTCCTCCATCAAATCAGGATCACCTCTGGACCCCTGCCCACTCTCAGTACTCCGGCCGGTAATGGAGGATATCATTCCAGTGGTCACCCAGGTCTGCAACTCCATTCTTCTATCAGGCAACTATCCAGACCCCCTTAAAAATACATTACTAAAACCCCTGTTAAAAAAAACATCCCTTGATAAAAGTGAGTTAAAAAACTATCGTCCCATTGCAAGCCTCCCTTTCATGGCGAAAGTGATCGAAAAAACAATGAATTCCCAGATCTCCGACTTTATAGAAAAACATCAGCTCTTAGATAATACCCAGTTCGGATTTAGGAAATTCCATGGGACAGAGACAGCCCTGATCAAAGCTGCTGACGATATCAGGGTAATCAGGGACCAGGGGGGCACAGCCATTCTAGTTTTGCTAGACCTATCCGCAGCCTTCGACACGGTCGACCACACCATCTTGGTCGACCGGGTCGAGGGTTTTGGCATTTGTCACACCGCCAAAAACCTAATTGCGTCCTTTCTTGCCAAAAGAACGCAGGCTGTCATCCTAGGACCCTTTCAATCGGCCCAACTCTCAGCCCCATGCGGCGTCCCTCAAGGCTCATCCCTGAGTCCGACACTGTTTAATATCTACGTGTCAGACCTTGCTAAAACCATCAAAGCACATGGGATGAGCCTAACCTCCTACGCCGATGATACCCAACTAGTGTTGGCAATCAAAGGGGATGGAGATCAAGTGGCCGAACAATTCAAGAAAGGACTCTTAGATATAGGAGACTGGATGTCAACCAATTGTTTAAAGTTGAATTCTGACAAAACAGAGGTACTCATTTTTGGAACACTCCTGCCAGCATGGCCTTCAAGCTGGTGGCCTGAGACCTTCGGTATGCCTCCTACGCCTGCTACCAAAGTCAGGAACCTTGGCATCATCTTTGATGATGCCCTAAATTTTATGGACCATGCCAATAAAACGGTGTCTTCGGCACACCTAAAGCTTAAGATGATCAGGAAAATACACCCTTTTCTTCCTGAATCAGCCATCAAGACACTGGTCACCTCTCTTGTTTTGTCCTCCCTGGACTACTGTAATGGTCTCTTTCTAAATGCTCAATCTAGAGTCATTACCAAACTGCAGACCATTCAAAACGCGGCAGCACGCCTGCTCGCTGGCAAAACCAAATTCGAATCCATTTCCAACAGCATAAAGGACTTTCACTGGCTCACTGTGCAGAAACAAATCCAATTCAAATCTCTATGTATTGTATTCAAGGCACTTAACAACCAAGGCCCCCAGTTTTTAAGAGACCAATTACAAATGCACAAACCCTCCAGAGCCCTAAGGTCAGCCACTCTTAACCAATTAGTCACCCCCCGTACCAAAACTGTTACCTGGGGCGATCGCCGCTTTCTGGTAGCCGCCCCCAGGCTATGGAATACCCTGCCACTCAACATCAAGCAAAGCCCCACCCTCCTTCAATTCCGTAAGCTCTTGAAAACCTGGTTGTTCACCCAATAATCATTCATGCTCAGAGTCATTCACAAATAACTGGCTTACAGCGCCAAGACGCCTACGGGTATAAGCAGCGCTTTAGAAATATTAAAAATAAATAAATAAATAAATAAATAAATATGGCAGAGTAGTCGTGGGTCGTCATTGGCCATGCGAGTTCGTAGGAAGCCCACCTGGGCGTTATTTATAAGTTTTGGGAGAGCGGAGTTTAGCCTAACTGCAAGTATTTTCACGTATATCTTACAGTCCACGTTAATCAGGGATATTGGTCTGTAATTTTTTGGTGATAAGTGATCTTTACACTCTCTGCGGATGTCTAAAATGTTAGCCTCTGACATGGACTTTGGTATTTCCCCGTTAGCTGCAGCGTGAATAAAGACCTGTTTCATCATTGGTTCCAGTTGGTTTTAGAAGGTCTTGTAGAAGGTGGTTGTGAACCCATCTGTTCCCAGGGCTTTATTGTTTTTCAGAGATTTAACTGCCATTTTGATTTCGGAGGAATTTATTTCTACGCCTAGCCTTTGCATCTCCTCTGTGTTTAGTTGTGGTAGGCCGAGTCTATCTAGGTATCTAGAGCAGTTCTCTGTGTTGAGGGTCTGGTCTTTCTTGTATAGTTTCTGGTAGAACTCTTGGAAGGTCTTAAGGATATCTTTATGCTTTGTGTGTGTTCTGTTATCTGAGTCAGTGATGGAAGAGACCGCAAATTGGCTACGTTTATGTTTTAAGTAAGAGGCCAAAAGCTTACCTGCCTTATTGGCCTCGCACAGATTAAGGGCCTTGTATTTATTAATCCACAGCCCCGTTCTCTCACTTAGTATTTTGTTGTACTCATACTTCAGCTGTGTAAGTTTAGTTAAAAGTCTATTATCCTTAACAGCTTTAGCATAGGATGTCTCAAGGTTTTTAATCTCCCGCTCTAGCTGTTCTATTCTTGAATGTGTTTTTTTTGTTGATTTTAGCTTTGATCTGAATTATCTAATTGTCACCTTTAGGGTGTCCCATAGGGTTTTGGGGTTAGTCTCAGGGGAGTTGTTAAATTTGAGGTATTCCAAAATTGCCTCCTTGATCCTTTTATTGTCTGCGGGATCATTCAGCACATCACTGTTTAAACGTTGTCTGAGACTAGTCTAGGAGCTTTGTCTGAGTGTTCAATTAGGTGCGTATGGGGCCCAGATATCAATATGTAGTCTATCCTGGTGTAAGAGTTGTGCGGGTTAGAGTAGAAAGTGTAGTCTTTTGTATCCGGGGGTTGGAGGAGCCATGCCTCTTTTAGGTTGTATTTGGAGCATATGTTTCAGAGGGCTTCATGTGATTTCGAGGGTTGAAACCGACAATTAAAAAAATATGAGATGGTGTATGGCTTGGCTAATCATCATAGCTGACCCATATGCGGCGTAGACAGAAATGTGGCAGGCCAGACGGCGTTGCCGAAAAATGTACTATTTTTCGCTGGGATTACTGTCTCCTGTATTTAATACACATGTGTGTGAACCAAGAAACGCATGGCTCGGTCGATGCTGTAGACCCTTTAAGTTATTGGTTTGAATATATACAGGGGGCAGCGAAGGATTTGAGACTTTGATAGGACCCTTGCTGCCTATTACCTATGTCCTACCAGTACAAGACTTTTATTGCCCTGAAGAAGCCCTTGTCTAGGGTGAAACACGTTGGTTGCATCTGTTTGTAATAGTTTGAAGATTAGTAAAGAAGAAAATAGGAAAAGAACATTCAAGCAATACTGGAGTCTATTAATAATTTTGCCAATAATTTTCACAGTTGATCTGATGTTGAACGGATCTTTTTTATGTGTTGCCTCTCATTGCTTGTGTTCTGTTATGTATAATTTATGACCATTTGACAGCTGGCCATTAAGGAGGGCAAAATTGGTATAGAAAAAACATATTTTGTGACTATATTGGGTGGTGCAGCGACTGAGTCCATCTAGCTGCCACTATTTCTTCAGCCCTGCCTCTTTAGGTGCTGTTCTGAGTTGCCTGTCACCTTGAATGTAAATGTAAATGTTAAATGTAAAGAATCTGGCCCTGGTACTTTTCGTTACGTAAAATGATGTATAAGAATTAATGTGCTATCTACTCATGTTGTGATTATTTTATATTTACTGAGCTGAGTGAAGCTGGTTTGGTTGAGTCAACACAGAATGTTAAAATAGAAAATAAAACATGGCGCACCGGTTATGCAGTTCTGTCTATTTTACTAAGCATGGTATTGAAGTGATGTTTTCTCACTTTATACAAGTGTGTTTACATTCTTTTTCAAACTTTTTCATGTTTAAGACAGGAAAGACGTTGAATGGCATCGGGGTGCGAAAAGGAGGATCCCAGCGTCGGCTGCAGATGGCAGGGATACCCAACATTGTGGTTTCCAGCAGTGCCCGCTATGTAAAGACACTGCCTGTTGACTGCAGAGACCCTGTTCTGGGTCTGAGTAGTGACCCCATTGACAGCGATGGCAGCGGCAGTCAAATGGACTCTTTGCTCCAGGATGGCCCTATTGCCACCATCTCATCCAGCGTCATGACGCCAGTGAAGGCGGGTGTTTTCCCGGAGCCTCCATTCCCAGAGGAACTTCCAAGCTCGGAGCTGTCTACCATCCTCTAGAGGAGGCCGAGAGCCATACAGAGTGGCCACCGCACAACTGTGCTTTTCTCTTGTGCTCACATGATTGTGTGAAATTTGCAGTACCGCACTATTAACTCAGTTCTTTATTTTATTGTATTTTCTCCCGAGGCAGTATCCTAGATTTGCCATATACTTTGGAATGTGTGCTGTACACTGAGTTAATGTGAGGGGAATGTTATAGATACGTCAAAGAGCATCTTCACTCATGGCTGACACACAAATATTTTTTGAACAAATGTTTTACACTGAACAATATGCAGTCTGTGCTACTGATTATTTCTGTCCACCTCTAGCCTTGGACGTCCTACTCTGTCAAAAAGAGTTGATTCCAGTCATCGTACTAATAGAATATTCTATGCAGTACTCTCAGTAAGGACATTAATGTTAAAGTGTATGTATATGGTAAGGCATTATGTTGTATGACATTCTGTTTGCTTTGACTAAATGGTGTGTGTGCAGTCCTCAACAAAGCCACAGACTTCAGAAATAAGTTTATGTTTAAGGGGCACTCCGTAACACTTATGCACTCTTGTTTTTTTGGACGGGAAATGAGCATCAAGGAAATCCAATGACGTATCCAATCAATGTTTGAGTGAAGCAGAGTACCTTCCCAGCTAGTATTCAGTAGGATTTGTGTGCTATATGATTAGGATTTCTAAAATCCAGATTTTTCGGCCAATTTATTTTTAAAACATTTAAGCGACGTAGTCTATTTTAAAAAGTAGATCTTCAAGCTGTACTTAAACCTTTCACTCCAATATGTGCTCATGGGGATTGGATACCCATGCAGAGTGTACCAACCTAATCTGTACAATTACCAGTAATGTGACACCTGTATTTGTCTGGACACAAATTGCTTTCGTTAATTTAAAAATGTAGGAAAGCCAGGTGAACACACATTGTACCCTAAAACACTAGAAAGCACATTCTAACACCAATAACCTTTCAATGTGCTTGTATGTTTTGCTCCTAGAACAGTATCAGTGGTTCTTGTAGTATCAGGCATGTGCCCCAAGGAGACTGAGTTAACGTGTTTCAGCCGATCCTCGTAAAGCACAGAAGTCTTCATGAACAGTGGTATTGAACACTGTCCTTCCGTTGACTATAGGTCTTAGGTTTATTTATTTATTTGCATAGTTTTATATATAGTGTACACCAGGTCTCATGGGCTTCCGTGCGCTCTAGAAAGATGTGATATATATATATATTATCTATTTACTAGTAGAGCTCTTATTCAGAAAACATCAAATGACTAAGGACCAGGATAAACAGTGATCATGAAGAGAATAATAACCAAGCCTTCATGCAGGATGGAAATAGATTTAGCGATAAAGTAAAGGTTCGGCCGCACAGCTCATCATATTAAATGAGTGGAAGTGGATGTTAAAGAGGGCCTTTATAAGTAGAACTGTCTTACTTTGGAAGGTTTTGAGTTCGATATTAAAGATGCTCGGAATAGAGTGGCTGTGAGTTCCCACGGGTTGGGGTATCACTGGTGAAAGTTTGGTTTAGGGTGGTTTGTTTCAGAGTTTTAATGGGTTACAGGGGCAGTTCCCTCTTACCTCTGGTAGAACACCAAAGATCTCGACCTTCCTTGCGAAATATTTGGATGTGTTTAAGTGCACTGCTTTGTGTTATACTAGCATGTTTATTTTGGCATCTTGTGCCCAGTTAGAGACTGGGATGATGTGATCTCTACAGATGGCGCTGGCCACCAGACAAGCGGCTGCATGAAAGACTACAGTGAGTGGGTCCATTCTTGATTTGGGAATACTAATTGTGATTGTTATTCCTAATCAATCCTATTAAGAACCAGGGCCTGAAGAACAAGTGGTTTTTCCTTCTTGGGGGTTAATTGTGTAATTTTTTCTTTTCATCCTCAGTTGATTTTGGACACCTTTCACAATGTTTTGATATGGTGTCGAAAGGAGCCTGTTATCAAGGATAAAGCTCAAATAAATTTTATTTTTGACCACACGAGGCAAGTCACTACCTTGCATTACACTTCCCCAGGGAGGCATTCCCTAGGTGGGACTTGGGTGTTTCCAAGCATCTACCCACGTATTTTCGTGCATTCCTAGATTTGCTGTTACTTGTAGACCTGGGAATGTGTCAAATTGGTACACCTCCCCTGGTGAAATATCTTTATTTCTCATTGTGTTTTCCTCTTTCTATGTATGCTGCACTCTGCACACAGAAAAAGGAAAATACCTTTTAGGATTGCTTTTGTGCAGGCAGGTGCCCATTCCTGCACACAAAAATCCTGCCTACAACACAGGCATCTTTGCAACATGGCACAAGAGTGCCTGCTTTTGTGCTATATAGAACCCAGGTCGAGACCGGGTATTGGGAAACCCCATTTTGATAATGGCTGCTTTGGTGCTAGGCAGCCAAAAGTACGCCAGCGCTAGGTAAGGACAGGAATGTGCAGTACAATGTTAAATATGGCACCTTCATGCCTTTCCCTTTCACACAGCACCGCTCAGTGAAGCAAGGTGGCTTGCTGCGTTGCATGAAAGGTTGCTAAATCTTCCCTCTAGCGTCCACTGGCGAAACCTTAAAGTGAATGCATCATGCAAAATGAATATACCAGTGATAAGGGTGATGAGAGAGCATTGATTCAGCTAGTACAGTGAATTGTGCACGGAGTCACTAGTGATTAGCAATGGCGGCCGGCACTGGTTAACACGGTGAGCGGGGCAGGGTGCAGCAGAGATGAAGTCAACAGACAATGGAATGGGTGTTATTTATTTATTTAATTATACCTATTCCAGTGCTTCCCAATCTGTACGCCGCGGCACCCAGGTGCGCCATCAAAAGTAGCCAGGGGCGCCGCAAACAGTTTGGGAACCACTGACTGTTACACAATAAAAGTAATACTTGCGGTGAAGGGCAGGATTCTTCAGACACTGATTTGTGTTTGGTGGCAGTTTTGTTTATTCTTTCAGTAATGCAGTTCAGGAGCTGGGAAACTGGAGTTCAGGAGAAAGTTAAGAAATTCCAGACGGAAACGTTTAAGCACTGCAGCAGGTGATTAGGCGTTCAGGCAGAGCCATTCAAGGGAGGAGGATGGGGCCTACGTGGGGCACACAAGGTCAGCAAGTTGGTAGACATTGCTGCCAGGATTTAGGTTAGAGGTGTTACTTAAGAACAGTGTTTAATGTGCTCAGAGTCGAGCTTGCTGGAGTGAGTAGAAAAAATGTATAGTGCCGGCCCTATAAATTAAGTGCCGGCGCTGAGCACCGGAAACCAGTAGCACAAATTAAGCACTGCTTAACCACTTGGATGCTAAGGGTGGTGCCTGCATATCAATGTAATTTCCATTGAAATCAATGGAAACTCCATGACGAGTTACCCTTGTCATTAGCACTGAAGGGGTTAAGAAGGAAATAAAATGTCTTGCGGCCCTCAAAGTGAAACGAAACATTTGCAGACTACCAGCTTTTCCACACAACGCACCTTGAAAAATGATGATTCAGAGCGCCGGGGAGCCTCTCATGCAGAAGCTGCACTCTTACACCTAGCGATCATGCAAAAGGTGCCAATCAGAATACGTTTTTTCATTCATCGCCCATCTCCCCACATTTGGTTCCCAAGAGTGAGCCCACATCAATCATTATAATACCTTTGTCGGCTTCATCCCAATTATTTTCACTGAGAAAAATCGAAGGCTCGGTTTACATCCACCCACCGCCCAAAGAAAGTAACATATTGGGGAGCCGCAGCCAACGGCCAATAAGGCAAGGGAGCCGTGGGTTGAAAAAGTTTGGGAACCACTGACCTATTCCGTCGTCTTTTGAACTCTCCCAGTCCCATACACCTCGTGCCACGCCTCACCTCGTTTACCTGTGCCAGCTGCCTTTGGTGATTAGTCCGTGTTTAGGGCATTCAAATACTCAAAGAATCATTACACAATTCACTCACTGCAGTAAGATGAAAAAACTTGCAGTATTATGTTCACCCATCCAAGACCCAACTTCTGCGGTATTGTTGGTGACTACAGAGATTCCATTTACCTACTCGAAAGGATTCCAGTTTACAACTGCATAGGTATTCACTCTGCGAGCGAATAGAGAATGATGAGGCTATGGTGACCTTTTGCTGAAGCACCTTGTTGAGCAACGTGTCACTTTAGCTTGCGATTGACAGTGAGTGTGTCTTGCAGTCAGCTACACTTAGGTATAACTCGATTCTTGTTATCTTGCAGCATTGCCTCAGGTAATGACTAGTTCAATGTAGATGAAGTTAAGAGAGGGCGTTCTAAATCTTACAACTGTATTAACCTGCTGAGCAGTTTTATTTTTCATGTACAAAAACATTGTTGATCATTTTCATACATTATAGACTGTAGTTTCATCTCTTTTCGCCCATTTTTAGTGTTACATTGTGAAATCTTGTAAAAATGATTACATCATCTTCAATACTGAATCAATTTGAGTGGTGCCTTTCTTACATATACAACGTTAGATTTGCCATTGTTTTTAGGTCTGTAAAATGAACAGGTTTCAGATGAGACCAAGCTTTAGGAAGTATGCAACAAAAATATATATATTTTTCCTCAGGAATTGATGGACCAAAAAAATATCTTCGATGGAGTGGAGAAGAGACACGGTTTGTGCACAGGAGTTTGAGTAACAGTTGATTTCACCTCACGTACAATTCCCTTCTTGGCAAAATCGATGCACTGGGATCCAAAAATGGGTTTTGTTGTAAAATGCAAAAACTCAACTTCCCGCCTTAACTGCTCTTTCTGTGATGTGAGGCGTCCCACCAGGAGCATATGAAGTAATGTGTGGTTCATGCCTACACTGTTCTTTTAAACTCTACTACTTATGTTCGTTCTACCTGTCTGAAGTAGAAAATGACTGGCCAGAGGCATGGGAAACATTCCTGGTAATGTCAGCTCTTTCTTTTTCTTTAGGTCTTCCTAAATTTTGGGTACTTTGGTGCTAGCTATGGCAGGCTCGGAGCATTCCAGTCTGGCCAGGAAAAAATCTTGCAGCTTATTTACAAGCCCAGTGTGGCACTAGAACATCACTTTTTTGATGTTCCAGAGGTGCACAGTGCAGATTTATATGTATGAGGTCATGGTAAACTGCCATTTATGGCTTTTCATTTCCTTGTAGATATGGTGTAAGGCAAAACAGCGCAAGTCGCTGTGCTGACTCACACCGCCTCTGGAAAGCATGCCATGGACTTTGCGTTGGGTGTTCCCAATCAGCGCCCAAGGTATTTGGCACATTCCCAGATTTACAACATAGCATCAATCTGGGAATGCGGCAAACCCCTGCGGCTTCCCAGGGGTGGCATAATGGTTATTTCTGTAAATGATGGTAACAATGTCAAAATGTCAAATGTCAATGTTTCATCAAGTACTTATTATCTTTTTTATTTAAATGCGCCAGTGTCTGCATAAGTGCACAAATCTGCACTGCATCTGTAAAACTTGTTTCATTTACTGGTTACACATTTATTTAACAGAGGTTACAAGGGCACTAGGTTAGTGCTCTTCCATTGCTGGTACTTTGCAGCAGTTTTAAGATCTTCTTGGCGTTCCTTTTTAGGTCGAGCCTGAGCCAGTGCGCAAGTGCTGCTCTGGCAATCTGTTGTAGATACTGTACGGAGGAGAAGCCCCACCCATATTTTTCATTGGCTTTTGTCTTTGTCCTTTGTAAATGCAGGCTTCTGATTCATTATGAGGCTTGTTAGTCCCTCCTTAGTATGGCCATGCCATCATGTATATCCTCCCATGGCTACTGGCCCCTTTACTTTGTTGTTACACATTACGTGTTCTTTTATTTTCTTCATAGCATACCTTTGCAGAACTCGTGGCCTTTTCCTACTGCTGCGGGGTCTCTGCTGGTGCCGTGACTCCCCTGTTCTCTGCAACACGGGACAGGAAAGTGCAGGTTAGTAACACACCAACATCCTTCCGTTGGTGGAACCGGGAGGTTGCAGAGCTTCTTCTATGCTGCCAGTAACTTTTATTTCACACGGGCTGAAAACATTTAACATAACTTTTATTTTACACAGCCTAGGACCGCCCATGATCTTTTAATAACTTTTTTCTACTTAGCAAGCATGCACAGGAGGCGCAGCCTTTTCCTACTGCTGCGGGGGCCCAGTGTCGGTGCTATGTCTCCCCTCTTCTTTGCAACATGGGTGAGAAAAGTGCACATTTGACTTGTGCACACACGTTTAGTTTAAAAGAGAGTGTGGTGTTACTTGTTGAACTGGTGTGCACTGGACAGTAATGTAGGTATAATGTCTCTTTAAGCTTTGCCTCAGGTTCCGTCTTCTTCACAGGTTCGCTTTCAGGTTGTGGTCTGCAACACTATCACCAACAATGCCAAAGTGGGTAGGACGCGATTATCTGCCACTGAAATCAGCAAGAGTTTCTGGTAGATTAGGAGGGATTGGCTTGTTTCTTTTAAGGTTCTGCTGGCGAAACTTGAGGGTGGGAGTTTTATGGGATTTTTTTTGTTTAGTTTTGTTTTCATCAAACCTTTGTTGCTTCATCAGCAAAGCACATCCCTTTATTATTATTGTTGAAACAAATGTGGGCAAACAATTTGTACGAATCCTCTTCTAAAGTGGGTGCCCGTCTCCCCCCTTGTTCCTTCGCTACTGGTATGTTACAAAACAGACCCCAGTGCCTAGCAGTCACAGATGGTGGAATTTGGCTGTGGTAGCAGTCACTGGCCCTTTTGCGTTAATATAGTCTGTCGCTCTTGGCGTGTTAGGGGTTTTCCCCTTAGTTTCTCTTTGTTTTAGGCTGACATCATATGTCCCCAAATGACATAGGCGGACTGGCGGCAGACCTGGCTTTCCCGGAAACTTTGTCTTACATCTAGACGCCTCATACAGTCATGATTCTCCCCCTCCGCCCATGGTATGCACAGGCAGAGGTGAAAACGAGGTGGTCATTTTATGAAGGACTACTCCTCTCCTGTAAGCAGTAATACCTGGGCCGCCTGCCTATGCGTCCCCTGAGTTTCTCTATTCTTCCGCCCCTGCCTGGCACTCTCCCTCTTCAATGTGTAATCATAAATAATGTGCTTTATTCACACCTCCCTGCTTGGACAACTGCTAATTAAAGAATTTGTGCCTTGTAAATTACACAATTGTAGCAGTGCGATGGTTAGCACTTGTATTGTTATGATCATTGGCAGCGTGGCAGGGGCAATGTGTTGTTCAAGCTGCTGTGGCCTCCTGACGAGAGACCGGGAACTTATTTTTTTTTTACAAATTAAGCACTTCCTTCATTACTTTATTGTGTATAAATTATGGTCGTCAGTACCGCTAGCCACTTTACCAGACCCTGTCTTTGGTAGTTTTAACCTGCGGACTATGAAAAAAGTGGATATTGACTTTTGCATTAATTATTAGATCTTGATCTGATCATTAGAAAGGTAGCTACATATGTAATTCTAGTATTAGGCTTACAATGGCCTTGAACAGAATTATATATGAAATAGTATATGTATCTTGAATTTTTTTCAGTGTGATATGGTTATTGATGTACAGTAAAATCAATCAGTTGGTTTATAAGTGATTTGTCGACGGACTTTGTACGCACGATTTCCTTTATTCATGAGTTGCCTTGGTTGTCATATTCCATTTTCTCCGTTTGCATATTTTCATATGGTGCGGGCTTTGTAGACTTAAGAGGTATTCTTTACTGCGACTTTGGTAATTTATTTAATATATTTGGATCTTCAATTGCATAAATGTTTAATTCCTTAGCTAAGTCAATGAGAGAGATTCACAAATATGTTCCTCGCTTTGCAATATTGCATGTTTGGCTATGCACTCATTAACAATATCAATCTTAAATTGAGCAAAACATGCTGCATGTGCATATTTATAGTTTTGAAAATATCGCAGTAGTTTGCATGCACGTGATCTGCTTCTGATGCAATCCCTGTTCACCTGCAGTAAACCTGACCTGGCGAGTTATATTGAATGAGTGATTTAATAAGGATTTACCTTCCCATGTTTTTTTTGTTGCAGTTTTATATAGCGCAAACTCGACCCAAAGGTATTGGAGCGCTTTATATGAGCACCATTTATGTTACACAAGATTACAATAATTTTTTGGGAAGAGACAGGGAGATTAAGTCCTCTAGTCAGTACTGCAGCTGCTATTCTCTGGTCCTGTCGGTAATTTCTTATTGTATGTTCTCTAGGCAGTGCTCCAGCTGTGCCTATATTCATACATCCACAATACTCCAAACCGAAACACTTAGGTAAAATACATTGTCATTTACAAACCCAATAGCTCTAACTCTAAAAAATGCGAGACCCAATGCATTGAAAATGCTTGTTGATAAAATGGATGTACTTTCTGATATCTATATTCCCTCGCCTTCATTGCTTGATTTTGCTCACAAGAAGGTGTCACTCATAGTCGCTGAATGCACACTGAAATTATGAAAATGACTCACATAGCAATCTGAAACCTTGGCAGCTATGGATATGACCACGGCTCGGAGTGGAAAAAACCCATCTCTGATCCATAAGTATGATCACTGAATGGGGCTACTGGATATAAATATAATTGTAATAATGGGACTGGTGTTTTCCATTATTACTTTGTACTTTGTATTCCACATTGTATCGAAAGAGGCATAAATAAGAAAGTGGAGGCTTTTAGACGAATCAAAAAAAGCATGAATAAGAAAGTTAAAGCAATGATTAAAAAAGGCCCATACAGTAGCACCAATGTCCTCGGTATATTATATATTTGTAACACATTTGGTTTTCCACAGGCTACAGTTAAAAAAACATTTATTTTTATAACTTTCTTCCAAAATATAAAACAATTTCTGGATTTTTAGGAAAAGAAGTTAACACATATATACAGCATATTCAACACTATAAGGGAAGGCATTGTACATTCCCGATCATTCGTCTGTAAAATGAATTAGTAAACATTATAGTCATAGATGATTTTCAGCTCAAGCGGTAACTAGTTCAAGATCATGCCATGCGATATTAACTCTAATGCAATTTTGAAGGACTATAACTGTGAAACCAGTGAAAAATGCTAGTTATTCACCCAAGCCACAATAAGAGTATGTGTTCATCACCTGTGTTTTTCTGGGCAGAGTTTTGTTTCTATCAAAGCGTACACGCAAAGTAGTTGATGTTCAAAATACATAATGTACAAGAAAAGCCCCTCCCTCTCTCTCCCGATTATCAATTTACCACACGCACTCAAGTACAGCATTTGTGGGTGATTTTAAATCCGTGAATAAAATTAGGGCTCAGCCCAAAGACATTTGGTAATCAGGTGTTGATGGGATTTGAAGTCTCTTTAGAGTCAATGATCCCAAGAAAAGACTCAAATTAAACTCGGTATCCAACTGCAGCCCACTCCATAGGCGAGCTCATCAACCACAGACAGACTTATAACAAAGATGTTCAATAAATTGCTCACAACGGAGCCTTTATTCACTTGCTGTAATTATGAAGCGTTCTAAATTTGCAATGTCTTCCTTGATGCCCTTTCGACCAGAGCAAATATTGATCTTCGTTGTGACTTGTGTTTGCAGCAGTCACTCTTTTGAAAACCACAAATGGCTAATGAAAATTGAAAATTGAAATGTCATGTACATCTTCTTGCCAACTAAATACATAGGGCCCGATTCACAGAATGAACTTAAGTCTCAATCCTAAGCTTACTACTATTTTGGTATTCACAGAATGCACTTAATACTTTTGGCATTCACAGAATGAACTTACTACTTTTGGTATTCACAGAAGTTAGGATTTTGTCTTAAGTTTGTATTAAGACAAACTTAAGACAGACTTAAGACAGACTTAAGACAAAATCCTAACTTAAGTCTGTCTTAAGTCTTTCTTAAGTTTGTCTTAAGTCTGTCTTAAGTTTGTCTTAAGGCAAACTTAAGACAAAATCCTAACTTCTGTGAACACCAAACGTAGTAAGTTCATTCTGTGAATGCCACAAGTAGTAAGTGCATTCTGTGAATACCAAAGTAGTAGTAAGTTTAGGATTGAGTCTTAAGTTCATTCAGTGAATCAGGTACATACAGAATATGAGGACCTGCGCCAATCCTTCATGATTGCTTATAAAAGTTTCAAGTACTGTGTCCCTGAAGGTCTTTGTTAACGCTGCTGGCACGCCCAAACGTAAGTGAATATGAAACATCAGCTACAGATCCAAATACATTCAGAAGACCCACAGACATACCTCCAGACTTACCTCTAGACAGGCAATGGCCAAGTCTGGTACATTGATGCTATTGGACTTTCCCTCGATGCGTCCAAATCTCAGGGCCAGTATCGAACATGTTGGCTTTGAGCCAAACAAATGTAACCCAATACATCTTCAAACTTTAGGGCCTTATTACTGTTCTCATGGCAATCCCGATTCAGATGGGAATGTTGGTTACTGGTGGAATAGTGATTAAAAGATTCATAGTCATTTTACAGGTTGGGAGTATCCCACCTCAAAGTGCCAGGGTGATATACCGGGCAAAAACCTATTGGAATTCGTGTGGGTGAATATTTCAGCCTCTCAGAATTACTGATACCCCTGGTAGTCCAGAGAAGGCAGGGTCTGCTGTGTCTAAAGTTGATCAAGGGGTAGAACCTGTCTACTTCTTGCACTGGTCACCCAACACAGCCACTCGTCTCTTCCAGCTAGAACCTGAGGATAGGACAGAAATCACCCATCTGTCACCAAGACTCATGTTTTTGAGCTAATTTCCACCCTTTACAAGTCCTCTCAAACCCCTCCTTACCAGTTTCAGAGGTGTCTCAAGTCTCACCACTTCAGCTGTGAGAACCTGGCCACAAAAGATACCATTCCCTCTTTGTAAGTGGAGTCCCACCCCTCACATCGCAGCACGTCTTTAAACTGCACCTATGTGAATATGACTAAGTAAAATTGCTACTATGAAAATATCATACATGCTGTAACCTCTTTCCTATGTAAATATAGTCTACTTATATATGTGTTCTGCCCATGCCCTATTTCTTATAACAAATGCATCCTCAACTCTTGATGTATCTGAACCACCCCATTAACTTTGGCCCCATCCCCTCTTTTGTTACAATGTACTGCACATCCTTTTTAAAGGAGCTACTCAAATAAAACATTATAATAAACTGGGCAATCCACATGAGTCAGTATTGCTGAAAATAGCATTGGAACCCTTTTTCAGTATTTGACTCCCACTTATTTATTGATAGTGTCACCACTGTGGTGGTGGAAGACTCTGGAATCTTGGCGCTCCAAAAATGTACCTCATTCATAATTGCCACAATTCAATGGATTAGAGACGGTGTTAAGCCTTAATTTCATGAAGCAAAAAGTCTCTAGTTAAGGCACCTCCCAACACATCAAAATATCAGAAAATACAATCAATTAAATAAAATGTCCCACTCAATTATTCAGTTCTAGATAAGCAGAATAGTTAAAGAGATTTATTATAAAATTCAAAAGTAAGGCAATACAAAATCAGTGCCATGAAGGCTCTTAAAGAATAGAGCAATAGAAAGAAATGATAAATCAAAACTTTGCCTAAGTCCCAAGTGGGCAGCAATATCATAAGAAAAACTAAGAGTATCCCTAGCATAACAGAAAAGTCTCTGCCTCACTTCCAAAAGTGATGGTGTTTATACATTATTTCCACATTTGAAATTAACAGAATGCCAGAATCACTGTGGTGTGAACCAATGTATCATTTCATCAGCAAATAAGAGCACAGTCTTACAAAATGTTATGTTTCCTTAATACTTAAGTACTATGCGCCAACATGAATAATTATTCTGACACCCTCCCCAAGCTAATGTCATTTGTGGAAGCTTGAATAAACTAGTTAGAAAAACAACCGTGTGTTATATGAATGAATCACAGCTATATAATAGAAAGACCTTGAAGAAATGGTTACAGTTTTGTGACTGAGCCGGGGAAAGTTTGTCGAAGATAGCAGGAACAATGGCAAATTAACCCGTTCCCAGCGTCGAACGTTCAGCGCCCAGTGCTGAACGTTCGGAGAACGAATGCTGACCCGACGGCCAACGGTCGTGCGCAGCACAGGGGAGGTAGCGCTTGTGACGACCGTTGGCCGTCGGCAGCAATTAAAGGGTTAAATAAACAAATAATAGTTTTCTTGACTACGTTGTACAGAAATGTCATGCAGTGAGAGGTGTAATGGAAAAGAAGAGTTACAAGGATTGACATCAGTTTTGAAAAGATGGTAATTAGGCCCAAGTTCAGGCAAAGCTAACAAGGGTCAGAAAAATGCTCTTCTAAACAGCATAGAGAATTTGTTTAAAAGACAACAGTACTATATCAAAGTGTTCAAGTGCAATCAGATGTGAATGTACATTCTGTATGTTGGAAATGATGCACAAAAACATGAGTCCACAAAATTATCAATAGCTCCCCCCTCTGATTATTCTATTACCAATGTAACACAATTAATCAATTTAAACTAGCCAGACATTACAACATAGTCTGCATCACTTTCTGTTTCTTTCAAGTTGATTCTTCCATCAATTTCAACTGGTTGTAAGGACGATCCTGGGCATTCTCCATGTCAAAGTCTTCTCTCTTTCTCTTTAACAATTTTCCTTTGTTCTTACACCTGCATTTTAGAAACAAATACGTAAAGAATGTAAACAATGTACACAGGACTAATGCACAAATCAATACAATTATTGGAGGAATACGTTTGCCTTTACATACCCCACCCCAGACTATCAAACCATTCACCAACCTTGCTAAAACCCTTTCCTATCTCTCTCACCCAGGAACCTAATGCTTCCCACAGGCCATACTCTTCTAAAGCTTGGACTTCACTAGAAATATTTGTTATATTACTCACATGTACATTATTACCCCATCTGTTATCTTATATGAAGGTGCAGCACTAATTAATTCAGTACCTTGCAAACACCACCTTTCTTCGAGAAAAGGATATCTAGTGCTAAGCGGTTTGCCTAGTCATCTCACACATAGAGATTAACTCAGAATTAACCTGTGTTAAAAGTGCCAGCGATGTTAGAAGCAAGCCAGTGCACAAGCATAGACAAAGATCTGACCTTCACATCACTCATAGCCACATCAATAGAGGGAATCACACATTCTAATATATATGTCCAAAACCACGTTTCACTCTCTTTAAATCAACAGCATCATTCACTCCACTCATGTGATAAACTTTTAAGAAGCTCTAAGAGGTCAATTACAAAACCACCAGCGATGCCAGGATCTTGGATCCAGCGATAACGGCGGTAGAGAAGGCAAGGGGGATTGGCGGCAGTGCCAAATAAGAGTTGCATTTCCTGTGACCGTTTCATGGTGGGGACCCCGCCATGAAAAGTTAGGCAGAAAGGCATGGAGAATGCTCCAAATAGGGCCCCCAGGTGTTTTTGCCCAGTGGGCATTGTGGCTGGGGCACATGTTGTGCCCCCTTTGCATGCACTGTTGTGCATGCACTGTTGTGCATTACATGGTGATTGGCAACAGTGCACGCAAAACAATGCAGATGCTGCAGTTGGAGCAGTTTCCTTCAGGCTCACTCGGTTAGCTGAAGCATGCTGCCGCCTCTAAACCGGAACTGCCACACTGCTGGCCTGGTGGTTTCCTCATAATGCAGCAGTCAGGATCTTCTGGCTTGGCAGCATTCTCCCAACTGCCACAATGGCAATCAGGCAGTCGGGCCACCACAATCAGAATCAGGCCCTTAAACAAGATAACATGAACATACCCAATTACTTGGCAGGTTGAAATAAACAGTCTTACCCCACAAATAATTAATCCATCCCATAATTGGTTCCTCACCAATCATAAAAGCACAAACTAAAACCTGTGGGTTCATGAAGCATCCTACACAATTCACACTTCTTCTCCTGCTCCATATTCAGTCTTTGATATAAATTTGACAATCTAAATTCTTCTTCAGCCTTAATCTACTCTATTATCTTTTCATTTTTCCAATCTCTCACAATTTTTACTCTTCTCTCACAGTATTTCATAACAAGCTCATGCTCTTCTTTACTCAATCTGTACACTTATTCCCAATCAGTCCTATTAATTTTTTAGTTAATTTGTGCATCTGTATTTAGAAATTTGCCATACTTTAACCCATTTTCTGCATCTTTAGAAATAGGCAGATGTTCCAGTGAAACGTTGCAATCCAATAAATAAGGAGATTGAAATTCATGTTTGTAGCCTTGTACACTAACAAACATCACAAAAAGACCACAATACATTGGTAGTTGTAAGCATGCAGCACATTCAACTGCAGAAGAGGGAAGAAAAGTACATACAAAATAATCTCCACATATTCACTCAACAATGTTGTACAAGATTTTACCATGAAATCCGCTAACTGAGCATTTCCTATGTATTAATGTATTAAATGTAATCCCATGATGTACTGCAAATAATTCAACTTCTTTGGAGTCATATCTCACCATGAAAAGGAGGTACAACAAAAGCCAACTAAGAATATTAGTGTCTTTATCAAAGTGATTAGGCCTATAATTTACAGCATTTGCTATATACCATTTTCTGTTGAGATCAAAACAAAAGGAATTTAGATCTACAAAAGTTAACAGAAGTCCTTTAAAACAATAATAGAGATGTTTTTCTTTATCTTCTTTTTCTTTGAATAATCAGAGGCTAAGGAGGAACAGGTTTCAAAAAACACAGTTGATGGACAGAATGTAGAACAATGTCATACATTCACCCCAGTACAAGGATCTGGGCCTAAATCCATCGTTTTTTTTGCACTCCAGACCACCCTGGGTTAGACACTGGCTATATGCAAATCAGCTCTGACCCTGTGCCTCATGGGAACAGTCCAGTCCGAGCTACCAAGCCATGTCTTTCCCAGACCAGAATCAAGCATCCAAGGACCGGTTTCTGGCTATCAGCCTTCATCAGCCTGGATAGCTTGACTCCAGTGGTGTGGAGAGCCTGGGACTCCAAGGAGGAACAGGTGCCATTGCTCAAGGTCTTCCCACTTCTAACACCTGAAGTTATGGTGTCACTGTTCCCGAACATCAAGTCGGGATCCCCTGCAATCAGAGCTGGCAGTATTTTGCCCCCTCACCACGATCATGAACCATGCTATTATGTCAGGACACTATCCTGTTCTGTGGAAACAGGCTGTGAATGGACCCTTACTTAAGAAGTCTAATCTTGATCCCAATGACCTCAAGAATCACAGGCCGATCTCACTGCTTCTGGTACCAGCTGAGATCCCGGAGAAACACCTCAACCAATCTCTGAGGAAGTATGCAGAGGAACAGGATCTACTGGATATTTTTCAATATGGCTTTCGTAGCAACCACAGGATTGAAACTGCCTGTATAGCTGTAACGGACAGCATCAGACGCTTGGTCGATGTAGGGAAGGACATGGCACTGATCTTATTAGATTTTTTAACACCATCACTCTCTCCTTGTTTTCCGGACGAGCGCTTGATGACACTGGGTCCCAAAGACAGAACTCTGAAACTGCTGTCCTCCTTCATTTTGGGTTGATCACAGAGGTTCGCTCAGAATCAGTTTCACTTTGAAACTTTTTCACTGCCTTGTGGGGTTCCTCAGGGCTCCCCTATGAGCCCTACATTATTGAATATGTTCATTTCCCCACAGACCAAACTAATTTGGTCTGTTGGATTGAAGGCTGTGTCATATGCTGATGACACACAGATAATTGTGTCTCTGAGTTTGCAGCTAATTTTAATAATTGTAAGACTGCTGTAGCTGCATGTATGGGCAAGAACTACCTGAAACTTAATGTAGATAAGATGGAGGGCTTCCTGTTTAGTTGTCAACCTTCAGTTTGGAACAGCACTAGGTACCCTACCAATGCCAGCCGAAGCAGTGAAGAATCTGAGCATTATCATGGACAGCAAGCTGTTGTTGAACGGCCAGGTCAATCATACAGTGTCAACCTGCTTTTAGACGATCAAATGTTGAGGAAAACATTCATGACGCGTCCGGTTTGTAAACAGGTTGTGCTTGCTCTGGTTACCTCCAGGGTAGGCCATTGTAATGCACTCTACCTTCATGCGAATAAGAAAACCATTGCAAAGTTGCAACTGGTGCAGAATGTGGCTGCTAGACTCATACTGGACAGTCCTAAGCAGCAGTCGGCATCAAAAGGTCTTGGTGATCTGCCTTTGCATTAGGCGAGAAGCATACATCATTTAATGTCTGTATTGCTCATAAAGCCCTCTACTCTGCAAGTTCAGGGGATTTTAAAGCCATGTTCCAATGGTACGTACCAGGCTAGAAATTTGCGCTCTGCAGCTCGAAGCAGTTCCTTGTTCCCAGAGTCCATAGGAAGAAATGTGAAGGCAGAGCCTCTTCAGTTGCGGCTGCAAGGCTGTTGAAGAGTCTACACCTCTATCTTGCCTTCACAAAGCCACATCTTCCTTTTAGAAAGGCGCTAACAACTTTCCTGTTTACACTTTAGCAAAGCATAGGAGAACTGGGAATCTTTTCTCGTCTCTTGTTTTTTTCAGGTATTGTCAAGCAGTCTAGTAAGACTACAGCACCTTGACACCCATGGGCATTTGTTGTGCTCTAGAAATCAAGATCATATCATAACTCCGCAAATGAGGTTGACCGTGTCAAAGGTGAAGGGGGCCAGGCTGACCAACTGGGTGTGGGCCATCAGGAAGGAGCAAATCAAGCAAAGTGCAGGAACCTGGATGCCGGCTTTATGCAGTTGTTGGAAAAGGATGGGGTGGGAGATGGTGTCAACGGGTGCAGAGAGAGCCAGTAGGATGAGGGCCACAGAGTCACCTCTGTCAATGGTCATCAAGATGTTTCCCTGGCAGCGATGAGGGTGTTTTCTGTAGTGTGGTTTGACCTGAACCAAAATAAGTGGTGTGGTGGAGGTGGTTGTCAGTAAGGTGGGTAGCTAGATGTTTGGTTATCATCTTTTCCATGGCTTTTGCCAGGTAGGGTAGTAGGGAGTTAAGCCAGTAGTTGGCTAGCATCTTCTAGTTGTTCAGGATTGGGATGAGGGCTGTGCTGATGGAGTCAAGTCCTTTGATGAAAACGTGGTGAGGGCGGGGTCCAAGGGCACTACCAAATGTATGTACTGCATGGTCATTGTGGTTTCATGAATGGTGATGGGGGTATGTGGTTTGGGTGGTCCTCTGGGTGTTGGTAGAGATTAGCAGGAGGGTTGCAAGGGTGACAGAGTTTGTTTTGGGATTTAAGTTTTCATAGATGCTGGTGATCCTGTTGAAGAAGAATGGGGATAGCTGGGTGCAGAGGTCCTGAAAAGGGGTACGCTGGGGGAGCTTACTGCCAGAGAGGTGACTTCTTTCACTATGGCAAAGATGTCCTTGCTTCTATCGTCGCTACCTTTGATGGGGTCGGTGAGCAAGGAGCATTTGGTGCCTCTGATTATTCTGATGGTAGTATCTGAGGGCTGATTTGTAGGTCCTCTTGTCTGTGATGCTCTGAATTTGCCTCCATCTGTATTCAAGACGTTTGCAGTGACATTTGATGAGCTTGAGCTCTTCATTTTGCCAGCTTGCTTGTAGTCTGGTTCTCATAGCTTTGTTGGCTTTAAGAGGAGCTAAGGTAACTGAGCAAGCGTTGAAAATTGAGATGGATTTGTGGAGGTTGTTGTGTCAAGGTCAATGATGTCGGAGTTCAGAAGACAAGAACACTTCTGTGATCTTATTCCAATCCTGTATTGAAGATTTGGTGATGGTGTTTCTGCGATGCTGTGGGATGGGTATATGAATGAATGAATGAATGAAACATTATTTATATTGCGCAGCTATGCCCAATGGGCGTCAAGGCGCCTAATCCAAATAACGACTGTGAGCGGATAGAAACAGAGCCTACTGGTAAGCATTGATAAAGAGCCAAGTTTTCAATGACTTCTTAAAGAGGTCAAGGGAGGGCAGTATTTTGATTTCCAGGGGGAGTGAATTCCACATCAGAGGTGCCAGTATGGAAAAAGCTTTGCTCCCCCATCTAGCCTTCTTGGCTCTGGGAATTACCAGTTGATTAAGCTCACTGGATCGGAGACATCTACTCGGAACGTATCTAGAGAGTAGTGATCCAAGGGCATCAGCCGGGCCTGCAGTTAAAGCCTTATATGTAAGGCAGAGGAGTTTAAAAGTGATCCTTGAGGGGATGGGGAGCCAGTGGAGGTTCTTCCTCGCTAAGGTCATAGAGGCCAGCCAGGGCAGAGCGAGAGCAAACCGCGCTGCCGCGTTTTGTATGACCTGCAAACGCTGAAGCAGGCCCTTGTTGGCCCCGGCGTACACTGAGTTGCAGTAATCAAGCCTTGAGCCAACAAGGGCGATCACCACCTGTTTCCGTGCCTGTGGGGACAAGTAGTGTACGATTCTTTTCAAGGTCTTGATGACTCCCCAACAGGTAGCCACCGTTCTGTTGACCTGAAGCTCCATGGAGAGCTGGGTGTCAAAGATGACGCCTAGGTTCCTGGCAGATTGTGTTGGTGTTGGGCAGCTACCTAAAGAAGGAGGCCACCAGTCATCTGACCACATGCCCTGGTCCTTGCCAAAGACCAGGACCTCTGTCTTGTCCCCGTTCAACTTTAGGGAGTTGGCAATCATCCACTCTGCAACAAGTTGCATGCAGGCCCTAAAGTTAGAAGCGGTTTCACCCACAGAGTGAGCCAGGGATACCATAATCTGCGTGTCGTCGGCATACGACACTACCTCCATCCCCTGAGATCTTACTAGTCTTGCAAGTGGGGCCACGTAGATGTTAAACAGGGTCGGACTCAATGCCGACCCCTGTGGCACCCCACATTGCAAAGACTTAGCAGGGGAGAGGTATTCACCTAGCATGACACGCTGCTCTCGTTGTTGAAGAAAGGAGCTCAGGAGACTGAGTGCCGGTCCTACTACCCCTGCCTCCCTTAACCTAGTTGTTAAAGTAAGGGGAGACAGGGTGTCGAATGCTGCTGAAAGATCTAGCAGCACCAGTACGGTGGTTAGACCCAAATCCACTTTTCTGCGGATGTTGTCCATGACTTTCGTCAGAGCAGACTCCGTGCTATGCAGCTTTCTGAAGCCATGTTGGGACCCGTCCAAGAAACCAGAGGTATCGAGGAAGTTTGAAAGATGGAAATTCAAATGGGTCTCCAACATCTTAGCAGGGGCCGGCAGCAGAGAGATGGGTCTAAAGTTCTTCAGTACTCCAGGGTCCAAGGTGGTCTTTTTCAGCAGCGGCTTTACAATGGCTTTCTTCCAAAGTGACGGGAAGATGCCGTGTTCCAATGCTCCATTCATTACTTCCAGCATCGAAGGAAGAATGATCTCTCTGCAGTTCTTCAGTACTTTCAGAGGAACTGGATCAAGTGGAGATGACGATTTAGTTTTGTCCAACAGGCTATTAAGATCCTCTAGCGAAAGGGCAGGGAAATGTTCAAGGGAATGAGAGGAATCTTTAGTCCAAGCTTCCAGACGTTTAATTTGGGAGAAATCCTCAGCATTAAGCGAGTTCCCCTGCGACTTTAGAGCTATGTAGATATCATCAATCTTTTTGTAGAAAAAGTCTGATATATCATTGCATAGCTCCTGGGAAGCGACTACAGGATCGGGGACCTGGAGAGAGCACAAAGAGTCCACTATTTTGAAGAGCTCTTTGGAGGATGTTAAAGAACAGGTTAAATTGGAAAAATAATCCTGTTTTTCCTTAATGACTCTCTTTTTGTACTCTCGTAATAGGCTCTTATAGCCTTCTCTATCCTTGAGATCCCAGGATTTACGCCACCTACGTTCCTTCTGTCTGCAAGTTTGTCTGAGAAGCCTCAGATCGACGGAAAACCAGGGGGCAGTTGGCTTCTGTCTAGCTGCAGGTTTCAGGGAAGGAGGAGCTAGTTCGTCAGCAGCTCTGGTGATGGCATCAGCGAGTTCTTGGGCCGACTCATCCACCTTCCGTTGAGTTGAAATATGGGCGTTGAGAATAAAAGGGGCCACAGCCTCCTTAGTAAAATTTTTGAAGCTCCTTTTGAATTGTTTTTTACCAGAGCCCACAATGACAACGGGGCAGGGAATGTCTAGAGACAGCGGGACTGCTAAATGATCAGACCAGGTAATCGGGACCGGTATACCAACCCCTAGTCTAGGGTCGTTGGAAAAGATCCCGTCAAGGATATGCCCCGCCTTATGAGTCGGGTGGAGAACTCGTTGGACAAAGTTACATGCCTCCAGAGAATTAAGCAGAGAGCAGGTCTCTTTCGAAGTAAAATCCTCTAAGTGAAAATTAATGTCGCCCAGAATAGTGAGATGGGGTCTACCAAAATAAGGTTCCAAAATTCTAAAAAGTTCTGAGCAAAAGTTAGCTCTAGACCCAGGGGGCCTATAAAGTAGTATGCCAGAAAAGGAACTCACCGGGGTATGCACAATACAAAAGTATAGCGCCTCAAAAGGATCCGTAGAGACCGATAAGGGTTTTATGGTACATGTGAGAGTGGATTTAAAAAGAATGGCTATTCCACCCCCTCTACAGCATTCTCTGTCTAACCTTAGAAAGGTGTATCCTTCAGGTATGGCCAAAAGCAGATCATGGCCAGGGGACTCAGTAGCCCACGTTTCTGTAACAAAGATCCAGTCAGGATTCCTTGAACTAACAAAATCGTGAAATTCAATCCCATGTTTGATCAATGAACGCGCATTGATCAAAAATCCCTGTTTGGATTGGGAGGTATGACTGGCCGGCAAAGAAGAGATTGAATGAATGCGGGCCTGAGTAGGACCGGCAAAAGGAACGTTACAAGAGGGACACAAGTGGGCGCGACACAATTAAGCATGAGCGAATTTTGCGGATCTCGCGTTCGCGAATTTTGCGGATTTGCGGATTCGCAATCCGCAAAATCCGCGAATTCCCGCGAATTTGCGGATTTTTTTTTTTTGTGTTCGCCCGTGTTTCTGCCAGTTCGCGAGGGTTTTGTACACTTTCGCAAATTGCGAACTTACCTGTCGGGTCGCAAGTTTCGCGAACTTGTTGTTTCTACGTGTCCAGCCTGTTTGGGACACTCTTCTTCATCACTGCCACTCTCTGTCACCACTGCCACTCTCTGACTACTCATGCCACCCTCTGGCCCACCCATGCCACCCTCTGTTTCATCACCACACCCTCTGGTTGTCCAGTGTACATTATTTTCGGCAAAGCAAAGCACACCTTTCCTGCCTCAAGTGACCTGAATTAATTTGGGGCTGATTAATGTGTCACAGAATATTTTTTTAGCTGGCACCTGCTTCCTTAGTGCGCCCTGATTAGTGATCTTTTGCACTTGCTAAGTGCTTTCATTGTTGCAAAATTAGTTACAACACCTGCCCTGCCCCAACTGACAATAATGAATTAGGGGCTGATTAATGGATTTTAACTTCCAGCCTGGCTCCTGCTTGTCTCCCTTAGCTGTAATTCAGGACCTTTGTGGCATATGTGTAACTATTCTGAGGTTCAGAGCAGGGTCACATAATAGTTTCAACTGGCAACTGAACTCTGGAGGGGCCCCTCAGGAAGCACTACAGGAAATGGCTACTAATGATGAGCCTGAACTTTTGAACCTGGTAAGTAGTTACTTTCAGTTTTGCTAAAATCGTATTTCTGCAATTTTGCACTTATTCGCGGGGCGCGAACTCACGCGAACTCACGCGAACAGCGCGAGCAGTGCGAGCAAAATCCGCTGCTCGCGGATTTGCGGATTTTGCGGGAGATTCGCAAATCTCGCGGATTGCGGATTTCCCGAAAATCCGCAAAATCCGCGAGCGGAACGGATTTTCCGCCCACGCCTAGACACAATACCTCGGGTCTGAGCTGATAATGGCAGCAGAGCGCAGGGGGTCTAAGGGATAAAAGGGTGCCATATAGGTCCCCCCGGGAGGGAGGCGCGTAAATGCCAGGAGACCCAGGGTCCAGCCCATCCTGCAGCGCGTCCTCAGCGCGGACGGGCGCAGACGGGCTGAACTCTGGCGTAACTCCGGCGTCATTCTGGCGTCCCCGCAGCGCGTAACCGTTGCGCGTCAGCATGACTGGCTGAAATACACGCCTAGCGTCCTTCTGACGACTAGAGCGTCAAGCCTACCTGCTCGCGCCAAAAAGCGGCACCGAGTACTTCCAAAATGGCGCTCCTGGAGTGCCAATTACGCGATGATGCGGACCCGCCCAACAGCGGTGTGGTTCCCGTAAGTTAGAGTGCAGGTAAGGGCCAGGCGCGTTTTAAAAACAGGGGAAAATGCACAGAATCAAAATGAAATATAAAACGAGGTAATTTAAAAATACACAGCAGCTCTGGTCCTACAGCGCGCACAGCGCATGCAACAGTCGAGAGATCAGCTGACAAGGGTGAGCCTAGCGTTTACGTGGCTTAAATACACGCCTAGCGTCCTTCTGACGACTAGAGCGTCAAGCCTACCTGCTCGCGCCGAAAAGCGGCACCGAGTACTTCCAAAATGGCGCTCCTGGAGTGCCAATTACGCGATGATGCGGACCCGCCCAACAGCGGTGTGGTTCCCGTAAGTTAGAGTGCAGGTAAGGGCCAGGCGCGTTTTAAAAACAGGGGAAAATGCACAGAATCAAAATGAAATATAAAACGAGGTAATTTAAAAATACACAGCAGCTCTGGTCCTACAGCGCGCACAGCGCATGCAACAGTCGAGAGATCAGCTGACAAGCTATACTCAAGTTAATGAGAATGTGATCGGACCAGGTGATTCGTTTGGGCTTATCTACTATGGTGTTGCTGAAGGTGCTGAAGTCAGTGTCAACTGTAGACATTAGCCTCACCTTCAAAAAACAGAATCGCCAGGTTCAGATGAAAACCTCTAGATCACAGTGTAGCTCTGTGACATGCAGCATACCCCAAGACAGCCCCTTCACAGCTATTTTTAATCTCTTCACATAACTCTTTTAAGTATTCCAGCTCACTGCAACCTATAGAACCATCCATGTGAATGACACTCAGATGTACCTCAATTTGTCTTTGTGCTATGATATTAGCTGCTTGAATGTAAAAGACATTCATGAATCTCAGGCCCTGAAAATGGGGGAATTTTATCTGACCAACAATGAAAGCAAACAATCAGAAGTGCAAGATAGAGTTTGGGCAGTGCATCTTGATAGATTTACCCCACAATTTATAGTGAGCGCCATGTATTCTGGAACCCTAATAAATGGCAGCCTCAGCTTCAAGACACACATTGCTACAAGGCATGTGGCATTGTATCATCAAATCAAGGTATACCATGTGAAACCTGAATGGAGAATGACCATGCATCCACACTCCTGTAACATGTAGATGGTGGTAATGCCCTACCGACCAGCCTCCCAGATGCCCAAATGAGTCAGCTAAAGAGTGCTATCAACACAGTGTCATGAATCATCAAGGGCTGTTATTATATAGCTGAGTTATCTCCACACAAGCTCCACTTGTGATCTCCACTTTTCTGTTTCATCTTCAAGGTCTGCTGCATCACATTAAATGCTGGACCTAACTGTGACTTTCAAAATGCCAAACTACTGCTTAAATGAGCTTATGATCTCCTATATAAGCCTCACATCAATGGTATCACCAAGGACCACCAACATTCTTCTGCTATACATCTTGATCAACACAATCATCCCTACACTTAAAAAGCAAATGGACTTCTGACCCTCAGAGCTGCCCCATTAATTTCTGGCAGCCTGCCTTACCTGTATTGAGCAATCTTCTGCGGTGATTGACCCGTTCTGGCCTCTTTTGGCCTGATCTCCCGCCACACCTTGCTCAAAGATGGCTGCGCCCGCCTCTTGTGTGTCCGGGCCTTGAGCGGAGGCCCCTCACTTCAGCAGATCACTGTGGGTGTCACCGGTGCCATCACCCGCATGAGGAAGAGACGGAGAGGTCTGATGCGGGATGCCGGGTGGCGCAGCTAGACCTGCAGCCACCTTCCGGCGCTGCCCCCTGCCTCCCTACCGGAGACTTAGACTTTGGGATGAGCTGGGCTTGGACCGAGGCCGACACTGCGGGATTCCCTGGGATCGGCTGTCGGCTTGGACAGCGGGTGGCCTCTGAGATTACCTGAGGTCTGGGCGCCCCACTGGGTGCTGGGGGCCTCCATGGCTGACTCCAGCGGCTGCGATCTACACGCCGCAGTATGTTGGCTCTCCTCATCACCCTCGCTCTGATGAGTGTGGCGAAGGGGGTTGCTAGGCAACGGGGTGCAGCCCTGCCGGAGGGGGGTCTCGGCTGCATCACCGGGCAGCGGGGTGGCCGGGGTGTCCCTCCCCCTCATCAGAGTTGGTCAGTGATTGTGCTGCGGTCGGCAGCGTGGTCCTTGGAGCCTGCTTCCCTGTTGCTGTATTGGAGCCTGATAGCCCACACACCCCCGGGGTGGGGCCTACCTTCTGCCCTTGGGGAGCTCCAAGTCGTGAGCGAGCGATGGGGGTCAGGGGGGCATCCTGAGCACAGGGGAGTCTCGGCTGCACTGCTTGAGCAGCGGAGTGCTGGGGGCGACCCCCATCGCCCATTACTTGTCTCTGCGGCCCCCGGGCTAGTTGCATTTGGTCCTGGCACAGGGTCCTCTTCTTTCCTGGGGCCCTTTCAGCTCTGCTCCCTGTGGAGGTCGGTAGTGCTGCCTTTGTTACCTCGCTGCCAACGTTGCTACACATGGTGCCACACGGATACAACCTGCCATAAGGCCCTAGCGGCTGGCTGTCCCGGGGCCCTTTCTCGGGCTGGGGCCCCTGGACTTCTCCTGCTTGGGATCTTCTGGGGTTGTGGCCTTCCACGTTGAGCTCCCATCGGCGCCTGTTGGGTGCGGGCCCCTAGACCTGTGCGACATCCCTGGACGTGTTGAACCCGTGGAGAACATGTAGTGAGGCCTGCTCGATTCCTGCCTGTCCCTGTTGGACTTAGGGCCTGTGCTGCAACTGCGGGGCCCGCCGGTGGTTGGTGAAAAGCCTACGGTGAGCTCCTGCACCCTGAAGTGAAGGTAAGGAGTGGGGCACGGATGCGCCGGGGTTTGGGTGGAGGAGTCGGCCGTCGGTCGGGTGGCAGACGGGTGTATGGGGGCCCTGGTCATCGCAGCTTCCTTCCGGTCACCCCGTCTCCTTCCCCTCTCAAGCACTCCTGGTGTTCCTTCTATGAGCGGCAGTCGAGGCGATTTGACCTGACTGGATCTCTCCTTCCTGGACCGGGCGCTGCCCAGTATTGCACTTCTGTGGTCATCTGTCACATCAGTCCCGGAGCTGACACTCTCCCTATGGGCACTGGGTGCGGGCCATCTGGGGTCCGGCCGGGGGGTCATTGAGACCCCGGTCTTCCCTGGGGTCAGAGCATGGGCAGAACCGAAAGATCATCGAAGGTTCCCGCCACCCAGACCAAAATGGACCGCTTCACCACCCCAGAGGGAGGGGCCACTGGGGGAGGGGCTGGGCAAGAGGCTACTTCGTCTGCTGAGCTGGCTACTATCTTCCAGGCCATCCACACATCTCAGACCTCGGTGGAGGGCAAAATCGCCGAGGTAAGGGTGGATATGACTCTCATTAGGCAGGATCTCTGCAACACCAATGCCCGGATTAAAGAGACTGAGTCCAGGATCTCCTCAGTGGAAGACGACGTGCAGCAGCTTAAGGGGCAGGTGGCCCGTCTTCAGTCACATACTCAGGAGTTGCACCACCAGGCGGAGGACATGGAAAACAGGTCTAGACGCAACAACCTCCGCCTGGTGGGCTTTCCGGAGGGAGTGGAGCAGGGTCACGCAGTGGACTTCCTGGAGAGGTGGCTGAGATCGTGGGTCTCCGAGGGAGCCTTGTCCCCTTGGTTCACGATTGAGCGGGCTCATCAGTCCCTGGCCCCCAAGCCAATGACGGGCGCTCCTTCTCGCCGTACTATAACGCGGGTCCTTAATTTCAAAGTCCGAGACATCATCCTATCGGAAGCCCGCAAGCACCAACGGCTCCTCCATGAAAACTGCGCCATTATGATCTTCCCAGATTAGACCAGTGAGGTCCAGGGCTGGCGGTGCTCTTTTGGAGAGGTCAAGCAAAAGCTGAGGGCAGTTAACATTTAGTATTGCTCCTCTTCCCGGCTCGCCTGTGGGTGATATTTGAGAACAAGGCACTGTTCTTCGATAGCCCGATGGAGGCCTAGACCTGGGTGACAGAGGAGCGTCCTCTGCGGGCCGAGGGTTGTGCCACGGGCGGAGGGGATATGGGGTAGCCATTCTCCTAAGGCGTACACTGCCCTTCGTCCTTTCCCAAGTGGTGGATGACCCCCTCGGCTCATTTGTGACCGTTTGTGGGTCATTGACTGGTACACCCTCTCTCATGTCGATATACGCCCCTCCCTCCTTGCTTGCGCCCACTTTGGCACACACGACTGCTTTGTTACATGGCATGCCCGTAGGCAACATCGTCGTTGCAGGAGACTTCAATGCGGTTTTAGCCCCGCCCTCGATACATCGGGATTCCCGTCAGCGGCTCGGGCGGCGAGTGCAAAACACCTACGGAACTGGTCTGAGTCTCTGGGGCTTTGTGTGGCGCACTTGACACCGGCGCAGCATCCAATTCATGCACACATCCACGGCCCACCACACCCAGGCCCGCATAGATGCGATCTATGTTCCCGCGCTGGACTGTTCATTGATTGTCGATGTTCCTATCTTACCTAGAGGCATTTCCGACCATTCCCCGATACTCCTTAGTTTAGGGGACCCCACTCCTGCGGCCCGCCAAACATGGAGGTTGAATGCCTGGTTTCTTCAAAATAAAGATTTTAAGAAAGAGATTGGGAAAGAGCTTACACGATACTTTGATACTAATGAGGGGTCGGTCGCATCCCCGGGTACCCTGTGGGAGGTGGGGAAGGCTACAGTTTGGGGTTTTGCAAAGCGGCAGCTTAAAATCTAGAGGCAAGTGCAGCTGCAGGAAATCTCTTCCAAGGATGTGCAGGCGCTTCGACTGGAACAGCTTCTATCCGCATCAGTAGACGCTACCCAGACTCGATAATTGGCCCTTATTTGGGACAACATTAAGCAATTATGCCTGAATGCCTCTGGAGGTCTTCGGTGGCAGCAATTTATGGCTGGGGAGACAAGAACGGTGCAATACTACACAGGCTAGCCACATACCCCAGGGCGAACCGTATCATTCTGGAAGTGGTCGACACAGCGGGTATGGTGCACCGTGCACCCATGGCAATGGCAAATACCTTTGCTGCATACTATTGGAAGCTGTATAGGGCACAAGTCCCTGGGCTGACCGTCACTGCTCTCCTTGACTGGGCAGGGTGCGCCTTCCTACATTAGAACCAGCGGCCCAGAGGGATCTAGAGCGCCCCATCTCCATGAAAGAAATTGAGGAAGCGATCGCCCTGGTCTCCTCGGGTAAGACCCCAGGTCCAGACGGCCTGCCGCAGGAATATTATCCGGCCTACCGAGGCACTCTAGTCCCCCACCAAGCAAACTTGTTTAAGGAAGCTGTGGACAGAGGCTTGTTTCTGCCGGAAACTGAATTTGCCACCATTGTGGTTACCCCGAAATCCCAGCGTCCCTCCCGATTGTGTGCGGAATACCGCCCCATATCCCTCCTTAACACCGAAATCAAACCCTATGCCACCATTCTGGCCCAGCGTTTAAAACCCTATTTGGCTTCATTGGTGCACCCAGATCAATACAGGCTCATGCCTCCGACAATTGTAGTCAGCTCTGGCACATTGGCATCTGCTTACCCCTTACTTGGCACTCCTATCGATAGACTTTGAAAAATCTTTCGATTTGGTGGACTGGGTGTACCTACAGGGAGTGCTGGCTGAGATGGGGTTCGGACCCCACTTCTGTTCGCTGGTCCGAGTCCTCTATGCCCACCCGAGAGCCAGAGTCCTGGTTAATATGATACTGTTGGAGGCCTTTCCCATCGCCGGGGGCACTAGGCAGGGATGCCCCCTTTCTCCTTTGCTATTTGCCCTGGTGTACCGACCAGATTTTCGGACCAGATGGAATCAGCTCCTAGGAGCCCCTCTAACCCAGCCGGAACGTAACCACCTCCCTCCTTAGAACGTATTTACACTGGGTATGGATATATGTATGTACATCTCGTACCTAAGGATGGGGAAAATAGCAATAAACATGCATAGGTTTTCTACAATATCCTATTCACACCAACTAGTCTCGTGGCCACCTAGGCCCAGACTAATCTACCCTGGGGCAGGTCTGATTATATACTCTCACACACTGATCTCCCTCAGTGCTCACTCGACACGCAATCCGGCGTGTCTACACACATGGGCCTGCAGTCCCAGTGCTCTCATTCACACCCGGTCCGCAATCCGGCAGACCTACACACCCTCTATCTTAGGTGCTCTCATTCACACACAGTCCGCAATCCGGCAGGCCTACACACCGTGTCCTTCCGGTGAATAGAAATTAGTATGACTTTCCAAATTGCAATATGTACCTTCTGCTCCTGACATCAAATGTTTCCCTTCTTCCTCATTACTCAATCATCTCTTACCTGATCGGGATTCGCATCCGTTCATGCAAATAATGTTTGACTAGAAGACAAGGTTACCCCGATTGAACAAGAATACAAGGCACATGTCGGTTCACTAAGAACGGGGGTGTTTTATTACAATAAAAATTAACACAATACTACACAATATATATTCTGCAAAGAAAAGTAAAGGTTAGAACGCGCGCTTAACAAGGAAAAGGGCGGAGATCACCTGGTTAATATGAAGTCGGGGTTCGGCAGTCATCTAGGTTCCCTTCTCGTCTCTGTGTCTTGGCTCGTCTCGGAATCACACCTCAGCAGTCACGGGTACACGTCTGCACCGCTATGCTCAATCTCCTCTGCTTCCCTCCAAGTCACTGGAACCCTGCTCGCTATTGACTACCGTCTCTCTCTCTCTCTCTCTCTCTCTCTCTGTCTCTGTGCGCTCCGCGCTACTTCTCCTTCAGTCTTTCTCAGAGAGTCTCGGTTTCAAAATCTTTCTCGGACTTCAAAATGGCGACTGCCTGCCTTGAAAATAATTAATGGGATAGATGCTAACGGCTAGCTGCCGCCTACAGACTAACTGACTCATTGCCTAACACTTTCGCTAATATCAAAACCTGTCCCTTCATGGAATGTTACGGCCAGTAACCTTCCGCCCACCAAATTCTTGTACCTCCCCGTACCAAGGACACGTTCCCAGCCGGCCGGCCTGGAGTTGTGTCTTCGGAGTGGAGAAAAATACAGTCTTTCGATAAGGGCCAGCCTGAACCGGTTCTCTCCAAGCGAACAACACCTCAAAACTAAAATATTACACTTGACCTAGAAAGCCTCTCAAGCTACCAGGCAGAGGGCAAGATGGAGTCTGTCCCGTTTAAGGCCTACAAGGCCCAAAATATGCATAACTCCATGGAAGATATACTAACACTCTTGCAAAAGGATGGATCATCACTAACACTTATATATCTATCCCCTAGCTTAAGTTTATGAGCCCTGATCTAAAGAAAAGGGTACGAAAATGCACTACTGTGCCTCATGGATAGGTCCTACTTATAGTCCTAATCCCTATACTGTAAGGGTAATAGGCTGGAGTCATCTTCCATCATCCTCCTTCTAAAGATGGTCGGAAAAGTCGGCCATTACACTTCACCCTTGACTCCAGTCTATTAGCCATGTTCTATATAGAACTAACATCAGTGGAAGAATAATAGGAAACAAAATTAACTGATCTAGTTCTCTTACCAAATCTACAATATTGGAATAGAGAAGGAATGCACTGAATAAAGCAGCAAATGGCCACTAAAATACAAATAGAGATAATAACACCCCCTAGAATCTGTCATAAAGAATGTAAGTCAGGCAACCAATTAAAGAGCCAGTCGAACCAGCCCTGATCGATATGTTTTCTAACTTCTGCAGTCAAGTCGTGAAGTCTGTCAATATGAGCCTGAATTGATTTAGAATGGTCGGATAGGTTGAAACAACAAAGACCTTCAAAGTCAGAACAGTCATGTCCATGTTTTAACAGGAGATAGTCAATCGCTGCGTGGTTTTGCAGAATAGCTCTACGTTCACCCTGGGAATCTAATAACAGGTCAGATAACTCAGTAGAAGTCTGATTAATGGATTCAACCATCCAGCAAGCCATCTTGCCAATTGTTTTAGCATTGTAAACGGCTAACGCCGGGACACCAATAATAGAAACAGCTAAACTCAGATATTCAGATTTAGAATAAAGATGAATGGAAGAGTCACAGTCTTCATGTAATGTCATAGAGTCGCGTACTACACGGGAATGGGAACCAGGGTGCGAGGAAAACATTAACAAGCTTAATCTAGTGATAGCGCATGGACCTCCAGAAATATTTGCGGGAATATAGGGCCAGGAGGAATTCCCACATGAGAATAGCCATCCAGAAGGCAGCAACATTGCACGGTAATAACTAGGAGCAACTAATATACGTTTACATGTCATATTGTTCTTAACGGAAATACATGAACTTGGAAGTCTTTGTAAACACAGCAATCGTTGATGAGCTGAAAAAGAAGTGGCAGCCTGCAACTTCAACTTTATACATTCCGAAATGGCCTTGGGATCACATGTCAAAATGAAGCATAAATCACCCTGCGAAATGTTGTAGGTGGTAATTTGGGAATGAATAGGGGGAATGGAGTCAGAAAGGATGGTACACAAAGGGCAAAATTCATGGGCCGCAAAGTCGCCCAGAATAATATTGGGACGGGCACTCGAAATATTGAAAATATTACGCAATGTTTCAGTGGAAGCAGGGACAGCAACCAAGCAGGTGGCTAGGATGTCAGTCACAGACCTCATGGGAGTGAGGCAGAAATGTGGATAGTTAGTCACTCTTTTTGCCAAGGTAATCCAGAAATTTGCTGAAGAATCCCACGCAGCGAAGGAACGCGGAATTCGGGTTCTCCAATCAACCGAAGTCGGCGGGTTCTCTCCTCTCCTGGCGTAGCAGACCAAAAGGAGTCCAACGCCGGCACATCCTGCAGCAGCAGTCCAGAGAACAATCTGAAAGAAACAAATACAGGCCTTACTCATTCTCGTAAATAACATTTGTCAGCTGGGACAGCTTCCCAGCTATCTTTCCCTGGTCTCATTACCAAAATGGTATTATCATGACCGGTCGCAATAACTTCAGCTTGTTCAGGGGGATGTTTAGGCGATTGCACCCATATTTTTGCACCAGGATTGTCTGTGGACCCGAAGCCTTTTTGGCCTCGTATTGTTAGCAAAGTCGGGGCAGTGCCTTTCTTAATCTCACCACTGAAAACAGGCATAATTAGCAACTGAGCAACACGGTCAGATTTTTGAATTGACAAATCAATCTCACTGCTATTAAGCAGGAGAACCTTAATCTCTCCCTGATAATCGCTGTCAATCACTCCTCCGAGAACTTGAATACCTTTTAAGGCAAGGCCCGATCTAGGGGCAATCAGTCCAAAGCTACCGGCTGGTATACAGACACCAATGCCAGTTTCAACAATGATTCGGTCTCTACCCTTCAGGATTGCGTCATTCATAGCATGCAGGTCCAAGCCTGCGGAACCTGGGGTTGCTCTGCATGGAGCCAAAGCTCCGGGGGTAATTTCCCAGTACATAACAGTATTGGACATGGAGTTGGGCTTTGCATCAACAGTTGGAGGAAACAAACGCATTAAAGGAGATTCAGCATGCAACAAGGGGCGATTATTCAATATTAATAATGCCTGGAGTAAAAAATCTCTCCAGTTTTTGTAATGTTCATCACTTAATTTACGTAATTGTTCCTTTAGCAAACCATTCATCCTTTCAATGAGGCCCGAGGCCTGCGGATAATATGGAATGTGAAACACCCATTCAATGTTATTTTCCACACAGAATTCCTGCACCAATCTTCCACGAAAATGGGATGCATTATCAGATTGAATTTGGAATGGAACACCATAATACAATGTAAGCAATTCCAGAGTCCTAATGGTATTGACTTGGGTAGCTTGTTTGCAAGGGAAAGCAACCAATAGGCCACTATAGGTATCAACAGCTGTGCAAACATACTGACAATTTTTGCTCATAGGGAGCGGGCCAATATAATCAATCTGCCAAATTTGGGCGGGCATTTTTCCTCGATGTAAATGGCCTTTAACAATATGAGGCACTGTTCTCTTTCTAGCATGCTGACAGATAGGACAATGCAGAATGACATCTTTAATCAAATTCAAAGGAATATAGATTCCTCGATCGGAAGCCCACCTGCTAGTGGCTCTTTCTCCAAAATGTCCCGCTTTTTGGTGGGCCCATTTCGCCAATCCCGCCAAATCAGAATCCTGCATGTCCACCACTGCCTCAGAAATTTTAGACTTTTCATCTGCAATGTTATGAAAGAATTTGTCAAGGGAGTCAATCGGGGTATGAGCATCCACATGAAAGATTGTAACAGTACTCTGTGGGAGTAATTCCCAGATTTCTTGCCATAATTCCTTTCCCCACAGTTCTTTTGAATGCAATTCCCAATTATGAGAATGCCAAGTTGGTAACCATACCGCCAGTCCATTAGCAGTGGACCAGGAATCAGTGAAAATGTGACATGTGCCAGGTAATTCTTGTTTCAAAACTTGGTAAACTGCATATAATTCAGCATATTGACTACTTTTTCCATCACCAGTTGTACTCAATAATTTTTGCGTGATCGGGTTATAGGACACTGCTTTCCAATGCCGTTTCTCACCAATGAATTTCGCTGAACCATCGGTAAACCACACATGTTTTCTGTCCTCCGCGGACAAATCATCAAATGGCTTACCCCACCTGACAGGAGATTCCTGGACTACAGGTACAGAACATTCATTTCCAGTCTCATTCGATGGCGCCTGCGCCACTCGTTCATGCAACACAGCCACACCTTTCGGCGGCCACACGCGCTCTGTCCTGAATGTACCATTTCCATTTAATCACACTCGCCTCTTGAGCATGTCCAATTCGATGGGATTTCGGCGAACTCAAAACCCACTGCATGATAGGAATTTCAGGTCTCAAAATCACAGTATGACCTAAAGTCAATTGCTCGGTATCCACCAGAGCCCAATAACATGCAAGCAGTTGTTTTTCAAAAGGTGTATAACGCTCACCAGCTTCAGGTAACTTTTTAGTCCAAAAACCTAAGGGCACTTTTCGCCTGCCCTGCTTTTGCCACAGACTCCAATTGGCATACAGACCATCCACAGAGACATTCAAATCCAAATCACCCTCGCCCACAGGCCATAAATCCAAGGCATACTGAATTGCTTCTTTCGCCAAATTAAATGCATTTTGTTTTGGTTCACCCCATTCAAACGCATTCTTTTTACGAGTGACTCGATATAATGGAGCCAAAATCTGACTCAAATGGGGAATGTGCTGACGCCAAAAACCAAACAGGCCAATAAAACTTTGAGCCTCTTTTCTGTTCTTCGGAACTGCAAAATCTAAAATTTTCCGCCTCACCTGCGGGATCACTTCTCTGTGACCTTCATGCCAATTAATGCCTAAAAATTTAACATTCTGGGAAGGGCCTTGCAATTTATCGGGATTAATTTCCCAACCTTTAGCACGTAAACAGTCAAGGATCTGATCTAAATGGGACTGGACCTGGTCTTGCATCTCACCTTGAATTAAAATGTCATCAATATAGTGACACACCTGAATCTGTGGATGTACAGGCACCTCAGACAAATGTTCCGCCACCAGCCGGTGACAGATCGTAGGACTATGTACATAACCTTGAGGAAGACTCCTAAACGTAATTTGACGTCCATTCCAGGTAAAACTGAATTGTTCCTAACACTCGGGGGCAATCGGGATTGAAAAGAAAGCATTAGCAATATCAATGGACGCATACCATGTACCTGGATGCTTCTGAATTCTCTGAATCAAAGTAACCATGTCTGGCACTGCAACAGCTAAACATGGTGTGTGTTTGTTCAATTCTCGATAATCAACCGTCATGCGCCAAGAATTATCACTCTTGCGCACAGGCCATACGGGATTATTCCAAGCAGAAGTGATTGGAGTTATAACCCCTGCATCAACCAAATCCTGAATTGTGGCACTAATTTCTTCATGACCACCTGGAATACGGTATTGTTTCTGAGAAACAACTTTCGTAGCTTGGGGAATTTTAATGGGGGGCATACGCAAACGACCAACCCGTACGGGTCTGGACGAAATGTAATGCTTTGTTCCAAATTGATAACAACCATCATCCAAATGCAAAGTCATTCCTTTCAAAATATCAATTCCAATGATATATTCCAAAAGCGGTACAACCAACACAGAATATTCTTTACGGGGAATTCTGCCAATTTTCATCTCAAGTGTAGTTTGCACTGCGGGGGTTTCTTTACCACCTAAACCAGTAATTGTAAAAAACTGTCCTTTAAATTTCTTCGATCTACCATGAATTAAAGTGGCCTCCGCTCCAGTATCTCCCAATGCTCGGGCCCTTTGGATATTACGATGTTTCCAAAAAATTTCAATATCTACATAGGGTCTATTGTCTTTGTGAGCCCACCTGCGTACCGGAGCTTGACCTATTTCCTAGTCATTTTTACCGTGGTCAGTCAACCAAGACAAATCAGGATAAATGTTCTCAACTTTCTTCGGGACTAGAATGTCTTGCTCATATCCATCTCTATTACGAAATGGATTATTGTCATGTTCAAAGAATTGAGAATTGCGATCAGAAAGCTTGTGACGATCCTCCCTTCTTCTGAAGTCAGGGGAATAACTTCTCTCATCTCTGTGTCTATTAGAGACACGATCATCTCTCCCCCTGTCTCTCTCTCCCTCTCTCACCCTTATGTTTTCACGGCGGGGAGAAACATCACGTTCATAGCGCCGGTCATCACGGCGATCAGCATCCACACGAAGCCTCTCATCACCACTGCCATCGGACCCACGATCACAATCATTCTTTCGTACACGACGGACACCCTCCTTCCGATCTAAACCACGCTTACGAAACATGTCCCACAAGCGATTATTAGGTTCACCGTCAATGTCCTCCCTTTTCACACCATCAGCCAAAAGTGCAAGAAACATATCACGTCTAGAGAATTTATAATCCCCAGCGGTACGACCTTCAGGTCGAGATTGCCTCTCAGGTTTAAATCATTCACCCAACTCACCAAGTTGACGAACAGATTCAAGCACCATAGATAAAGGATTGCCAGTTTGATTAATCAACAAAGTCATCATAACCTGCTTGTAAGCAACAGGCGAAGAACGGATAATGCGATTGCGCACAGAAGATGTTAAAAGACCATCCAACAATCTGTCAGAAGTACTGAGAAAAATCGCAGTTTTCATCACTTCCTCTTTCAAACGTTGCGATGCATCGCGCAAAGTGTACCATGGCTTGTCATTGGCAGGCCAATCAGATTCAGTAGGGTATTTATGGTTACAGCCATCATTCGCAAGCTGGAGCAAACTAATTTGGCCAGCACCATTATAATTCCGAAAATGATCTTGTACAGTAGAATCGGAACTCAAAGAGCAAAATCGTAAACAATCACCAGCATCAAGCATAATACCTGCAGCACCTAGTTCATAAAGGCGCACCATCCAAGTAAGCAAAGTTTCACCGGGCCGTTGTCGAAATCGTTGTAAAATGTCACTAACCTCCTGTTGAGTAAAATCTTCAATACTATCTAATTGAATACCATTCGGCATACCAGGAGCCTGTTGTAATTTGCGTCGTAACACAGGGTGAGCAGAAACCTCCGGAAGAGCCTCCGAGGAAGCCCGATCCTTAGATTTAGAAGAACAATCAGGGCGTAATACATAATCAGAATGGGTAGAGCGACCACGGTCGCCAGAAATGTCGTCTTTATTACAAGAAGCAGATTTGCAATCACGTCCGGAGCGAGAAGACTCGCGCTTGTCACCCTCCTCAGCCGAGGAGCCAGAATCATTCGATTCCCAGATATTACCATCCCACTCATCGGAGTTCCAATCCAGTCCGGCTTTCGCCACGACCAGACGTACTTTCCGTGTAGACACACGGCCGCGACGGTGTCTGTATTTATATTTTGCAATGCGAACTGCAGCCCTTTCGGCTATAGTTTGATAAGTCTCAAGTTTGTCGGCAAGCAATTTATTTTGACACCGCAAAAGAGTATGCGCATTCTGCACTTCAACAAACTTTTCCTCCATATCCACAAATCGCTTTTGCAACTTAACAAACTTTTCATGAAGAATTCTGTATGCAGTAAGCACAATCCAACCTCTGCGTCCTAAAATAGGAAGCTCATCACCCTTCACTACTGGCGCTTTTTGCAAGCAAGAAACCAAATCAGCGGGCTCCGCCTGCTCCAAACAAGAAGTCCAATTCTCACTCAAACCAGTAGAATCGGCCCACTCACGGGCCAAAGCCTCATAAGGCGTTGATTCCCAGCCGGGAATATCAATAGGCAATTTAAAAGTAGATTTCGACTTACTCGAAAACATATTGACACACAAAAAATATATACACAATTATAAACAAAGAAAATACGTACGAGCCGAGCGCAAACCAACAAGATGAAAACAATACAGCGCACACAGGCTTCGTAAACAGTTTGTGACGCCAGATGTACCGACCAGATTTTCGGACCAGATGGAATCAGCTCCTAGGAGCCCCTCTAAACCAGCCGGAACGTAACCACCTCCCTCCTTAGAATGTATTTACACTGGGTATGGATATATGTATGTACATCTCGTACCTAAGGATGGGGAAAATAGCAATAAACATGCATAGGTTTTCTACAATATCCTATTCACACCAACTAGTCTCGCGGCCACTTAGGCCCAGACTAATCTACCCTGGGGCAGGTCTAATTATATACTCTCACACACTGATCTCCCTCAGTGCTCACTCGACACGCAATCCGGCGTGTCTACACACATGGGCCAGCAGTCGCAGTGCTCTCATTCACACCCGGTCCGCAATCCGGCAGACCTTCACACCCTCTATCTTAGGTGCTCTCATTCACACACGGTCCGCAATCCGGCAGGCCTACACACTGTGTCCTTCCGGTGTTCTCACTCACACACGGCCCGCAATCCGGCGGACCTACACACCATCTATCTTAGGTGCTCTCATTAACGCCGTGTACCAACGACGATCACTTTCCTATGAACACTTAGGGGAGAAGTCTCTCATTATCTACTCAGGATAAAACTACGATAATAGAAATTAGTATGACTTTCCAAATTGCAATATGTACCTTCGGCTCCTGACATCAAATGTTTCCATTCTTCCTCATTACTCAATCATCTCTTACCTGATCGGGATTCGCATCCGTTCATGCAAATAATGTTTGACTAGAAGACAAGGTTACCCCGATTGAACAAGAATACAAGGCACATGTCGGTTCACTAAGAACTGGGGTGTTTTATTACAATAAAAATGAACACAATACTACACAATATATATTCTGCAAAGAAAAGTAAAGGTTAGAACGCGCGCTTAACAAGGAAAAGGGCGGAGATCACCTGGTTAATATGAAGTCGGGGTTCGGCAGTCATCTAGGTTCCCTTCTCGTCTCTGTGTCTTGGCTCGTCTCGGAATCACACCTCAGCAGTCACGGGTACACGTCTGCACCGCTATGCTCAATCTCCTCTGCTTCCCTCCAAGTCACTGGAACCCTGCTCGCTATTGACTACCGTCTCTCTCTCTCTCTCTCTGTCTCTGTGCGCTCCGCGCTACTTCTCCTTCAGTCTTTCTAAGAGAGTCTCGGTTTCAAAATCTTTCTCGGACTTCAAAATGGCGACTGCCTGCCTTGAAAATAATTAATGGCATAGATGCTAACGGCTAGCTGCCGCCTACAGACTAACTGACTCATTGCCTAACACTTTCGCTAATATCAAAACCTGTCCCTTCATGGAAAGTTACGGCCAGTAACCTGCCGCCCACCAAATTCTTGTACCTCCCCGTACCAAGGACACGTTCCCAGCCGGCCGGCCTGGAGTTGTGTCTTCGGAGTGGAGAAAAATACAGTCTTTCGATAAGGGCCAGCCTGAACCGGTTCTCTCCAAGCGAACAACACCTCAAAACTAAAATATTACACTTGACCTAGAAAGCCTCTCAAGCTACCAGGCAGAGGGCAAGATGGAGTCTGTCCCGTTTAAGGCCTACAAGGCCCAAAATATGCATAACTCCATGGAAGATATACTAACACTCTTGCAAAAGGATGGATCATCACTAACACTTATATATCTATCCCCTAGCTTAAGTTTATGAGCCCTGATCTAAAGAAAAGGGTACGAAAATGCACTACTGTGCCTCATGGATAGGTCCTACTTATAGTCCTAATCCCTATACTGTAAGGGTAATAGGCTGGAGTCATCTTCCATCATCCTCCTTCTAAAGATGGTCGGAAAAGTCGGCCATTACACCTGGCGATAGAAACTTTGGCGTCCCTGGTGTGGGCTGAGGACCGCCTCCGTGGATGGGAATGGCCAAATACGGACACTCATATGATAGCGGTTTACACGGATGATGTGCTTGTCTTCCTGTCCAACCCCACCTCCTCTGGGCCGCAGTGCCTCTGGATCCTGCATGCCTTCGAACAGGCCTCAGCGTTGCGGCTTGAACCTGGGAAGTCTATATTGGTCCCCCTGGGTAGGGAACTGGACAGTCTAATCACTAAGTTTCTCTGGAGAGGAGGACGGGCCCGGGTTGCTCTGTCTGTTTGTCAAATTCCCTCTTATGATAGCGGCATGGGGATGACACACCTATATCTGTATTTTCTGGCGGTACGCCTGTTAGTGGTACACGATTGGTTTTGTGGGTGCTGGTCGGATCCAGCCTATAGGCTTGAATTGAGCAAACTGGGGATTACGGACGCCCAAGCCATGCTGTATGGGGACCCCACTCCGAACCGATTACCTGGGGTGACGCGCTCAGTGTTGCTGGCATGGCGGGCCTCGCTCCAACACACGGGGTGGTCGGGGAAACACCCATTGTGCTCCCCTTTGGCAGGGGGCTTGGCTTCGGGAAGTCAGTGGGTTGCGGGGATTTAAAACTTGGGATCTTATTGGTATCTCCCAATTGGGGGACGTTTGGGCGAGGGGTCAGATGTTGCCTTCCAATTACTCTAAATTCGTTACTCCCCACACTCCTCCCATCTCTATAAATTTCTGCATTTGAGACATGCCCTCCTCAAGCACATCGCGGGTGACACAAGGCTCCCCGAATACAGCCCCACTGAGGCTCAGACGCTGATGGGCGACATGGGCAAGGGGGGGTCTCCCAAATTTACTGCACCCTAGTTAATAACACTCCCACATCACTAGACAAGTTGCGGGACCAATGGGTGCAAGGGGTGGGACCCCTTGACGATGTAGACTGGCGCGATGCCCTTATGGCCCTCAGAATAGTCACTGTCCCTGCCAAACTCAAGCTGATTAAATTATATTATTTACATGCTGTGTACCTCACCGCCTGCGCCTGCAGTGAGTGGGTTTGCGCTCAGATGCGTTGTGTGCAAGATGTAAGAATGCCCGTCTGACTTCATCCATATGGTTTGGTCATGCCCCCGCTTGGGGCGGTTTTGGGGACCCATTGAGGGTGAGTTAACGGAGGTATTGGGCTGGGAAGTTCCTCACGATCCACGCACTCCTTGCTCGGGATCACTGGCGGGCTGAATGGGTCCAGGAATGATAAGTTGTTCTACAACACAGCTATGATGGTGGCCAAGCGGGACAGTGCGGCGGCCTGGATAAGCTCTCATCCCCCTACCCTGGAGAAGTGGCGAAGAGGGGATGACTGGTGTGTGACCCAAGAGAAAGCCTTGTATTCAGCTCAGGGGCGTGCCAGGAAATATCGCAGAGTGTGGGTGAAATGGCTGGGGGCTGTGGAAGGTCCAGACTGACCAGACTCAAGCCTTCGCTAGGTATTTTAATGGGGATCGTGATTGGGGGGTATAGTGATGATGTGAAAGAAATCTGTGATTTCCGTTCTTTGGCTGATTTGTTTCTATGTTTTTAAAATCAATAAAATTTGCTTATCAAAAAAAGGAAATGGAACATGATCTTTTTCAGATTCATGTTTTGTGCAAATAAGAGGACCTATCCCCTCTAAGACGTTATATGGAAAGAGACCCTCCTTATCTGCATATATACGTTGCACTTGCTTCCTGGTATTTTACTAAGCGAGGCTTGCACTGTTTAAGTACTCATCAATGGTGTACACCCTGAATCTTGAAACCAAAATATTGATGGCAAACTATTAGATCCAAAGCAATTGACATGTAAGTCTAAATTTGCTATAGTTAAATCCACATACATGTACTTCCACAAATGTCTGTACATTTATGTATATTTACCATCAAACAGTCCTTTGTAGTGTGCTCTCTTCCACAGCTGGTGCCGGTGTTGAGGGAGGACTGTCCCTTGTTTAAAAATTTCGGATCAAAATTATCCAACAAAAGAACCATTGTACTCCAGGAGAATAGCTTATCCAATATTAACTTTTAATTACAAACATGCAAGTTTCACCATCACCACCACCACCTGGTGGATCATTTTGGTGTGAAACATATATGTATATATATATGTATATCCATCCACTTTCCTCCAAAAAGAAAAGAAATACCACAGCAGGGGAGACGTTGGAGACACCTTTATTCAGATGGCAAAATGGAGTTCAAAACACCCGCTGTGGCTAATGCATTTCGGCGTTATGTGCCTTCTTCCGCACCGTGGGTGTAGTGTTCAAGAAGCAGGTGAGTATCCCAGAGTTTATATGTCCTGCCCCATCCTGCTTCTGAAAAGACTGCTCCGCCCCCTAAGGTGAATACCAAACGCCTTGACCTCCATGTAGACACCAGATGAACAGCGCCTACAGGTCCCAGCATGCACTTCATAAGGCTGGTAGGAAATGCGTGGGGTGGAGCAGCGCCGCATGGAGCCCCAATGTCCAGCCGTCCCAAAGTCAGGTGCCCCCTCGAGTCCCCAACCGCATCACCCACCTTGCCGCAGGATTTCTTACAGCGGGGGCAAGGCTACGATGTCACCTCGCCCAGCGTGATGCCGGATGACACCAACACCGCTCCTTCTCGTCCCGGGCTTGGGGGGTGGGCTTTGCTTGTTCCAGTAACCAGGATAGAAGAAACACCGAAGTGGGACCAGTGAAAACAAAGCCTCTTGATGATGCGGCGGTCTTTGAAACGTGACACTGGAAATCGCGTTATTGAATGTCCATCCACTTTCCTCCAAAAAGAAAAGAAAGACCACAGCAGGGGAGACGTTGGAGACACCTTTATTCAGGAACAGATGGCAAAATGGAGTTCAAAACACCCGCTGTGGCGAATGCATTTCGGCGTTATGTGCCTTCTTCAGCGCCGTGGGTGTAGCGTTCAAGAAGCAGGTGAGTATCCCAGAGTTTATATGTCCTGCCCCATCCTGCTTCTGAAAAGACTGCTCCGCCCCCTAAGGTGAATACCAAACGCCTTGACCTCCATGCAGACACCAGATGAACAGCGCCTACAGGTCCCAGCATGCACTTCATAATGCTGGTAGGAAATGCGTGGGGTGGAGCAGCGCCGCATGGAGCCCCAATGTCCAGCCGTCCCAAAGTCAGGTGCCCCCTCGAGTCCCCAACCGCATCACCCACCTTGCAGCAGGACTTCTTACAGCGGGGGCAAGGCTACGATGTCACCTCGCCCAGCGTGATGCCGGATGACACCAACACCGCTCCTTCTCGTCCCGGGCTTGGGGGGTGGGCTTTGCTTGTTCCTGTAACCAGGATAGAAGAAACACCGAAGTGGGACCAGTGAAAACAAAGCCTCTTGATGATGCGGGGGTCTTTGAAACGCGACACTGGAAATCGCGTTATTGAATGTCCATCCACTTTCCTCTAAAATGAAAAGAAAGACCACAGCAGGGGAGACGTTGGAGACACCTTTATTCAGGAACAAATGGCAAAATGGAGTTCAGAACACCCGCTGTGGCGAATGCATTTCGGCGTTATGTGCCTTCTTCAGCGCTGTGGGTGTAGCGTTCAAGAAGCAGGTGAGTATCCCAGAGTTTATATGTCCTGCCCCATCCTGCTTCTGAAAAGACTGCTCCGCCCCCTAAGGTGAATACCAAACGCCTTGACCTCCATGTAGACATCAGATGAACAGCGCCTACAGGTCCCAGCATGCACTTCATAATGCTGGTAGGAAATGCGTGGGGTGGAGCAGCGCCGCATGGAGCCCCAATGTCCAGCCGTCCCAAAGTCAGGTGCCCCCTCGAGTCCCCAACCGCATCACTCCCCTTGCAGCAGGATTTCTTACAGCGGGGGCAAGGCTACGATGTCACCTCGCCCAGCGTGATGCCGGATGACACCAACACCGCTCCTTCTCGTCCCGGGCTTGGGGGGTGAGCTTTGCTTGTTCCTGTAACCAGGATAGAAGAAACACCGAGGTGGGACCAATGAAAACAAAGCCTCTTGATGATGCGGGGGTCTTTGAAACGCGACACTGGAAATCGCGTTATTGAATGTCCATCCACTTTCCTCTAAAAAGAAAAGAAAGACCACAGGGGGGGAGACGTTGCAGACACCTTTATTCAGGAACAAATGGCAAAATGGAGTTCAAAACACCCACTGTGGCGAATGCATTTCGGCGTTATGTGCCTTCTTCAGCGCCGTGGGTGTAGCGTTCAAGAAGCAGGTGAGTATCCCAGAGTTTATATGTCCTGCCCCGTCCTGCTTCTGAAAAGACTGCTCCGCCCCCTAAGGTGAATACCAAACGCCTTGACCTCCATGCAGACACCAGATGAACAGCGCCTACAGGTCCCAGCATGCACTTCATAATGCTGGTAGGAAATGCGAGGGGTGGAGCAGCGCCGCATGGAGCCCCAATGTCCAGCCGTCCCAAAGTCAGCTGCCCCCTCGAGTCCCCAACCGCATCACCCACCTTACTGCAAGATTTCTTACAGCGGGGGCAAGGCTACGATGTCACCTCGCCCAGCGTGATGCCGGATGACACCAACACCGCTCCTTCTCGTCCCGGGCTTGGGGGGTGGGCTTTGCTTGTTCCTGTAACCAGGATAGAAGAAACACCGAAGTGGGACCAGTGAAAACTAAGCCTCTTGATGATGCGGGGGTCTTTGAAACGCGACACTGGAAATCGCGTTATTGAATGTCCATCCACTTTCCTCCAAAAAGAAAAGGAAGACCACAGCAGGGGAGACGTTGGAGACACCTTTATTCAGGAACAGATGGCAAAATGGAGTTCAAAACACCCGCTGTGGCGAATGCATTTAGGCGTTATGTGCCTTCTTAAGCGCCGTGGGTGTAGCGTTCAAGAAGCAGGTGAGTATCCCAGAGTTTATATGTCCTGCCCCATCCTGCTTCTGAAAAGACTGCTCCGCCCCCCAAGGTGAATACCAAACACCTTGATCTCCATGCAGACACCAGATAAACAGCGCCTACAGGTCCCAGCATGCACTTCATAATGCTGGTAGGAAATGCGTGGGGTGGAGCAGCGCCGCATGGAGCCCCAATGTCCAGCCGTCCCAAAATCAGGTGCCCCCTCGAGTCCCCAACCGCATCACCCACCTTGCCGCAGGATTTCTTACAGCGGGGGCAAGGCTACGATGTCACCTCGCCCAGCGTGATGCCGGATGACACCAACACTGCTCCTTCTCGTCCCGGGCTTGGGGGGTGGGCTTTGCTTGTATATATGTGTATATAGGGATTACCTACTGGCGGTCACCAGCAGGTAGTTATAGTTGGGACCGAGTTCTCATAGGAAGAGCATTTTTTGTTTTGCTTATAACTTTGACATCATTCGATGAATCTTTTCCAAATTAATTATTGGTCATATCAGCTCCTATGTTGAAAGTTTGTGGGTGATTCGTCAAGGGGGGCGATAGAAAAGGGGATCCCAAAATGTGTTTTCTCCATGCAAATTCCATAGGAAACTTTAGACAAGGCTACAGGTCAAAGGGATGAACGGAATTACCCCATATTTGACAGGGAGAAGGGTCTTGGTCTGGAAAGAACACTTCTGTTTATTTGATGTAAATCCATTCAGCAGTTTTCAAGAAATATTGTAATTTACAGATATCGATATTTGGGAATTCTGCTATCTGATTGGCTGAGCCGTCACGAGCACGAGCTTGCTGCTTATTGGCTTCGAGCCGTGCAAGCGGTTGCAACTAGGAAGTGTTGGCAGCCATTTTGTGTTTCTGTTGAAGTGAGTAAGGGGAAAAAAGAGCAAAAAAAGTAGGAAAGAGGAGGGTAGAAGCACTGTAACCTCTGTGGGGTGTTTAGGGTGTGCTATACAGCGGGTGAAAAGCGAACTACACATACCTACCAGTCTGAAAGTGCTGAGCTACGGAAATTAAGTGAGGTATTGCCTAGAGTCTGATGCTGCTAAGGTGAGCTGCTGCGGGACTCGTGGATTAAAGTGTGAGCCCAAACTGTGTGTCTTATGCTATGAAGTCATGCGCCCTGGCCGCTGCACCACACCTGTGGAAGTAGTGTCAGCATGTGTTTATACCTACTAGGACGAACTACTGACCCCTATCAGTCTGAAAGTGCGGGGTACGGAAATTAAGTGAGGAATTGCCTGGAGTGTCATGCTGCTAAATTGAGCTGCTGCTGGACTCGGGGATAAAACTGTGAGCCCAAACTGTGTGCCCTATGGTGTGAAGTAATGTGCTCTGGGTGCTCTGCCACTCCTGTCCAAGTAGTGTCAGCAATATTTTATACGTAGTAGGAGGAAGTTTTGTTTAGAACAAGGTAAGTTGTTTATGGTGCTTAGGTGGTGTTATACAGGGAGTGCGAAATTAAATCAGTACGGTATTTGTAAAGCGCAAACTACTCACCCCTATGGGTCTGAAGGCCCTGGATGCCGAGGTAGAAATTATGTGAGTTATTAAGTGAGCTATTGCCCAGAGTCACATGATGCTGAGCTGAGCTGCTGCTGGAGCAGGGGATTAAACCGTGAGCCCTGTGCTCTGAACTCATGTTTTCTGGCCGCTGCGGCACACCTATCGAAGTAGTGTTAGCATGTGTGCATACATACTAGGAGGAACTTTTGTTTTAAACAGTGTGACGTCTGTAGGGTGATTGAGGGGTGCTACAGAGGGAGTGTGAAGTTCCATTCTGCCGTTTTGAATCAATTCGGTATTTGTAAAGTGCAAACTACTCACGCGTACGGGTACGCAAGCGCTGGGGGCCGGCATGGAAATTAAGTGAACTATTGCCCAAAGTCATATAGTCCTATCCTGAGGTGTCGCTAGAGCCGGTGATGAAAGCGAGAGCTCTGTGCTTCAAAGTCAGATGGTCTGGCAGCTGCGCCACAGCTGTGTGGAGAATACATTTTGGCGAGGGTCCGGGAGTTTCCATTACCTGGCCTTAAAATAGCCGGCCTAAGTTGTTAGTTATAGGGTGGCTCTAAAACGAGCCCTTGTGTTCATTAGTTGGAGCTACATGTAGGTGTGGATGCATTAATTAATTAATTAATTATGTGCTTATATAGCGCTGGAATCACTCCCGAAGGGGTACCTCCGCGCTTCAACCGCTGCGAAACCCTTCCTGGCTTCCCTGAGAGATGGTCCCTTAATGGGTATCTCCAGGGTGAGACCAGGCATCCCCGGCGGTCTGGTGGGGCCGTTAGTGAAGATGAGGCAAGCTAATGCCCAGAGTTGCCGAGTGTGATCGCTGATCAGAGTGGGCACCAAGGCGAGAGAATTATCGAGTCCGCTGACCCTGGTCCAGAAACCTGCCGCGTCGGTAATCGAACCCTAGTCCCGGGCCGTCCTCTGCTCTCGGGTCTGCCGCCTCTAACCAGTGAGCCACATGACTTCAGGTTATTCCAAAAAACTCTATTTCCTTGATCTGTGAAGTGTACTCCATCACTTCTGTAGATATCAGTCATATCAAAACGTATATTGTTGTTGTAGATTGACCCCATTCTATGGTCTCTGAGATATGTAGACACAGATTTGTTGACATTCTTCCTAGATTTTTCAATCTGAGGAAAAATTGGTTTTACCATTTCCATTTCTGTTTTTGGCATATATTGGAATACACAAAGACAGTTTGAGGCAAAAGTAACATCAATTGTCCAAAGGTGTCCTTCATAAGCATTGCCAAACCTACCGCAGTCTATGTGCCTAGGTCATTTCCTCCACCATGCGCAATCATAAGGTCAGGGTGTGGAAGATGTAAAGAGGTTTTAACCAAAGTTAGCAATTTGCGCTACTTCAATCCTCTCTGTGCAAACCAATAATGTCCATATTTTGTACACCAAGGTCTAAGTCAATACGTCTCTGCTCTGCATACCTCTTGCACCAGAAAACATAGCTATGTCCTACGATCCACACTAGCATGTTGAAGGTATGGCTGGAAGCTTTGGAAAGATGTCTGTAGCTCATGCAGTTCCTTCGTAGAATAAGGGATATGTTTAAAGATGGGGACTACTTTTTTTGCCATACAAAACGATATCTGCTTGGGAGATGAAAAGCATTGCAAGTAGGGTGCACATTCGTTTTGTGGAAAAGCATCTGTGTGATTGGTTAAGAAAAAACAGTTTCAATGTGGAGTACATATCATAGGATAACATTTCCTCAACTTTACCACACCTGCTACTTGCATTTGGAAGGCACTGTTCAAACTTAAAACAATTGTGAACTTTTAACCTGCACGTGCCCTTGAATGTTTGAGAAAATGTTGCAAAAAAAATCGTTAGGTTTAAAAAAAATTGATGAACTTTTATCCTGCACATGTTGTAGAATGTTCTAGTAAGTATGTTGATAGAATACGTTGCACTTCTGACTTCTATGTGTCCTTGAATATTTAAAAAACTGTTTATATGGAAAATTAAAAAGAAACCAATAGAGAGAAGTTTTGAAACCTAAAAGAATCAAGGAACTATTCTAATTTGTTCATTACATGTATTTATGTGTGGAGCAACAAAATTACAGACACAACAGCACCAGGAAGAAGAAGAAGTAGGGAGTGGGGGGGATAGGGGGAGATGGGCACAATGGCACACATGCACAAATGAGTACAGCACAAGTATAGACAAACAATGGCCAAAATTAAACACACCAACAAGGAGCACAAGTCACACAACCCGCCAACATCACACCACTGAACGAGCATAAAAGTGAAAACCACACTGCCTGAAAGGGAGAAGGGTGAACAAAAACTCACATGAAGGGACATCTCACACATAATGCAGCAGACACACATACAAAGCAGAGTATATCAACATCCAACACAATGTTGTCCAAACACAAACATTCACACAATCGAACACAGGACACAAATGCACTCGCCTATGGCGGATAAGCATCCAAAAGTGTCAGTACGGAAGGGGCACATGAGAATGCATAGATAAAAACCCAAAGTCCGGATGGGGTAACAATTCACGTATGGCAGGCAGCCAGAGAGTGCGTGACACACACATTTGCATACAAATCAAGACAACACATTTGGAGGCAAGTGAAAATGTGGAAAAAGTGTGTGTCAGTGCGGCCAAGACTAGTGCCACGGTATGTAGACAAATGCAGCAGCATGCCTGAATAAGGAACGTAGGAAAACATCCATGTTCACCTCAGGGTAGTCCATCACCAACACACGTCAGTGTCAAGCAGCGTTGGTTGTCCGCGCCTCGGACATAATTCGATGCCAATGCAGTCATGTCCACTGTTGTTTTGGGACAAGTGAGCAGATGTACAACGTGCAATGATGCGGCGGGACACGTGCAATGTGGCACACCGAGTTGTGGTTTCAGGTACCTTGTCACTTGTCCATGAACTCGAGTGCAGCTGCGTAAGCCACTAACTCTAATGAGTGATGGTTGGCCACAATTTTTGACATGTCGTCGACGTAATCCATCAGGTGACCAGGACAGATGTGCTGACTCCAACCACTGTACCCAATGTGCGTCAAAGCAAAATCGGGAAGTGGGTCAATTTGGTCACTGCATACTACAACACGTGCAATTTCCAGGCCCAGTTCCCAACATCCATGCCAAACATCCATGCATAGCGTATTAAGAGGGAGAGAGAGGACTAGATAGCTAGTCCGTATCCCCAGGGGTATTTATACATGTATCAACAAGGACTAGCTTTTCCTGACTTGTGTGTGCAGTGTAGTGTAGTGAAAAGTGATTTATTAAAATGTAATTAGCCCTCGGGTATTGGGACCCCTGTCCAGCCGTTTTAATCCAATTTCACTTTTCACTACACTGCACTCTCAGTACGAATGCCTGCTCCGCTGTAATCAGGCGTCGAAGCACACCCGGGACACATTAGGTGTCACTGGGTGGGCCCGATGATGAAGCATGCCACCAACTAGGTCATAGCGTTCTGACACACAAGTCACAAATAGCTAGTCCTTGTTGATACATATATAAACATCCATGCATGCCATAAATGGGCATCACCATAACACTCCTGGTCGTGGGCCAATGGGGGCGCACCCACCCGTAGTAATCCATGTCAGCTACGCACACTTGGAGAGGCACACATCCATGCACCATCGGATAGGCACCTGTGACATTGCAATACAGGTTGAACGCAGGTGACGTCCGCAATGCAGAAGCTCAGCCGGTAAGTGATCCGCAGCACTGCCAAAGGCATTGCATCCGGGACATGCAGCAGACATGCAAGGTATAGGTGGATGTGAATGGAGTTGACCATGTGTTCAGAATGCCCTGCCATTGCGTCGGTTGCTCTGCTTGTAGCTGCACTGGCTTGCTGTGTGCCAGTGTTGTGGATGAAATGGCACAGCTTGGTACAATGAGCCGGGTACTTGTGCAATGGGTGCAGGGCACGGGTGTGGTGGGAGTACGTCTGAAGGCCATTTCACGCACGCTAACTAGGACACAGGCTTTCTTAGTGTGGGATGTTTACTCGTTCTCAGTTCAGTTCAGTTCAAAATGCTTTATTCTGTATATATATATAACCATATAGCAGACAAAGCATAAAATATAACTTTACATATAGATAATTTAATAACATTTTTATAATCAAAGATAAACCCTGCAATGTCAGTACCTAAACATAGGGCACATTCTCAGGGAAAATTAGACGGTCGCGAAGTATGTACAGGAACTATAGTACTCTTTTGTGTGCAAAACACGCCTAGTAAAGTGCAACTTCCTTTATAACACATGTGCAAACTCTCAGTGATAAAGTGACGCATGCTGGTAACCAAGAAACACGTACGTGCAATTTCCTTAATGACACATGTGCAAAGCTTGCAATGATAAAGTGCAATTTCATTTATAACACATGTGCAAAACTCGCAATATAAATAATACACATGCTAGTAACCAAAAATCGCATACTGAAGCTAAAGTGAATATTCATCTCTCCCAATAAAAGTAACAAATGTTGATTCTTAGTACTGCATGTTCATATAATAATCGATTTCCTTGCGGACATACATCCTAAAATATATGTAGCTACATAAAAGCATAAATCCGGACTTCCCAATTCAAACATTATCTGCAACGCATCCTTAGTGGATCGTACCTTGTATTTTAAAAAGATGGGTTTTAAATAAAATGTCCTTAAAAAAATATAAAATTTACAAAACAGCATAAAATGACAACAGCTCTGTTTGAATATACCCTCGCAGGGGCATGGAGAGGTACTGTTCCGTCTAGTATAAGGAAATGCCAAAAGGTGGTGCACAGTGCCTAATCTTAAGCGATGGGAGTTTCTTGTAACTTCTGTTAAATAGGGCTGGAAGCCGTCGCTTCCGTTGTACTCCTGATAAAAGGTAAAAGTACGTTGTTTCTCGTATTCAACAACCCTGGCATTCCTTGTGTATTCTTGGAAGGATTCCTTAAGCTCTTTTTTAGATATAGAGGCGCCCTGTTCAAATTCCTGGAAAGGATCTAGGTCAAAAAGTAACTTGTACCAATATTGAATGTGTCTAAGCCATGGAATGCGTAAACAGTAGTCGAGCTTTAGACAATCATTAATTACGTCCTGGGTGAATTTAGTTTCGGTTTTGGACCAAATAGATCGCCATAATGCCAGCGGATGCAGGGCTGTTAGGTCCTTAACATAATTTAAGCCCTCTTCCCTATGGGTTATTTCAGTAGAGGCTGATGCAGGGGCGCACAGCAAGCATTTCAGGAATACATTTTCCTCATGTTGGATTAGCTTTCCGCTGTGAGTGTGGTGGCCCCATACACCCGCCCCATATAATGCGGATGACAAGCACCTTGAATTATAAATTGACACCATCTCCTTAATTCTATGGCACCCCAATTTGGCGGCAAATCTAAAAACACTATTAGTGTTCCTAACCATTTTAAGTCGTACGCTCTCTTGTTCATCGGCCCACCTTCCATCTCCAGAGAATGTAATGCCAAGGTAACAGAACTTTTTAACAGTTTCTATTTTTACATCACCTAGATAAAAAGTCCTATTTTGCTTCATCTTTTTCCCGCATGACATTACAATTTTTTTTTTTTATTAATTAAAAATTTCCTACTGTCTATAAACATCTGAAATTTGTCAATAAGGCATTGGAGACCGTTTTGGGTACGTGATAGGAGGACCGCGTCATCAGCGTACAGCAATATTGGGATGGGATTACCATCAATCAAGGGTGCATCCGCTGGAGTCGTTCTAGGAATTGAGTCAATTTGATTGATAAATAAGGAAAATAAAAGAGGTGCTAAAACGCAACCTTGCCTAATGCCTCTGTTGACTTTAAAAAAGGGAGTACATTCCCCGACAGGACCAAAACGCACTTTACTAGACAGATTGCTCTCAAATCGGGAAGTGCGTAGTGTGGGAGATGGATGCAAATATTATCGTATATGTCAGGGGTGGCTGGCCACTTGCAAGTTCCTTCTCGGAAAAGCAGATGTGCTAGCACAAGATAGCTTAGACAAAGAACCTTTCATCCCTACAGTAACTTTTCTAGCTGCATTCATACAGGATGTGTACAAAGGCCAGTCGTGGGTGTTGTGGTAAGTCTGCGACCCTGGTCATCATGGATGAGATGCCCAGCACGTGGCACCTGGGCGCGTTCACTGTGTGTTACGTTGCCAAACAGCTGCTCCTCCCTCCCACGATCCCCCACACTTTTGTACGGTGTGCTGTTGTATCCCGTGCACTCCTACGACACACCATTGTAATGCCTATTGGCGCATGTCCTGTGGCATTCCAACCAAATCATGACAGTGCCGTTTGGAGGTGGTGCATGCCACTTTACATCGTTGACGGCTGCGGCCCTAATGGCAGGCCACACCACAACACAGAGACACACTTACCGCACTTCCTGCACAGGGACATGTCCAAAACACCCCGTCCCCCTTGCCGGACAGGCACACCCCTGCGCTGACCTGTGTATGCCAGACCAGCACACGCCGCTTGTGCATGCAGGAGGATTCATGCGTAGCTACATGTCCAGGGTCACTGCCAACGCTGAGGTGACATGGTAACGTCCGGTGAAGACAGCACACTGTGATGTTGCAGGGCCCGTGCCTATCATGCTAACACAATGACCACAGGGACACACTTGCTCAGATGCAGGTTTGGGGGCGTTGGCGGTCCTGGGGTTGTTGCGATGAGTCTTATGGCCCTCATAGGTATCCCTGTATTGTGCTCATTGACTCTAAGGCAGCTGTGGGTCTTCTGGTGTGGCTCTTGGCTGTGTTCCCTTTCATGCTGCAGGTAGTCGTCCTGCTTAACACCAGAAGAAAGCAGGTGTAAAATTCCTGGTGCTAAAGTGGCTTATCGCCGGAATTTGTTTCGCATTGCAGTTGTTGTGAAAGTTGTGATGTGATTTATTTGTGTGCAGAACAATAAACAAACTGGGCAGTGTATCCCGTCAAGATCCACCACCTGACACACTATTCCCAATCAATATAAATACAATGAGATTTCTTCATTGATTTTGTGTGTACACTGTAAGTGCACCCACTACCACAGTGCAATTCAATACATAATTCTTGTATTTAGAATAAATCGCAAAGGTGCACCATGCGTCTTTTAGAATGGGAGCGGCTACTCTGCATTTCATTATCAGCAATTAATGCAACTAAAGTTGAGATAAATCTAACACACTATTCAGAAGTTGGTGCACACTGCAGACATCACCAGTATTCCCATGATAACTGCCCCAACATTTAACACCATGGTGGACACCACCAAATAACAGTAATAAGAACAAGAAAGAGTCACACAGCAGTTAAGAAAACAACCAAAAACGTTATTATTATTTTCTTCCAAACTTTATTTTTTTATAAACATACTAGCAACCCGCCCCAGCGTTGCCTGGGGCAATAAGGGGCTGGGGGCAGCATTTGAGGCTTGCGCGCACTCCCGCCCTGGCCCCCGCCCGCCACGACACTGTCTGTGTCCCGGAGCCTGCGCCTTACCTCAGCCGCTGTTGTTTAGGGCCAACCTCCCGCCCCCCCTCCCCCTCCCGGCCCGGCCCGGCCCCCTCCTGGCCCGGCCCCCTCCCATGTCCGGGAGAGCCTGATCCTTACCTCAGCCGCCGGTTCCGATCCAGGCGCCCCCGCACAGGCCACCACTTTGCCCAGCAGCAAGCAGGGCCGCGGCAGTCCTCCCAGCAGGTCGCGATCTTCGCCGCCATTTCAGGAAGTGTTCAGGAAGTGTTGAGAGCGCAAATGATGTCATCACGCAGACGTCGCGGCCGGCGCTACTTGCAAGGGACTACTTTATTTTTATTTCTACATTTTTTAAACAAAGTATATTTTTTATTTTTAATAGCTTATGTCCTTCTGCTTGCCCTGAGGATTTCAAAGATGTCTTGGGTGTTTTGATTGGTGGTGTACTTTTCGAGTTTACCTGGCTCAAAGGACACAGTTCTCTCTTTATAATAGTAGTATAAACTATAAACTAATAAACAAAATTTAACAAAAATAATACAGAACAACACGGCGGAACACTCCTGTGGGAACCATGGATGTCGAAGACAGAGCCTGGAAAATAAACCACAAAATAAGGGCGTGTGTAATGAGCATATCAAAGGAGTGAGACAAAGAGAAACAGAGAAGGAAAAAAGAGGGAAGGAAAGAAAGGGAGTGAGAAAGGGAGAAGGAAGAGAGAGATAGAAGGAAAGGAATGAAGAGAGTGCGAGAGAGAGTGTAGAGAGGGAAATGAGAGAGAGCGACAGAGAGAGAGAGAGAGAGAGAGATAGATAGATAGATAGATAGATAGAGAGAGACACTGCCACCCCTGCGCATCCATGAGCAAATAATTACCAGGTGCCACCGGAGTGTGCAGCAGTTGGCACTCCACGTGCCCGTCAAAACTCCGCGGATCTCTGAGATGTCGCTGAGTCCTGAGTCATGAATGGCGGAGACTACATCAGCTTCTCCGCGGATCTCACATATGTAGCTGAGTCCTGAGTCATGAATGGCGGAGACCACATCATCTTCTCCACGGCCCGGCAGATCTCACACATGTCGCTGAGTCCCGAGTCCTCAATGGCGGAGACCACATCGGCTTCTCCATGGCCAGGCAGATCTCACACATGTCGCTGAGTCCTGAGTCATCAATGGCGGAGACCACATCAGCTTTTGATGCCGCTAAGCCTGTGCAACGCAAGTCAGCATCACGTGGTGGTAGGCCACTGACGGCCATTGAACTTAGGGTGGGACTAACCCTGTGGAACTCAAGTCTGGTCCACGTGGTGGTAGGTCCCTGATGACCACATGAGCTTCGGGTGGCACTAACCCTATGCATCTGAAGTCCGCGCCACGTGGTGGTAGGCCCCTGACGGCCATACAGCTTATGGTGCGACTAATCTTCTGCGCAACTTTTCATGGACTCTTTATGATTGAGACCTGTGGAGCATTCTCCATCCAGTCAGCAGCGGCAATAAAGGATGTGATGTTGTTGATCCATCATATTTGCGTGGTCACATGGCCTGTGACGCATGTACCGGATGGGTTTGGTATGTGTGTAAACCTGCCCTCAGGGAGTAGCCGTGAAATGTTGAGAACTAGATCACTGACCTACATACCAACAGCGAGTATGCCTGCGACAAGTAGCTATGTGGGGCCAACTTCGGAACATAATCAGAGTGGCGTGGCATAAGACGGAACAGGGCAGGGATAGCCACAATGACGCGGACAGCTCATACTACTGCGTCTGTGAGTCGAGCGGACAGGCCACAGCTGTTCCTCTGCGAGCCTAGGTGCAAACTGTTCATTACTCACACTACATAAGTATTGAAAAATCATTTTGTGATTCAGTCTGTCAGCTGGCATCTGTTCGAGGCATTTGTGAAAACATATCTTTCTGTAAGAGATACCCCTTTGACGCTGCCTATCCCCACATCAGCAGTTAACGCATCCTCTTCCCACATTACCAACATACCCCCAACAACCTTCTTGTGCCTGGAAGTATCCCTGTGTGGTTGGAAAAAGGAGAATCTTAGTCATGTATATGTAAATGCATTTAAAGAAAACAACAACAAATAAAACTGGGGAGTCTGGTGCTGTGGTCCCTGCCACAAAGTTGGGGTCACTGCCATTCAGGACTCAGGACACAGTTACACATGTGGGATCGGCTTGTGTTAAATAGGGTTAGTGGCACAAGAAGCATTGAGACTGTATGAGCCTGTGACTGTGCTTGGTATGGACGGCTTCACTGGGAGCAATGTGTGTTGCCTACTTGACTGCTCATGTGGAATCAGGCATCTATCTGAATTGTGAGGCCTGCTGACCGTAGTGTAGGCCAGAGGTAGCGGTGAGGAAGGGTCCAAAGCCACGTGCATACATTGGTGGCCCCACTGGCCTGCGTAGTGTAGGTTCAGTGGCACCACGTGTCGCCGGCCTTCCATATGCAAATACCCCTCATCTATGGAAGGGAGTCCGCTGTTGTGGTTGCTGTCACAAAGTTCGTGTCACTGTCATTCAGGACTCAGGACACAGCTACACATGTGGAATTGGAGGGTAGTGGGACTACCTGTCGCCGGCTTGCATCTGGAAATATGCCTCACCGATTAAAGGGAGTCTGCTGACGTGGTCGCTACTACGGACTTGGGGTGACTGCCAATCAGGACTCAGGACAGTTACACAAGTGGGATCGGCTTGTGTTAAAGAGGGTTGGAGGGACTACGTGTCACCGGCCTTGCATATCAAAATATTCCTCACTGACCAGAGGGAGTCTGGTGCTGTGGTCGCTGCCACGGACTTGGGGTCACTGCTTTTCAGGACTCAGACACAGTTACACATGTGGGATTGGCTTGTGTTGAACAAGGTTAGTGGCACTACGTGACGCCGGCATTACATAGGGAAATATGCCTCACTGACCAAAGGGAGTCTGGTGCTGTGGTCGCTGCCATGGACTTGGGGTCACTGCCATTCAGGACACAGTTACACATGTGGGATCAGCTTATGTTGAACAGAGTTAGTGGCAGCACGTGTCGCCGGCCTTCCATATGGAAATATGCCTCACTGATCAAAGGGAGTCTGCTGCTGTGGTTATCTCATGGAGTTGGGGTCACTGCCATTCAGGACTCAGGACACAGTTCCACATTTGGGATCGGCTTGTGTTGAAGACGGCTAGTGGCACAATGTGTCGCCGGTCTTCCACAGTGGAGGCCAGAGGTAGCGGTGAGCAAGGGCCCACAGCCACATGCATACGTTGGTGGCCCCGCCAGCCTGCATAGTTCAGGTTCAGTGGAACCACTTGTCACCGGCTTTCCATATGCAAATATCACTCACTGATTGAAGGGAGTCAATTCAATTCAATACACTTTATTCGATTAGATTAAAATCATAAAAGGACACAGTATTAAAATACATTAAAATACATACAATCGATGGGTGAGTATTATATAAAATCGGTAATGTTCATAAGATTTAAAAGCCAAATGCCATGCATGATTTAGTTAGCAGAAAAAGATGCAAAGGTACATAACCAGAATACAATAATCCCTAGTAAAAAATGGGGCATCATAATTCCACAGGATTTATGGGTCTTAACTTTTTCAGTCTCACAGCTACCACCAAGTAGCTCCCAATATTAAAAATGACCCATACATTTTGCAACAATTGCAGAAACATTAGAGCAGTTTTAACTTGGCATAGCCCCGTACCCTTAAGCAATGGGATAATATATTTTTTCCTTATGACTGAGTAGTGTTTACAAAAAAACTTGAAATTAGTGGAGTCCGAGCCATCTATGAAAGTGTCTATTAACTACCTTTAAGTAAAGTTCCAGAGAGTCTGGAGTAGCAATCATGGAATAAGCTCTTACTTTAGGTTTCAATAATTCCACCGCCTCCCGCTCCTGAGTTCTTAAGCACATGAAGTGAGTTTTGACCCAGTTTATATCTCCTTTCACAATGGAGGCGGGACTTTCATAAATTTCAGGTCTTCCTAACTTAGTAAATTTAGACTTAACATATGAGAGACATTTGATGTTTTTAGCATTTTCAAGGGACAGAAAATCCCTCAAGATTTGCTGGTTTAAAATTAAGTCTGAGTTAAGCCATATTTTTATCCATTGGATAAGGGGGGGGGGGCAGATTTATCAGGTCTTCAACAAACCCCATACCTAGTTCCTGGTGTACTGCAAGGGTAGCAGTAGATTGAGGGACCGAGAGAAGACACCGAAATACCTTATTTTCAGCCCTTTGTATCTCTGTCATTGGGGTATAACCCCAAATAGCAGCACCATAGGTAGTTATTGCTATGCATTTCGCTTTATATATGTTTAAAACTGCCTCATAGGGTTTTCCTCCTAGACGCTGGGTCAGGTTAAGCAGGGCAGAGCCAGCACAGGTCAAAGCATTCCTTTTAAAAAAAAATTGAGGGGCCCAGGAACAGTTTTGATCAAATAAGACCCCCAGATATGTGAATGCACTACTCTTTGTAGCTCAGTCCCTTTACAAAAGTGAGTTCTATGCTTCTTAACCGTGAGCCCCTGTTGTATTTCTATCTAGGACCCTAATTCGATATTCCCGATTCATGCCCTTATGTGGTTTTAATAAATAGTACCCTTATAAAGGCATAAGAATCAGATCCATATTTAGTAATAGCCCATGCAGTCCAAAGCACGGCAAGGCTACTCCCATAGACTCCTAGAAAGCACAACGTGTTCTTTAAACAAACCAAGCCTCCAGCAGCCCAGGAATCCCCCTCCTGCTTTTGTTTTGATTTGCACAAGAACTCCTAGAGTCCAGCAAGAACTGTTAGTTCTTAATGACGTCTTATGTCCAACCTTACGTCAAACCCAACACCTTTCAGGTATAAATATATCAACGTTGCCTTCAGCAAACACACGGCGGTGGGGAGCAGAGTGATGTTCTACTTTGTCCGAGAGCCCAGCTGTTGCCAGAGCCGAAAGAAGCCCCCCCTCCCTTTTTGACGCGCTGGAGAAGCTGCCTTTTCTCAAGCCAAGAAATCCAGCTCCGGTGTTCCCAAGTTACCCTTGCGGGTTGCTGGGAGATCGAGTCCTGAGAAGCAAAATACAAGACCTCCTTCATTCTATAACCAAGGTACAGAGCTGATTAAAACCTTAGAGAGAATTCTTGATTCCGATCCTTGGCAAAAACCTAACTTTAACTTAAAACTGCAACTTACTTACTCCTTCGCAGTTATTAGGCTTAGGTCAGGTACACTGGGGTAGGCGTATCTTAGAAGCACCAGTTGAGTTTGTTTAGTCAATGTTTTTATGTATGTATATATTTTATATATTTTAAAGTATCATATGGCTAAGAAACCATATCAATGCTTTTGCAGTATTATTTCATAATACTACTTTTACTGTACGCACTTTACTTTATGATAAGTATTGCAATTGTGGCAATTCATTTCTCTTGCATGAGAAAGAAGACTGCTCAATAAAATAACACCTTTTTATTCAAAACGCCTGTCTCTCTATTTCTCTGCATTCTAGTGGAACTAAGCATGCACGATTGACTGAGTGAAATTGCCGTCTATTGTTTTCACACGACTCTAGAGGTACACTCTTTATTCTGAGGGAGCAAAGTTGTCATGTTTATGCGGTTGTCAGAAACGAATCCCTTCTTGTCTAAATCAGGACGGTTAATCCTTTCCTGAACATTCGAGAAAGCTTCTAGTGACCTCTGAGCTAGCTGGCAAAACTAATTAAGTCTAACATAGTCAGTAGAGACCTAGATGACCTCAGTCCAACGTCTACACTGCTGTTTATGTTATTCCAATGCGCAGAGCCTATTGGGAATATAGGAACTACACTACATGGCGCCCAACGTTTGGTAAGGCGATAATCAAATGCAAGACACTAGAGTAACTCAGTCGTGCTTTCCACACAGACCCCTTTTTCCCGTAAAAACTCCAATAGACGTCTGGAGTGGGTGAAAGGTTAATATCCGCCGGAACTTAGTAGGATGAGAATCCTATATATTAGTTCTTGGTTTAGTCAACGTTGAAGGATACAGTGTTCCAAAATATTGTGCACCTAATCTTTGTTTCCTTGAAACTTGATCTGCAACAAAACTTTCTGTCAGTAAAATGGGAGAAAGTGAAGACGAAAGAGAGAAAGAAGCATTAGCAGCTCGACTCTTAGCGGAAGACTCAAGTCTTCAAGAAAATGACCCGAATGCTATAATCATTCCGGTCAATATAAGAAGAACTATAACTCTTAAACTTATAGAGAATGGACTATCACCAAGAGGTGGTACAGTCATATTCGTGATAGAGGCACATGCATTATGGCAGACAGAGGTATTCTATTCCTGGATACATTTTCCAGCAGCACACGCTGTGACAAAAGACTTCCACTATTACAAAATAGAGGAACCACCGGATATATACACTCCTTTCGAGGATGTTGAAATCCCACTAACATACCAAGAGCACCTGCTCTGGTTTAAAGGCACCCTAAAACATCAAAATCACATCACCAGGCACGGTCCACTAGGTAGACCAGGAGCCACATGGCTGGTTCTAGCCAGCTACACACCACACCCAGACATTGAAAAAATGTCAAGCGAAGAACTCCTAGTTAAACTAAAAGAATTAACAAAAGCATACAGAGAATTAGTTCAATTGGCAAGGGACGATATAAAGCCCCTCCAGAAATTGAAGGAGATAGATATAACAGACCAACCATTTGAGCTTGCTAAAATCATAGAAAAATCCTATGAAGAACTAGGAAGAGATAGTTTGGGTGGTAAACCGGTAAACCCCAACTAATTGAAAATCCTGAAAAAACATCTATTAAAAATAATCTGAATACTCCAAAAAAGAGCTGGGATGGTAATAAACAATCCACTCCCAGAGAAAAACAATTCCAGTCCAGAGGAAGGTCTCCCCAACGGAGGAATAAATCACTGGTTGGAAGAGACAAATCTCCCCAAAGGGAACCCTCGGAAAAAAGATATAACCTTAGAGGTAGGGATAAAATAAGAAAACCTGTCAGATATCAAGATATTGATACACGTCCCTCTCGATCCTTCTCACTCAATCTTTCTCGATTTTCCTCACAGAAATCGGAAAGAAGAGGATGGTCAGAACACAAGGAAGAGCACATCAAGTCCAAGGACAAAGAACCTGCTCATCAAAGTAAGAAAACACAATTTCCCAGAAATAAGGTAGCAAGTATTAAAATTAAACATGCCGAGGTTTCTGAGGACACAACTGAAAAACGGAGAGTGGGCCCAGACAATGCTAGACAGCACAGCAGAAGTGACCATAGCTCGCAAGATCCTGATGAATCTTCTGGAGACAGTGGACACAAATAAATACATTCAGGTGGAAACTGCAGACACACAAGTTAGTGTGCCCCATAAACTATATGAAATAACATTGCGTATAGAGGGAGATAAAACTAGGAAAATTAAAGGTCTCTTTTGGGAACATCTTTCTAAAGGCTATGACATCCTGTTAGCTGAAAAAGACTGGCCGCCAGATTTTGTCAGGGAGTGCCCTCATGGCGAAGAAATGGTTATGCCTGCCTTCTCAAATCATATTCCAATTCATAAAAAAGTACACATTTGCAAGAAAATGGGCGGTGGCCCAAGCCCCTGCACTATATAAAAATCATGTAGGATGAGATGAGGACTCTCCTCACCACAAAATCCATTAAAAAAATCAACCGACTGCACAAAGACAGTACACAGTTAAACAAGAAGCTAAAAAGCAAGTCAGGGAGATCTTAGATCAACTTGAACATCAAGGTGTGATTGAAACATGCACCTCACAAATGAACAATCCTTTGTTTCCTGTGTCCAAGCCAGACGATTCATATTGTCTAGTTATGACTACAGACATTTAAACTCCTGCTGTAAAACATTTGCAGTACAAAATTCACACAGTGCAGCACTAATGAACAATATTGTGCGCAAAAAAATATAAAATGACATTAGACATTTCAAATGGATTCTTCTGTCAAAACATAGCACCTGAAAGCAGGTACTTGACCACTTTCTCTATAATGGGGTCACAAAAACTATTTTGCCGACTCCCATAGGGATTCAAGAATAGCCCAGGATTATTCTCAGCAAGGGTAACAGAATTACTACAAATATATGGTGATGAAGCATTATCATATGTTGATGACATCTATCTGACAGACGATGACCTGGAGACTCACTTAAAAAGAGTGAACACCATAATTCTTGGGTTCGCATCAGAGGGTTACAAATTCAACTTTAAAAAGTCAAGAATTGCCCATCTAACAGTCCTATTTTTAGGATATAAATTATCAAGTGAAGGCAAAAGCCTGGCAGACAACTTCTTAGAGAAGTGTGCAGTACTCCAAGCACCAAAAAAGCTGAGAAATTTACAATCAATACTAGGCTTCCTGATTTTCGGAAGAACACACATTCTAAATTATGCAAAGAGGGTTAAACCTCTCTATGAATTAATAAAACCTGATTTCAAACCCATACATTGGACTCAAAAACACACAGAAATTTTGAGATCATTACAGACAGACATGTTAACTAAAACAAAATTACAAACTCGCGACAACGTACGCAACCTTGTAATCCGAGTAATTCCAGGAAAATGCGGATTCACATACCTGAACTCTAATGAGGGAGATACGGTACCTATAGCTTACAAATCACACTTGTACACTCAAGCTGAAATGAAATTCAGCTCTACAGAAAAAATTCTGACAGCGGTTCAAACTGCTGTAGCAAAAGAAAGAGCCCTAGCCCAAGGCAAAAGAATAACTGTGTATACAGCAGAATCAGCCCTTGAGGCATTAACAAGTCCACCGAACTTGAAAACAGTGGCATTAGATCCAAAATGGATACAAGGGAAAAATTATCTTGCTACAGAAGAAGTGAAATATTATTTTGACCCGAAAATGAAAAAAACTAGATGATCTAGAATATGAACAAGAATATCCTCTGCCAATTGGAATTCTGCCTCTCGAACGATATACCTGTGTGATCTATATGGACAGATTTTCACACCATTACGATGTAGAGAAAAAATCCTACTATGCAGCGTGCGTGATTGTTTAAGGTCGCTGGTGCTATGGTAGATTCAAACCGATGATTACCAAAACTGAATCAATCAGAAACTGCTCAGCTCAGCAAGCTGAAATAAGATCTTTAAAGAAGGCGCTTGAAAATGCCGATCGCGAATTCCCCACACTAATAGTGTGCGATTCACATTACTGCGTCAAATCATACAACAGTGATATGCAGACATGGAGCAAGAACGGGTACAAAGATGACACAAGTGTCACAATAAAGCATAAAACGCTTTGGGAACAAGTAGTTCTTTCACAGAAAGAACTGCAAAAGACTCACGTGATACATACACTGAGTCATCAACGTGATGGCGTTCACGTTGCAGGGAATTCATTGGTCAACCGGCTTCCGTAGCCACTAAAAAGGGTTCAGAAAAACAAATAGATGGGGAAACCATGCTGGTGGTAAAAGCCTCATTAAAAGGCGATTATGCAGCATTACCTCTCAACTATCCACTCAATAATACATACATAATTGATGCAAACTCTGTTCCTTTTGCTCGAATCCCTGGAGAGGGGGATAGAGTAATTCCAAACATGAACCGGAGAGTTTTCTTGATTGAAGACGCACATATGGGATTGGGTCTGAGGCACCAAGAGATCCTGAAATCTCTGATAGAATTACAATCAAATTATTGGTGGCCGGGAATGAGCGTAGATATCTACAATTTTGCAAAAAATTGTGAGGACTGCAACAGAGATCGCAGTTGTGAACCGGACCAGATAACAGCCCAGACACCACTATTAGACAGCATCACGCTATCTATGCGCAGACGTCCGACTGGACAAATGCGGTCCCATAATTATTAAGATTTGATTCACTAAAAATGTAGGCCCCCAGCGCTCGGCTGACGCCAGAACTGTTATAAAAGATTTGTGATTCTTTATCGGCACATACGCAATTGGCATGTTACATTCTGACCAGGGTCCTGTGTTTAGCTCTCGAGCTTACAAAGAGGCCATGACCAGCATGGGCATTGCATTGCGGTACTCTTCTCCCTTCCATCCTGAGAGAAATGCGGTAGTAGAAAGAAAAAACCGTGACATAAAGCAATCTATAACGGCGAGGGTATTAGGTTCGGGTGATGGGTGGGCCAAACAATTAATAAGTGTCCAACGTAGTCTTAATAACATGCCAAGAGATTCTCTAAAAGGTTACAGTCCATATGAACTTTTGTTTGGAACTAGAATGATTATCCAGGATTTGGATCGTCAGACTTCAGTGGTAGAAGAAAAATATTTTGATATCAAAGATCGTTTGGCTGTTTTAGAGGACTTGAATGAAACAAGAAAGAGTCTAAGTAACATAAAGAGTAAGCCAACAACCATTGAAGAACCACCTGTCCCAGCAAGACCTGTCTGGATTCCAAAGATTGGGGATCTGGTCAGAGAAAAGATCGCGGTGAAGAAGGAATTTGGGCCTTCTTACAGAAAAGCAGTACCTGTCTTAGCTATCAGCGGAACAAGATCAGTAGTACTACCGCCAGTAAAAAAGAAAACAGAATTGTTCCAATCGACCTGGTAAAACCACAAACATGTGGCCGATAATAAATAGCAGGCCCAGTGGACTCCCAAGAAATAGCAGAAGACCAAACTTTGTTACAATCCAAGAGGTTCAAACTGAGAGACTAATCACATTCGATAAACCAACAGTTAATAAAAAAGGACTATGCAACAAAGCTATGGAACTTGTGCCTGTTGAAACCCAAATTGCAACAATTCGTGAAGGTACACCAATCTACAACGATGTAGCTTCAGAATGTACAAAGGAAACAACAAAAAATGCAAAGATCAATGGAAATCCGGAAGCGATCCCACCAACTGACAGAACTGCATCTGGCTATTTTATCAACTTTGATGACTTTTCCGATGATCCAAGTGAACATGGGGACAAGCCAGCAACAAAAACTTTCAAAGAGAAAATAACCGAGCTGTTTCACCAACTGAAAGAGACATATCTGATCTCACCATGGATTGAATTTTGGACTGTGTTAGGTGTACTTTTCCTCCTGCTTTGGCTCATCATGGTTTTATGTTTGGGTAGATTCATTGATGGAAAATATAGTACAATGGACACAGTAAGTCAGAACATCAACTTGGTCCTAAAGTCGCACAGATCCTCTCACATCGAGAAAAGAGAACTATAATCAGTGAACATCACAGCCAATCCAATACCTGGGGGTATTGCATTGGACAGAACTGATTATGATATTTATGGCCCGATTGAGCTCTTGAAATATCCACACCAGTTCAAGATTTCCTTAAGTGATTTTGTGAAACCAAGTTCCTTTTCTGATGATTGGGATTTTGAAAATATCAATAATATGATGTCCGATTTAATAATGTCAGCTAAATTTACAGAACATGATTATTTACATGGTTCATCAAATTATGAAGAATTATACTGTTACAATCACTATGGTCTCACTATTTGCATAAATCTGCACAACATAGAAATGTTTTTACTGATAATCAATGGGAACATTGTCCAACACCACCAAAAGGAAGTTCGAAAACATTTTTTGAGAAATTTACATACTTCTCAGGGTTTAACAACAGTGATCCAGAAACGTTTTATTTTAAAATTTTAAATAAGACAGGAATGAAAAACATGCTGACAAATACTAAATTGATTTATTCTGAAAAATGTTATGACGAAATGTCAACATTTGGTTTTGAATTTTGGAAAAAGAACATTGAAACAAAAACCATCTGGGGAACAAAAGACTGGCAGGTACAAGGTCTAGAATCATTATTTAGAGCCGACATGATCCCAAAACAAATAATTTTCCTGAATGATACCATTCAACAAACTACTTGTCTTGGTTTAGCTAAGATAAAAGATTTAAACAAACCGTCTATTCCGAAGCCCATACCTGATCAAAACAGTACTACTGATATGGAAATAGACCTATCCCATATTTTTCACCAAAACAGAACAAATCCTGATTGGAAAAAATGGTTGATCTGGCCCATAGACACAAACAACTGTCAAGATAGATTCCTGAACAAAAGAAAGGGGTTCAAAATGACCAGGCCAGACCCACGATTTTCCCAGAGACAACATCCAGGGATAGTTACAACATACAGTGTAGGTAAACTATGCCTTGAGTGGCTACAAACATCCACACTGGCTGAAATTAAGCAACACTTGATTTTACTTAAAGAAGGTGCTGACTTGCGAGATTTCATAATGGGACCTCGCAAACAGCGTCAAAAACGTTTCATAGCAGCCGGTATATACGCTGCATACAACGAAGCTTGGAAAGTAATGCAAATTGAAACAGCAAAAAAAATACGAGAAATTGATCGTATAAATTTGGAAAAATCAATTTCTGTTGTGGACAATGGGTTAACGACTCTGTCTTCCAGAATTTATTCATTGGACAGTATTGTATCATCTGCCTTTGATATAATAGTATTTACAACAAGGGGTGGTGAGGGACAGAGTCTCTGAATTAAACAGAATACTCTCACCAAGTCAAGAGATCAGGGCTAGATCCAACACCGTTTTTTAGCTCACTGCACCATCCCAGTTTCAGAACCTGGCTGTATGCAAATTAGTCTGTTCCTGTCCCAGTGCATGATGGGAACAGGGCAAACCAAACTACAAAAGCCAATTCTTACACTGGGAAGGAAACAAGCTACCGGGGACCGGTTTCTGGCATTTCAGCCTCTTCGGCCCGGCTTGCTTGAATCCTGATGGTGCAATGAGCAAGGGACTCACATCTGAGTATACCCTTCCACGCTTAGGGTGGACAAAAATATTTACAACAAGGGGTGGTGAGGGACAGAGTCTCTGAATTAAACAGAATACTCTCACCCAGTCAAGAGATCAGGGCTAGATCCAACACCGTTTTTTAGCTCACTGCACCATCCCAGTTTCAGAACCTGGCTGTATGCAAATTAGTCTGTTCCTGTCCCAGTGCATGATGGGAACAGGGCAAACCAAACTACAAAAGCCAATTCTTACACTGGGAAGGAAACAAGCTACCGGGGACCGGTTTCTGGCATTTCAGCCTCTTCGGCCCGGCTTGCTTGAATCCTGATGGTGCAATGAGCAAGGGACTCACATCTGAGTATACCCTTCCACGCTTAGGGTGGACAAAAATATTTACAACAAGGGGTGGTGAGGGACAGAGTCTCTGAATTAAACAGAATACTCTCACCCAGTCAAGAGATCAGGGCTAGATCCAACACCGTTTTTTTAGCTCACTGCACCATCCCAGTTTCAGAACCTGGCTGTATGCAAATTAGTCTGTTCCTGTCCCAGTGCATGATGGGAACAGGGCAAACCAAACTACAAAAGCCAATTCTTACACTGGGAAGGAAACAAGCTACCGGGGACCGGTTTCTGGCATTTCAGCCTCTTCGGCCCGGCTTGCTTGAATCCTGATGGTGCAATGAGCAAGGGACTCACATCTGAGTATACCCTTCCACGCTTAGGGTGGACAAAAATATTTACAACAAGGGGTGGTGAGGGACAGAGTCTCTGAATTAAACAGAATACTCTCACCCAGTCAAGAGATCAGGGCTAGATACAACACCGTTTTTTAGCTCACTGCACCATCCCAGTTTCAGAACCTGGCTGTATGCAAATTAGTCTGTTCCTGTCCCAGTGCATGATGGGAACAGGGCAAACCAAACTACAAAAGCCAATTCTTACACTGGGAAGGAAACAAGCTACCGGGGACCGGTTTCTGGCATTTCAGCCTCTTCGGCCCGGCTTGCTTGAATCCTGATGGTGCAATGAGCAAGGGACTCACATCTGAGTATACCCTTCCACGCTTAGGGTGGACAAAAATATTTACAACAAGGGGTGGTGAGGGACAGAGTCTCTGAATTAAACAGAATACTCTCACCCAGTCAAGAGATCAGGGCTAGATCCAACACCGTTTTTTAGCTCACTGCACCATCCCAGTTTCAGAACCTGGCTGTATGCAAATTAGTCTGTTCCTGTCCCAGTGCATGATGGGAACAGGGCAAACCAAACTACAAAAGCCAATTCTTACACTGGGAAGGAAACAAGCTACCGGGGACCGGTTTCTGGCATTTCAGCCTCTTCGGCCCGGCTTGCTTGAATCCTGATGGTGCAATGAGCAAGGGACTCACATCTGAGTATACCCTTCCACGCTTAGGGTGGACAAAAATATTTACAACAAGGGGTGGTGAGGGACAGAGTCTCTGAATTAAACAGAATACTCTCACCCAGTCAAGAGATCAGGGCTAGATCCAACACCGTTTTTTAGCTCACTGCACCATCCCAGTTTCAGAACCTGGCTGTATGCAAATTAGTCTGTTCCTGTCCCAGTGCATGATGGGAACAGGGCAAACCAAACTACAAAAGCCAATTCTTACACTGGGAAGGAAACAAGCTACCGGGGACCGGTTTCTGGCATTTCAGCCTCTTCGGCCCGGCTTGCTTGAATCCTGATGGTGCAATGAGCAAGGGACTCACATCTGAGTATACCCTTCCACGCTTAGGGTGGACAAAAATATTTACAACAAGGGGTGGTGAGGGACAGAGTCTCTGAATTAAACAGAATACTCTCACCCAGTCAAGAGATCAGGGCTAGATCCAACACCGTTTTTTAGCTCACTGCACCATCCCAGTTTCAGAACCTGGCTGTATGCAAATTAGTCTGTTCCTGTCCCAGTGCATGATGGGAACAGGGCAAACCAAACTACAAAAGCCAATTCTTACACTGGGAAGGAAACAAGCTACCGGGGACCGGTTTCTGGCATTTCAGCCTCTTCGGCCCGGCTTGCTTGAATCCTGATGGTGCAATGAGCAAGGGACTCACATCTGAGTATACCCTTCCACGCTTAGGGTGGACAAAAATATTTACAACAAGGGGTGGTGAGGGACAGAGTCTCTGAATTAAACAGAATACTCTCACCCAGTCAAGAGATCAGGGCTAGATCCAACACCGTTTTTTAGCTCACTGCACCATCCCAGTTTCAGAACCTGGCTGTATGCAAATTAGTCTGTTCCTGTCCCAGTGCATGATGGGAACAGGGCAAACCAAACTACAAAAGCCAATTCTTACACTGGGAAGGAAACAAGCTACCGGGGACCGGTTTCTGGCATTTCAGCCTCTTCGGCCGAGCTTGCTTGAATCCTGATGGTGCAATGAGCAAGGGACTCACATCTGAGTATACCCTTCCACGCTTAGGGTGGACAAAAATATTTACAAGAAGGGGTGGTGAGGGACAGAGTCTCTGAATTAAACAGAATACTCTCACCCAGTCAAGAGATCAGGGCTAGATCCAACACCGTTTTTTAGCTCACTGCACCATCCCAGTTTCAGAACCTGGCTGTATGCAAATTAAACTGTTCCTGTCCCAGTGCATGATGGGAACAGGGCAAACCAAACTACAAAAGCCAATTCTTACACTGGGAAGGAAACAAGCTACCGGGGACCGGTTTCTGGCATTTCAGCCTCTTCGGCCCGGCTTGCTTGAATCCTGATGGTGCAATGAGCAGGGGACTCACATCTGAGTATACCCTTCCACGCTTAGGGTGGACAAAAATATTTACAACAAGGGGTGGTGAGGGACAGAGTCTCTGAATTAAACAGAATACTCTCACCCAGTCAAGAGATCAGGGCTAGATCCAACACCGTTTTTTAGCTCACTGCACCATCCCAGTTTCAGAACCTGGCTGTATGCAAATTAGTCTGTTCCTGTCCCAGTGCATGATGGGAACAGGGCAAACCAAACTACAAAAGCCAATTCTTACACTGGGAAGGAAACAAGCTACCGGGGACCGGTTTCTGGCATTTCAGCCTCTTCGGCCCGGCTTGCTTGAATCCTGATGGTGCAATGAGCAAGGGACTCACATCTGAGTATACCCTTCCACGCTTAGGGTGGACAAAAATATTTACAACAAGGGGTGGTGAGGGACAGAGTCTCTGAATTAAACAGAATACTCTCACCCAGTCAAGAGATCAGGGCTAGATCCAACACCGTTTTTTAGCTCACTGCACCATCCCAGTTTCAGAACCTGGCTGTATGCAAATTAGTCTGTTCCTGTCCCAGTGCATGATGGGAACAGGGCAAACCAAACTACAAAAGCCAATTCTTACACTGGGAAGGAAACAAGCTACCGGGGACCGGTTTCTGGCATTTCAGCCTCTTCGGCCCGGCTTGCTTGAATCCTGATGGTGCAATGAGCAAGGGACTCACATCTGAGTATACCCTTCCACGCTTAGGGTGGACAAAAATATTTACAACAAGGGGTGGTGAGGGACAGAGTCTCTGAATTAAACAGAATACTCTCACCCAGTCAAGAGATCAGGGCTAGATCCAACACCGTTTTTTAGCTCACTGCACCATCCCAGTTTCAGAACCTGGCTGTATGCAAATTAGTCTGTTCCTGTCCCAGTGCATGATGGGAACAGGGCAAACCAAACTACAAAAGCCAATTCTTACACTGGGAAGGAAACAAGCTACCGGGGACCGGTTTCTGGCATTTCAGCCTCTTCGGCCGAGCTTGCTTGAATCCTGATGGTGCAATGAGCAAGGGACTCACATCTGAGTATACCCTTCCACGCTTAGGGTGGACAAAAATATTTACAAGAAGGGGTGGTGAGGGACAGAGTCTCTGAATTAAACAGAATACTCTCACCCAGTCAAGAGATCAGGGCTAGATCCAACACCGTTTTTTAGCTCACTGCACCATCCCAGTTTCAGAACCTGGCTGTATGCAAATTAAACTGTTCCTGTCCCAGTGCATGATGGGAACAGGGCAAACCAAACTACAAAAGCCAATTCTTACACTGGGAAGGAAACAAGCTACCGGGGACCGGTTTCTGGCATTTCAGCCTCTTCGGCCCGGCTTGCTTGAATCCTGATGGTGCAATGAGCAGGGGACTCACATCTGAGTATACCCTTCCACGCTTAGGGTGGACAAAAATATTTACAACAAGGGGTGGTGAGGGACAGAGTCTCTGAATTAAACAGAATACTCTCACCCAGTCAAGAGATCAGGGCTAGATCCAACACCGTTTTTTAGCTCACTGCACCATCCCAGTTTCAGAACCTGGCTGTATGCAAATTAGTCTGTTCCTGTCCCAGTGCATGATGGGAACAGGGCAAACCAAACTACAAAAGCCAATTCTTACACTGGGAAGGAAACAAGCTACCGGGGACCGGTTTCTGGCATTTCAGCCTCTTCGGCCCGGCTTGCTTGAATCCTGATGGTGCAATGAGCAAGGGACTCACATCTGAGTATACCCTTCCACGCTTAGGGTGGACAAAAATATTTACAACAAGGGGTGGTGAGGGACAGAGTCCCTGAATTAAACAGAATACTCTCACCCAGTCAAGAGATCAGGGCTAGATCCAACACCGTTTTTTAGCTCACTGCACCATCCCAGTTTCAGAACCTGGCTGTATGCAAATTAGTCTGTTCCTGTCCCAGTGCATGATGGGAACAGGGCAAACCAAACTACAAAAGCCAATTCTTACACTGGGAAGGAAACAAGCTACCGGGGACCGGTTTCTGGCATTTCAGCCTCTTCGGCCCGGCTTGCTTGAATCCTGATGGTGCAATGAGCAAGGGACTCACATCTGAGTATACCCTTCCACGCTTAGGGTGGACAAAAATATTTACAACAAGGGGTGGTGAGGGACAGAGTCTCTGAATTAAACAGAATACTCTCACCCAGTCAAGAGATCAGGGCTAGATCCAACACCGTTTTTTAGCTCACTGCACCATCCCAGTTTCAGAACCTGGCTGTATGCAAATTAGTCTGTTCCTGTCCCAGTGCATGATGGGAACAGGGCAAACCAAACTACAAAAGCCAATTCTTACACTGGGAAGGAAACAAGCTACCGGGGACCGGTTTCTGGCATTTCAGCCTCTTCGGCCCGGCTTGCTTGAATCCTGATGGTGCAATGAGCAAGGGACTCACATCTGAGTATACCCTTCCACGCTTAGGGTGGACAAAAATATTTACAACAAGGGGTGGTGAGGGACAGAGTCTCTTAATTAAACAGAATACTCTCACCCAGTCAAGAGATCAGGGCTAGATCCAACACCGTTTTTTAGCTCACTGCACCATCCCAGTTTCAGAACCTGGCTGTATGCAAATTAGTCTGTTCCTGTCCCAGTGCATGATGGGAACAGGGCAAACCAAACTACAAAAGCCAATTCTTACACTGGGAAGGAAACAAGCTACCGGGGACCGGTTTCTGGCATTTCAGCCTCTTCGGCCCGGCTTGCTTGAATCCTGATGGTGCAATGAGCAAGGGACTCACATCTGAGTATACCCTTCCACGCTTAGGGTGGACAAAAATATTTACAACAAGGGGTGGTGAGGGACAGAGTCTCTGAATTAAACAGAATACTCTCACCCAGTCAAGAGATCAGGGCTAGATCCAACACCGTTTTTTAGCTCACTGCACCATCCCAGTTTCAGAACCTGGCTGTATGCAAATTAGTCTGTTCCTGTCCCAGTGCATGATGGGAACAGGGCAAACCAAACTACAAAAGCCAATTCTTACACTGGGAAGGAAACAAGCTACCGGGGACCGGTTTCTGGCATTTCAGCCTCTTCGGCCCGGCTTGCTTGAATCCTGATGGTGCAATGAGCAAGGGACTCACATCTGAGTATACCCTTCCACGCTTAGGGTGGACAAAAATATTTACAACAAGGGGTGGTGAGGGACAGAGTCTCTGAATTAAACAGAATACTCTCACCCAGTCAAGAGATCAGGGCTAGATCCAACACCGTTTTTTAGCTCACTGCACCATCCCAGTTTCAGAACCTGGCTGTATGCAAATTAGTCTGTTCCTGTCCCAGTGCATGATGGGAACAGGGCAAACCAAACTACAAAAGCCAATTCTTACACTGGGAAGGAAACAAGCTACCGGGGACCGGTTTCTGGCATTTCAGCCTCTTCGGCCCGGCTTGCTTGAATCCTGATGGTGCAATGAGCAAGGGACTCACATCTGAGTATACCCTTCCACGCTTAGGGTGGACAAAAATATTTACAACAAGGGGTGGTGAGGGACAGAGTCTCTGAATTAAACAGAATACTCTCACCCAGTCAAGAGATCAGGGCTAGATCCAACACCGTTTTTTAGCTCACTGCACCATCCCAGTTTCAGAACCTGGCTGTATGCAAATTAGTCTGTTCCTGTCCCAGTGCATGATGGGAACAGGGCAAACCAAACTACAAAAGCCAATTCTTACACTGGGAAGGAAACAAGCTACCGGGGACCGGTTTCTGGCATTTCAGCCTCTTCGGCCCGGCTTGCTTGAATCCTGATGGTGCAATGAGCAAGGGACTCACATCTGAGTATACCCTTCCACGCTTAGGGTGGACAAAAATATTTACAACAAGGGGTGGTGAGGGACAGAGTCTCTGAATTAAACAGAATACTCTCACCCAGTCAAGAGATCAGGGCTAGATCCAACACCGTTTTTTAGCTCACTGCACCATCCCAGTTTCAGAACCTGGCTGTATGCAAATTAGTCTGTTCCTGTCCCAGTGCATGATGGGAACAGGGCAAACCAAACTACAAAAGCCAATTTTTACACTGGGAAGGAAACAAGCTACCGGGGACCGGTTTCTGGCATTTCAGCCTCTTCGGCCCGGCTTGCTTGAATCCTGATGGTGCAATGAGCAAGGGACTCACATCTGAGTATACCCTTCCACGCTTAGGGTGGACAAAAATATTTACAACAAGGGGTGGTGAGGGACAGAGTCTCTGAATTAAACAGAATACTCTCACCCAGTCAAGAGATCAGGGCTAGATCCAACACCGTTTTTTAGCTCACTGCACCATCCCAGTTTCAGAACCTGGCTGTATGCAAATTAGTCTGTTCCTGTCCCAGTGCATGATGGGAACAGGGCAAACCAAACTACAAAAGCCAATTCTTACACTGGGAAGGAAACAAGCTACCGGGGACCGGTTTCTGGCATTTCAGCCTCTTCGGCCCGGCTTGCTTGAATCCTGATGGTGCAATGAGCAAGGGACTCACATCTGAGTATACCCTTCCACGCTTAGGGTGGACAAAAATATTTACAACAAGGGGTGGTGAGGGACAGAGTCTCTGAATTAAACAGAATACTCTCACCCAGTCAAGAGATCAGGGCTAGATCCAACACCGTTTTTTAGCTCACTGCACCATCCCAGTTTCAGAACCTGGCTGTATGCAAATTAGTCTGTTCCTGTCCCAGTGCATGATGGGAACAGGGCAAACCAAACTACAAAAGCCAATTCTTACACTGGGAAGGAAACAAGCTACCGGGGACCGGTTTCTGGCATTTCAGCCTCTTCGGCCCGGCTTGCTTGAATCCTGATGGTGCAATGAGCAAGGGACTCACATCTGAGTATACCCTTCCACGCTTAGGGTGGACAAAAATATTTACAACAAGGGGTGGTGAGGGACAGAGTCTCTGAATTAAACAGAATACTCTCACCCAGTCAAGAGATCAGGGCTAGATCCAACACCGTTTTTTAGCTCACTGCACCATCCCAGTTTCAGAACCTGGCTGTATGCAAATTAGTCTGTTCCTGTCCCAGTGCATGATGGGAACAGGGCAAACCAAACTACAAAAGCCAATTCTTACACTGGGAAGGAAACAAGCTACCGGGGACCGGTTTCTGGCATTTCAGCCTCTTCGGCCCGGCTTGCTTGAATCCTGATGGTGCAATGAGCAAGGGACTCACATCTGAGTATACCCTTCCACGCTTAGGGTGGACAAAAATATTTACAACAAGGGGTGGTGAGGGACAGAGTCTCTGAATTAAACAGAATACTCTCACCCAGTCAAGAGATCAGGGCTAGATCCAACACCGTTTTTTAGCTCACTGCACCATCCCAGTTTCAGAACCTGGCTGTATGCAAATTAGTCTGTTCCTGTCCCAGTGCATGATGGGAACAGGGCAAACCAAACTACAAAAGCCAATTCTTACACTGGGAAGGAAACAAGCTACCGGGGACCGGTTTCTGGCATTTCAGCCTCTTCGGCCCGGCTTGCTTGAATCCTGATGGTGCAATGAGTAAGGGACTCACATCTGAGTATACCCTTCCACGCTTAGGGTGGACAAAAATATTTACAACAAGGGGTGGTGAGGGACAGAGTCTCTGAATTAAACAGAATACTCTCACCCAGTCAAGAGATCAGGGCTAGATCCAACACCGTTTTTTAGCTCACTGCACCATCCCAGTTTCAGAACCTGGCTGTATGCAAATTAGTCTGTTCCTGTCCCAGTGCATGATGGGAACAGGGCAAACCAAACTACAAAAGCCAATTCTTACACTGGGAAGGAAACAAGCTACCGGGGACCGGTTTCTGGCATTTCAGCCTCTTCGGCCCGGCTTGCTTGAATCCTGATGGTGCAATGAGCAAGGGACTCACATCTGAGTATACCCTTCCACGCTTAGGGTGGACAAAAATATTTACAACAAGGGGTGGTGAGGGACAGAGTCTCTGAATTAAACAGAATACTCTCACCCAGTCAAGAGATCAGGGCTAGATCCAACACCGTTTTTTAGCTCACTGCACCATCCCAGTTTCAGAACCTGGCTGTATGCAAATTAGTCTGTTCCTGTCCCAGTGCATGATGGGAACAGGGCAAACCAAACTACAAAAGCCAATTCTTACACTGGGAAGGAAACAAGCTACCGGGGACCGGTTTCTGGCATTTCAGCCTCTTCGGCCCGGCTTGCTTGAATCCTGATGGTGCCATGAGCAAGGGACTCACATCTGAGTATACCCTTCCACGCTTAGGGTGGACAAAAATATTTACAACAAGGGGTGGTGAGGGACAGAGTCTCTGAATTAAACAGAATACTCTCACCCAGTCAAGAGATCAGGGCTAGATCCAACACCGTTTTTTAGCTCACTGCACCATCCCAGTTTCAGAACCTGGCTGTATGCAAATTAGTCTGTTCCTGTCCCAGTGCATGATGGGAACAGGGCAAACCAAACTACAAAAGCCAATTCTTACACTGGGAAGGAAACAAGCTACCGGGGACCGGTTTCTGGCATTTCAGCCTCTTCGGCCCGGCTTGCTTGAATCCTGATGGTGCAATGAGCAAGGGACTCACATCTGAGTATACCCTTCCACGCTTAGGGTGGACAAAAATATTTACAACAAGGGGTGGTGAGGGACAGAGTCTCTGAATTAAACAGAATACTCTCACCCAGTCAAGAGATCAGGGCTAGATCCAACACCGTTTTTTAGCTCACTGCACCATCCCAGTTTCAGAACCTGGCTGTATGCAAATTAGTCTGTTCCTGTCCCAGTGCATGATGGGAACAGGGCAAACCAAACTACAAAAGCCAATTCTTACACTGGGAAGGAAACAAGCTACCGGGGACCGGTTTCTGGCATTTCAGCCTCTTCGGCCCGGCTTGCTTGAATCCTGATGGTGCAATGAGCAAGGGACTCACATCTGAGTATACCCTTCCACGCTTAGGGTGGACAAAAATATTTACAACAAGGGGTGGTGAGGGACAGAGTCTCTGAATTAAACAGAATACTCTCACCCAGTCAAGAGATCAGGGCTAGATCCAACACCGTTTTTTAGCTCACTGCACCATCCCAGTTTCAGAACCTGGCTGTATGCAAATTAGTCTGTTCCTGTCCCAGTGCATGATGGGAACAGGGCAAACCAAACTACAAAAGCCAATTCTTACACTGGGAAGGAAACAAGCTACCGGGGACCGGTTTCTGGCATTTCAGCCTCTTCGGCCCGGCTTGCTTGAATCCTGATGGTGCCATGAGCAAGGGACTCACATCTGAGTATACCCTTCCACGCTTAGGGTGGACAAAAATATTTACAACAAGGGGTGGTGAGGGACAGAGTCTCTGAATTAAACAGAATACTCTCACCCAGTCAAGAGATCAGGGCTAGATCCAACACCGTTTTTTAGCTCACTGCACCATCCCAGTTTCAGAACCTGGCTGTATGCAAATTAGTCTGTTCCTGTCCCAGTGCATGATGGGAACAGGGCAAACCAAACTACAAAAGCCAATTCTTACACTGGGAAGGAAACAAGCTACCGGGGACCGGTTTCTGGCATTTCAGCCTCTTCGGCCCGGCTTGCTTGAATCCTGATGGTGCCATGAGCAAGGGACTCACATCTGAGTATACCCTTCCACGCTTAGGGTGGACAAAAATATTTACAACAAGGGGTGGTGAGGGACAGAGTCTCTGAATTAAACAGAATACTCTCACCCAGTCAAGATATAGCCAGGTTCTGAGCTGGGATGGGGCAGTGAGATAAATAACGGTGATGGATCAAGCCCTGATCTTTGGACTGGGTAAGAGTGGTCTGCTCAATTCAGACACTCTGTTCATCACCACCCCCTTTTGTAAATCGATTTTGGCCACTATAGGTGTGGCAGGGTATACTCAGACATGAGTCCCTTTCTCACTGCTCCATCAGGATTCAAGCAAGCCGGGCCGAAGAGGCTGAAATGCCAGAAACCGGTCCCCGGTAGCTTGTCTCCTTTCTGGTAAAGAATTGGCTTGGTAGTTTAGTCTGCCCTGTTCCCATGATGCACTGGGCCAGGGACAGACTGATTTGCATATAGCCAGGTTCTGAGCTGGGATGGGGCAGTGAGATAAATAACGGTGATGGATCAAGCCCTGATCTTTGGACTGGGTAAGAGTGGTCTGCTCAATTCAGACACTCTGTTCATCACCACCCCCTTTTGTAAATCGATTTTGGCCACTATAGGTGTGGCAGGGTAGACTCAGACATGAGTTCCTTTCTCACTGCTCCATCAGGATTCAAGCAAGCCGGGCCGAAGAGGCTGAAATGCCAGAAACCGGTCCCCGGTAGCTTGTCTCCTTTCTGGTAAAGAATTGGCTTGGTAGTTTAGTCTGCCCTGTTCCCATGATGCACTGGGCCAGGGACAGACTGATTTGCATATAGCCAGGTTCTGAGCTGGGATGGGGCAGTGAGATAAATAACGGTGATGGATCAAGCCCTGATCTTTGGACTGGGTAAGAGTGGTCTGCTCAATTCAGACACTCTGTTCATCACCACCCCCTTTTGTAAATCGATTTTGGCCACTATAGGTGTGGCAGGGTATACTCAGACATGAGTCCCTTTCTCACTGCTCCATCAGGATTCAAGCAAGCCGGGCCGAAGAGTCTGAAATGCCAGAAACCGGTCCCCGGTAGCTTGTCTCCTTTCTGGTAAAGAATTGGCTTGGTAGTTTAGTCTGCCCTGTTCCCATGATGCACTGGGCCAGGGACAGACTGATTTGCATATAGCCAGGTTCTGAGCTGGGATGGGGCAGTGAGATAAATAACGGTGATGGATCAAGCCCTGATCTTTGGACTGGGTAAGAGTGGTCTGCTCAATTCAGACACTCTGTTCATCACCACCCCCTTTTGTAAATCGATTTTGGCCACTATAGGTGTGGCAGGGTATACTCAGACATGAGTCCCTTTCTCACTGCTCCATCAGGATTCAAGCAAGCCGGGCCGAAGAGGCTGAAATGCCAGAAACCGGTCCCCGGTAGCTTGTCTCCTTTCTGGTAAAGAATTGGCTTGGTAGTTTAGTCTGCCCTGTTCCCATGATGCACTGGGCCAGGGACAGACTGATTTGCATATAGCCAGGTTCTGAGCTGGGATGGGGCAGTGAGATAAATAACGGTGATGGATCAAGCCCTGATCTTTGGACTGGGTAAGAGTGGTCTGCCCAATTCAGACACTCTGTTCATCACCACCCCCTTTTGTAAATCGATTTTGGCCACTATAGGTATGGCAGGGTATACTCAGACATGAGTCCCTTTCTCACTGCTCCATCAGGATTCAAGCAAGCCGGGCCGAAGAGGCTGAAATGCCAGAAACCGGTCCCCGGTAGCTTGTCTCCTTTCTGGTAAAGAATTGGCTTGGTAGTTTAGTCTGCCCTGTTCCCATGATGCACTGGGCCAGGGACAGACTGATTTGCATATAGCCAGGTTCTGAGCTGGGATGGGGCAGTGAGATAAATAACGGTGATGGATCAAGCCCTGATCTTTGGACTGGGAAAGAGTGGTCTGCTCAATTCAGACACTCTGTTCATCACCACCCCCTTTTGTAAATCGATTTTGGCCACTATAGGTGTGGCAGGGTATACTCAGACATGAGTCCCTTTCTCACTGCTCCATCAGGATTCAAGCAAGCCGGGCCGAAGAGGCTGAAATGCCAGAAACCGGTCCCCGGTAGCTTGTCTCCTTTCTGGTAAAGAATTGGCTTGGTAGTTTAGTCTGCCCTGTTCCCATGATGCACTGGGCCAGGGACAGACTGATTTGCATATAGCCAGGTTCTGAGCTGGGATGGGGCAGTGAGATAAATAACGGTGATGGATCAAGCCCTGATCTTTGGACTGGGTGAGAGTGGTCTGCTCAATTCAGACACTCTGTTCATCACCACCCCCTTTTGTAAATCGATTTTGGCCACTATAGGTGTGGCAGGGTATACTCAGACATGAGTCCCTTTCTCACTGCTCCATCAGGATTCAAGCAAGCCGGGCCGAAGAGGCTGAAATGCCAGAAACCGGTCCCCGGTAGCTTGTCTCCTTTCTGGTAAAGAATTGGCTTGGTAGTTTAGTCTGCCCTGTTCCCATGATGCACTGGGCCAGGGACAGACTGATTTGCATATAGCCAGGTTCTGAGCTGGGATGGGGCAGTGAGATAAATAACGGTGATGGATCAAGCCCTGATCTTTGGACTGGGTAAGAGTGGTCTGCTCAATTCAGACACTCTGTTCATCACCACCCCCTTTTGTAAATCGATTTTGGCCACTATAGGTGTGGCAGGGTATACTCAGACATGAGTCCCTTTCTCACTGCTCCATCAGGATTCAAGCAAGCCGGGCCGAAGAGGCTGAAATGCCAGAAACCGGTCCCCGGTAGCTTGTCTCCTTTCTGGTAAAGAATTGGCTTGGTAGTTTAGTCTGCCCTGTTCCCATGATGCACTGGGCCAGGGACAGACTGATTTGCATATAGCCAGGTTCTGAGCTGGGATGGGGCAGTGAGATAAATAACGGTGATGGATCAAGCCCTGATCTTTGGACTGGGTAAGAGTGGTCTGCTCAATTCAGACACTCTGTTCATCACCACCCCCTTTTGTAAATCGATTTTGGCCACTATAGGTGTGGCAGGGTATACTCAGACATGAGTCCCTTTCTCACTGCTCCATCAGGATTCAAGCAAGCCGGGCCGAAGAGGCTGAAATGCCAGAAACCGGTCCCCGGTAGCTTGTCTCCTTTCTGGTAAAGAATTGGCTTGGTAGTTTAGTCTGCCCTGTTCCCATGATGCACTGGGCCAGGGACAGACTGATTTGCATATAGCCAGGTTCTGAGCTGGGATGGGGCAGTGAGATAAATAACGGTGATGGATCAAGCCCTGATCTTTGGACTGGGTAAGAGTGGTCTGCTCAATTCAGACACTCTGTTCATCACCACCCCCTTTTGTAAATCGATTTTGGCCACTATAGGTGTGGCAGGGTATACTCAGACATGAGTCCCTTTCTCACTGCTCCATCAGGATTCAAGCAAGCCGGGCCGAAGAGGCTGAAATGCCAGAAACCGGTCCCCGGTAGCTTGTCTCCTTTCTGGTAAAGAATTGGCTTGGTAGTTTAGTCTGCCCTGTTCCCATGATGCACTGGGCCAGGGACAGACTGATTTGCATATAGCCAGGTTCTGAGCTGGGATGGGGCAGTGAGATAAATAACGGTGATGGATCAAGCCCTGATCTTTGGACTGGGTAAGAGTGGTCTGCTCAATTCAGACACTCTGTTCATCACCACCCCCTTTTGTAAATCGATTTTGATATAATAGAGCAAGACTTGCTAATGTTACAACATGGTCAGTCCCAATTGCGTTCTATTGTACAGCTTGGCTGGACGTTGCAAAACCTACGTTCAGGCTACGTGCCATGGCGTCTAATCAACATAACATCATTATTTTCTATCTTTAAAGTTACTGATAAACAAATCAGTTTGGCACAAAAAAGAGCAGATTATACGATTCTGAGCATTGAAAAACTTGAGAGATTACCATTGACAATGTCAGAGAGACCTGTCATTGAATGGATAATACACAGAACAATTACAATTCCAATAACAACTTTTCAGTTTAAATATTGCCAAGAATAAATACCAGCAGACCAGTATGAAAGGTTGGGTAAAGGTTACATCAAATCAACCTGGGATTTACCTTACACACACAAATGTTATAGTGAAAGGAAAAAGGAGGTATTCCTTAGTGGTAATAATTGTAAAAAATCACTAAGCGGTACACTTCTGTGTCAAGGTATTAACTTGCATGGAGCCTGCGAAGGGTCTTCAAATAACCTTTCATGTCACCTCCTAGCAACACAGATAGAACCATTCTTCAGACAACTCTCCAACGGTAGCTACGTTATAATAACTGACCACAGCTGTTGTGGATTGGTGCCAGGAGAATGTTATCTCGTAACTGTTACTTCCAGGGTCGTTTGCTGTATGCCAGTATTGTATCCAAACAGCAATCCAGACATGGAGGCGGCAATTTGGCCTTATGTGAATATCTCTTCTATTCAAATTGATACTTTAAGCAGAAGAAAGTCTATTCTTTTACAGACAACTGTGCCTTTGACATTATCCAAAGAAACGTATGTCCTGCAAGTTGCAAGGACAGCTGCAGAGATACATACCCTTTTATCAACAAATTGCCCCGTGCATTTCGCAGAAATGTTAAGTCAAATTTTAAACATGTCTGATACCAGTGGCATCGCACATGTATTTAAGACAATTTTTTCGGGACTGTTAACACCATTTAAAACAGTTCTGGGCATCTTCCCGAATTTTGTCCATTCTGTCTTTGGCGGCCTACCTTTAATTTTGGGACTCGTAGCAGGAATTTTATTTTTGCTCCTTCTGCTCCGATATGGTAAGCCAATCCACAGACAAGACTCCAGCAACGAGGGAAGAAACGATCCTGGCAATACGATACCGAGACCGTATGACTAAGGTCCTCGGATTGGCCCGTCTAAGAGATCTGAGTACAATTTGTTTTCTTTCATTCAGACCAATCTGGCAGGATTGCATCTTACCTGTGCTTCGATGTCTACTATGCGGAGAAGAATGCGTGTTGGACGTCTGTCTTACACTACCATCAGCAGTACCAATGGATATCGATACTTTGCTAGGTCCGTTAACGACTCATGCAACGTGTTGTCCCCAACGGCTACCTATTCTGATGACGGCATTCGTTGAGGCTTCACCACTACGAGTAGGTGGCGGTGAAGTACGAGAGGAAAGCAGCACCAAACAGGTACAACCTTCTGTGAGCATTGCTGATCCAAAAATCGATGTTAGCAATCACGCAGAGAACTGCACAATTTCAGTATTTTCAAACTTGGTCGAACTTTCACCTGATGTGGTAGACCAATTATTTGCGAGTCTGTCTGATATGATGTTCTCCCCTGAAGAACGGGAATAACTTTTTAGAACAACAAGCACACAGCGTTCCCTGAACTATGAATTTGGCCTTCAGTTCTGTTAAACAAAGCAATTGAAAACATTTGGAACTCTTTTTTCCTATGAAAACAAAATAATTTTTCCTTTCAAATCAAAATATTTTTCAATTTTTCCTGGCACATGATACTTTGCTTAACGTAGAACTATTCTTAGTGAACAGAGGTTCTATTTTTAAAAACATTAGAGATAATATTTTACCTCAGCCTCTAGCACATGTACAATATCGTATAAATATGTGATGAAATGGTCTTGACCTTTTCTTCTGTATACAGAGCCATTTCATGTGTAATTTCATGTGTAATTTTCGCAATTCATTCAGCTGATATATATGCATTTAACTGAATGATAACCTTGCTTGAAAACGTACAGTACCAATACTCATTTTCGTGTATAAACCATACACCATTTCAAATGCAAATATGCATTTTGAGGTGAGTTGGAAAACTCACATGCATCGTATGTTTACTATTGCTTTTTTTTTAGTAATGATGGACATTAATCCGTGGAGTGGGTGTTGTATTTCTATCAAGGACCCTAATTCGATATTCCCGATTCATGCCCTTATGTGGTTTTAATAAATAGTAAGCTTATAAAGGCATAAGAATCAGATCCATATTTAGTGATAGCCCATGCAGTCCAAAGAACGGCACGGCTACTCCCATAGACTCCTAGAAAGCACAACGAGTTCTTTAAACAAACCAAGCCTCAAGCAGCCCGGGAATCCCCCTCCTGCTTTTGTTTTGATTTGTACAAGAACTCCTAGAGTCCAGCAAAAACTGTTAGTCATGAGCGTCGGTTGGCCTGTGCTCATGACGGAACCGTTCCGTCATGGTTCCATAGGTTCTTTAGAACCTTCAGCACCGCAGTGGAATTCGCGCAGCGCTGAAGGGGTTAATGACGTCTTATGTCCAACCTTACGTCAAACCCGACACCTTTCAGGTATAATTATACCAACGTTGCCTTAAGCAAACACACGGTGGTCGGGAGCAGAGCGACATTCTACTTTGTCCGAGAGCCCAGCTGTTGCCAGAGCCAAAGGAAGCCGCCCCTCCATTTTTCACGCACTGGAGAAGCTGCCTTTTCTCAAGCCGAGAAATCCAGCTCCGGTGTTCCCGAGTTACCCTCGCGGGTTGCTGGGAGATCGAGTCCTGAGAAGCGAGATACAAGACATCCTTCATTCTATAACCAAGGTATGGAGCTGATTAAAACCTTAGAGAGAATTCTTGATTCCGATCCATGGCAAAAACCTAACTTTAACTTAAAACTGCAACTTACTTACTCCTTCCCACGTATTAGGCTTAGGTCAGGTACACTGGGGTAAGCGTATCTTAGAAGCACCCATTTAGTTTGTTTAGTCAATGTTTTTATGTATGTATATATTTTATATATTTTAAAGTATCGTATGGCTATGAAACCATATCAATGCTTTTACAGTATTATTTCATAATACCACTTTTACTGTACGCACTTTACTTTATGATAAGTATTGCAATTGTGGCAATTCATTTCTCTTGCATGAGAAAGAAGACTGCTCAATAAAATAACACCCTTTTATTGAAAACGCCCGTCTCTCTATTTCTCTGCATTCTGGTGGAACTAAGCATACACGATTGACTGAGTGAAATAACCGTCTATTGTTTTCACACGACTCTATAGATACACTCTTTATTCTGAGGGAGCAAAGTTGTCATGTTTATGCGGTTGTCAGAAACTAATCCCTTCTTGTCTAAATCAGGACGGTTAACTCTTTCCTGAACATTCGAGAAAGCTTCTAGTGACCTCTGAGCTAGCTGGCAAAACTAATTAAGTCAAACATAGTCAGTAGAGACCTAGATAAACTCAGTCCTACGTCTACACTGCTGTTCATGTTATTCCAATGCACAGAGCCTATTGGGAATATAGGAACTACACCACACCCCATAGTCATAACCTGGGATTTGGAAGAGTTAATGACCAGATTCAAGGACGACATAAACTCTCCAAAAGAATTCAATAAGTGCTGGAAACCATTAGGGGTACGGGCTAACAGGACCGCATCATCCACGTATAGGAGCACCGGGATAGCGGTGCTACCTATACGCGGGACGTCTAATGTAGATGGGGACAGTGTTGTTTCAAGGGCATTAATGTACAATGTAAAAAGGAGAGGGGCAAGGATACACCCTTGCCTCACCCCTCTCCCCGATTTAAAAAGTCTAGTACAAGAACCCTCTTGCGTCATTCCTACATTGGCATAAAGATCCGATGTAAATTCGCCAGGTAGAGCACCAAACCGGAGTCGATCCCCATGTCCAATAGGATTGTCCACAGCCTTAACCAATTGACTAGCTCAAAGGCTGTGGACAAATCCATAAAAGCAAGATGCATGGAACCCTTCCTAGCTGCTGTGTACTTATTGACAAGAAGATACAGGTTAAGGCACTGGTCCACAGTACTCCTCCCTGCTCTAAATCCATACTGTGTTTCCGCTAATAACCCCTTTTCCGTAACCCTATCATTTAATTTGGAAAAACTTTCCCTAAGACTTTTTAAAGATATTTACAGAGGAGTTAGTAAGTGAGATGGGTCTATAACATCTCGGGTCCCCTCGTTGCCCTTTTTTAAAAACTGGGATGATGGTAGAGCGGGACCAGGATGCAAGGAAACCATAGTTTACTGTGGATTTAAAAACATTTGTCAAGACTTGGGCCCATAATTTGGGGTCTGTCTTAAATAAATCGGATGGAACCTCATCAGGGCCCGGTGCTTTATTAGCAGCAGTGTCTAATATTGCCTTTTCCACATCCGCTACCTGGAATAGATCCGTAGAGGCGAGTAAACAGTTCGATGGTGGTGTGAACGGATTAAAGTATTCGTTACTTGCATAAATAGTGTCAAAGTGTCCCAGCCACTCAGTCTCAGTGATATTCTTTTCAAGCGGCCCATTATTTTCCCCAGTTAACAAAGGGCTTTTCACCAACGCCCAAAATTTAGCGCTATCTTTCAGGACAGCTTCAGAGGTTAAGCTATCCCCGGTTTCGTTTTTAAAATTGTTTTTATGGATCTGTAATGTATTTTTATATTCCTTTCTAAGGGTGGCAATGAGAGCTTTGTGCCTAGGATGGGCTTTTAGAGCTAACTTTAAGTTACCATTCGCTTTTGAGCATTTGTTGTCAAACCACCTATTTGTTATTTCTCTTCTGGGTTTAGAAGGAACTATTATCTGTTGCCACTTGTTTACAGATTGCCTCAAAAGCTAAAATCCTCACCTCTGGGTGATTATTATCCACCAGACATTTCTGAAGATCTACTCCCATTTTATCACAGAGATCACCCAGGAATAACTCAGGTTCTACTTTAGACCATTTCAATCGTCTACCTTGATCTCTAGTGGCTAAGCTTAAAGTTCCCCCTGTGTGATTTAAATTGTCTACTCTAGCAACGCCTGCATTCAGATTCAGGCACACCGGATTGTGGTCACTAAAGAGGGACTCTATGGTGTTATAAAAGATTACATGGTCCAGTAGTGTGGGTGTCAGAAAGATATAATCAATTATTGAATTACTGTCCCTAGCCTTAAAGGTAGCTATTCTTTCATTCTCTTAAAAAAAGGAGGGCTCGTAAAGATCCTCGCATGCCAGGAAATCCTCTAGGGCTACCCCCCCTCTGGTTATGTTCGAAGTGTGGAACTGCTGCAGCGGACATACTGTATTTGGCATTAGTTTGACAATTAAAATTACACAAATGTGTGTTAAAATCTCCCATCAACAGAATATTGAGGAAGATTGGAAGGAGGCTCTTGCTTTGGTAGCTGCCACGAAGTTGGGGTCGATGCCATTCAGGACTCAGGACACAGTTCCACATGTGGGATCGGCTTGTGTTGAAGACGGTTAGAGGCACCATGTGACGCCGGTCTTTCACAGTGTAGGCCAGAGGTAGCAGTGAGCAAGGGCCCACAGCCACGTGCATACGTTGGTGGCCCCGCCAGCCTGTGTAGTGCAGGTTCAGTGGAACCACTTGACGCCGGCTTTCCATATGCAAATATCACTCACTGATTGAAAGGAGTCTCTTGCTATGGTCGCTGCCACAAAGTTGGTGTCGCTGCCATTCAGGACTCATGACACAGTTACAGATGTGGGATTGGCTTATGTTGAACAGGGTTAGTTGGCACTACGTGTCGCCGGTCATCCACAGTGTAGGCCGGAGGCAGCAGTCAGCAAAGGCCCACAGCCATGTGATGTTGACTTGAGCTGCACAGACAGGGAGCATTTGGTCTTCTTAACCCATTATAGTCTCTTACAAAATTTGCGTCGCTACTAATCTTGAATTGTGAACCTTCCTAACTCCAGTGTAGGGTGGAGGCAGCAGTCAGGGTGGGTGCACAGCCATGTGGCGTTGAGTTGAGCCGCACAGTTAGTGGCACCTGGAGCACTCGGCATGTGCGCACTTTGTGATGATACGTGGTTCCGGGGGGCGGCACTGTGAGCAATGTCTTTTGTCTTATGACCACGTGGTGATGACTTATGGTTCAGTGAGTTAGTGTCACCTGAAGCACCGAGCGTGTGCGCAGCCTGGGATCATGCGTGGTCTGTGCGAGCCGCACAGGGAGCAACGTGTCATGCATACTGGACTGCATCATCTGTAATTGCCACTGCATCTGAATTGTGAGCCCTGCTGTCCGCAGTGTAGATGGAAGGCAGTAGTCGGTACAGACATAAGTCTGTGGTGCTTTGCCGCCTGGATTCGCAGGGGGCTTGTGTGGAGGAGGCCCGCGGTCATGGCGGCAATCACATGCCAGGGTGAGGGCCACCGCTCTGGCAGACTCATTTGTCTTTCCACAAGTGAACCACCCCCAGGGCCTGGCCTTTTTATTTATACTCCTATGGTGGAGTGGCGTACGTTGGATCAGCCACTCCGCTTCCGCTTCCGGGGTGGGGACAACACAGCTACATGACCGAGATCTTCCTCACTGCCTGAGTTAACATGGTTGGGTCCACTGTGCACTACACTACAAGTATCAATAGTATATCTCCTCATGGAGAGGTTTGTGCTTTGCATAGTGAGGTCTGTGCAGCACATCAGCGTTACACTTGGCATTGTGTGCATTATTATTGATGGGTGACTTGCCTCCTTCATACATAGTTGGTCGCCACATCTCCCAACATTCAGCTATTGTGTGTCTGAGGGGCCATGGTGTTTTGGGAAGGTCCTTAGTCCTGTTTTGCGCTGCCTCTGTGGTAGTAGGGGGTGGTCCCGGAGGGAGGCTGTGGTGGTGGTGGCGCTGGGTGTTGTGGCCTTGTTGGTTGTTGGAGCTGCATGATCAGTAGCTCTATCACGTCTTGGTCTTTAGATGTGGCTGTGAGTTGGATCCAATTCACACAGTAGATAGTCGACCTCCTTACACCAGTTAAAGGTTGATGTTGATTTGTTACTGCTAACTTGGCTTATCGCTGCTTTTTGGATCGCATTGCAGATTTGGTCAGTCGTTGAAAATATGGGGAAGTGGTGTTTTTGTGCTTTTTATGCACGGGAACGCCTACTTTGCATATCATTAGGGTTAGTTGTGGCTCCCGTTTGTGGCGATTTTATTGGCTGAAGGTATTGATGGAAAAGTGGTGAGATTTGCAGTATTCACCAGGTTGAGAATGAGATGATAATTCAAAAACATTGAAAAAAAAGATAGGTTTAATGAACATTATAATTCGAAATTAGCATTTAAAAAACCTTAGAAATTCACTGAATGACACACTCACTAGGTTTCAGGGACGTTATAGTTACTTGGACATTTCACTCATTGAAAACCATAGAAATTCCCCTGTTATAGTTAGTTGAGGTAACTATAACTTGAGCCCCCGCAATGCACTGCTGATGACGTCACATATTACTTAATTCATGACATGGTCAGTGACATCAGTGATGTCATCACTGATGACATCTCAAATAACATCACTGATGACATTACTGATCACACCATCCACGTGAAAATCTGATGAACATCATCAGACCCTAATATAACACTTGATACACCCACTCTAAAATACAGACTATAATTTTCGAAACCATGAACACACCAATACCAGTTAGTACATATCCACTCACTAATTCCTAGGTCTACACACACCTCCATTCATTCACCCATACAGTCACTCATACATACAGTTAGCCATCAATACAGCATTATCATATCCAGTCACATATCTATACAGACACTCACACACTGCCTCTCATTCATAGTTATTCACACAGCTAGTCAGTAATGGAAAAAATCAATCACACTTTCATTTAGTCAGCTGTACAGTTAGACACATACCACCTCACTTATTTAAACATATACCAACACATACTTACACTCTAATACAATAACTAATAGAAGCACACACGGATCCATACAGGCACTCTCACAATCACTCACTCTCACATATAGTCATTTATACAGTCCAACACTCACATATACTGCCTTTCACATATGCTGTTACTCACACATGTACCACTGAGGCATCCATTCACTCACCAACACACCCATACACACACTCACCCAGCCATACAGCCCTTCACAGATACAGACTTGAACACATATACCCAGTTAATTATCCACTCACACATCTATGCACAGAGTCACACCCCCACCCACCCAGACAGACACTCAGGCACCCATACAGATACTCAGACAACCAATCAATAGCCCATATAGATCCTCATTTAGCTGCTAGCCAACCCATGCAACAGCTTACACACCAACTGGCAACCTAAACTGTGTGAATGTCTGTATCAGTTGCTAACACATGCATTAAGTATGACATAATTAATCCCTCACTTATACAGTTAGTCACATACCTACTTAATCATTAATCCTGACTCTTATACACCCATTCATTCTTCAATACAACTTGGTATATATATATATATATATATATATATATATATATATATATATATATATATATATATATATATATATATATATATATATATATATATATACATATATATATATATTCACTAAAAAAACCATAGGTTTCACATCAGTTATAGTTAGCTGGAAATTTTACTGACATAAAACCAATGAAATTCCACGTTATAGTTAGTTGGACTCACTATAACTTGTGCGCCTGCAATGCACTGCTGATGACGTCACATATTACATCACTCATGACATGGTCAGTGACATCACTCATGACATCACTGATGACACCATCCAGTGAATGTGTGTCTTTATGAAAAATAAATATGTTTTATATTTGTATTTGTAAAGGACGATGGAAGAGTAAATGGTTAAATAAGTGTGTAAATGGATGTTTTTTTTTAAAGAATTGATTGGTTAACTGCCTTATTAAGTGTATCTTAATGAATACATATATTAACGAGTAATTTTTATATTTTAAAATATATGTATCAGTGTTTCACTTTGTGTATAAGTGGCTGCATGGGTTGGTGACTGACTCACTGTTTGTATGTTTTTTGAAGACAGCATATGTGCAGGACTGTATGGGTGGATGAGTGTGTATATGTGTGTGTTAGTGAGTGAATGCCTGTCTCACTAGTGTCTTTATGAGTAACTACATATGTTTTAATCTTGTATATATGAGCATTGATGTATATAAGTCAGTATATGTGAGAGTGAGAGATTGAAAGAGTTCCTTTTTAAATAAGTATGTGTTTCTATAAGTGATTGTTTAAGAGAGTAAGTATGTGTAAGTTTCCTTAGAAGTAATGTGCTAATGTATGTATAGCTGTATATGCAAATAAATGGATGTTCAATAGTTTATTTGCATGTGTGAGTATGTTTGTGAGTAACTTTTGTAAGACTGTCGGTGTGTAACAGGATGTATATTTTTTTCACTATATATGATGAGTGAGAATATGTATGAGTGACTATATAAAACTGTTGGTGTATGAGTGGATGTGTATATAGATGGTGGAATTACTGAATTGGTTTTTGTAACTGGTATGGGTATCTCCATTTTTTTGAAAATGTTAGTTTCTATTGTTTGAATATGTGTTTCAATGGTTACATTACACTGAAAGGAGGTCTGTCACTCTGTCACAAGGATGGTGTCATCAGTGATGTCATGAGTGATGTCACTGACCATGTCATGAGTGATGTAATATGTGACGTCATCAGCAGTGCATTGCAGGCGCACAAGTTATAGTGAGTCCAACTAACTATAACGTGGAATTTCATTGGTTTTTGTCAGTAAAATTTCCAGCTAACTATAACTGGTGTGAAACCTATGGTTTTTCAGTGAATTTCATTGTTTTTTTAAATGCTAATTCCTAACTATAACTGGTGTGAAACCTATGTTTTTTTCAGTGAATTTCAAACGTTTTTTAAATGCTAATTCCTAACTATAAGTCTCAGTTTATATGTAAGACTGTTAGCACTCTAGTTGTTCTTTAGAACACTCTGGTACATTCTGTCATTGGGCTACAGTTGGGCTACATCTAGTTGATATTTGGGCTACATTTGCATTTTTTGGTCTCTGGTGGCCATCTTTGGGCTACATTGGGCTACATTGGGCTACATTTGGGCTACATTTTGGCATATATATAGCCCAATGTAGCACAATATATATTTTATCAAAGTTAATTTTCGTAAAAACCACTTAAGAATAGGGCTACCACTCCCTACAATTTTTCCCAATTTTTTATTTTATTTTTTGCTTTGGAGCGCTTCCGGTGCGCTTCCCGGGGAGCGCCCCGAAAAGCGTACTTTTATAAAGCGCCCCCGGGCGCGCTCCAGGGAGCGTCTCGTAAGCGCCAATATCGCGAACGAAAACATGATCATGACGTATCGCGTAGCCGCGTCCGCGTGATACGCACGGCGTAAGCGCACCCGGAAGTACTCGAGCGAATACGATCGCGCAACGTAAACATCCGACGCGCTTATGCTACGCGACCCGGAGCGCCCCCGGGCGCGCCCGGGGGCGCGTAGCGTAAGCGCGTCGGGTCATGTGACCTGAAAATAACACTTTTCATTGGTTCATAACAGTTTTAGTTTCATAATGATGAAGCCCCTGGTCTTGTGACCTGAAAATAACACTTCTCATTGGTTCAGGACAGTTTTTTTTCAAAATGATGAAAGACCCCACCTTTTTTCCTTATTCTGACTTTGTCCTTTGACTGAGGAGGACCTGTTTGTACATCTCTGTACCTTTTTGATCTTAATAATGGCTTCAGTAGCAGCAGCAGCTGGTGCATCTGCCCCACCACCACCACCACCACCAACAACAGGACCAGCTCCAAATTATATTGGTGGTCAAGAACAGGAGGAGGAGGAAGAGGAAGAGGAGGAGGGGAGGAGAAGATGGCTGCCTGAAGAAAATACCCCATACAAACCCAAGCCACACATTGTATGGGAGTTTTTTTCAATCCCAGAGGGCAAAAAAAAAGTGAATGCGGCCAAGGTAACTTGCCTAATCTGCAATGAAGAACTTTCACGGGGCAACCCAAACAAAAAATATTCATTTGGTAACCATACCATGATTCGTCATATGACCCGAAAGCACCCAAACAACTACTCTCGTGCAGAGTTCAGGGAACTGGCCAGTAACCTCCCCCAGTCGTCAAGGACCACCTCCCAAAGAACTCAACCCACTTCATCGGGACCAGAAACATCAGAGATGATGCCTTGTATTCAGCCAAGATTTGCTGATTTTAAAATCACTTGTTCTGCATGTGGCAAGCTTATCGCCTATGGTGAAAAAAGCGTAAAGCTCATCGTCCTTGCAGGTGATAATCACAAGTGCCCCAAAAAGAAGTAATTTTTTGGGTTTTTTGTTTTTTTGCTCCAGTTGAGCCAGTTTCAATTCCCTTTTTTTGTTTCTCCCCCTAAAAAAATACAAAAAAAATATAAAACTGTTTTGAAAAGCCAAAAAAAGTACAAAATGTTCAAAAAACACAAAAAAAATATAAAACAACAAAAAGAAGAAAAAAAAAGTTCTTTTTAGAACTACCTCCAATTTTTAAATAAAGGCTTCTTTTTTTTATAAACTCTGTCATCTTTTTCCTTCATTTTACGCTCCCCGGTACGCTACCTGGTGCATGTACCGGGCGCTTCCCCCGCGCAAAATGAAAAAAAAATATTTTAAATGCCCCGCGGGGCCCTTTTATAGCCCCCACATCAAACCTAGGGGGTCAAGGGGGGGTCTACCCTGCCCCCTTATGGTCATTTCCCTCTTTGTTTTGCCCACCTCTCGTGTCTCGATCCTACCGAGACACAAGATGGCGGCCGCTCCAGACTGTTTCGAATGTTTACAGACAACTGAGAGCCAATCAGCTTTCTGCGCGCAAGTCGCGTGGCGCGCCTGGAGCGCTCTCCGGTGCGCGCACCGGAGAGCGCCTATAGATATATATATTTTTTTGAACCTAAATTACTCAAAATCCACTGGAGCACATATCTTGAGACATAGCAAAGGCACATCGGGCTACCAGTCCCTACAATTTTGCCAAGTTTGGTGAAAATCCATTCAGCCGTTCGGGCTAAAAGTGAAATCGACCGCCCTATGGAAATTAACATGGGGAAAACGCGTTTTGGGACCCCCCTTTTATCTCGGCCCCCGCTTGACGTATCCCCCCCAAACTTTCAAGGAAGGACCGGAGCTCGACGAGGCCATTTTCAGGAAATTTTCAGGCAGATTCGTCAACCGGTGCCAAAGTTATTCCAAATAGAATTTTGAGATTTAACATTGAAAAAAATCCTAACTATAACTACCTACTGGCGACTGCCAGTAGGTAATATATATATATATATATATATATATATATATATATATATATATATATATATATATATATATATATATATATATATATATATATATATATATATATTACCTACTGGCAGTCGCCAGTAGGTATATATAGTTAGGATTTTTTCCCTATGGGATTTCTGAAAATTCTATGTCTAATAACTTTGGCGTTTGTGGACGGAATCGGCTGAAATTTTCAGGAAAATGGCACATTTTGTTTCTGAGCAGCCCCTGACAATTTGGGGGGGTTCCTCAAGGGGGGGCCGAGAAAAAAGGGGGGTCCCAAAACGCGTTTTTCCCATGTTAATTTCCATAGGGCGGTTGGACTCACTTTTAGCCCGAACGGCTGAATGGATTTCCACGAAACTTGGCAAAATTGTAGGGACTGTTAGCTTGATGTGCCTTTGCTAGGTCTCAATATATGTGCTTCAGTGGATTTTGAGAAATTAACATTTAAATCAAGATATATATCTGTAACAGCGCTCCGGGCAGCGATCCGGTTAGCGAACTTTTCGCGTATCGGAACTTTGCGATGCGAAGCTGATTGGCCCTCCGGTGTCTGTCAACATTCTAAACAGTCCGGAGCGGCCGCCATCTTATCTCTCGGTAGGATCGAGAGAGACGAAGAGGTGAAAAACGAAGGGGGAATTTAATGAAAGGGGGCAAGGTATACCTCTCTTGACCCCCTAGGAATGATGTTGGGGTTATTAAAGGGTCTCGTGGGGAAAATAAAAAAATATATATTTTTCACGGTAGAAGCGCTTCCCGAGCCGCGAACTGGGCCGCAAACTGGTAGCGAAACGGGAATTCGCCATTTTGTGTTTCGTTTTAAATAAATTACTAGGTATAAGGGGGTGCGGGAGACGTATCCTGACCCCTTATGTTTTCTGAATATGTTGATACATGTCTTCCAGCGGCTGTGCGTGAGCTTTTTTTTTTTTTTTGCTGCGTGACGTCTGTTAACGTTCGATTCGATGGAAATCAGGAAGTGTTGACCACCATTTTGTCACTGCGAGTAAATATTTTGTTATAAATGAATCCTTATTGATAAACATTGTATGCGCCATCTTGCCTTTTTGTCCAATGCCACAATTTTGTCGTGCACGGCAGCCATTTTAGATGCCTTGACCAGACCCACTCTCTGCACGCCGTCGATTCTCAGCACGGCTCCCCACCCTCGCAAGCATCTCCCCCACGCACTGGTCACCCCCGCTCTCTCTCTCATGCATGGGCCATATACTTCCCCCCATCTGCGCTGCTCTTCCCTGAGAATCACACCCTGTGCCCGCCCGACACCTCCCTTTCACCCTATTCACTACCGCACCCTCTGACACTCCTCTTCCTCTGTGTCCGATTGTCCAGGCCGGAACCAGGCTATCACCTAGCCCTGTGGATGTAGTTTATGGCCCCAGCTGTAGAGAATCCAGACATGCCAACCCTCCCGATTCAGGCGTGAGACTACTGATTTCAGTGCTAGTCTCCCGCCTCCCGATTCCTGCAAGCAAAAACCCGGGGGCATATTACCAACAACTAGCGATAATTTTTGTCTCTAACTTGTTTAGAGACAAAAATTATCGCCGCACATCGGCGATTTTTATCGCAGATAAACCTTGCTATTAGCAAGGTTTATCGCAAATGCGATAAAAAACGGCCGCAATGCATGAATATCGCTGAAAAGTCAGCGATATTCATGCATTATCCAGCAAATGCTCTTAGCCATGTTATCCACCTCCCATTGGATAACATGGCTAAAAACTGCTCAGGGCAGGTGTTAGCTTTTGGAGATATTCGCGCTTAGCGCAAATATGTCCAAAAGTTGGTAATAGGAGATAGCGATGGTTAGGGACTGTTTCCAGTCGCTAACATCTTGGCACGCCCACTTTGCATGTCATTAGTGATAAATATCACTGACATGCAAAGCGGGGCCCAAGATGGTCGCTATCTCCTTTTAGCTGTCACTAACTGGTGTTAGCGACAGCTTGGTAATAGGGAGATAATTTTATCTCCTTTTTTTGGCTTTTATAGCCAAAAACGCGGAAATAAACCCCCTTGATAATATGCCCCACGATTCCTCGGGGGTTTCAGCTGACAGGGTTTGGTATTGTGTTACGTGCTAATTCTTCCAGGAAACGTCAGAGGGTCGATGCAGGGGTTCTAGAAGGGGTGATAAACGATTTAAGCCTCATGAACAAGCGCATGGTCTTTTAAAGATTTGTGAAGTACTCGGGGCGGCGGTGTGTGTGTGCCCTCTTTCAAGAGCGGGCGGGGGGGCACTGCCAGCAACTTGCCAGGCCAGGCAGTGTTCAACACGTGCATCACCCTTTCTCTGCCTGCTATTGCGCTCCATGCTTCGGAAAGGTAAGAAAAAGAACGTGCATTTGAGTTTGAAATGTCCGATCCTGTAGCAGTACACTTGCAAAGCCCACACATGACAATAACCCGATTCAAGGCCCCATTCACCCGATTTTTAAAAAAAATATAGTACTCCAAGACAGTTGGATTATAAAACTTTATTAACTTTTAAATATAACGAACGCAACAAAAACTGTAAATATATTTAAACATTTTTTGATAAAAAAAACAACAATGGTCAGAAGCTGTCTTTTGTGCGAATAGTCCCAAGGCAGCACAACGTGCTGAGTTGTGGAAGGCACCCAGGTGAAGAACCATCCCTTCTTTAAACCCCATGGTGACCAACTATAGTTTCAATGAGTGCTATGTCCCAGGTTTTACAAAAAGTAGTGTTTACCTAGAGTGGTGCTGTGTAGGACACTCTGAATGGAAATTAACTAGAACTATAACGATAACAACAACAACAACAACAATAATATAACTTTTATGCCTAAATTACGCAAACATTTAGCTAATTTGCTAAAGGGGGGAGTCGCCATTTCTTTACAATAATCAATAATGAAAAATCAACATCAATAGGGTTGTCCGTATTCCCGATGCAGCACTATAGTGCAACATACACAGCACCTGGGGTGTCAAGAGTGAACAGGTCCTAGCTGCTTAACCAATGACTGACAAATGCTATATTAAACACTTACTATGTATAATACTTGCGTTCACAATAGTTTTACTTTACAAAACAGAACAAAAGATGTCCCCTGTAAGTAAACCCATATTAGCTGTTTCAGTTATTGAACATCCTAAGGTTTTATGACATGGGGAACAGTGGTGATATCCTGGGCGGGTGATGGAACTGGGATTGTTAATGGGAAAACATCTACAAACAAAACTATTGGTGAATTATACTTAAAAGGAAACTATAACCATAACAACAACAACAACAATAATATAACTTTAATGTCCAAATTACGCAAAGATTTAGCTAATTTGCTAAAGGGGGGAGTCGCTATTTCTTTTGATAATTTATTTATCCATCCGTAGCCTCTCTAATCTCCATTACAATATGTTTCTTGCTGTCGCTAGCTGATGAAAAAACTAAAGTGATAACTTCCTCATCCTTATTTTGTCTTTGTTTGTTCCTTAAGATGTTATCTGTGTCAATCTCTTCCGAGAATGCTGATGCGTTAGGGATTTCCTTGTGTTTCTTAATAGCATTGGTGTCTGCACACTTCTTTGTCAATTCTGTGAACATGATAACTGCTTCATAAACAGACGATATCTTTGTTTAGTCATTAGTGTTAAGTGTGTCTGAAACTACAGTGCCCTTTTGTTTTTCTTTCTTCAGGCTCTATAGAGTTTTGTGTGTTGTTCTTTTGAGCGACAATTATTCCAGAGGTTTCAGGTTCACTTGTTTTGTCCTGCAGTGATTTAACAGCTTTAGAGACTTCATGTTTATTTGCTATGTCCTGCTGTGCGTCAACTGCTTCAGAGTCGTCAGCCTCATTTGTTATGTTTGACTAGATCCTGGACCTGCCCGGCCGCGCCCAAAATGGCGCCGGTGTAAATGGGACTCGTAACTGCTTGTTGTGTACTGATTGCCCAACCTTGATATCACGAGATACGTATGCAGTTTTGAAGCACATGGCGGAGGCTCGTCTGCTGTAGTGGGGCGCCCTTTTATCGTTTCAGTCGCCATTCCGCCCGCTTTTGCTACACTGTGCCTTTTCCGCCATTCAGCTGTTTACCGCCCGCTTTTACGGCTACAGCCTCTCGCTCACCATGTAGTTGAGTTGCTCCCACTCTTGCGATGCAGCGATAGGCGGCTGCCACAGGACTCTTAAAATGGCGGCCGGCTCTTCGGATTTGGGCCTGGTCCAGTAAAATGGCCCTGGGACACCTTGGAACTCGGACGCTTGTCTGCCAGGGCTTGGGTTCCATTCTCGAAAGCGTCGCCTCAGCCTTGAAGATTGTACAAAAGTCTTGGGGGCCCTCGACTCCCGCAGGCTTCCGGTGGGGAGCGGCTGCCATGATTGCTTGCGGAATGGCCACGACGGAGCTACGAGATGGTGGTGCTCTCATGGTGACGCCAGCTTCAGTCTGAAACATCCAGAAACAAGGTGGGGCTTTCATCGTTTGGGAAAAAAAATGTTTTAATCCAATGAAAAGTGTTATTTTTAGGTCACATGACCTAGTCTTACATCATTAGGAAAACAAAAGTAAAATGAACCAATGAAAAGTTTTATTAACAAGTCACATGACCTGTTATGCTTACGTTACGCGCTGCGCGGCGCGCTCTGGATCGTTTCCGGGAAGCTGTGCCTTGCGTACCGGAGCACTTCCGGGTGCGCTAACGCGGCGCGTCATATGACGCATTACGCGAGAACGCAGGTCCAGAATATAGTCAAAATGTCTCCACCAACCAGTGGTCGGAATACAACCGCTTTCAGCAGTCCAAAAAGTTCGGTTAAATTTTAAGAGCGGGAGCAACTTAACTACATGGTGAGCGAGACGCTGTAGTCGCAAGAGCGGGCGGTAAACAGCTGAATGGCGGAAGAGGCACAGAGTACCAAAAGCGGGCGGAATGGCAACTAAAACGGTAAAGGGGCGCCCCACTACAATGTGTCTTCAGGTCAAACGGATTGTGGGACAAGGTCCAGAATGGAAGAGTCATCAAAAGGGAAAAAATTCCGCCGGACCCCGGGAGCCGGCCGCCTATGTCGGGGGCGATCTCAGGCCACACCAGGGCAACACGACTTGGGGAGGGGGCAGGAGCCAAGCGCCCCCTCTCAGTCCGCGCCATCTCACCGCCCCTCAGGGGCCTCCGTCAAGCGGTTTAGGGAGGCACCGTATCACATTTTTTTTTCCAATGCAGTCAGGTCCACAAACGGACCCCACTTACTTTGAATAGTGAAGCTGCAGCAGGTGCAAATAAGGTTTAAACAGTGTTACAAGCGCTGCTTAGAACTCTGAAGTATGGCACTCAACATCCAGGACTTATGCCATTTGTGTAAGGTAGTGACATCGAAGCAACTCAGGGACAAAAAGCATGAACGAACATTCACGTATGAAAATCTTATTTGGGGAAGGGGCAGGATCCAAACGCCCCCTCCCAGTTCGCGCTACTACACCGTATGTGGAAAATCTGAAGCCATCGTTCTACAAACTCTCAATGCTTGCTATCAGTGCATGAGTTTCATGCTCGATCGATTGAGCTAGCCGGATCGGGCATTAAAAAGTATAAAATAGTTATGTAAATAGTTATTTAATAAAATGTTTTACCCTGTTTCTTTGCTGGTGTGTTGTCTATATTTATAATATTTGCATAGGGTTTGTCGTTATTTTGGGCGGGGTGGGTGGCGGAGTCGAGCTGTCTTGCAGCCCTCATGGTGTGGAGCTCAGTTCATTTCACTATTTTCGTATTTCTCACGAAGGGTTGTTCCTAATGTTTGTATTTTACCGAGGTCAAAAAGAGATCGAATTAGTGGTCTACTGATTTTGCTCGATTACTTTTATTTTTTTACACGATTTTTCACTATCTGCAAAGACTAAACAGAGTATTGCGACTTTGTGCTTGTTTGTAAATAGAGAATGATCCAAAGAGAACCAATTCTAAAACAGTAATTGCTTGGATAACAATCAATCAAATGGAGAGACAAGCAGGTACGACGGATTACAACGGGGGTAAAGGTCTGCGTTAACTACCGTTCACTATCTGCAAAGAGAGAGTACTACTAAGAAAAAAGAAGGGAGGGGGGGGGCAGCGTTCAAAGCACATCAGCGTGCATAAACACGAAAACGTTTTTACCTATCACGTACTTCACATTTGACAGCTTTTGATATTTGCTATTAAAAAACCATTGAAATTCACAGAAAAAACCATAGGTTATAGTCCATATATAGTTAGGAATTTGCATTTACAAAACCTTGAAAATTCAATGAAAAAAACCATTGGTTATAGAACATATATAGTTAGGAATTTTCATTTACAAAACCTTATTTTACTCGCATAAAACCATTGAAATTCCATATATAGTTAGATGCGCTAACTATATATCGCGCACCCGCAATCCACTGCTGATGATGTCACATATTACATCATTCATGACATGGTCAGTGACATCACTGATGACATCTCAAATGACATCACTGATGACATCACTGATGACATATCAAATGACATCACTGATGACATCACTGATGACATCTCAAATGACATCACTGGTGACATCAGTCATGATATCATTCATGTGATAATACAATGAACCTCTTCAGACTCTAATATAACCTTAGATACAATCAGTGTAAACAGACACTCACAGACTGTCACTCATCCATGGAGTTACTCACACAACTAGTCAGTCATGCAAACAATCAATCACACCTCCATTTCCTGAACTATACAGTTATACAAACTTTACTTATTCAAATATATACTAACACATATTTTCTCTCTTATACAATCCCTGATACAAGTTCACAATGATCCATACAGCCACTCACACATTCACTGGCTCTTATGCACAGTTATTTATATATGTCAACTCTCACATATACTGTCTTTTACATATGTACTTACTTTGACATGTAGCACTGAGATATCCATTCACTCACCAATACACTCATACACACAGTCAACCACCCATACAGTTGTTTCCACATGCAGTTTTGAACCCATACATCTAGTGAATCAGCTGTTCACACATCTATGCACAGAGTCACACACCTCCCAGCCACTCACACACACACTCACTCTCCCATTCAAATATTTGGGCAACCAATCAATAACCCATATAGTTACTCATATAGCTACTGATCAACACATGCAGCACTTTACAGAACAACAGATATAATGATGCACAAATTAATACAGTTTAATCACTAACCCATGCACTCAGTGAGACACATTTAATCACTCCCTCATACAATCAGTCATGCACCTACTAAATCCTTCATCCAGACATTTATACATCCACTCATTCTTCAATATGTGAGACATATTTTAACTTTACAGAAACATACAGTCACTGGGTGTTGTCATCAGTGATGTCATCAGTGATGTCATTTGAGATGTCATCAGTGATGTCATCAGTGATGTCACTGACCATGTCATGAATGATGTAATATGTGACATCATCAGCAGTGGATTGCGGGTGCGCGATATATAGTTAGCGCATCTAACTATATATGGAATTTCAATGGTTTTATGCGAGTAAAATAAGGTTTTGTAAATGAAAATTCCTAACTATATATGTTCTATAACCAATGGTTTTTTCATTGAATATATATATATATAACATATTTACATTTTATAGAAACACTTTGTCACTGGATGATGTCATCAGTGATGTCACTGACCATGTCATGAATGATGTAATATGTGATGTCATCAGCAGTGCATTGCCGGGGCACGAGTTATAGTTAGCTCAACTAACTTCAACAGGGGAATTTCTATGGTTTTCTATGAGCGATATGTCCAATTAACTATAGCGTCCCTGAAACCTGTGGTTTTTTCGGTGAATTTCTAAGGTGTATTAAAAGCTAATTTCTAACTATAACATGCCTACTGGGTTTGTCTTTAAAACGCTGCTGACAATGAATTAAAGAAATTGGATGAAAAATATACCCGTGAATGCGAGTGGATTTATTTCTGAAAGGAAATACTGGTTCGATATTGCAAATGGCTGGGCTGCGCCGTCGCCACGTCCTGCACCACCAGAGAGCTCCAAAATTGCTAGGAATTGAACCTCAGCGTGGCAAATATATATATATACGTATATATAAATATTACCTACTGGCGGTTGCCAATAGGTAGTTATAGTTAGGACCTATTATGCATAGGAAATCCGCAACATTCTATTGACAATAACTTTGCCGCCGATTGATGAACCTGCGCGGAATTTTCTAAACTTTTGGCCAGCTCAGTTCTACTCCTTCTGCAAAAGTTTGGGGGTGATTGGTCAAGCGGGGGCCGAGAAAAAAGGGGGATACCAAAACGTGTTTTCCCCATGCAATTTCCTATAGGACCTTTAGCCACGGCTACAGCCTGAACGGCTGAACGGAATTACACCAAATTTGGCAAAGAGGTAGTCCTCAGTTCAGACTCCTGCCTTTTGCTTATTTGGTGTAAATCTGTTCTGTAGTTTCTGAGAAAATGACATTTAAAAGTACATATATATCTATGGGCTCGGAGTGTCCGCGTACCCTACGCGGAACCTGCACGCACCCTGCCGTCCATGAGCTGCTTTTTAATTGGCTGTCAACACTCTAAATCAGGAAGTGTTGGCAGCCATCTTGTGCTTCTTTATAACCAAGGCACTAGAAACCAAACGAAAAACATGAAAAATGTGAAAAGGGAGCAGGGTAGACACACCCTGACCCCCCTAGGCCTACTCAGGGGGCCCTAGGGCCAAAAATAGTTTTTAAAAAATTTTTTTTTATAAATTGCGGGATCCGCGCATCCTAGTGATAAAAAAAGAAACACAGTCTCCTGATGTAAATATGTTAATTTTCCCCCGGGGGGCAAAATCCCAGGGGCATTATTGAAAAAATAGTATGGGGGGTCCCAATCCCCCCCAGCCCTGGGGACCGCCACCCCCTGAGGCTCGATTTTAATGTCTACGGGGGCTCACGGGCCCCCCCCAACCCCAGGGACTGCCATCCCCTGGGGCTTCAAACAAATGGGTGTGGGGCTCACAGGCCCCTCCAGCCCCGGGAACCTCCACGCTCGGGGTTTAAGAAAATTGGGTGGGGGGCTCTGAGGCCCCCCAGCCCCAGGGATCACCACCCCCCAGGGCTTAAGAAAATTTGGGAGGGGGGCCATGCGGCCCCCCTCCTGGAGCCGTCGATGGCCTGGGCACCGCCACCCCCCAGGGGCTGCTCCTGCAGTGTCCCGGGGTGCCCACCACCATGACACCGCTGTTTGCAATGGCAGGGTGGGAGCTTCGCGGCTCCCACCCTGTCATTCCAAAATGCTTTCCTATTTGGGAAAGCAAATTGCTTTTCCCTATGGGGAGCAACATTTAAGATGCTCCCCATATGGAAAAGCAATGCCGGCTCCCACAGGATGCGGGACTGTGGGGGGAATGGGGACCCCCCATGGTCCCCAACAGAGTGGGCCAGCCCCGGGGGTTGGTGCCCCCTGGGTTATTAGTGGCCCGGGAGGGGGCCACGTGGAACCCTCCCCCAAATTTACAAAAAAAAAAAAAAAAAAGGGCCGGCCGAGGGGGATGGGGTCCCGGTGCCAAAAGTGGCCACAGGAGAGGGGCAAAACAGCCCCCCCTCCTAATTAAAGAAAAAAAGGTCATTGCCCAGGCGGATGGGGTCCCCGCGGCAGACTATGGCGGCAGGAGGGGGCTCACAGGGCCCCCTTCCAAATAGTTTAATTAAAAAGAAAAAAAATTGGGGGCAGGCCCTGGGGGATGGGGTCCCCAGGGCCAAAACATTTAAAAAATAAGGGGGGCTACACAGCCTCCCTTCTTCACAAAAGTTATTTAAAAAAAAAGGATTGCGGCCGGAGGCCCGCCCCCTTATTGCACCACTCTGCAAACGCGCCCCCTGGTGCGTTTGCCGAGGGGGAACAAATTCCCCTTGAATACTGGGGGTCCCTGGGGGCCAACTAGCCCACCAGGGACTTCAGTATGTGCCAGGGGGCTGTGTTGCAGAGAGGTGTTCTGAGGCCACGTCCCTTTTTACACCTCTCTGCAACGCAGCTCTGTGGCGCTTACTGGAGGTAGCTGGTGGGCTAGTTGCACCCGAGGGACCCTCAAGATTCAAGGGCAGTAAATCCCCCAACTTAAAATGCCCTAAGGCTACAGTGGTGAAAGGAGGGGGCGGGCCTGGGTTCACATGTGTGCAAACACGTCCTGTGGCGCGGGTGAAGTTGGGGAATTAATTCCTTGTCAATACTGAGGGTCACTGGGGGCCAACTAGCCCACCAGGTACCTCCAGTAAGCGCCACCGAGCTGCGTTGCAGTGTTGTAAAAAGGGGTATGGCTTCAGAACACCTCTCTGCAACGCAGCCACTGGAGCATACTAGAGGTACCTGGTGGGCTAGTTGGCCCCCAGGGGACCTCAGGATTAAAGGGCACTTAATCCTGCAACTTAAAACGGGCCACAGGGCGTGTTTGCACACATGTCACCTCAGGCCCGCCCCCTTCCTTCACCATTGTACAAATATTCATGTGAAATCAGCCGAACTATGAATTCCGATTTACCCACCTGTTATCAGGAGAGAACCCAGTGCGGCATCTTTTAGCCTAGCACTGACCCTGAAAAGTTATTCTAAGCGTACTTACAGTAACTTGTATTTCCTTCCATAGGAATCCATTGTGTGGTTTTCAGCAGAAAAGTTTCTAAGTGTTGATTTTTGAAACGTATAAATATTCCTGTAAAATCAGCCGAACTACGAATTCCGATTTACTCACCTGTTCTCAGGAGAGAACCCAGTGCAGCATCTTTTAGCCCAGCACTCACCCTGAAAAGTAATTCTAAGCGTACTTACCAGTAACTTGTATTTCCTTCCACAGGAATCCATTGTGTGGTTTTCAGAAAAGTTTCTAAGTGTTTATTTTTGAAATGTACAAATATTCCTGTAAAATCAGCCGAACTACGAATTCCGATTGACTCACCTGCTATCAGGAGACATCCCAGTGCGCCATCTTTAACCCAGCACTGACCCTGAAAAGTAATTCTAAGTGTACTTAGAGTAACTTGTATTTCCTTCCATAGGAATCCATTGTGTGGTTTTCAGCAGAAAAGTTTCTGTCTATTTTCACAAACTAAAAATATTCCTTAAAAATTGCCTGTAGGACTTAAACGCATTCTTTCGACTGTTTAAAGGAGATGCACCCGTGCCGGACCCAGGATCCACCACTGAGTAAGAAAAAGTAACGTTAACATTACGTACCTGATAAGTGAATTTCCTCCCTTAGGATAACATTGGTGATTCTATGTGAAAAAGTTTCTAAGTGTCATCTTTTAAAATACAATAAAATTCCTTACAAATCACTACAGTAACCAAAACGCTTTTACTCAACTGTTTACAGGCGATGTCTCAGGACTGAATTTAGGATCCAGTCCTGTGGTTAGAAAAGTAATCTAAAAAGTAATTAATTACATTTAACTAGAAATTCACATTGACCTCAATGTTGCATTGTGTTTGAAATTGATTTGCCCAGTGCAACAACTGTAACTACTGTACTTAAAAGTCTATTGCCTATTTGAAAAGTATTTAATCTAAAGTATTTCATTCTGAGAAAGTATATTTTGTAATGTAATGTATAATGTAATTATAATGTAATTTAAAAAAGAAAATATCTACAAATAAACTGTTTAAAAAAATGTAGAAAATCAGTATAAAAAAATACAAATAACAATAAATACATTTAAAAATGGTCATTTACAAAACCTTTGAAATTCACTGAAAAAACATTGGTTTCAGACATGTTATAGTAAGGAATTTGCATTTAAAAAACCTTAGAAATTCACAGAAAAAACCATAGGTTTTAGGGGTGTTATAGTTAGTTGGACATTTCACTCGTACAAAACCATTGAAATTCCCATGTTATAGTTAGTTGTACTAACTATAACTTGGGCACCCGCAATCCACTGCTGATGATGTCACATATTACATCATTCATGACATGATCAGTGACATCACTGATGACATCACTGATGACATCTAAAATGACATCACTGATGACATTACTGATGACATCATCCACATGACAATCTGATACATCTCATCATAACCTTTCAACGCTCATTATAAAAAATGGAGTACCATATTTGAAACCCTTGACACACCAATACAAGTTTCTAAAAACCAATTAGTGATTCCTACATCAACACACACATCTAAACACTTACCTATAGATTCACTCATACATGCTAGCAAATATCAATAGTGCACTATTAAATATACTTATACACCTACATCGACATTACACACTAGCACACATACTTTTCACTTATGCAGTCATCCTACTCACTTATGCAAACAATTGAGCATACTTACATTTACTAAGCTACACACTTACACATACACCACTTTATTTATTCATATAGATAGTAACTCATACTTAGTGTGTTATAAAATCATTATTACAAGTAAGTTATCCATACGTCAATCATACAATCACTGAGTCTTATGTATACTTAGTTATATACAACAACTGTCACATACACTGCCGTTTATATTTCTAGTTTGTTGGACATGTATCAGTGAGAAATATATTTACTCATCACCACACCCATAAAGTGATTCACTCACCCAAACAACTGTTTCCACATACAGTCTTAACCTCATATACCTACTAAATCAACTATTTACACATCTTTGGACAGTTACACACCTCCCTCCCAACCACACACATTCATTCACGACCCCATACAAATACTCACTTATTTAATTAATAACTAATATAGACTTTCACATAGCTAGTAACCAACGTATGTAGGAGTTTACACAACAAGAGATAGAGTGATACAGGTATTCACACAGTTTAATCACTATCCCATATATTTAGTGAGACACTTTAAATTCGTCACTTAGATAGTCAATCAAATTGCTACCAAATCCACCATTCAGACACTTATACATCCACTCAGTCTTCAAGGCAGATTGCTATATATATATATATATATATATATATATATATATATATATATATTACCTACTGGCGGTCGCCAGTAGGTAGTTATAGTTAGGATAATTTTCAATGTTAAATCTCAACATTCTATTTTGAATAACTTTGGCGCCGGTTGACGAATCTGCCTGAAATTTTCAGGAAAATGGTCTCATGGCGGTCCGGTCCTTCCCTGAAAGTTTGGGGGGGATTCGTCAAGCGGGGGCCGAGATAAAAGGGGGGTCCCAAAACGCGTTTTCCCCATGTTAATTTCCATAGGGCGGTCGATTTCACTTTTAGCCCGAACGGCTGAATGGATTTCCACCAAACTTGGCAAAATTGTAGGGACTGGTAGCCCGATGTGCCTTTGCTATGTCTCAAGATATGTGCTCCAGTGGATTTTGAGTAATTAAGGTTCAAAAAAATATATATATCTATAGCAGCGCTCCGGTAAGCGCACCGGTACGCGCACCGGGCGCGTCACGCGACTTGCGCGGAGAAAGCTGATTGGCTCTGGGGTGTCTGTAAACATTCTAAACAGTCCGGAGCGGCCGCCATCTTGTGTCTCGGTAGGATCGAGACACAAGAGGTGGCCAAAACAAAGGGGGAAATGACCATAAGGGGGCAGAGTAGACCCCCCTTGACCCCCTAGGTTTGATGTGGGGGCCATAAAAGGGCCCCACGGGGCAAAAAAAAAATAAAAAAAAATTTTGATTTTCGCGGGGTGAGCGCCCGGTACGCGCACCGGGCGCGTCACGCGACTTGCGCGGAGAAAGCTGATTGGCTCTGGGGGGTCTGTAAACATTCTAAACAGTCCGGAGCGGCCGCCATCTTGTGTCTCGGTAGGATCGAGACACAAGAGGTGGCCAAAACAAAGGGGGAAATGACCATAAGGGGGCAGAGTAGACCCCCCTTGACCCCCTAGGTTTGATGTGGGGGCCATAAAAGGGCCCCACGGGGCAAAAAAAAAAAAAAAAATTTTTGATTTTCGCGGGGTGAGCGCCCGGTACGCGCACCGGTAAGCGTACCGGGGAGTGTACCATGGGGAAAAAGAATGACAGTTTTAAAAGTAGCTGATTAGAAAAAAAAATGTTTAGTTGTTTTTTTTATATATACACATACATATATATAAATGCATATGCACATATATATATGCATATATGTCTATATGTGTGCGTGTAGAGAGAGGTAGAGAGGTAGAGGTGTAGAGGTAGAGAGGTAGAGAGGTAGAGAGTAGAGAGTGAGTAATAGAGAGTAGAGAGTGAGTAGTAGAGAGTAGTAGAGAGCAGTAGAGAGAGTAGCAGAGTGAGTAGTAGAGAGTAGTAGAGTGAATAGTAGAGTGAGTAGTAGAGAGTAGTAGAGAGTGAGTAGTAGAGACTGAGTAGTAGAGAGTAGTAGAGAGTAAGTAGTAGAGTGAGTAGTAGAGAGCAGTAGAGAGTGAGTAGTAGAGAGTGGGAGAGAGTAAGTAGTAGAGAGTAGTGGAGAATATTCCAAAGTTTGGCACAGCACCACTTTCACAATGAGTCCAATCAAATCATATCACTTAGAGTACTTATTGAAGCGCTGAATCTTGGTGTATATTCAAATGCTTTTATTTTCCTTAAGTTTATGTACCACAGCCAGCCGAAACGTTTCGTTCTGTACAACAGAACTTCTTCAGGGCGTTCTTATTTCCTTCAAGTTATGTCGGTATCCCGTTGTCATATAACTAGATATTTCTTCCAAATGTTAGACGAGACATAAGTATATTCTTATTAAAAGTGACTAGGTATCAATTTTACCCACACAATTCGGGCAGACTTGAGTAATTTATAGCATCCTCAAAGTCAGTCTTTCAAAAATTCCAAAGTATAGGACATGATAATCCAAATCCAAATGTTTCTCAAGAAAAGTCATTTACAATCGTTCGGAATATCGGTGTTTGGGCAGATATGATCCAGGGACCCCCAGTATGCAAGGGGAATTAGTCCCCCCTCTGCAAAGGCGCCAGTGGCCTGCATTGCAGAGAGGTGTAACAAGGGTGTGGCCTCATTACACTTCTCTGCAATGCAGCTCCCTCGTGCATACTGGAGGCTCCTGGTGGACTAGTTGACCCCAGGGACCCCCAGTATGCAAGGGGAATTAGTTCCCCCTCTGCAAACGCGGCAGTGGGCTGCGTTGCAGAGAGGTGTAACAAGGGGCATAGTCTCATTACACCTCTGCAATGCAGCCCCAGGCGCATACTGGAGGTTCCAGGTGGGCTAATAGGCCCCCAGGGGCCCCCAGTATGCAAGGGGAATTAGTTTCCCCTCTTCAAACATGCACGGGGGCTGCGTTGCAGAGAGGTGTAAAAAGGGTTGTGGCTTCATTACACCTCTCTGCAATGCAGTCCCCTGGCGCATACTGGAGATTCCTGGTGGGCTTTCAGGTCTTATATAGTTAGGAATTAGCATTAAAAAAACCTTTGAAATTCACTGAAAAAACCACAGGTTTCACACCAGTTATAGTTAGGAATTAGCATTTAAAAAACCTTTGAAATTCACTGAAAAAACCATAGGTTTCACACCAGTTATAGTTAGGAATTAGCATTTAAAAAACCTATTAAATTCACTGACAAAACCAGTTATAGTTAGCTGGAAATTTTACTGATATAAAACCAATGAAATTCCACGTTATAGTTAGTTGGACTCACTATAACTTGCGCGTGCAATGCACTGCTGATGACATCACATATTACATCACTCATGACATGGTCAGTGACATCACTCATGACATCACTGATGACACCATCCTTGTGACATAGTGACAGACCTCCTTTCACTGTAATGTAACCCTTGAAACACATATTCAAAAATAGAAACTGAAATTTAAAAAAAATGGAGATACCCATATCAGTTGCAACAAGCAATTCAGTAATTCCACCATCTATATGCACATCCAGTCATTCACCAACAGTTCTATATAGTCACTCATACATATACTCACTTATCATATGAAGTGATACACCTATACATCCTGTTACACACCGACAGTCATCCAAAAGTTACTCACACACATACTCACACGTGCAAATAAACTATTGAACATCCATTTATTTGAATATAGAGTTATACACACACTTCCACCTTACTTGTATTGAAAATTACACATATTTATTCTCTTAAACAATCACTTATAGAAACACATACTTATTTAAACAGGAACTCTTACAATCTCTTACTCTCACATATACTCACTTATATACATCAATATTCACATATACTAGATTAAAACATATGTAGTTACTGATAAAGACACTAGTGAGACAGTCATTCACTCACTAACAAACACATATACACACTCATCCATCCATACAGTCCTGCACATATGCTGTCTTCAAAACACATACAAACAGCGAGTCAGTCACTCATGCATCTATGTGCTAAGTAATACCCCCACCAAACCATATAGACACTCATACTGATACTAAGAGAAACATCTAATAACCCATATACATACGCATGTAGCTACTTACCAACACATGTAGCCACTTATACACAAAGTGAAACAATAATATATATATTTAAATATTTAAACATTACTCACTAATATTTATTTTTCAGAAAGACACATATTCACTGGATGGTGTCATCAGTGATGTCATGAGTGATGTCACTGACCATGTCATGAGTGATGTAATATGTGATGTCATCAGCAGTGCATTGCACGCGCAAGTTATAGTGAGTCCAACTAACTATAACGTGGAATTTCATTGGTTTTATATCAGTAAAATTTCCAGCTAACTATAACTGGTTTTGTCAGTGAATTTAATAGGTTTTTTAAATGCTAATTCCTAACTATAACTGGTGTGAAACCTATGGTTTTTTCAGTGAATTTCAAAGGTTTTTTAAATGCTAATTCCTAACTATAACTGGTGTGAAACCTGTGGTTTTTTCAGTGAATATATATATATATATATATTCACAGAAAAAACCATAGGTTTTACACACGTTATAGTTAGGAAGTAGCATTTAAAAAACCTATGAAATTCACTGAAAAAACCATAGGTTTGACACATGTTATAGTTAGCTGGAAATTTTACTGACATAAAACCAATGAAATTCCACGTTATAGTTAGTTGGACTCACTATAACTTGCGCGTGCAATGCACTGCTGATGACGTCACATATTACATCACTCATGACATGGTCAGTGACATCACTCATGACATCACTGATGACACCATCCAGTGAATATGTGTCTTTCTGAAAAATAAATATTAGTGAGTAATGTTTAAATATTTAAATATATATATTAGTGTTTCACTTTGTGTATAAGTGGCTACATGTGTTGGTAAGTAGCTACATGCGTATGTATATGGGTTATTAGATGTTTCTCTTAGTATCAGTATGAGTGTCTATATGGTTTGGTGGGGGTATTACTTAGCACATAGATGCATAAGTGACTGACTCTCTGTTTGTATGTGTTTTGAAGACAGCATATGTGCAGGACTGTATGGGTGGATGAGTGTGTATATGTGTTTGTTAGTGAGTGAATGACTGTCTCACTAGTGTCTTTATCAGTAACGACATATGTTTTAATCTAGTATATGTGAATATTGATGTATATAAGTGAGTATATGTGAGAGTAAGAGATTGAAAGAGTTCCTGTTTAAATAAGTATGTGTTTCTATAAGTGATTGTTTAAGAGAATAAATATGTGTAATTTTCAATAGAAGTAAGGTGGAAGTGTGTGTATAACTCTATATTCAAATAAATGGATGTTCAATAGTTTATTTGTACGTGTGAGTATGTCTGTGAGTAACTTTTCGATGATTGTCGGTGTGTAACAGGATGTATAGGTGTATCATTTCATATGATGAGTGAGTATATGTATGAGTGCATGTGTATATAGATGGTGGAATTACTGAATTACTTGTTGTAACTGATATGGGTATCTGCATTTTTTTTTAAATTTCAGTTTCTATTTTTGAATATGTGTTTCAAGGGTTACATTACAGTGAAAGGAGGTCTGTCACTATGTCACAAGGATGGTGTCATCAGTGATGTCACTGACCATGTCATGAGTGATGTAATATGTGACGTCATCAGCAGTGCATTGCACGCGCAAGTTATAGTGAGTCCAACTAACTATAACGTGGAATTTCATTGGTTTTATGTCAGTAAAATTTCCAGCTAACTATAACATGTGTCAAACCTATGGTTTTTTCAGTGAATTTCATAGGTTTTTTAAATGCTACTTCCTAACTATAACGTGTGTAAAACCTATGTTTTTTTCTGTGAATTTCATTGGTTTTTAAAATGCTAATTCAGAAAAATGTCGTGTATGCAACCTATACTTTTGGCAATAAAGTTCTGGCAATATTTTTTTCGAAAACAAGTAGTTTTCTTCACTGTTCAAGTTGCATAGAGACTCCTTGTAAAGCAATACAGAATTCGAAAGTCTGTACCTTGCCTTTTTTTAAACACATTAAAATTTGTCTGTAAATAAAAATAGCCTTACTAAACTTTCGTGCGCGACCCGGTGTGCGCACTCTCGGCAACAGTTGTCAATAAAATGGATATCGCATTTCCAGGCTTTCGTGCGCGACCGAGTGCGCGCACAGGCCTATATATTTCGTGAAAACCTTGCGATTTGAACTTATTGAATTTCTTCATACACCCCTCAAAGAACTTATAGTACGTCAAAGAGACTGTACCTAGACTTCTTTTTTATTCTTATGAAACTTTTCAGTAAATGGAGCCGAATGTCTTTTTAAACTTTCGTGCGTTACCGGATGTACACACCTTGGTATTTTTTTTAGAAATATAAAACGTTTCATACTTTAACAATTGTGTGCTTAAATCCAGCTCAGAAGATATACAAAATCAGGATGGTAGTTGGTTCAACCCGGACCGTTTATTAGAGGTAGATCGTCCAACTCCACCGGAAGACACCCCTAATAAAAAAGACATATATATAAAATGAGGACTAGCCGCTGTATCGTGCTAGCAAACTATAACATATAAATAGTTAGAAAAAACAAAAGGAATCGAGCAAAATCAGTAGGCCACTGATGAGATCTTTTTTTGACCTCGCTAAAATAGAAAAATTAGGAACAACCCCTCATGAGAAATATGAAACTAGTGAGAGAAACCGAGCTCGACGCCATGATGGCTGCAAGACAGCTGGGCTCCGCCGCCCACCCCACCCAAAATAACGACAAATATTATAAAGATACACAACACACCAGCAAAGTAACAGGGTAAAACGTTTTATTAAATAACTATTTAAATGGCAGCCTACTGCAACATGAAAACAACACTTTCAATTGGTTCTTAATAGTTTCAATTCTGGAATTTACACGCAGCACTCCACCCACTTCCCTCACTATCTTTTCTACTCTCAAGAGACAACAACGTCCTACATCTTTCGGAAGACTTTGGTGAAATGGCTACCGTATCTCATTCATCTTCCGAATCTGACCAAAATGAACGACTACCTTTAATAAGAAAAAATAAATCTTTCATCTGGCAATTTTTCACTTATCCTGAAGATCAAAAGAAACTGAATGCACCAAAAGTAACCTGCACGATATGTGACTTGGTTCTCTCAAGAAGAAATCCAGCAAAAAAATATTTCTTTTCCATACATACCATGGTGCGGCATGTCAAACAAGTGCACCCTCTGCAATTTGCAGAGGCAACGACAAGAGCCCTGGCCACGCTATTACCATTAGAGGTGGCCAGCACATCTTCTGATCGACGACCTGTATCTCCATGGAGTGCAGAGATGGACTTCAGATATTTAACTATATATGGTCTATAACCTATGGTTTTTTCAGTGATTTTCTTTGGTTTTTTAATAGCAAATATCAAAACCTTTTTTGTGGAAAATGACTAAAATTAGGTATACATAAGCGGCGTTCATTTATGTTCACCACAGCCATTGTTAAAAGTAAAGTGAAAGTCGCGAAACAGTGGCCACGCCATCTAGTCCCTTTTAGGCCCCATCATGCACGTAAGTAACAGCCATTTTCTGTGTCATGGCCTCTCTGCCCGCTGCCAATAGCCTATGATTGTTCGAAATTGGTTCTGTTTGGGTCATTCTCTGTTCACAAATAAGCATAAAGTCGCAATACTCTATTTAGTTTTTGCAGATAGTGAAGGATAGGTAGTGCACACTTTTGTCCCCTTTGTAACCCGTCATGCCTATCTCTGCCCCGTTTGTTGGTAGTTGGTTCAACCCGGACCGTTTATTAGAGGTAGATCGTCCGACTCCACCGGAGGACCCCCCTAATAAAAAGGACATATATATAAAATGCGGACTATCCACTGTATCGTGCTAGCAAACTATAACATATAAATCGTTAGAAAAAACATGAAACTAGAGAGAGGAACCGAGCTCGACGCCATGATGGCTGCAAGACAGCTGGGCTCCGCCACCCACCCCGCCCAAAATAACGACAAACACTATGCAAATATTATAAATATATACAACACACCAGCAAAGTAACAGGATAAAACGTTTTATTAAATAACTATTTACATGGAACCTACTGCAACATGAAAACAACACTTCTAATTGCTTCTTAGTAGTTTCAATTCTGAAATTGAACACCCAGTACATCCAGAGGCCATGTCCGACAAGTTGTGTGGGGGGATGCCTTGCTAATGCCGCCACCCCCACCACCTTCTGTAGGAAGGACCCTGGATATCCTTGGTCCCTGAGAGGCTTCGATGTTCCTGCCTTGCACAAATGTCATAAGTTCTGGATGTTGAGAGCCATACTTCAGGGTCCGACAAGTTGTGTGGGGGGATGCCTTGCTAATGCCGCCACCCCCACCACCTTCTGTAGGAAGGACTCTCGATATACTTGGTCCCTGAGAGGCTTCGATGTCCCTGCCTTGCACAAATGTCATAAGTTCTGAATGTTGAGTGCCATACTTCAGGGTCCAAGAAACGTGGACTCGGAGGGGGCGCTTGGCTCCTGCCCCCTCCCCAAGTCTTGTTCCCCTGGTATGGCCTAAGATCGCCCCTGACATAGGCGGCCGGCTCCCGGGGTCAGGCGGAACTTCTTGCCTTTTGATGCCTCTTCCATTCTGGACCTTGTCCCACAATCCGTTTGACCTGAAGACACGTCCTGCGGTGCCCTGGTCCAACCATCACATTTACACCGTCTCACCCGCCATCCGGCTGAATTGCACCCACTCTTCCGATACAGTGACAGGCGGCTGCCACGGAGCTCAGGAAATGGCGGTCGGCTCCACAGACTTGGGCCTGGCCTGCAAGGATGGCTCTGGGCAACCCTGGAACTCGGACGCTAGACTGCTAGGGCATGAGCCCCATTCCCAAAAGCGTCCCGTCAGCCTTGAAGATTCTACAAGAGTCACCGAGGCCCCCGACTCCTGCAGACTTCTGGTGGGGAGCGACTGCCATGATTGCTTGCGGAATGGCCACGACGTAGCCACGGGGTGCTCTCATGCGACGCCAGCTTCAGTCTGAAACATCCAGAAACACTGTAGACTACCAATTCGATCAGTTCCGGTGGAGCCCCAACGACGTATCGCGTTCTTGCGTAATACGTCATATGACGCGCCGCATTAGCGCACCCGGAAGTGCTCCGGTGAGCGAGGCGTGAAGCGCAGCTTCCCGGAAGCAATGCGGAGCGCGTAACGTAAGCAATTACATTTCAGTTGGTTCTCCCTCACAATATTTTCAATGTCACATAAAAGTCACCCATCACCCACTGCCATCTCTGGCTGTTTCCATGGTAACACCTCATTCTGCACCTGGCTGAAGGCACAGGTCAAAAGTTCATATCTCAACGTTCTACAGCAAAGTAACAACACTGTTTTCCCTCCAGAAACACCTGCCAATCCACAGCTCTGTTACATGTCTTTTTTTTTCACACCCAATAGTACTTTTCGTTTAACATAAACATTAACATGCAACGTACTGTTCAATCTCCACTTGTTACAATCAACCAATCATTTTTATTTTTTAAACCACACCCAGCCTCTTCCTTTTTCTTTATTTAGAATTTCAACTTCTAACTACCATTCCACTTCCAGAACCGATCGGAGGACGACTACAAATCCCTTGAAAATGAAGGTCTGGCTAATAGGACACAGTTATATTCACTGGAGTGAAAAATATGCAGTAAGCAGACGAATTTGCAACCTCAGCTTACCAAATGTACACATAACATGGATTTCCAAAAGAGGATTGAAATGTCACCAATTAATTCCATTGGTGAAAACTTTTATGCATCTCCCAGAACCAGACCTTATAATTGTGCACTGTGGTGGGAACGATCTAGGCACAATCACTGGGGTAGGTCTGGAAATGCTACTAAAAGACACCTTTCGACAATTGATGACACTTTTTCCTCGATCTGCCTTGGTATATTCCAATATATGCCAAAGACAGAAATGGAATTGGTCCAATCACCATTGTGCACAATTTGAGAAAGCAAGGAGACATGTAAATAAATCTGTTTCTGCGTTCCTCAGAGATTATAGCATGGGTTCTATTTACCACAACAACTTGCGATACCACATGCAAGACGTCTATAGGAGAGACGGTGTTCATTTCACGAATGAGGGAAACAGAATCTTCCTCTGCAACATCAGGCTCTGCATTGGTACTTACTTATAAATGCAGAAAACACTCAATTAACACAAGGGCTCTTTTCAGAGCCACCTTATTTCTAAGCACTCAAACTTCTGATTTACCTCCACTTTCACACTCTTGTAAATAGGTGTGCGCGACCCCCGTATTTTTTTTCGGGGGAAAATTATATCTTTTCGCGTTTAAGGGCCTTACTACACACCCTGAGAAAACCTACGCAGGAAGACAATCTCTACCTTCTCCCCTTTCCATGTTTCAACGCTTTGAAATGAACAATATATTTACTCGCAGTGACAAAATGGCGGACAAAACTTCCTGATTTCCTTCGAATCGAACGTTAACAGACGTCAAGCAGCCAAAAAAAATCCGCTCACGCGCAGCCGCTTGGGTGCGCGCACGTGTGCGCGCCTATAGATATATAATTGACTTTAACTTTAATTTTCTCAACAACTACTGAACGGATTTACACCATTCCAAAAAAAGCGTAATCTGCGAACAAGACTCTACAGTTTTGGCAAATTTCTTATAAATTCATTCACCCGTTCGAACTGTAGCCGAGTCTAAAGGTCCTATGGAAAATAACATTGAGAAAACACGTTTTGGGACCCCCCTTATATCTCAGCCCCCACTTGACCAATCCCCCCCAAACTTTCAGGGAAGGAGTGCAGCGAACCTAGCCATCTTCTTTGAGAAATTCGCAAAGACTCATCCACCAGGGCCAAAGTTATTCCAAATAGAATGTTGAGGATTTCCTATGGAAAACAATCCTAACTATAACTACCTACTGGCGACCGCCAGTAGGTAATATATATATATATATATATATATATATATATATATATATATATATATATATATATATATATTACCTACTGGCTATCGCCAGTAGGTATATATAGTTAGAATTTTTTCCCTATGGGACTTTTGAAAATTCTATGTCTAATAACTTTGGCGTTTGTGGACGGAATCGGCTGAAATTTTCAGGAAAATGCTGAATGGATTTGCACGAAACTTGGCAAAATTGTAGGGACTGTTAGCCCGATGTGCCTTTGCTAGGTCTCAATATATGTGCTCCAGTAGTTTTTGAGAAATTAACGTTCAAACCAAGATATATATCTGTAACAGCGCTCTGGGCAGCGATCCGGTCCGCTTACTTTTCGCTTATCGGAACTTTGCGCGCAGAAAGCTGATTGGCTCTCCGGTGTCTGTCAACATTCTAAACAGTCCGGAGCGGACGCCATCTTGTCTCTCGGTAGGATCGAGAGAGAAGAAGAGGTGGAAAACGAAGGGGGAATTTAATGAAAGGGGGCAAGGTATCCCCCTCTTGACCCCCTAGGAATGTTGTTGGGGTTATTAAAGGGTCCCGTGGGGAAAATAAAAAAAAAATGATTTTTCACGGTAGAAGCGCGGCCGCGAACTGGTAGCGAAACGGGAATTCGCCATTTTGTGCTTCGTAAATTAAATTACTAGTTATAAGTGGGTGCGGGAGACGTATCCTAATCCCCTATGTTTCCTGAGGGTGGGTGAGGAGGCTGATATATGTTGATACATCTCTTCCAGCGGCTGTGCGTGAGCTTTTTTTTTTTTTTTGCTGCGTGACAGTCCGGAGCGGCCGCCATCTTGTCTCTCGGTAGGATCGAGAGAGAAGAAAAGGTGAAAAACTAAGGGGGAATTTAATGAAAGGGGGCAAGGTATCCCCCTCTTGACCCCCTAGGAATGTTGTTGGGGTTATTAAAGGGTTCCGTGGGGAAAATAAAAAAAAAATGATTTTTCACGGTAGAAGCGCTTCACGGGCCGCGAACTGGGCCGCAAACTGGTAGCGAAACGGGAATTCGCCATTTTGTGCTTCGTTAATTAAAGTACTAGGTATAAGGGGGTGCGGGAGACATATCCTAATCCCCTATGTTTCCTGAGGGTGGCTGAGGAGGCTGATATATGTTGATATATCTCTTCCAGCGGCTGCGCCATCTTGCCTTTTTTCGAATGCCACAATTTTGTCGTGCACGGCAGCCATTTTAGATGCCAGGCTGGTTCCAGGCTATCACCTAACCCTGCGGATGTAGTTTATGGCCCCAGCTGTAGAGAATTCAGACATGCCAATCCTCCTGATTCAGGCGTGTGAGTACTGATTTCAGTGCTAGTCTCCCGCCTCCCGATTTCTGCAAGCAAAAACCCGGGGGCATATTACGAACAACTAGCGATAATTTTTGTCTCTAACTTGTTTAGAGACAAAAATTATCGCCGCACATCGGCGATTTTTATCGCAGATAAACCTTGCTATTATCGCAGAAAAGTCAGCGATATTCATGTATTATCGACCTAATGCTCTTAGCCATGTTATCCACCTCCCATTGAAAACATGGCTAAGAACTGCTCAGGGCAGGTGTTAGATTTTGGAGATATTCGCGCTTAGCGCGAATATCTCCAAAAGTTGGTAATAGAAGGTAGCGATGTTAGGGACTGTTTCCAGTCGCTAACATCTTGGCACGCCACTTTGCATGTCATTAGTGATAAGTATCACTGACATGCAAAGCGGGGCCCAAGATGGTCGCTATCTCCTTTTAGCTGTCACTAACTGGTGTTAGCGACAGCTTGATAATAGGGAAATAATTTTATCTCCGCTTTCATGGTTTTTAAAGCCAAAAAAGCGGAGATAAACCCCCTTGATAATATGCCCCACGATTCCTTGGGGGTTTCAGCTGACAGGGCTTGGTATTGTGTTACATGGTAATTTTTCCATGAAACGTAAGAGGGTCGATGCAGGGGTTCTAGAAGAGGTGATAAACCATTTAAGCCTCATGAACAAGCGCATGGTCTTTTAAAGATTTGTGAAGTACTCGGGGCGGCGGTGTGTGTGTGCCCTCTTTCAGGAGCGGGCGGGGGGGCACTGCCAGCAACTTGCCAGGTCAGGTAGTGTTCAACACGTGCATCACCCTTTCTCTGCCTGCTATTGCGCTCCATGCTTCGGAAAGGTAAGAAAAAGAACGTGCATTTGAGTTTGAAATGTCCGATCCTGCAGCAGCACACTTCCAAAGCCCACACATGACAATTACCCGATTCAAGGCCCCATTCACCCGTTTTTAAAAAAATAGATAACACTCCAACAAAGTAAGGTTATAAAACTTTATTAACTACTAACTTTAACAAACGGAACAAAAACTAAAAACATTTAAACATTTCTCAACACAAAAAGCAACAATGGTTAGAAGCTGTCTTTTGTGCGAATAGTCCCAAGGCAGCACAACGTGCAGAGTTCTGGACGGCACCCAGGTGATGTCGCCTGGGTGCCGCACTGGTTTAGGGATCCTACAATGCTGCTCCGAAAATTGGCGTGGGGCGTCCCGGGTGGGGCGGGGGGAGGCCTCGTCAGTAGCGGTCTGTTGTGCGAATAGTCCCAAGGCAGCACAACGTGCAGAGTTCTGGACGGCACCCAGGTGATGTCGCCTGGGTGCCGCACTGGTTTAGGGATCCTACAATGCAGCACAGAAAAACAGCGTGGGGCGTCCCGGGTGGTGCGGGGGGAGGCCTCGTCAGTAGCGGTCTGTGTCCAGTGTCACATGGCTGACACAACATGTACGACAGGCACCCAGGTGATGTCCAGTAAACTGCCGCACTGGTTTTGGTATCCTACAATGCTGCTCCGAAAATTGGCGTGCGGCGGCCCGGGGGGGGGCGTGGGGGAGCCGGCGTGAACGGGCCTCCCCAGGTGGCGGCCATCTAGCTGAGTTGCGCTCGCTCTTGCGGCCACAGCGTCTCGCTCACCATGTTGTTGAGTTGCTCCCACTCTTGCAGTGCAGCGATAGGCGGCTGCCACATGGCTCTTAAAATGGCGGACGGCTCCTCGGTTTTGGGCCTGGTCCACTGAAATGGCCCTGGGACACTTTGGAACTCGGACGCTTGCCTGCTAGGGCTTGGGCTCCATTCTCGAAAAGCGTCCCCTCAGCCGTGAAGATTGTATAAAAGTCTTGGGGGCCCCCGACTCCCGCAGGCTTCCGGTGGGGAGCGGCTGCCATGATTGCTCGCGGAATGACCACGACGGAGCCACGAGATGGTGGTGCTCTCATGCTGACGCCAGCTTCAGTCTGAATGATCCAGAAACAAGGTGGGGCTTTCATCGTTTGGGAAAAAAAAATGTTCTAAACCAATGAAAAGTGTTATTTTTAGGTCATATGACCAAGCCTTCCATCTTTAGGAAACCAAAAGTAAAATGAACCAATGAAAAGTTTTATAAACAAGTCACATGACCTGTTATGCGACATAGGGCTACAAAAAGCGTAGAAAATCCGTTGGCACGTGAGGCGGCGTCAGTAGCGGACCGATGTGCGAATAGGCCGAAGGCAGCACAACGCGCCGAGATCCGGATGGCACCGAGGTGGTGTCCAGCAAATTGCCGCACTGGTGTGGCCATCCTACAATGCTGCGCCGAAAGACGGCGTGTCCAGCTGAATTGCGGTCACTGTTGCGGTACAGTGACTCGAACGCGCCGAGATCCGGATGGCGCCGAGGTGGTGTCCAGCAAATTGCCGTACTGGTGTGGCCATCCTACAATGCTGCGCCGAAAGACGGCGTGTTCAGCTGAGTTCCGGTCACTCTTCCGGCACAGTGACTCGAACGCGCTGAGATCCGGATGGCACCGAGGTGGTGTCCAGCAAGTGTGGCTGCACTGGTGTGGCCATCCTACAATGCTGCGCCGAAAGTCGGCGTGGGGTGCCCCGTTGGCTTATGAGGTGATGTCAGTAGTGGACTGATGTGTGAATAGGTCGGAAGCAGCACAAGGCGCCAAGATCCGAATGGCAAGTCCTGGATGTTGAGTGCCTCAGTTGAGATTTCTGAGCAGTGCTTGTAGGACTGTCTGAAGCTTATTTGCACCTGCTGCAGCTTCACTAGGTCCGGCGGAACTTTTTGCCTTTTCCTTTCTGCTTCTTTTCCTACAATGCGTTTCATCTGAAGACACGACCAGGTCCCTGAATGTGTGCAGGGGGACGCTATTGATTGAATGAACGCGCCGAGATCTGGATGGCACCGAGGTGGTATCCAGCAAATTGCCGCACTGGTGTGGCCATCCTACAATGCTGCGCCGAAAGTCGGCGTGGGGTGCCCCGTTGGTTTATGAGGTGATGTCAGTAGCGGACCGATGTGTGAATAGGTCGGAACCAGCACAAGGCGCCCTGCACTGTTGAGCCTTTTTCAATGTCTGTTTTTTGTTGTTTCCCCTCCATCAAAAACAAAACAAAAATACAAGGCGCCAAGATCCGAATGGCAAGTCCTGGATGTTGAGTGCCTCAGTTGAGAGTTCTGAGCAGTGCTTGTAAGACTGTCTGAAGCTTATTTGCACCTGCTGCAGCTTCACTAGGTCCGGCGGAACTTTTTCCTTTTCCTTTCTGCTTCTTTTCCTACAATGCGTTTCATCTGAAGACACGACCAGGTCCCTGAATGTGTGCAGGGGGATGCTATTGATTGAATGAAAATGGCGGCTTGACACAAAGCTGACTCAAGCGTTACTGTTGGTGCTATACAGACAAAAATTGGTTTTCAGTTTGTACATTCTTCAGGTTTTTTTTTTCCATCCAAGTCTGATTGAGAGTTTGTAGAAAAATGGCTTCAGATTTTCCACATACTACTCTTCAACATTCTTCCTAAATGTAACAATGTGAAACTCACTAGGAGAACGGCTGTTTCTGTTTCCTTTCAAAATGCTGCCACCAATATTTTCTGAATGGAAGACACCATCTTGTAGCATAAAGGGCCGAAAGGGGTTCTGGTCTGGCCGATGGTTGGTGGAGACATTTTGACTATATCTTGGACCTGCCCGGCCTCGCCCAAAATGGCGCCGGTATAAATGGGACTCGTAACTCTTTGCCCGCAAATGTATATCTAGAAAATGTTATTGTAAGTGGCCCTGTCGTATTTTAATTACAAAATGTACGTCCACCGATTCCGCAACTGTTAGACACCTTTGTTCTTGTCACCTAATGGCCCGCTCGTTACGTTCTTCTACAGTGTAAATGTCTCCTCATCATATACGATTTCAGTTTGCTCCGTGGCCGGCCCACGTGGTTATAGGCCCGTATTTGTATACTGACATTTTCACAATAAAGGTTTTTAAAACAAAACACGGTAGTAGTATTTTCATTTGTAAAGTTTTTACTTTTAGTGACTGTTTTCGAATCAGTAAAAGGCAAGTGAAATAAAGCAGTCCAATTACATGACGGATAAAAGGTATAATATGTAGGAACGCAGTAAAGATAAATGGTCAAGGGCAGTTGTGTTTTTCATGTCTGCAACATAAAGTGATCGATAAGAATCTGATAATCAGGCGTATCGGCGACTAAGACAGCAGGCCGAATCTCTTTTACTAAACGGCTCCGTCATGGAAGGAAGAAACGCCCTTTTTCTCGAAAAAGGAATATATTTTACTTGCAAGACAGTTGTAAATTTTCCGGGAAAGTACATTAGCCTGGAATATTATAACATATGTTTGAAAAAAAAATATTGTTCGAAAATAATAAAAAGCGTAATTTTTAGGTCATATGACCAAGCTTTTCATCATTAAATTAACAAAAGTAAAATGAACCAATGAAAAGTTTTATTAACAAGTCACATGACCTGTTATGCTTACGTTACGCGCTGCGCGCCGCGCCTCGGATCACTTCCGGGTGCGCTAACGCGGCGTGTCATAAAACGCATTACGCGACAACGTAGGTCAAGAATATAGTCAAAATGTCTCCACCAACCAGCGTTCGGAACACAACCCCTTTCAGCAGTCCAAAAAGTTCTGTTAAATGACAACAGAGGGGACAGGCAACAAGAACCATCAGTCAAAGAGGGGAGGGCAAGTTCTTCTCTTCCGGGTCATGTTGGGGCGCTACCGGAACTGATCGAATTGGTAGTCTACAGTGTTATTGGATGTTTCAGACTAAAGCTGGCGTCAGCATGAGAGCACTACCATCTCGTAGCTCCGTCGTGGCCATTCCACGAGCAATCATGGCAGCCGCTCCCCACCAGAAGCTTGCGGGAGTCGGAGGCCCCCAAGACTTTTGTAGAATCTTCACGGCTGAGGGGACGCTTTTCGAGAATGGGACCCAAGCCCTAGCAGACAAGCGTCCGAGTTCCTAGGTGTCCCAGGGCCTTTTTAGTGGACCAGGCCCAAAACCGAAGAGCCGGCCGCCATTTTGAGAGTCCTGTGGCAGCCGCCTATCGCTGCACCGCAAGAGCGGGCGCATCTCAACTACATGGTGAGCGAGACGCTGTAGTCGCAAGAGCGGGCGGAAAACAGCTGAATGGCGGAAGAGGCACAGTGTAGCAAAAGCGGGCGGAATGGCAACTAAAACGATAAAGGGGCGCCCCACTACAGCTTGTCTTCAGGTCAAACGGATTGTGGGACAAGGTCCAGAATTGAAGAGTCATCAATGGGCAAAAAGTTCCGCCGGACCCCGGGAGCCGGCCGCCTATGTCGGGGGCGATCTCAGGCTACACCAGTGCTATAAGACTTGGGGAGGGTGTCGGAGCCAAGCGTCTTCTCCGAGTCCATGGCCATCACACCGCCCCTCAGGGGCCTCCGTCAAGCTGTTTAGGAAGGTAACATATCACATTGTTTTCTAATGCAGTCAGGTCCACAAACGACACTCACTTACTTTGAGAATAGTGAAGCTGCAGTAGGTGGAAATAAGCTTCAGACAGTGTTACAAGCGCTGCTCAGAACTCTTAACTATGGCACCCAACATTCAGAACTTATGCTATTTGAGAATGGTAGTGACATCGAAGCATCTCAGGGACCAAAACCATTAACGTACTTTCACGTATGAAAATCTTACTTGGGGAGGGGGCAGGAACGAAGCGTCCCCTCCCAGTCAGCGCCACCACACCGTATGTTGAAAATCTGAAGCCATCGTTCTACAAAGTCAACCAAACTTGGATTGAAAAATCTAGAAAAATGTACAAACTGAAAACCAGTTTTGGTCTGCATAGCATCAGTAACAACGCTTGAGTCAGCTTTGTGTCAAGCCGCCATTTTGATTCAACAAAGCACAGGCATTGAAAAAGGCTGAAATTCAGAACTCTAAACTATGGCACCCAACATCCAGGAGCTTGCTATCCGGATCTTGGAGCCTTGTGCTGTTTTCGATCTATTCACACATCGGTCCACTACTGACATCATCTTATAAACCAACGTTATGTAAATAGTTTTTTAATAAAATGTTTTACCCTGTTTCTTTGCTGGTGTGTTGTCTATATTTTTAATATTTGCATAGGGTTTGTCGTTATTTTGTGCGGGATGGGTGATGGAGCCGAGCTGTCTTGCAGCCCTCATGGTGTGGAGCTCAGTTCATCTCACTATTTTCGTATTTCTCAAGAAGGGTTGTTCCTAATATTTCTATTTTAGCGAGGTCAAAAAGAGATCCAATTAGTGGCCTACTGATTTTGCTCGATTACTTTTATTTTTTTACACGATTTTTCACTATCTGCAAAGACTAAACAGAGAATTGCGACTTTGTGCTTGTTTGTAAATAGAGAATGATCCAAAGAGAACCAATTCTAAAACAGTAAATGCTTGGACAACAATCAATCAAATGGAGAGACAAGGAGGCACGACGGATTACAACGGGGTAAAGGCCTGCGTTAACTACCCTTCAGTATCTGCAAAGAGAGAGTACTACTAAGGCAAAAGAGGGGAGGGGGGGGGGCAGCGTTCAAAGCACATCAGCGTGCATAAATACGAAAATGTTTTTATCTATCACGTACTTGACATTTTAAAGCTTTTCATATTTGCTATTAAAAAACCAATGAAATTCACAGAATAAACCATAGGTTATAGTGGATATATAGTTAGGAATTTGCATTTACAAAACCTTGAAAATTCAATGAAAAAACCATAGGTTATAGGCCATATATAGTTAGGAATTAGCATTTACAAAACCTTATTTTACTCGCATAAAACCATTGAAATTCCATATATAGTTAGCTAACTATAAGCGCTAACTATATATCGCGCACCCGCAATCCACTGCTGATGATGTCACATATTACATCATTCATGACATGGTCAGTGACATCACTGATGACATCACTGATGACATCTCAAATGACATCACTGATGACAACTCAAATGATATCAATGATGACATCTCAAATGACATCACTGATGACATCACTGATGACAACTCAAATGACATCACTGATGACATCTCATTTGTCATCACTGATCACATCACTCATGTGATAATACAATGAACCTCTTCAGACTCTAATATAACCTTACATACACTCAGTGTAAACAGACACTCACAGACTGTCACTCATCCATGGAGTTACTCACACACCTAGTCAGTCATGCAAAGAATCAATCACACCTCCATTTCCTCAACTATACAGTTATACACATCTTACTTATTCAAACATATAATAACACATATTTACTCTCTTATATAATCCCTGATACAAGCTCACAGTGATCGATACAGCCACTCACACATTCACTGGCTCTTATGTTCAGTTATTTATATATCTCAACTCTCACATGTATTGTGTTTTACATACGTACTTACTTGCACATGTAGCAATGAGAAATCCATTCACTCACCAACACACCCATGCACAGTCAACCGCCCATATAGCTGTTTCCACGTGCACTTTTGAAACCATACATCTAGTGAATCAACTGCTCACACATCTATGCACAGAGTCACGCACCTCCCAGCCACCCACACACACACTCAGCCTCCCATTCAAATATTTGGGCAACCAATCAATAACCCATATGGCCACTCTTATAGCTACTGATCAACACATGCAGCAGCTTACACAACAACAAACATACTGATGCACGAATTAAGACAGTTTAGTCACTAACCCATGTACTCAGTGAGACACATTTAATCACTCACTCATACAGTCAGTCATGCACCTACTAAATTCTTCATCCAGACACTTATACATCCACTCATTCTTCAATATGTAAGACATATTTTAACTTTACAGAAACATACAGTCACTGGATGTTGTGATCAGTGATGTCATCAGTGATGTCACTGACCATGTCATGAATGATGTAATATGTGACATCATCAGCAGTGGATTGCGGGTGCGCGATATATAGTTAGCGCTTATAGTTAGCTAACTATATATGGAATTTCAATGGTTTTATGCGAGTAAAATAAGGTTTTGTAAATGCTAATTCCTAACTATATATGGCCTATAACCTATGGTTTTTTCATTGAATATATATATAGATATATATATATGCATATATTTCCTACTGGCGGTTGCCAGTAGGTAGTTATAGTTAGGACCTATTTTCCATAGGAAAGCCGCAACATTCTATTTGGAATAACTTTGGCGCCGGTTGACGAATCTTCACGTAATTTACGAACTAATGACCAGGTCCACTCTTCTCCTATCCTGAAAGTCTCGGGTGATTCGTCAAGCGGGGGCCGAGAAAAAAGGGAGTCTCATAATGTGTTTTCCCAATGCAATTTTCCATAGGGACCTTTAGCCGCAGCTACAGCCCGAACTGCTGAACGGAATGACACCAAATTTGGCAAAGAGGTAGTCCTCATTTCAGACTTGTGCCTTTTGCTTAAATAGTGTCAATCTGTTCAGTAGTTTTTTAGATATTAAAGGAAAAAAGTACATATATATCTGGGTTGGAGCCTAACCACACATCTCATTGTGAGATCAGATTGGCTGTCAGCACTTCATCCAAGAAGTGTTGGGAGCCATCGTTGGACCAATATACATGATAGCCCCTCATTAAAAAGCATTGCAGTCAATAGAAGGTTTTAAGACTTTAGTTACATTATAAATAATTTGTTGATGGTACCATACTCATTTTAGTAATTGTGGTATGTTCTAAGGTGATTTTACCATGTGAAAAAGACTTCTTCTGGGATATCATGAATCATGTTTGAGAGAAAACTATTTTCTCATGCTTTTCCCACAGAGGGTTGGAAGGTGCTCCAGAAGCTAAAATGAGAGCATATTTTCTGTAAATTCACATTATCTTTCTCAGTCATGTGATAATGACGTCTGACATTCACAGTAAAAACATGTACATCCAACAAGGGCAGCTACTGTCAGTTGACTCCTTTGTGTTCTACTGCAGCTTCCCAGAGTGTTCTAAAGAACAACTAGAGAGCTAACAGCCTTACTATTGACAAAATTATGGCAAACCTGAGGCCATCTTGATAGGAATAAACTGGTAACACTTAAAACATTTAATTTAAAAAGGAATACAATGAGGGGGTTCATGTTGTCCTAGAAATGATGGTTAGTGCTGTAGGAAGAAAAATTAGGACATGTTTTAAGTGAGATCTCAAATATCTTCCTGTTATATTTCAACAGAAGCAGTCAGGCAGTGGATTCCTTTGTGTTTTACTGCAGCTACGCAGAGTGTTTTAAGAACAACTAGAGTGCTAACAGTCTTACTTATGACAAAATATGGCACACCTGAAGCCATCTTGATTGGAATAAACTGGTAACACTTAAAACATTTAATTTAAAAAGGAACAAAATAAGGGGGTTTATTATGTCATAGAAATTATGGTTAGTGCTGTAGAAAGGAAAATTAGGACATGTTTTAAGTGAGATCTCAAATATCTTCCTGTTATATTTCAACAGGAGCAGCCTGTCAGTTGATTGCTTTGTGTTCTACTGCAGCTTCCCAGAGTGTTCTAAAGAACAACTACAGGGCTAACAGCCTTACTAATGACAAAAGTATGGCACACCTGAAGCCATCTTGATTGGAATAAACTGGTAACACTTAAAACATTTAATTTAAAAAGGAATAAAATGAGGGGGTTCATTTTGTCCTAGAAATTATGGTTAGTGCTGTAGAAAGAAAAATTAGGACATGTTCTAAGTGAGGTCTCAAATATCCTCCCAGTTATATTTCGACAGGAGCAGCCTGGCAGTTGATTCCTTTGTGTTCTACTGCAGCTACCCAGAGTGTTCTAAAGAACAACTAGAGCGCTAACAGTCTTACTTATGACAAAATTATGGCACACCTGAAGCCATCTTGATTGGAATAAACTGGTAACACTTAAAATATTTAATTAAAAAAGGAACAAAATGAGGGGGTTAATTTTTTCATAGAAATTATGGTTAGTGTTGTAGAAAGAAACATTAGGGCATGTTTTAAGAGCGATCTCAAATCCTCTTCTATTTAATTTGAAAATTCTGACATGCAGACTGAACAATCACTTTCAATACCAGCAGTAGACTTTCAGTTAACTCCCTGGTGAGCACTACCCCCTACACTACTCAAACACCACTGCACTACCCTAAACCCTAAAACACTACCCCCAGCACGAGCCCGTACACTACAAAACCACCACGGCACTACCCTAAACCCTAGAACACTACCCCCTACAGTAGACAAACACCACTGCGCTTCCCTGAACGCTAAAACACTACCCCCAGCATGACCCCCCTATACTACCTAAACACCACTGCACTACCCTAAACCCTAAATCTACCGCCAGCATGACCCCCTACACTACCCAAACACCACTGCGCTCCCTTGAGCCACTGGGCTGATGAGCTCTTGGAGATGCACCTGTGCGCCAAGGAGAGGTGCAGAGACCTGAGAGGATTGTGGCAGCTTTCTCAGCAAACCCCAGAAGAATTTTGTTTTAACTCTACTGATGAAGGATATAATCTACATTACCTTTGGATTTTCCCTTCGCGTGTGAGGAGAGAGACAGACTTTCGTTGCCTCCAGCCCTGCTAACTCTGCTACCTTTCGCGACACCCGCTTCGCGGGTGCCGCTCATCTGCCCTGTGACCCTCTGCTCCCTGGTGTGAGCGGCTCCACAGCCGGTGGAGAGATAACGCGCTCCCAGGTCGAGTTAACTTAAAAGTGCACAGTGCGTGGAGCCTACCGGGGGACTGCGAGGACCAGCAGCCCCAGCTCTTCACAGCTGCTGCCTCTTCCCCCGGCGGCCACGCCCCCAGCCTTCAGCCTTATCAACGCCTGGGTTTGTCTGCTGAGTGGGTGCCTTTGGATTTTCCCTTCGCGTGTGAGGAGAGAGACAGACTTTCGTTGCCTCCAGCCCTGCTAACTCTGCTACCTTTCGCGAAACCCGCTTCGCGGGTGCCGCTCATCTGCCCTGTGACCCTCTGCTCCCTGGTGTGAGCGGCTCCACAGCCGGTGGAGAGATAACGCGCTCCCAGGTCGAGTTAACTTAAAAGTGCACAGTGCGTGGAGCCTACCGGGGGACTGCGAGGACCAGCAGCCCCAGCTCTTCACAGCTGCTGCCTCTTCCCCCGGCGGCCACGCCCCCAACCTTCTTGTACTTCATCGGCCTCAGCACCAATGCGACGAGGGACGCGCGCGGGACGGAGCACGGGGCGAAGACCGGGCAAAGAGCGGGCCGTTTGAGGCCGTTCGAGTACGTGAGAGTCCGGTCCGGGCCCCCCCTCTTTGCCTGTATCCAAAGGTCTTTGAACCATTAGTAAAATGTGTACACGGGAAACCAGGAGCAAAACTTCTTCACTAGCTGCATCCGGGGCTGTTAAAGGCCCTATTGACACTTACTTTGCTAAAGCTGGCTCCCTTTTGATTGAGGAAATCGAGGTTCTGGAGCGCAGAATTTCACAAGAAATAGACTGGGTAAGGAGATCTTCAATGGGCCCTATGGTCCAAGCTAGAACCCCAGAAAACAGATCTGGTCTTCCAAACAGCCATAGCACAGACCAGGCAACATGTCCACTCCCAGTCACTAATCCCACCAACCCCGAGCTCACTATTGAGGCCCCGAGTGACTTTGAGGACATGAGCCTTATGGCCCTACCTAATACCCAAATTCCCCAGCTCATAACCACAGAGAACATTGAGACAGCCAAAGTTGTAGGAACCAACTTAGATAGCAATAGGGGTACTAGGGAAGGGGCTATTCCTAAAAAGAAGCAGGGGCCTCAAAATAAAGATCATAGGACCAAAACTCCGAAATCCAAGCAAGTCAGAGGCAAAAGGGAGAAAGGTGCTTCCTCTGACCCTATGGTGAATATATCAGGACCGCCATCTCCCCCTAGAATGATCAATTCAACCTCACTACCACAACTCAACAGCAACGCACCATTAGACACTACCTCAGACGACATCACTTTAGAGGATATAGGCACACTATTTAGGTCTCTGCTGAGCCCCCTTGAGGCAAGACTTATCAAGATCGAAGCTAGACTAGTCAGCATCGAAAAGGCAACCGTGCAACTTGCCGACTCAAGGAAAATTGTTAACAGTGGGACCAAAACAACAAGAGAGGGACCAGGACCAAAATCCACCAAAGGCAATGGTCCTCCCACAACAATAATTAATAATCCCCCACAAACTAATCCCAAACCCTCACAACCTGCACCAATCAACGCTCCGGCATCACTAGTTGTAAACAAGGCCCCTATCCCTACCCAACAAATGGCAACTGCTACCCCAAAATCAACCCTTCCACTGAAAGATAATATTCCACCTCCGGCTAAAGCTAAGAGAGATCCTCCTACTACTGGAGAGAAACCTAATACTACTCCCAAACCTAAATCCATAAACCTCCCCCCAGAAGCAGCACCCTACACTCTAGTCTGGCGGGGGTTCCTGAACTAAATTCCACCACATTTGAATCCACCACTTCACTCAAAAACAAAGTAATCAACTGGCTCTCTGTAAACAGACCGCTACCGAGAGGAACTACTAGCGATATATCCATGGCTAGGAGGGCAACGTGGGTGGGCTACACTAAGAAATCCATTAGAGGTGACTGTATTCTGGTCACCTTCAGAGATCCGAATACAGCCGCATGTATCTGTACCTGTGCTGCTGATGAGGATTTTGCTAGCACCATCCAACCATTACCCCTCTCATTTTTTTACCCCTCAAATCTGTATAACCTTGAGGACCACAGGTGGAGGTACCACCAGGAGTTGCTGGAGGGTTGGGAAAACTGTCACAGGGAGAACAACAACTATCCGTCACACAGGGAAAGACCAACAGAGCAGTTCCCTACATATGGGGATGAGGCCGGCTGGGAAACTGTCATAAGAAGGAGGGGGGGAGGTGGTGGACACAGGAGGGGAATTCCAGGGCCACATAGAATACACTACCCCGCCTATTTATCTACCCATAACCGATACAGCAGTCTTGAAATGGTAGACTGACATGCGGTTGATGAGGGGAGCGCAACTCAAATATCTCCCACAAACGAGCCCAAATTTGCCACAGCTGCTGATACTTATTTTGTAGCACCTGGCACAGTTGATCCCAGACAGGTCCCAAGTGTTACGCCTTCCTCTCCTTCCCCTGACAACAGACCCAAGGGTACGTTCCTCGTCCCCACAAATCCACGGCCGCCCCACGAGTGTACTACTACCAACTCGGTTTTTATGGGCACGGCCTCCACCCAACCACTAGAAATAACAGTGATTTCTTGGAATGTGGCAGGCCTTGCTAGCAAAATAGATTGCACAGAATGGGGTACATACATCAGATCAAAAAATATAATTCTTCTACAAGAAACTTGGGCGCGCGAAGAAACAGCATTCCCGGGTTTTGCCTCCTTCTTTAAAGCAGCTAAATGAGGGGGAAGGGGTAGGCCATCTGGGGGACTAACTACATGGGTAGCCACGGACTTAGGTTGCCAAGCTACTTATTTAGAGACCGCTTCAGATGATCTATTGGCTGTCTCACTTGAGTGGCCGGACTCATCGAAGATGCTAGTAATCAATATCTACTCAAGGCCGGTTCCAATGCACAAAGAATCTGGCACAGTGGATGAGCTAGCCAAGCTCTTAGAAGGAATCCCAAGCGAACTTGCTTGCCTGGTAGGAGGCGATTTCAATGCTCAATATGAACCACTGCCTGGGCTACGTGATGGTCCTTCCCTGGAGGAAGATTCATATTGGCTTATACCTGAGACGGTGGCACCACCCCCACAGGCCTGGACTCCTTTAGCCCTACAGATAACTGCCCTCACCCTCAACCTTGGTTTGAGGGCATGCAACGGTCGTACCAAATCAGACACACCAAGTACCCATACTTTTAATAAACCCGGCAGCGAATCCAGATTGGACTATATTATGGTCAAACTGTTTATGTGGCCAGCAATAGTCGACTTTAAAGTCACCCCAAGATTAGACAGTGACCACAATTCCCTGGAACTGACTTATTCCCTGCCTGGGAGAGAGGCAATAATCAATGGGTCGGACAAAGATAAAACGGGCCTCCTACTTGAAAATAATCGTAGGAAGGTCAAGTGGGAGAAACTGGCCAGCAACCCAGAACGAATATCCCGGCTATATGAAAGGATAATCCCATTACTGGAGGATGCCTTCCAGCTAGGAACTAGGGTCTTAGACGATGCTACTAGAGGAGAGCTTGCACAAATACATGCAGGCATCATCACCACCCTAGAGCAGGACCTATTCTCATCTGCAAGGCAAAGGAATGGCCCTAAACCGAAGACATCTTGGTATAATGCCGCTTGCAGGGAAGCCAAGGCCCACTTGCTACTTGCTATAAAGGAACACCATAACAAAGATGAAATCCGCGCCAGGAGAAGATCATATAAAATCCTCCTGGAGAACGCAAGGGCAGAATGGGACCACGGTTACTGGGAAAACCTCACTAATGCATTAACAACTAGAGATTCCCGTAAATTTTGGCGCGTAGTGGCGAACGGCACGGAGGACTTATCCTCCGCAATAGAGCCCAATATAGCCCCTACGGTATGGCAGACCCACTTTGAGGCCCTGTACGCAGAGGGTGGGGGTGAACAGAACAGAGATGGTCCCACAATTTCATCCTGTCCCACTAGGGTTGTTTTCACCGAAAAAGAAGTGAGGGACGCCATTAAAGGCCTAGCTGCCGGAAAAGCCCCAGGACTTGATGGGGTGCCCGGGGACCTGTTTAAGCAGGAACCCGGAATATGGGCACCCTATCTTACACTAATATTCAATGCCATTGCGGGGGGACTGGAGGTGCCCGATACTTGGAGGGGAGCAGAGGTGGTCCCAATTTACAAAAAGGGATCCCCCCTGCTCCCTTCCAACTATCGTCCTATCAGTCTAATCGACATATCCCAAAAATTGTTCGGTAGACTGATTCTGAATCGACTGCAGGCCTGGACCGAAGAAATGGAAATTTTGTCCCCTTACCAGGCAGGATTCAGGGAGGGTGTATCAACCATAGACCAAATCTTCAGGTTAAATCTCCTCTACTGGAGAACAGCTGTAATCGAGGGCGGCAGTCTATATACCATCTTTGTAGACCTACGTGCCGCCTTTGATTTGGTTCCCAGAGCGAGGCTATGGAGAGTCATGGAAGAGTTGAATGTCCCTACTGACATCCTGGCAATCCTGATGAGACTCCACCACAACAACTACGCTCGCGTAAGGTGTGGCAAAGGTGGCAAACTAACCGAAAGGTTCCCCGTTCGCAGAGGTGTGAGACAGGGTTGCGTGCTCGCACCGACCCTGTCCTGCATCTTTGTGAACGGGGTTGTTGCCCACCTAAACAGGATCCCCAACTCCGATGCCCCAAAATTGACCGGCAGCAGGGTGCCTGCAATCATGTTTGCAGACGACACCCTGCTGCTGTCTAAATCCCCCATGGGGATTCAGCGCATTTTGGACGGTTTTCTAGACTTTTGTAATGATCGGGGATTGGAAATCAACCCCCAAAAAACTAAGTTCATGATCCTGAACCCCAACCCCCAGAATCGAGCCCCACCCAGGCTAGGCACAACACAACTGGAACGTGTGCACAATATTGAATATTTGGGGATCACGTTAAACGAACATCTATCGTGGACGTCTCATCAGGCCAAAGTGACCATCAAACTGGCACAGTTGGCGGGTGGCACTATGCGCCTGGCGAACAAATCCTTTTATCGTCCACTAACCCCAATTATTCACATATATAAAACTCAAGCACGGGCGGGTGTCACATATGGGGGTGAGCTCTGGGGTCACACTCATCTCCCAAAGTTACAGTCCACCGAAAATAAATTCCTGAGACAGGTCACTGCCCTCCCCCAGAGCACTCCATTACTCCCCCTCAGATTAGATCTGGGAGTAAGACCAATAACAGAGGAGCTAGGTCTTAAACCCCTAACCTTTTGGAGGCGTCTGTGGTGCAGCCCCGATCTCTTAAATTACAGAGAGGAACTCCAGGAATTCTTGCAGCTGCGGAATGCCACGAGGATCCCGTGGCTGACCTACGTCAAGGGAAGGCTCGAGGATCTGGGCTACCCGGAACTATAGACGGATCCTTCCAACTCCTGTACAAAGATTTCAAAGAAGGTACTCGCGAGAGCATACTACGAACTGATGCTCACAAGAGCTATCAACGACAGCCGTGAAGGATCCCTGACACACTTATTCCTGAAAGCGAAAGACTCTTACTGTCTCGAAAGTACTCTTGATGCGATCTCCCCTCTGCTAACGAGGAAACTATTCTTTCAATGGAGATACGGATGCCTCCCTCTAGCATTTTTTACAGCGTCTTGGTCTCCTCGCTCCACCGTAGCAACTTGCCCTGTCTGTGCTCATCCGAAGGAGGATGAAGTTCACGCTGTTTTCTTCTGCAAGGGCTACGAGAGGAGCAGGAAACGTTGGTTAGTCCCGTTACTCAGGAACTTGGGCTTCAGATCCTTCCAACCTGCCTATAGAGTCTTAAAGACAGATCTTTCTCCTATTGTTGTCTTTGCACTTTCAAAATTTTTAACCTCCCTGTGGTTTACTCGTAGTCGCGTGCTGAAAAGACTTGTATAACAGACCCCCTGATAGACTTTAGCACAGTACACTGTACCCTCTGTTCTCCTTTTAATGTATTTTAATGTCTTAACGATTGGATCACATCATGTTTAATACGTTTTTAACTGTGTATATTTTGTTATGTATCTTTTATGATCTGTGATCGAAATAAAGATTTTTGAAACGAAACAAAACGAAAACATTACCCTTGGGGACAGGGCACCCCACAAAAACCCTTACTCTCTGATTGATTTTTTTGAGGATATAATCCAGAAACACATGTGTCTAGAGATTAACAGCACTAACCTGCACAAACTTTGGTGATACACTCTGCAAAATTTCAAGTAAGCATTTAAATTGAACTGCATTTACCAGGATGCAAAGGGGCTGACTGTGCTGGGAGGTGAAGCAGTGCGCTCCCATCCCCCTTCTGTCTAAAACACTTCCCCCTACATTACACAAACACCAGTGCACTACCCTTAACCCTAAAACACTACCCCCAGAATGAGCCCCTACACTACAAAAACACCACTGCACTAACCTAAACCCTAAACACTACCCCTACACTACACAATTACCACTGCACTACCCTAAATCCTAAAACACTACCCCCAGCATGACCCCCTACACTACACAAACACCACTGTACTACCCTAAACCCTAAAACACTACCCCCAGCATAAACCCACAAACACTACACAAGCAACACTGCACTACCCTAAACACTAAATCTTCCCCAACACAACCCCCTACACTACCCCAACACCAATTCACTACCCCAAAAACTAAATCTACCCCCAGCACAACCCCTACACTACCCAAACACCACTGCACTACCCTAAACTCTAAAACACTACCCCAGCACGACCCCCTACACTACACAAACACCACTGCACCACCCTAAACTCTAAATCTACCCCCACCATGACCCCCTATACTACACAAACACCACTGCACTACCCTAAACCCTAATTCTACCCCCAGCACGACCCCCTACACTACACAAACACCGCTGTAATACCCTAAACCTTAAAACACTATCCCCAGCACGACCCCTACACTACGCAAACACCACAGCATGACCCTAAAACACTAACCCCAGCACGACCCCCTACACTACCCATTCACAACTGTACTACCCTAAACCCTAAAACACTACCCCAGCATGACCCCCTACACTACCCAAACACCATTGCACTACCCTAAACCTTAAATCTACCACAGAATGACCCCTTACACTACCCAAACACCACTGTACTACCCTAAAGGACTACCTCAGCATGACCCCCTACACTACACAAACACCACTGCACTACCTTAAACTATAAATCTACCCCAGCACTATCCCTTACACTACATAAAAAGCACTGCAGTACCCTAAACACTAAATCTACCCCAGCACGACCCCCTACACTACACAAACACCATTGCACTGCCCTAAACCCTAAAACACAACCCCCAGCACGACCCTTACATTACATAAACACCACTGCACTTCCCAAAACCCTAAAACAATACCCCAGCACGACCTCCTACACTACCCAAACACCACTGCACTACCCTAAACCCTAAAACACTACCTCAGCATGACCCCATACACTACACAAACACCACTACGCTACCCTAAACCCTAAATCTGCCCCAGCACGACCACCTACACTACCCATTCACCACTGCCCTACCCTAAACCCTAAAACAATACCCCCGGCATGACCCCCTACACAACCCAAATACCACTGCGCTACCCTAAACCCTAAAACACTAACCCTGGCCTGACCCCCTACACTACCCAAACACCACTGCGCTACCCTAAACCCTAAAACACTACCTCCGCATGACCCCCTACACTACTCAAACACTACTGCACTACCCTAAACCCTAAAACACTACCCCCAGCACCACCCCCTACACTACCCAAACACCACTGCATTAACCTAAACCCTAAAACACTACCCCCGGCACAACCCCCTACACTACCCAAACACCACTGCCCTTTGGTGCGTTTTAAGTTGAGGAATTAAATCCTCTTCAATCTTGAGGGTCCTTGGGGGCCAAATAACCCACCAGATACCTCCAGTATGTGTAAGGGAGCTGCATTGCAGAGAGGTGTTCTGAGGCCACGCCTCTTTTTAAAACACTCTGCAACACAGCTCTGTGGTGCTTACTGGAGGTAGCTGGTGGGCTAGTTGCACCCCAGGGACCCTCAGTAGTCAAGGGGAGTTAATATCCCAACTTAAAACGCGCCACCGGTCGCGTTTGCACAGTGGTGAAGGGAGGGAGGGAACACACCCTGTGGCGCTGTTTAAGTTGGGGAATTAATTCCTTGTCAATCTTGAGGGTCTCTAGGGGCCAGCTAGCCCACCAGGTACCTCCAGTAAGTGCCACGGAGCTGCGTTGCACAGTGTTGTAAAGAGGGGCGTGACCGCTGAAGACCTCTGTGCAACGCAGCCTCCAGGCGCATACTGGAAGTACCTGGTGGGAATTAATTCTCTAACTTAAACGTGCCACAGGGTGTTTTTTCAGACATATCCGTGTAATAATACTTAATTGAACTTTCACTGCAGACCGGGGGAACTGAGAAGCGTTTGTCCCGCCTTTAGAAAAGAACCATCGTTGGCTCTGACCCGAGATACAGGCTCAGGATTGGTTGAAATAGCAGGGTCAGGATTGGTCCATGGCAATTGGCGGACCAGAGAGGGAACTTCAGGCAGGTAAGAGAAACTGTTTCTCATTTGGTTGAAATGAAAATCAGCTAAAGATTAGGATTGCCTAATGTGCACTTTAAAACATGGGCTCAGGATTGGTTGAAATAGCAGGATCAGGATTGGTCCATGGCAATTGGCGGACCAGAGAGGGAACTGCAGGTAGGTAAGACAAACTGTTTCTCATTGGCTGAAATGAAAATCAGCCAAGATTAGTATTGGCTAATGTGCACTTTAAAACAAGGGCTCAGGATTGGTTAAAGTAGCAGGATCAGGGATGGTCCATGGCAATTGGCGGACCAGGGAGGGAACTGCAGGCAGGTAAGAGAAACTTAGCCAAGGATTAGGATTGGCTAATGTGCACTTTAAAACAAGGGAAGGCAATTCTCTCTTCGTCGGCAGGGCCATGTTGAACAAGGGAATACCGTTCTCCATTTGAAATACTGGTGAGTTCTTATTAGAAGAGAGGGATATGATTAAGGTCAGCAAGGGAGATTATGAGCCATTAATAGGTTTTTCACTTTTGTTTTCGCTAAAAGATTGTAAATTCAAAGAACAAGATTGTAGAGCCAGTGATTTCAAAGGGTGAGTCAAAAATACTTTCTAGAGAATTAAAATTAATACATATATAGTGTGGTCTTTATATTGAAATAGATGTTGGTTCTCTCCTTTGAGCAAGGATATTTGAAATATATCTGAAATTGAAACAGGGTAACTAGATCACGCAGCATATACTTCACCAAGGAAGTCTGGTGAGGGATGTAGGAGAGTAGGGTCTGCTATCCTATGGTCACCCCAAATTTTTGCTTTTTGCTTCACTGGTTTCTGACTTAATATGGCTGTGGGCCTGCTAATCAGACCCACAGCCTGCTGTTCTCTCTCTAAATTACTGCCAATGCACTTTAGGTGCATTACGAATTGGAACTGGTTCACCTTATGAGCCCCTGTATTAGTGCACCCTAGGTGCCCAGGGCATAGGTGTATCCAAGGCCTACCAGGGGCTGCAGCATGTATTGTGCCACCCCTGGCCTGGCCTCCATATTTGACACAACTGGCTGATCACTCAGCTGGGGTAAGTTGGTGTAATCACCTCTTACTTAGGTACAGTATGTCTGTGCCTAACCCTAAACTGGACACATATGTTCCTATCAGCCACTCCTATGGAAGGCCTCATCAATCCTGGAGGCAGAGTGCTTGGAAATATGTGAGATGGTGCTCTAGCATGAGCTGAGCCTGTCTGCAGCTGTCGGGAACCACTCCCTAAGCTGTTCCGGGATATTGCCATACCATATACTCTTAAGTGCATTATAATCCTCGCGGTTATTTGCTATCTTTGGTTTGGCTTTATCAAAACATGTCGAGTAAGGTGTCATACGAATTGGAATACTATCCCCTCGCCAATTCTGGCGACGGGGATAGCATTCCACCCTTCTAGAGGGACACGACATGTGTGTAGCCTTAACCCCGGTTAAAGTTAAACAGAGCCTCAGCATCACAAAATGGATGCTGCCACCACAGACACGAGTCTGGCCTCCTGCTGCTGACCGAAACTCGGCAGATGGTGGCCTGGACAAAGGGTTTCCTGCCTTGGGAGGTGCGAGCACCACCCCAGACAGGATTTTGTGTATTGGGTAGGACAGGGCTGAATAGAATCAGACATGCCCGGGGCACACAAGGTGTCCCCGTGCATAGGCTAGTCCAAACCGGTTCTGGGGCCTTCCAGCCCCAGTCCTGGCGAGGAGCTGGACAAAGGAAAGGGGGTGTAGCCGCCCCCCTTCCTGGTTCCTCCCAGAGGAGGGACCTAGTAGGTGATCCACCCCTCAGATTGGGAATAAGAGCGGGAGCAGTGCCATTGCACAGCAGATCATCCTGAAATCAACTTTAAACAAGAAGAAGACAGGACTTCGACATACTGCTGCTCAGAAGAATGAAGAGAATCTCCCTTGTGGCCTAGGAGTGGCCACCCTGTGAACACAGGTACCAACCAGCAACTCGACATCTGCTTTGCCGCCGCCTCCCGCCGGAGACCGAGCCCAGAGCCCAACAAGAACCAGACTCCCAGACCTCTCAGAGCCCGATCCACAGTCCCTGCAAAGAAGGGACCCGTGGAGGCACCGAGTGACGTGGGACCGGACCTCTTGGAAGACACTCGAAAAGCTGACTGCGCAGCTTCTGAGGCATCCTCGACGTTGTGCTTTGGGGACTGAGAACCCCCACCACCGAGCAGCCCTTGCACCCAAGATCAGCCCTCCAGCATCTCCACGATCTGCGTGGGGCCCTTTTGCATTGTGCCACTCGACGCGCCATCCCGGCCACTAGCCACGTGGTCAGCGGCCATCTTGGCGACGAAACCGAAGATTTACACAGCAGGTCTGGTTGCTCCAGACCTACCCAAGCTCCTGTGAAAAGGAGCACCCGCTCTGACCTTGCTGGTCCGAGTGTTAAGCATCTTTCAACTTCTGCCTGGCTTGCCTTTGCCAAGGCCTGTTTGCTCCCATCGAGGTGCCGACACCGCCAACAGCGAGAAGCCTGCGTGGGACAGCTCGTGACCGACTCCTGGACGTCCTCGACCCCGGGTATCCACGTGGCTGCAGAAAGAAGCTACCCGACAACGCCTGTTTGCACCCGACATCGCCTGGTTCCAATCTGGTTCCACGGTAGTCACTGGCTAGTGACTTTGAACACTGTCCCCTCTGCTTTCAGGTCTTCATATCTTCAGATCCACCCTTGGATCCACCGGAACACTTCTCATCGAGCCGCCTGCAGCATCTTCAGCTCCAAGCACCATCGACCAGCGTGACGAAACCCGACACGACTTCGACCCTGTGCACCCACTTCCTGTGGGTGAGGTAACTCAGCTCCGCCGGTGCTCCTGCACTGGTACACATCCCAAGGGCCTGTGTTTTAAGTTTCAGCTCCGTAGGTCACTCGGAAGGTTCCTAACTTTCTAACTTTGTACTTTTTACGCACCATAGACTTTGTATTGGAAAGTGCGTGCACTTTGAACACTGCACCCGAGTCCCGTGGGCCTCTCCCGACTTAGTCACAGCTAGTCTCGAATAGCTCCAGCGATTCCCAAGGCCCTAGGCCTCTTCACTTTCCTCCTGGTATCTCTTATACCACTTTCTTAGTATATGGTTTAGGTGGCCCCTAGGGCTCATCCATATTGTGCAACTTTTGTGTATTTTAAACTGTCTTGTGATTTAACGCTTGTGCTTCTGTGCTCATAAAGAGTCCAGGGGATTTTAATAGTTAATAAATCAATATATATTTTCAATATATATCTGTGTGGTGTCCCTTTCATTTGGTATTCAAGGGGGTTGTGTATGGTATAACAGCTGGCTTCACATGCCTTTCAGAGTTTAGCCTAAGACTGCTTTGTCCACGTTACCACTAGGATAACTGGTCTACAAGGTTGAATTACAACCATCATCATAAGGGTTGCTTGGCATGGTACAAAGTGATCACTAAGAATTAGTGAGCATTATATACCAGGCCAACTTCTCACATTGGTGAGCAGCGGATTGGGATCTGAGCTTGCTGTTGTTTTACCATTACAATCTTTGAGATTATCATTTGAAAGATCATACAGGTACCTGCTAGGTACATATAAAACAAGACTAGTATACTTAAGTTCTACTGAACTTAGTTGTTGTAGAGCAAAGGGAGTAGCACACCCTAGCTACAACTACTAGATAGGTTTAGTAGGTAAACACCAGTGTAGGTAGATTGCAACACATCCACCCACACTAGAGCAATGTCTGGAGCAGAGGGGTCCAGTGGACTTACTCCTGTTGAGAGTGACCCTCCAAGGGCACCATCCAAATTTGCTATTTTTTCCTTTAAGGAATTAAGACAGCTTTGTGTCTTAAGGGGTCTGAAAACAGGGCCTTCCCCTACTACAGACCACCTAAGAGAGCTCTTAGACCAGTCTGAGACTCTAAAGCCCTCTAAGGTAAACCCCACAGGGGATACTGAAGGAGGCCATCCTTCAGAGGATGACACTGTAGACACCCCTGCCCCTATCATCCTGGTAGATGAGGAAGCCTCCACCACTGGAGCTCCTCAGGTAGATGTAGAGGAAGAGGAGGAAGAGGAGGAGGTGGAAAGCAGTGAGTCAGATGATGACAGAGATAGTCAGGTGCTGGTCAGTAGACTGAACCAGGCTAACTTAAGTCAACTTGGGAATGAATCAGGTAACAACCCATTCAGACCCCCAGGTGGACTTAACCAGGAGCCTAGGAGGAGAAGGACTCACTCAGGTGACTCTGACAACTCCCATGCTTCTAGAGGTTCTCATGGTCACTCCAGAAGGAGGATGACTAGCCCTCAGAGAAGGGAACATGAGACCAAATTGAGAGAATCTCAAATTAGAGAGGCTGAATTGAGAGTCCAGAGACAAGAGCTAGAGATTGCCCTGGCCCAAGAGAAACTTGCTAGAGCAAGACAGCCTAGAGAGAGTGGGGTAATAGAACCCACTGGTGGCAGCAATATCCACAAGGATAAAGACAGGTCTTTTGATAATAGAAACCTGAGTAAGATTGTGCCCCCCTACAAAGCTGGGGATGATATCCATAAATGGATTACTGCAATGGAGAGAGCCTGCAGAGTACAGCAGATCCCTCAGGAGCAGTGGGCAGCAATCTTGTGGCTCTCCTTTGAAGGTAGAGGCCGAGACAGACTCCTCACAGTTAGTGATGGGGATTCTAGAAACTACCTGGTCCTGAAGAGTGCTCTGATTGATGGGTTAGGCTTAACCACTGAACAGTACAGGTTAATGTTCAGAGATACCCAGAAGACACAGACTCAGGACTGGTCTGAATTTGTTGAGTGTGCCACTAAGGCTCTGGAGGGATGGTTGCTGGGAAGCAAGGTTACAGACTATGAAGGATTGTATAATTTGCTGATGAGAGAACAAATTTTAAATAATTGTCAGAACCAGCAGTTGCATCAACATTTGGTTGACTCAGATTTGACCTCTCCCCAAGAATTGGGAAAGAGGGCAGATAAATGGGTAAGAACCAGAGTTAAGCAAAAGAACCAGAACCAGAACCAGGGTGGTGACCAGAAGAAAACAGACCAGAAGGGTGGGGAGCAGAAAGCTAAAGACCAGAAGTCTTCAACAGGGCCCCAAACTGAGACAGAGGGTGGGTCCCAAACTTCCAAGAAGAAGAAGAAAGAAGGTCAGAAGAAACCCTGGTGTAAAACTTGTAAGAACACCTCTCACTGGACAAGTGAGTGTAAAAAGGGTGGAGCCCCCAGCACTGCAGCCCCTAAGGCACCTGCACCCACTAGTACAGTTAGCAGTGCTGGTCCTCAAGCCAAGGGACTAGTGGGAATCACTTTGGGAACTGAAGGAGATTCTGACCTAGTCAGAACCCTTACACAGGCTGTTCTGGTTTGTGAAGGGGACATAGATTTGACCCCTGACATAAGTCCCAGTAACTTGGGCAAATACAGACAGACACCTTTGATCAACAATAAAGTGGCTCAAGCTTACAGGGACACATGTGCCAGTGTCACTCTGGTGACACCTAACTTTGTGGACCCTGGACAATACATGCCAGGCGATGATTACCTGGTGACCAATGCCAGCAATGTCACTACTACACATAGTGTGGCACTTGTTAACTTTTCCTGGGGAGGGGTAACTGGCCTAAAGAAAGTTGTGGTTAGTGCTGATCTCCCAGTAGAATGTTTGTTGGGCAATGACCTGGAGAACTCTCTATGGTCAGAAGTTGAGTACAGGACTCATGCAGAGATGTTAGGGATATCATCACATGTCCTTGCTGTGACCAGGTCACAGGCCAAAAAGTGCCTCTCTGAACCTCAGGTCTTGGATCCTGGAACAATGGACCAAGTACCTTCCAAGAAGAAGAACAGGAGGGTTAAGGCTGCACCTTCCCAACTGCCTACAAGTGAGGATCAGGCTTCACAGGAAACTGATCTTGAGACCCCTGAAGGAACTGTCCCTGAAGAACTTGAACCTGATCAGGTTGAGTTTCTGGGGACAGGGGGGCCTTCTAGGGCAGACTTGGGGCAGGCTCAGTTAACCTGTCCTTCTCTTGAACCCCTCAGACAGCAGGCTGCTGCTGAGGCTGCTGGGAATGCTCAAGGTGCCCATAAAGTATATTGGGACGATGGACTCCTTTATTCAGAGGCTAGAGACCCCAAGCCTGGTGCTACCAGGAGGTTGGTTATACCTCTGCAATTTAGGGGCTTCCTACTCACCTTGGCCCATGATATTCCTTTAGCAGGACACCTAGGCCAGAACAAGACTTGGGACAGGCTTGTCCCTCACTTTCACTGGCCTCACATGTCTGAAGACACCAAGGAGTTTTGTCGCTCCTGTGAAACCTGCCAAGCCAGTGGTAAAGCAGGTGGAACAACAAAGGCCCCCCTGATACCACTACCTGTGGTGGGGGTTCCCTTTGAAAGAGTGGGGATTGATATTGTTGGTCCAATGGATCCCCCTACAGCATCTGGGCACAGATTCATACTGGTGGTAGTGGATCATGCCACCAGGTACCCAGAGGCAATTCCCCTTAGGACCACAACAGCTCCTGTTGTGGCCAGGGCCTTACTTGGAGTTTTCTCCAGAGTGGGGTTTCCTAAGGAGGTAATATCAGATAGAGGTGCCAACTTCATGTCTGGATATTTGACAGCTATGTGGAAGGAATGTGGTGTCAACTACAAGTTCACCACTCCTTATCACCCACAATGCAATGGGCTTATTGAGAGATTTAACAAGACCCTAAAGGGCATGATTAAAGGATTACCTGAAAAGCTCAGGCGAAGATGGGACATCCTTCTGCCCTGTCTTTTGTTCGCTTACAGAGAGGTCCCTCAAAAGGGGGTTGGCTTCAGCCCCTTTGAATTGTTGTTTGGGCACCCTGTAAGAGGACCCCTGTGTCTAGTGAAGGAAGGATGGGAGTTACCTCTCAAAAAGCCTAAGCAAGACATAGTGGACTATGTACTTGGTCTCCGCTCCAGGATGGCAGAGTACATGGAAAAGGCATCCAAAAACCTTGAGGCTAGCCAAGAATTACAAAAAGCTTGGCATGACCAAAAGGCTGTCCTTGTTGAATTTCAGCCTGGACAGAAGGTATGGGTGTTGGAGCCAGTGGCCCCAGCAGCACTCCAAGACAAATGGTCTGGACCCCATACAATTCTGGAGAAGAAGGGAGAGGTTACCTACTTGGTGGACCTAGGAACTCCCAGGAGCCCCCACAGGGTGCTCCATGTAAACAGATTGAAGGCATATGTCAGCAGGGCAGACATGGGCTTGCTCATGGCTACAGATGAGGAACAGGAGGAAGAGAGTGACCCTCTCCCAGACCTGCTCACTCAGAACCCTGAGGATGGCTCAGTTGATGGTGTGGCCTTAGGTGGCAGCCTCACTGAACATCAGCAACATGACTGCAGACAAGTTCTACAGGCATACAGGCATATGTTCTCATTGACACCCAGTCAGACTAACTGGTGTACACATGTGGTGGACACTGGTGACAGTCTTCCTGTAAAGAGCAAAATTTACAGGCAACCTGACCACGTCAGGGACTGTATAAAGACTGAGGTGCAAAAGATGCTGGAATTAGGTGTCATTGAGCCTTCAGAGAGCCCCTGGGCTAGCCCAGTGGTTCTGGTCCCCAAACCTCACACCAAAGATGGCAAGAGAGAGATGAGGTTCTATGTGGATTACAGAGGACTCAATGCTGTCACCAGGACAGATGCACACCCTATTCCAAGGGCAGATGAGCTCATTGACAAGTTGGCTTCCGCCAAATATTTGAGCACATTTGACTTGACAGCTGGCTACTGGCAAATCAGGTTAGCTGAGGAGTCTAAAGCCAAGACAGCATTTTCTACCCCTAGTGGGCATTATCAGTTTGTGGTGATGCCCTTTGGTTTGAAAAATGCACCTGCCACCTTCCAAAGGTTGGTGAATCAAGTCCTCACTGGGTTGGATGACTTTTGTGCAGCTTATCTGGACCATATTGCTGTCTTTAGCTCCACCTGGGAGGATCACCTGGTCCACCTGAAGGAAGTGCTTGAGGCTCTGCAGAAGGCAGGTCTCACTATCAAGGCAACAAAGTGCCAGATAGGGCAGAGCAAGGTTGTATACCTGGGCCACCTTGTAGGTGGAGGCCAAGTTCAACCACTGGAGAGTAAGATCCAGACCATCAAGGACTGGTCCCCTCCAACTACCCAGACTCAGGTCAGAGCTTTCTTGGGCCTGGCTGGGTACTACAGGAAGTTTGTTAAGAACTATGGGTCCATTGTGACTCCTCTTAATGATCTGACATCCAAGAAGATGCCCAAAAAGGTTCAGTGGACAGAAATCTGTCAAAAGGCATTTGATGACCTGAAGAAGGCCATGTGCTCTGCACCTATCCTGAAGAGTCCTGACTACTCAAGAGAGTTCATTGTCCAAACAGATGCTTCTGAGTTGGGAGTGGGAGCAGTGCTTTCACAGCTTAATGTAGATGGCCAGGACCAGCCCATTGCTTTCATTAGCAGAAGGCTGACCCCCAGAGAGAAACGTTGGTCAGCTATAGAGAGGGAGGCCTTTTCTGTGGTGTGGGCCCTGAAGAAGTTGAGACCATACTTATTTGGCACTCACTTCAAGATTCAGACCGACCATAAGCCCCTCCTATGGCTTAATCAGATGAAGGGTGAAAACCCCAAACTACTCAGGTGGTCCATTTCCCTACAGGGGATGGACTTTACAGTGGAGCACCGCCCAGGGACTGACCATGGCAACGCAGATGGTCTCTCCAGGTACTTCCACTTAGAACATGAAGACACAACTGGTCAAGGTTAGTCTAATGTCCCTGCGTTTGGGGGGGGTTATGTAGGAGAGTAGGGTCTGCTATCCTATGGTCACCCCAAATTTTTGCTTTTTGCTTCACTGGTTTCTGACTTAATGTGGCTGTGGGCCTGCTAATCAGACCCACAGCCTGCTGTTCTCTCTCTAAATTACTGCCAATGCACTTTAGGTGCATTACGAATTGGAACTGGTTCACCTTATGAGCCCCTGTATTAGTGCACCCTAGGTGCCCAGGGCATAGGTGTATCCAAGGCCTACCAGGGGCTGCAGCATGTATTGTGCCACCCCTGGCCTGGCCTCCATATTTGACACAACTGGCTGATCACTCAGCTGGGGTAAGTTGGTGTAATCACCTCTTACTTAGGTACAGTATGTCTGTGCCTAACCCTAAACTGGATACATATGTTCCTATCAGCCACTCCTATGGAAGGCCTCATCAATCCTGGAGGCAGAGTGCTTGGAAATATGTGAGATGGTGCTCTAGCATGAGCTGAGCCTGTCTGCAGCTGTCGGGAACCACTCCCTAAGCTGTTCCGGGATATTGCCATACCATATACTCTTAAGTGCATTATAATCCTCGCGGTTATTTGCTATCTTTGGTTTGGCTTTATCAAAACATGTCGAGTAAGGTGTCATACGAATTGGAATACTATCCCCTCGCCAATTCTGGCGACGGGGATAGCATTCCACCCTTCTAGAGGGACACGACATGTGTGTAGCCTTAACCCCGGTTAAAGTTAAACAGAGCCTCAGCGTCACAAAATGGATTCTGCCACCACAGACACGAGTCTGGCCTCCTGCTGCTGACCGAAACTCGGCAGATGGTGGCCTGGACAAAGGGTTTCCTGCCTTGGGAGGTGCGAGCACCACCCCAGACAGGATTTTGTGTATTGGGTAGGACAGGGCTGAATAGAATCAGACATGCCCGGGGCACACAAGGTGTCCCCGTGCATAGGCCAGTCCAAACCGGTTCTGGGGCCTTCCAGCCCCAGTCCTGGCGAGGAGCTGGACAAAGGAAAGGGGGTGTAGCCGCCCCCCTTCCTGGTTCCTCCCAGAGGAGGGACCTAGTAGGTGATCCACCCCTCAGATTGGGAATAAGAGCGGGAGCAGTGCCATTGCACAGCAGATCATCCTGAAATCAACTTTAAACAAGAAGAAGACTGGACTTCGACATTCTGCTGCACAGAAGACTGAAGAGAATCTCCCTTGTGGCCTAGGAGTGGCCACCCTGTGAACACAGGTACCAACCAGCAACTCGACGTCTGCTTTGCCGCCGCCTCCCGCCGGAGACCGAGCCCAGAGCCCGACAAGAACCAGACTCCCAGACCTCTCAGAGCCCGATCCACAGTCCCTGCAAAGAAGGGACCCGTGGAGGCACCGAGTGACGTGGGACCGGACCTCTTGGAAGACACTCGAAAAGCTGACTGCGCAGCTTCTGAGGCATCCTCGACGTTGTGCTTTGGGGACTGAGAACCCCCACCACCGAGCAGCCCTTGCACCCAAGATCAGCCCTCCAGCATCTCCATGATCTGCGTGGGGCCCTTTTGCATTGTGCCACTCGACGCGCCATCCCGGCCACTAGCCACGTGGTCAGCGGCCATCTTGGCGACGAAACCGAAGATTTACACAGCAGGTCTGGTTGCTCCAGACCTACCCAAGCTCCTGTGAAAAGGAGCACCCGCTCTGACCTTGCTGGTCCGAGTGTTAAGCATCTTTCAACTTCTGCCTGGCTTGCCTTTGCCAAGGCCTGTTTGCTCCGATCGAGGTGCCGACACCGCCAACAGCGAGAAGCCTGCGTGGGACAGCTCGTGACCGACTCCTGGACGTCCTCGACCCCGGGTATCCACGTGGCTGCAGAAAGAAGCTACCTGACAACGCCTGTTTGCACCCGACATCGCCTGGTTCCAATCTGGTTCCACGGTAGTCACTGGCTAGTGACTTTGAACACTGTTCCCTCTGCTTTCAGGTCTTCATATCTTCAGATCCACCCTTGGATCCACCGGAACTCTTCTCATCGAGCCGCCTTCAGCATCTTCAGCTCCAAGCACCATCGACCAGCGTGACGAAACCCGACACGACTTCGACCCTGTGCACCCGCTTCCTGTGGGTGAGGTAACTCAGCTCCGCCGGTGCTCCTGCACTGGTACACATCCCAAGGGCCTGTGTTTTAAGTTTCAGCTCCGTAGGTCACTCGGAAGGTTCCTAACTTTCTAACTTTGTACTTTTTACGCACCATAGACTTTGTATTGGAAAGTGCGTGCACTTTGAACACTGCACCCGAGTCCCGTGGGCCTCTCCCGACTTAGTCACAGCTAGTCTCGAATAGCTCCAGCGATTCCCAAGGCCCTAGGCCTCTTCACTTTCCTCCTGGTATCTCTTATACCACTTTCTTAGTATATGGTTTAGGTGGCCCCTAGGGCTCATCCATATTGTGCAACTTTTGTGTATTTTAAACTGTCTTGTGATTTAACGCTTGTGCTTCTGTGCTCATAAAGAGTCCAGGGGATTTTAATAGTTAATAAATCAATATATATTTTCAATATATATCTGTGTTGTGTCCCTTTCATTTGGTATTCAAGGGGGTTGTGTATGGTATAACAGCTGGCTTCACATGCCTTTCAGAGTTTAGCCTAAGACTGCTTTGTCCACGTTACCACTAGGATAACTGGTCTACAAGGTTGAATTACAACCATCATCATAAGGGTTGCTTGGCATGGTACAAAGTGATCACTAAGAATTAGTGAGCATTATATACCAGGCCAACTTCTCACAAGGGAGTCTTAATATCAGCAAAATGCGATGGAAAAATATTTTAGATTGAATTTGGTATTTTTTATGCAGTTAAATCTGCATATGGGGAGACTCCTCATACAAATAGGTACATTTGAAAATTTTAAATAAACCATATTTTTCTGTAGGTGGATAACTAGGGCCTAACACTGGCGATATTCTCCTTGTTTTCTATTGATAGCTGTGCACCAGAATCCAGTCCGTAAACTTCTATAAGATCCTTTGAAGGTAGATACATAAACAGCAGTTTAATATTCCAGGACCAATTTCGATTATACTTATCATCACAAGTGTTAATTTGTTCAATACTCAGCTGGGCATTCTGAAGGAGATGAGGATATTATGAGGGGTTCCTCATTATGAGCTCATAGGTATATATCCTTGACACAGGATTAAAACAAACTTCAAAAGGGATTCATTAGTATATGATTTTCTCCATTAATTTTTAATATTCACATATTTTTGTATGTGATAGAATGGATATAGGCAGGGTGACTTTTTGATTTGTATATAGGATTTGTCACTTGGGTGAAGATTAAGTATGTAAACTTATAGAAGCACATAATTATGAGCTTTGTGTTGATTTATTTTTCTTTTTTTCTTTTATTTCAGCCCTGATGATGTCCTTTTAGGACGAAACGCGTCGGCTGATGTATTGTTTGGAATTTGCTTGGAATACAAATTATAATAATAGAGAGAAGATTGTGACTGCTTTTGTTATATGGATTTTGAACTGTGATCATTGAAAAAACGGATCATTGAAAAAAAACGGATAATAAGGACTTATTATTGGAAGACTCCCAAAAATTTTGGACGGTTGAAAATCTTTTTGAAATTGTTTGGCGCTCCTCGGATTTGCATTCATTCCATTCTTTCAACTGTTTACAGGAGATGCATCAGTGCTGTATCCAGGACCCACCACTGAGTAAGAAAAAGTAACAATAACAGTACTTACCTGCTAACTTAATTTCCTACCATAGGATAACATTGGTAATTCTATGTGAAAACATTTCTAAGCGTCAACTTTTATAATACATTAATATTCCTTAAAAATCACTGCTGTAACCAAAACGCTTTAACCCAACTGTTTACAGGAGATGTCCAAGGACTGAATCTAGGATCCAGTCCTGTTGTTAGAAAAGTAATCCATAAAGTAACTAATTGCATTTAATTAGAAATTCACATTGACCTCAATGTTGCATTGTATTTGAAATTGTGTTGCCCATTGCAACAACTGTGAGTACTGTACTTAAAAGTCTATTGCCTATTTCCAAAGTATTTAAACTAAAGTAATTCATTCTGAGAAGGTATATTTTGTAATGTAATGTATAATGTAATTATAATGTAATTAAAAAAATAAAATATCTAAAAATAATGTAGTAAATCAGAATCAAAAAAATAAATATAACAATTAATACATTAAAATTAGTCATTTACAAAACCTTTGAAATTCACTGAAAAAACAATAGGTTTGAGGCCTGATATAGTTAGGAATTAGCATTTAAAAAACCTTTCAAATTCACTGAAAAAAACCATAGGTTTTAGGGGTGTTAAAGTTCGGAATTAGCATTTAAAAAACATTTGAAATTCACTGAAAAAAACATAGAATTTAGGGGTGTTATAGTTAGCTGGACATTTCACTCGTACAAAACCATTGAAATTCCTCCGATATAGTTAGTTGTACTAACTATAACTCGCACGCCCGCAATCCACTGCTGATGATGTCACACATTACATCATTCATGACATGGTCAGTGACATCACTAATGACTTCTCAAATGACATCACTGATGACATCACTGATGACTGATGTGTCTTGCTGCAGGATGGGACGCTTCCGAGACTGGTCTTGGAGACATCCCATCCCACAGCGAGACACGCGGCATTGAAAGATCGGGAAAGACGGCGGCTTGTCTTTCCAGGAGAGTATGCCAGAGTGTTTTTCATCATTTCAGGATGCTAGCAGTGCATCATAGTAAAGTGAGGAAATTAGTTAGAATGTTGTATTATGGTAAGAGTCCAGCAATTATGCTTAAACAATTATGCACTGCTCTTTTGCATGGTTCTGAAGTAGATGTGAAGAATATTTGTGAAGAAATTGAGTTTTGTTACTTTACAAGTAAAGAGGGGAATGTTGAAATTGACCCAGAAGAAGAAGGTAATGTGGAAACTAGTTTACATGTTTCCAGTACAGATAATTTTCAAAAGGAAATTGCCACGTTTCAGGTGAAATCAAGTGAGAGGCCTAATTTCACTTGTGTGTGTTGTCGACGCACTTATTATAAGAATCAGACTAAGTTAGTGGATTTATATGCGAAAAGTGAAAGGGAAAATAATAGTGAATGGAAGGATTTTGCAACATACTTGATGGTAGAAAATTGTTTTGATTTGGGTTTGGATCAACGTGTGTGTACTTATTGTTGTAACAAATTAAATCAAAACCGGATGCCTGCTAAAGCGGTTCATAATAATCTGGAATTGGTTGACATTCCTTCTGAACTGAAGGATTTAAATACTTATGAATCTATTTTGATTCAAAGTGTGCATCCCTTTCAGGCTATTGTAAGAATGGAGCCAAAGACAGGGAAATTGCCTCCACAAGATTTACAGAGAGGATTAAAGGAAAGAGTTGTTTATTTGCCTTTAGATTTAAAAAAAAAATTAATACAATTGGAGTAGAGATAGTGGAAGAGGAACCTCTGGTTATCTTAGTTAATGGGGTTCCGTCATCTATTGTTTGAAAGCGATCTGTCTGGACTGTCATATGCAGTGAACCACATCTTGAAAAGTGGTGTACAGATGCAAAACATCTCGGCAAGTGACTTTATGAATAAAGTCAATGTGCAAGATAGTATTTTGGATTCTCACCCGATTAATCTCATGGCGTGTCAGCGTGGTACTAATAAGTACTGGTACCATCGTCATGGTGATTTGAAATGTATGCTGAGGAACTTAGGAACTCCCACATGGTTCCTCACTCTCAGCTGTGCCGAGTATGGCTGGGAAGACTTACTTGAATTTCTACGAGAGGCTAATGGAAACAATGAAAATATCGAATTCAAGACACCCGGAGAACTGTGTTCTTTGGATCCAGTGAATGTATGCAGGTACTTCAATTATAGATTTTAAGCTATGATGTCTTTCATCATGAACAAGAAAAATCCACCTCTTGGAGAGGTGTTGGATTTCTTCTGGAGAAAGGAGTACCAAGCAAGAGGTGCTCCTCATATACATATGCTGCTGTGGATCAAAGATGCTCCCAAATTTGGAACAGATCCGGATGACTTAGTGATGAGTTTCATAAAACAGTATTCTACATGTGCTGTTCCAAAGACAAAGGAAGACAAAAGTCTAAGAGAACAAGTTATACGGTTTCAAAGCCATCGTTGTGGAAAGTACTGTTGTCGTAAATTCAGAAACAAGAACAAGTACTATACAAAATGTCGTTTTGGATTTCCACGATTGGTGATATCTAAAGGAAGAGAGAACAATCTGATGTCTTCTCTGCGACATAATGTGACGAGAAAATCACCCAAAAATACATACAATTTGAAAAGGAATGAAGAGTCCAAGTATATCAATGACTACAACCCAGTGATTTTGTTCATGTGGAATGCTAACATGGATATACAGTTTGTGGCTGATAACTGTATGGCTGTGGCTCGGTATGTGACATCTTACATCATCAAAAAAGAAAAGACAGAATTGAAGGATATGTGGGAGGACATTTCCCATGAAAAGAGCCTCAGTAAGAAGTTGTACAGTTTCAGTCTGAAGATGTTGTCGCATCGAGGAATCGGTGCTTACGAATGTTCTGACCGGTTGTCTTCAGCAAGTCTTTATGCCAAATCCAGGAGTATCATTTGGGCGAGTCTTGGTCTTGCTGCAACGCGTAATCGAGTTCTGAAACCTGTACGGGAAATTGAGTATTTGGCGGAAAAGGAGCCAAACAGTACAGATATTTTGAAGACCAACATGTTGGATACATATTATCCAAATAGAAGCAGTCACCTCGAGAATGTTTGTCTGTATGAGGTTCTGCAAAATTACATATTCAAAAGGAACATCAAAGAAGATATTGATAAAGGAGTGTATGCTGTAATTGGAAGTGAGGGATGTCTGGTCAAGCAAAGAAAATGCCAATTGGTAAATCATCGAAAATTGAGTGGTGAATCTCCTGAAAGAAAAGAGTTTTTCTATTTAGCTCTTTTGTAACTTTTCAAGCCTTGGCGTGCAGAAGAGGAACTGCTTGGAGATTTCCTCTGTTACGAAGACTCTTTCAATGCAGCAAAGAGACCATAGAATGTCCTGTTTTTCCTAAATATCTAGAAATGTTGAATGCGGAAATCGAGCAGGAAGCAACGATTGCAGCCGAGATTGCTAGAGACAGTTCTCAGGACAGTCAGAGTTCTTTTTCATTGAGTCAGGATCCACTAGGAGGACCAATTATCGAAAATGAAGCTGCCACTGCTATGATTGAAGTGGAAAGAGCCATGGCACATGCTCAGGAGGATGTGGTTAACTTAGAAGACTTGGAAAGACAACTCAACGTTGAACAGAGGAAAATATATGACGAAGTTACCAACCAAATTGATCATGGATTAAGTCATGAGAAGAAAGAGTGCTCATGTACGTCGTTGAAGACTGTCCAACTGTACGTGAGTGGAGAAGCGGGAACTGGAAAAAGTTTCCTCATTAAAGCAATTTCATGTTATTTGCAGAAAAGGACTGAGTCATCGCTGTCTTGTGTTGTCACCGCTCCAACTGGACTGGCAGCCCATAACATTAAAGGTATTACTTTGCATCGTCTACTGATGCTACCAGTGGAGCATGATAACAAATTACAATATCACAAGTTATCCGGAGATGCTTGTTGTGAAGTATCTAGAGTCCTGAAGAAGATGAAACTTCTTATCATTGACGAAGTAAGCATGGTTTCCAATGTCATGCTTGCCTTTGTGCATTTGAGAATGCAAGAAGTTCTCAAAACAGAGTATGATGTGTTATTTGGTGGCAAACACATCATTGTTGTCAGTGATCTTCTACAGCTGACACCAGTGAAAGGACAACCTGTGTTCAAAATGCTCACACTTGAAGATACCAGGAAGTGTCTAGGGAGTATTGGCAACGTCAATATATGGTTAAACTTCAATTATGCTGAACTGCGTGAAAATATGCGTCAAGCAAAGGATGAAGATTATAAGAATATTCTACAAGATGTTAGAATTGGAAAAGTGACCCAGCATGGGAAAGAAGCTTTACATGCACGATTACTGTCAAATTTGTATCCAGAAGAAGACGTTGTACCTGAGAATATTTTTCGGAAAATTACTGAGAAGAAATCTGGAATATGTTTGATGCCAACTCTTGCAGAATGTGCCATCTTCAACAACAAAGTGTTGCATTTAGAAAACCAAGAGATTGTGAAACTGGAAGCTATTGACAGAGTAGAGCATAGGGGAGCAACAATTATTTTGTCTGAGAATTTGAAATCTAAATTGGATTCATTAGAGAAGACTATATCTAAAACTGCAGGTTTTGAAAAGACTCTGAATGTGTGCTTAAATTGTCATATAATTTTAAGAAGGAATTTACATGTTGAAAGAGGTCTGGTAAATGGATCAATGGGTAATTTTGTTGATTTTGAGAAATACAGAAATAGAGATGGAATTGAATTTTTAAAAAATAAATTTGATGGTATTGAGGAAGTACAGCTAATTGGTCGTTGCTCTGCTAGGTTTTTGCTTGTAAAAGACTTATATGTTCGCCGTAAGCAATTTCCTGTTTGCTTGGCATATGCGGTGACAATCCATAAATCGCAAGGTTTAAGTGTAGACAGTGCATTGGTGAATATTGGCAGTTCTGTGTTCAAGGAGGGTATGGCATTTGTGGCATTGTCACGAGTTAGAACTTTATCGGGATTATACTTGATTGAGTGTGATGTCACAAACATTTGTGCGGATTTAGATTGTGTTAAGTAATACAATAGGTTAAGAAAAGAGTATGCGCCACATTTGCCTCAATATCCTTTGTTTGAGAAACGTGTGGTAGGCCGGAAAGGAAGAAATGTGACCAATAGTCGGGAGGTTGTAGCAAAAAGACAAAAAGTCGATGAACCTGAAATTATAAGCAGAAAGAAAAAGGATTCTGTTGAAGATGTTGTTGGTTTTCAATTTGAAAACAGTTCTGGTGTCAACTGCTATGCTAATGTAGTGGTTAATGTTGTCTTTTTTCTAAAAACTTTAAAAGAACAGATTGTGATCAATTCGGATCAAAGTTTTTGCTGCTTGCTGAATTCTGTGTTAGAGAAATGTAGCACTGATAGAACAAAAATCGAAAGTGTGTCTGAAATTCGAAATTTGTTAGACATATGTTCAGGTCAAACGCAATTTTCTCAAAATATTCAGCAAGATTGTCAAGAGTTTTTAATGTATATGCTTGATGTGTTACAAGATGAAGGTGTAGATGTAGATCAACTGTTTGGCCTTTCTTATCAATGGCAGCATGACTGCAAGAACTGTAGGCTATCAAGTACTAGTAGTGTAGACTCAGAAAGATTTATATATTTAACTTTGCCAGACAGTAAATCAGTGTCCTTTAATAAGCTAGTAAAATCAGCCGATCACAACATGGAGTGTAGCCAATGTAAGTCAGCAATGCTGTCCACATTATTTATACGAACATATGGCCAGTATGTCATTTTAATGTTCCAACGATGTAGGCCTGATGGAACAAAATTGACAACTTTAATAAAAAAATTTGTGGCTTCGCAGTTGTCAATATCAGGAAGAACTTTTGTAACTGCAGCAATTATATATCATGACGGTCCTTCAACAACATCAGGACATTACACAGCTTATTTAAAGTCTAGAAACGGCTGGTCATTCTGCAATGATTCTGTTTTAATTTTTTAAAAAAATTGCCTTTCCACCTTCAAAATTCTTACCTGGTGTTCTTACAACCAAAATTTTAGGGAAGGAATCTTGGGATTTGTTCTGAGGAATTTCAAGAGGTTATAATGGCTCCTACTCTATATGGCCTTGTGGATAATTGTAGTACAGAGCGAAAACTGTTGGTGTTTATAACTAATTCAAGCAGCTGATCAAAACAAGGAGTAGAGGAAATGTAAGTCTGCAATGCTGTCCACATTATTTATGGAAACTTATGGGTGAAATGTCATTTTACAATTTCAACTACATAAACTGGATGAAAATAAGTTGTCAAGTCTAATTAAAAATGTTTTGGCTACACAGTCATGGATTTCAAGAAGAACATTTGTAACTGCAGCAATTATATATTATGATGGTCCTTTGACAACATCAGGATATTACACAGCTTATTTGAAATATAAATAAGGCTAGTCTTTCGGCAATGATTACCATTTTAGTATGAAGCAATGTTGCCTTTTGACTTGTTTTCAGAAGTGAGAATTTAGGGTAGGTAACTGGATTATAATGATTCTAGGTGTTGCTGTAATTTAGTGTGCTGTTTTAAATTGCTTTGTATGTCTAATTTTTCTTAAAACGATGGAGTTTATCTTTCAGAAAGTGGCAGGCAGAAAATAGTAACAGCACAACAGAGTATAAGCTGTTCATAGGACATCCTTTGACGTCATAGAAAGTAAGTTACTTTTGAGGAGTTCTGATTTCTGATTGATTATATTTTATGGGTTTTTTAAACACAATCATTTTGATTGTGTTTTTTTTCCGCGCTGTTATATGATGAATACCTTCAACTCGCTGTTTCCAGTGAAATTTGATATATTCTGAGAACAGCAAAAATAAACCATTTAAAATGTATAATTAATTCTGTACTTTGAATTGTGATTTTTAATATGTACTCATCTTGTCTCATGCTCACTCATCTTTTACTACCTTCTATTAATTTTAAAATTTTTGTTCTCTAATTCACAGATTGAAAGTATAAAAATAACAAGTGACTAAGTTAACGACAATTATAAGGTAAATGTTTAGTACTCTTTACGTTACATCTCTATCATATTTAACTTTTATTAGTTCCACTGCTTCATTTCTTTAACCCTCAGTTTCCTGCCTTTGCTACTTCCCTCATTTCTTTTTCTATTACTTATTTATACTACTCTTTTCACTCCTTTTCTCAGTCCCTCTTTCAACAGTATCTTTGTGTTACTCCCTCTATTTGTCTTTCTTTTAACATTACTCTCTGTTTACTTACTCTTCTTTTTTTAAAAAAAAATTTGTTTTAGTTCGCTTCCGGTTCGCATACCGGCGCGCGAACCGGGAAGCGAACTAAAACAAATAGAGGTTGCCAGAGTGCTAAACATTCTAGCAATTTCTTATAAAGGGGAGGTAGTCCTGAAAATAACTTTTTTTTTTATTATTTTTGTTGGTTTATATTTTTTTTATTATTTTTCTGAACATTTTTATAGTTTTTTTGTATTTTTTGAACGGTTTTGAAAGGGCTCAACAGGAGGAACAAAAAAAAGAACATTTATTTTCTGGGGCGTTTTGTACATTGATGATGTTCAAAAGCTCTATTGATTAGAGTTACACTCCTCTCTCCATAGGAAATTAATTTTCCGCAAATTATACAGGTAAATTTCATTTGGCCAAAGTTCATCTGTATATTTGGGACTGTCTCCCTTGCCTCTGATCCCGTCACTGCCTCTTCATTGGTGGATGAACTGGCCACAGGTCGGGGGTTATCCACAAGATCACGTATTTGTGCACTACTGTAATTTATCGGGTGCCACCTCTGCATATGGCGATGCATGGTATAATTACCATAACTGTATTTTTTTTCTGTTCCTCTGGACAGTTTATCTTTACAAATTAGGCAGGTAACATACCGGGCGTTCACCTTTTTTTGTCCTTCGGGAAATGAAAAAAATTGCCAAATATAATTTTCTTTTATATGGGACCTCCTTGGCGGTTCTTTTAAAAACCTCCTTGTCCCTTGCTCCTCTTCCTCTTCTTCCTCTTCTTCCTCCTCTTGTTGGAGAATAACCTGAGGAGATGGTCCTCTCTTCCTAGGAGGTTGTGGTGGTGGTGGGGGTCCACTAGCTGCAGCAATCATTGAAGCCATTTGTAAGGTAGTCAATGTAGGTCTTTCTCTCATAAAAATGAAAGTCAGAGTGAGGCAAAAAGGTGGGGCTTTCATCATTTGGGATAAAAAAATGTTTTAAACCAATGAAAAGTGTTATTTTAAGGTCATATGACCAAGCCTTCCATCATTAGGAAACCAAAAGTAAAATGAACCAATGAAAAGTTTTATAAACTAGTCACATGACCTGTTATGCTTACGTTACGCGCTCCGTGCCGCGCCCCGGATCGCTTCCGGTGCGCTGCGCTTCGCGCCTCGGTTCGCGTTCCGGAGCGCTTCCGGGGGGGCTAACGCGGCGCGTCATAAGACGCATTACGCGGTAACGCGATCCGAAACCGGGTAGCCTTCTCTATTAGGTGTATTACCCGCCGCAAGTTATCATGTGTCTGTCGACCTTTAATGAACCCGGACTGATCCGGGTGAATGATAGCCAGCATCAGATCCTGGAGCCTGCGCGCAATGATAGAGGAATATAATTTAGCATCCACATTGAGGAGTTCTATCTGGTGATACGACGAGTATTTGGAGAGATCATTCTCCGGCTTGGGGATCACGGTTATCATGGCCTCTGCCATAGTGCCCGAGGTTTTCCCAGTGACCTCCATTTCATTGAAAAGGGACACCAAGAAATCGCACAGCTCGGCCGCAAATGACTTATAAATCAGGGCAGTATAGCCGTCCGGACCCGGCGCCTTATGGAGTTTCAAATCCCCAATGGCATCCAACACTTCCAAAGATATTAGCCTTATCCACGTCTCTTTGCTGCAGTGAACCAGTTGGATCCTGGATTCCACCTATGTAGTCCTTCTCTCTCTTGTCCCGGAGCTGGCGGGCCAGGTGCCTTCCCACCTTATTCCCCTGTGAGTAGGAGATACGCCTAAGCTGCAGGGGTGTAATTTCAGCACGATTGTTGTAGGGGGCCTTCACTTTACCCTGCACCGCCGTCAACGGTCTGAGAGTCGCTCTAGACAGGTTTGTTTTATGCGCCTGCTCTAAGATGGCAAGTTCCGCCTCTAAATCCTCCCTCTCTTTTCTCCTTAGCCTATTGAGGTTAGCATTGAGGCCCAAGCAGGTACCCCGCAAGGAAACCTTGCATGCATCCCACGTATTGAAGAGCGAGGTATCCACCACCGGGTTGAGGGCCAGAAACTCCCCAATAGCCTTCCGTAACTCCTTACAGGATGCATCGTCCCGAATAAGCGCTGGTGGAAAGTACCACTTCCGCAAGCCATCACCCCCCGCCAACCAGTGGAGCCCGAGAACCAGCAAGCTGTGATCTGATACGGAGAGCGGGAAGACGCTAGAATCACGGACATCTCCCCTAAGGGCTTGACTCAAAAAGATATGATCCAGACGGGAAGAGGTATGATGAACATGAGAAAAGAAGGTATAATCCCTAGTTTGTGGATGCAAGAAATGCCAAATATCAATCAATCCAAGCTCACCCACAAGACGCTGTGTTTCAGTAGAAAAGACTCCAGTGTCCGCTCTTTGGGCTCGGGAGCTGTCTAAATCCTTGTCCCAAACCATGTTGAAATCCCCCATTAAGAGCAAATGCCCCTCCACAAAGTCCCCAACTCTATCCAACAAGTCCTGGAGAAAGCCATTCTGCCCAGAGTTGGGAGCGTATACCACCACAAACGTGCACACTCTGCCGTAAAGCACTCCCTTGACCATCAGCCAGCGCCCCTCTTTGTCACAACTAACCCCATAGGCTGGAAGTGTAGGGACGCCCGAAACAGAAGAGCCACCCCCCTGTGTTTGGTGGATGCCGAGGACCTATAGATGAGAGGGAAATGTTTGTGTCGGAGCCGAAGCTCATCTCTACGTGCCAGATGGGTCTCCTGGAGACCCACGATATCCAGGTGATGGTCAGATAAATATTTCCAGATCTTCTGTCGTTTCTGTGGGGAGTTGAGGCCCTTTACGTTCCACGTTCCAATACTAATCGGCATGGGGAACCATCAGAACCCTTCGCTGTGTACTCGTTCCGACAACAGGGCTACGCATCCACTCCTCCCGAGGCAGCCATACCCCTCCTCGGTCCACACCCATCACCTACCGCACATCCCCCAGCCTACCCCCCCCAGATCCCAGCTTCCAAAGCCAAGGCCAAGAATCCCTCGGGGCCCGACCCCTCCGCCTCCAGGGTAAATTTGCAATTACAACTCCAATCCGGCAAGCATTCCCACCTAGACACCTGATAGATAGAATCCCATTCGCCTCACCTTCAGAAGGAAAAAAACATACTACCCACTCATTCCGGTTGCCACTACCACCCTGCCCAATACCAACCCACACCCCAACAACCCCCCCCTCAATTGCCCCCCAACCCATCCAGTCCCCCCCCCAAGAAACAAGCCAAAACCTGAACAATGTACTCAGCAGACCCAGTGGATAATAGTCGTTGGTAGAGTTCCTCCTGGGCCGGGGACGGGACACCATTGTTGGGGCCCCTAAGGCCACGGTCCGGGGTGTCTTCTCAAAAAGTACAATCAAACCCACGGTACCTGAGTTCACGTGCCCCTCCGGCACCAACCAGCCAGCGGCTCAGGGATCAGGCCGCTCCGGAGCTCTGCTGTGAGGACGCCAAAGTCGCCGAGGCCACCGAAGCCACCGCATCCCCCCTCTCCTGTAGGCTCGCAGTACGATCAGTCAGTCTACGGTCCGTGTCCGGGCCCACTCTCTGCCAAGAGGAAGATCGTCTACGCCTCCGCGGTGGTGAACCGCCAGCCTCCTGTGAAGGAGACACGTCGTCCAGGCCCAGAAGATCCTTTGCTACTTGAAGAGAACGAATTTGCGCTAGCCTGTTTTGCCACCTAAAGATGATGCGGAAGGGGTGACCCCACGAGTAGGAAATGTTGCATTCCCGAAGAAAGGTGGCCACTGGACGGAACTCCCGCCTCTTCTAGAGAGTCGATGCTGCCAGGTCCTGGTAAAGCTGCGGGCGGTGCTCTCTGAATTGCAATGCTGGGATAGCCTGTGCTTCCCGCAGGATGCGTTCCTTTAACTGGAAGTCATGCACACAGACTAAAATGTCCGGGGGTGGTCCCCCTCCCCGCCTCGGCAGCCCGACCCTGTGAACTCTGTCCATTCTGATGTCCTGTACATCCTCCTCGTCCAGTATCTGCAAGAAGAGAGCTTGGACATAGCCCCGCAGGTCCCCTGATTCACCGTCCCACGGCACCGCGCGTATGCGGATGTTGTTCCGGCGGGAACGGTTCTCCAGGTCCTCCGTATGAGTCTGGAGGTCCAAGTTCTGCTCCGTGAGCCTAATGATATCCTGCTGAAGTTGGTGGACATCGTTCGCCATACTTAAGTCATGGTCTTCCAGTTCCAAGGTAGCCACCCGCTCTCCAATGCCGTCCACATCCCTCCGTTCTTCCCGGAGGTCCGACGCCAGCTGGGCGCGAAGTTCGGAGATATCTTCCTTAATGGATTCGAAGAGTTCCGTCATGAAGGCCTTGGTTGCAGGGGCCTCATCATCCGATTGCTTGGGCGACACGCTGAGTCCGGGGGACGGCGGTTGCTGAGAGTTTTTTGACACGCCATCTATGCCAGGCTTCCCTTTGCGCAGCGTAGAGGACATCGTGGCACCCCTTCACCAACAGGGAGTCAGGACTGCAGTCCACCCTCCAGCAGCCGCAGGACCTTCAAAAACAAATGTCCCTCCCGCACAGGTGCCGTTAGTGCACTGATCCTCAGGTGTCAGGCCAGGCCTCCAATCCAGGAGTACAACCTGCACCGCTGCAGGCCGCCGCCGCTGTTCAAAGCCGGGCTCAGTCTCTCCCCACGTTGTAGATCCACCAGCTCTCACGGGCCAGGCCCACCAATGAAGACCACCGCTGTGGCAATGCAGCACCGCAGTTACTCATGTGCTGCACAGGGAGGGAGGTGTGGGGGCCCCCCGGGGGTCCCTCCCTGGTGCCCGGGTCTCAGAGGTTAGTACCACGGCCAGGCAGCCCCAACCGCCGAGGTAGATCAGAGACGGATGGGGAGGAAGAGGCAATTCAGATGCGGAGTCCGTTTTTGTGCACCGACCCGCACCTGCGGCACCCACTCTCCAGTCCCAGTGGGGCTTCTCACCAAAAGTGCTTTCCTTCGCCTCCCAGCGTAGTACCCCCGGCAGGCGGCGAGCCAAGGGCCGAGAGGCCGGGGTCTCCCTCCGTCGCAGCCCTGCGTACACGACTCCTCCTCCCCTCTGCAGTGCAGGGAGGCCGGCCCTCCAATCACGCAGGGCCGGGGATCACAGGCCCGTAATCTGCCAAGGTACCTAGGCCCACGTCCCAGCCTCCACCGGACCAGAACGGGTCGCGGGGCCCCACCACTCCCTCTCGAGGATCGCCAAATGCGGGGGAGAGGGTCTTGGCACAGCTACTTCGCCCAGCCAGTCGGCCAGGACGGAGGGAGGGAAAGCAAGGGAGCCGCCGCCCCGCTGGCCTCCTCCAGTCCTCACCACCAGTACTCTCTCATCGGTCGCGGCACCCTCCCTGGGCGCCGCCGCTCCTCATTTGCGTCCGCCTCAGCAGTCCCGGCGGGTGGCGATGCAAGAGCCGCAAGTGTCGGGCCCGTCTCCGCTCTCCGCCAGGTTTTGCTCCGCACTGCCGCGGACAGGAAGTCTGGCCCCCTCCGCCACCCGAGGGCCGTGGGCCATCGCCGCTCCAAAACCACCTCCAGACCTCCGCAGCGCGAATTCGTGGTGCCGGACCCGACCCCTTCACTCCAGAGGTCGCAGCGGACTGCAGAAGGTCGATTAGCATGCTGCTTCAGGTGCTAAACAAGGCTAAGCTGGGCTTGGCGCTGGAGGGACTCGGGAAGACGTCTCACTCCGTCGCCATCTTGGCCACACCCCCCCAAATGAATATTTTTTATTTGGGTTACCCCTTGAGAGTTCCATGTCACAGATAAGGCAACTCACCTTTGCCGCATTCACTTTCTTTTTTTCCCTCAGGGACGGAAAAAAAACTCCCATACAATGTGTGGCTTGGGTTGGTATGGGGTATTGTGTTCTTCCAGCCATCTCCTCCTCGTCCCCTCCTCCTCTTCCTCCTCCTCCTCTTCTTGACCACCAATGAGATGTTGTGGTGGTCCTCTTGGTGGTGGTGGTGGTGGTGGTGGTGGTGCAGATGATCCAGCTGATGCTGCTACTGTAGCCATTTCAAAGTACAAAATATACCTCAAAGATTTCAAAACAGGTCTTCCTCAGTCAAAGGACAAAGTCAGAATAAGGAACAAAGGTGGGGTTTTTCATCATTTGGAAAAAAAATGTCCTGAACCAATGAGAAGTGTTATTTTCAGGTCACAAGACTAGGGATTTCATCATCATGAAACCAAAACTGTTCTGCACCAATTAAAAGTGTTATTTTCAGGTCACATGACCTGACGCGCTTACGCGACGCGCCCCCGGGCACGCCCCGGGTCACATCGTGTTAGTGCATCAGATGTTTACGTTGCGCGATCGTATTCGCTCGAGTGCTTCCGGGTGCACTTACGCTGTGCGCATCACGTGAACTGGGCTACGCGATACGTCACGATGTTGTTTTCGTTCGCGGCAATAGCGCTAACGGGACGCTCTCTGGAGCGCCCCCTGGGGAACTTCAAAAGACTACACTTTCCGGGGCACTCACCGGGGCATGCCCCGGGAGCGCTCCAGGGCAAAAAAAATAAAAAATATATATATACATTTAAAAAATTGTTTTAAATACAAATATAATATAGGATTCATTCTTTTTCAAAAATATTACATTTCATAGCTACAGACATTTGCTATTAACAAAATTTTGAAATTCACTGAAAAAAACATAGGTTTGGGCCTTATATATAGTTAGGAATTAGCATTTAAAAAACCTATGACATACACATATATATAAATATATATATATATTACCTACTGGCGGTCGCCAGTAGGTATATATAGTTAGGATTTTTTCCCTATGGGATTTCTGAAAATTCTATGTCTAATAACTTTGGCGTTTGTGGACGGAATCGGCTGAAATTTTCAGGAAAATGGCACATTTTGTTTCTGAGCAGCTCCTGGAAATTTGGGGGGGGTTCGTCAAGGGGGGGCCGAGAAAAAAGGGGGGTCCCAAAACGCGTTTTTCCCATGTTAATTTCCATAGGGCGGTTGGACTCACTTTTAGCCCGAACGGCTGAATGGATTTCCACCAAACTTGGCAAAATTGTAGGGACTGGTAGCCCGATGTGCCTTTGCTATGTCTCAAGATATGTGCTCCAGTGGATTTTGAGTATTTAAGGTTCAAAAAAATATATATATCTATAGCCGCGCTCCGGTACGTGCACCGGTACGCGCACCGGGCGCGCCACGTGAGGTGCGCACGGAAAGCTGATTGGCTCTCGGGTGTCTGTAAACATTCGAAACAGTCTGGAGCGGCCGCCATCTTGTGTCTCGGTAGGATCGAGACACGAGAGGTGGCCAAAACAAAGAGGGAAATGACCATAAGGGGGCAGAGTAGACCCCCCCTTGACCCCCTAGGTTTGATGTGGGGGCTATAAAAGGGCCCCGCGGGGCATTTAAAATATTTTTTTGTTTTCGTTTTGCGCGGGGGAAGCGCCCGGTACGCGCACCGGGGAGCGGCCCGGGGAGCGTACTATGAGGGAAAAAGATGACAGAGTTTTTAAAAAAAGAAGCCTTTATTTAGAAATTGGAGGTAGTTCTAAAAAGAACTTTTTTTTTTCTTCTTTTTGTTGTTTTATATTTTTTTGTGTTTTTTGAACATTTTGTACTTTTTTTGGCTTTTCAAAACAGTTTTATATTTTTTTTGTATTTTTTTAGGGGGAGAAACAAAAAAAGGGAATTGAAACTGGCTCAACTGGAGCAAAAAAACAAAAAAAAACAAAAATTACTTCTTTTTGGGGCACTTGTGATTATCACCTGCAAGGACGATGAGCTTTACGCTTTTTTCACCATATTCGATAAGCTTGCCACATGCAGAACAAGTAATTTTAAAATCAGCAAATCTTGGCTGAATACAAGGCATCATCTCTGATGTTTCTGGTCCAGATGAAGTGGGTTGGTTTCTTTGGGAGGTGGTCCTTGACGAATGGGGGAGGTTACTGGCCAGTTCCCTGAGCTCTGCACAAGAGTAGTTGTTTGGGTGCTTTCGGGTCATATGACGAATCATGGTATAGTTACCAAATGAATATTTTTTGTTTGGGTTGCCCCGTGAAAGTTCTTCATTGCAGATTAGGCAAGTTACCTGGGCCGCATTCACTTTTTTCTTGCCCTCTGGGATTGAAAAAAACTCCCATACAATGTGTGGCTTGGGTTTGTATGGGGTATTTTCTTCAGGCAGCCATCTTCTCCTCCCCTCCTCCTCTTCCTCTTCCTCCTCCTCCTCTTCTTGACCACCAATATAATCTGGAGCTGGTCCTGTTGGTGGTGGTGGTGGTGGTGGTGGTGGTGGGGCAGATGCACCAGCTGCTGCTGCTACTGAAGCCATTATTAAGATCAAAAAGGTACAGAGATGTACAAACAGGTCTTCCTCAGTCAAAGGACAAAGTCAGAATAAGGAAAAAAGGTGGGGTCTTTCATCATTTGGAAAAAAAACTGTCCTGAACCAATGATAAGTGTTATTTTCAGGTCACAAGACCAGGGGCTTCATCATTATGAAACTAAAACTGTTATGAACCAATGAAAAGTGTTATTTTCAGGTCACATGACCCAACGCGCTTACGCTACGCGCCCTCGGGCGCGCCCGGGGGCGCTCCGGGTCGCGTAGCGTAAGCGCGTCAGATGTTTACGTTGCGCGATCGTATTCGCTCGAGTACTTCCGGGTGCGCTTACGCCGTGCGTATCACGCGGACGCGGCTACGCGATACGTCACGATCATGTTTTCGTTCGCGATATTGGCGCTTACGGGACGCTCCCCGGAGCGCGCCCGGGGGCGCTTTATGAAAGTACGCTTTTCAGGGCGCTCCCCGGGAAGCGCACCGGGAGCGCTCCAAAGCAAAAAATAAAAAAAAAAATTGGGAAAAATTGTAGGGACTGGTAGCCCTATTCTTAAGTGGTTTTTACGAAAATTAACTTTGAAAAAATATATATTGCGCTACATTGGGCTATATATATGCCAAAATGTAGCCCAAATGTAGCCCAATGTAGCCCAATGTAGCCCAAAGATGGCCACCAGAGACCAAAAAATCCAAATGTAGCCCAAATATCAGCTAGATGTAGCCCAACTGTAGCCCAATGACAGAATGTACCAGAGTGTTCTAAAGAACAACTAGAGTGCTAACAGTCTTATTTATAAAGTGAGACTTATAGTTAGGAATTAGAATTTAAAAAACGTTTGAAATTCACTGAAAAAAACATAGGTTTCACACCAGTTATAGTTAGGATTTAGCATTTGAAAAACCAATGAAATTCACTGAAAAAACCATAGGATTCACACCAGTTATAGTTAGGAATTAGCATTTAAAAAACCTATTAAATTCACTAAAAAACCATAGGTTTCACATCAGTTATAGTTAGCTGGAAATTTTACTGACATAAAACCAATGAAATTCCACTTTATAGTTAGTTGGACTCACTATAACTTGCGCACCTGCAATGCACTGCTGATGACGTCACATATTACATCACTCATGACATGGTCAGTGACATCACTCATGACATCACTGATGACACCATCCTTGTGACAGACTGATAGACCTCCTTTCGGTGTAATGCAAACATTGAAACACATATTCAAACAATAGAAACTAACATTTAAAAAAAAATAAAGATACCCATACCAGTTACAAAAACCAATTCAGTAATTCCACCATCTATATACACATCCACTCATACACCAACAGTTTTATATAGTCACTCATACATATTCTCACTCATCATATATAGTGATACACATATACATCCTGTTACACACCGACAGTCTTACAAAAGTTACTCACACACATACTCACACATGCAAATAAACCATTGAACATCCATTTATTTGCATATACAGCTATACATACATTAGCACATTACTTCTAAGGAAACTTACACATACTTACTCTCTTAAACAATCACTTATAGAAACACATACTTATTTAAAAAGGAACTCTTTCAATCTCTCACTCTCACATATACTGACTTATATACATCAATGCTCATATATACAAGATTAAAACATATGTAGTTACTCATAAAGACACTAGTGAGACAGGCGTTCACTCACTAACACACACATATACACACTCATCCACCCATACAGTCCTGCACATATGCCGTCTTCAAAACACATAAAAACAGTGAGTCAGTCACCAACCCATGCAGCCACTTCTACACAAAGTGAAAAACTGATACATATATTTAAATATTTACTAAATTACTCGTTAATATATGTATTCATTAAGATACACTTAATAAGGCAGTTAACCAATCAATTCTTTAAAAAAAAAACATCCATTTACACACTTATTTAACCATTTATTCTTCCATCGTCCTTTACAAATACAAATATAAAACATATTTATTTTTCATAAAGACACACATTCACTGGATGGTGTCATCAGTGATGTCATGAGTGATGTCACTGACCATGTCATGAGTGATGTAATATGTGACGTCATCAGCAGTGCATTGCAGGCGCGCAAGTTATAGTGAGTCCAACTAACTATAACGTGGAATTTCATTGGTTTTATGTCAGTAAAATTTCCAGCTAACTATAACTGATGTGAAACCTATGTTTTTTTTAGTGAATTTAATAGGTTTTTTAAATGCTAATTCCTAACTATAACTGGTGTGAAACCTATGTTTTTTTCAGTGAATATATATATATATATATATATATATATATATATATATATATATATATATATATATATATATATATACATATACATATATACATATACATATATATATATTACCTACTGGCGGTCGCCAGTAGGTATATATAGTTAGGATTTTTTCTCTATGGGACTTTTGAAAATTCTATGTCTAATAACTTTGGCGTTTGTGGATGGAATCAGCTGAAATTTTCAGGAAAATTGCACATTTTGTTTCTGAGCAGCTCCTGAATATTTGGGGGGGTTTCGTAAAGGGGGGGCCAAGAAAAAAGGGGGGTCTTAAAACGCGTTTTTCCTATTCATTTTTCCATAGGGCGTTTGGCCTCACTTTTAGCTCGAACGGCTGAATGGATTTGCACGAAACTTGGCAAAATTGTAGGGACTGTTAGCCCGATGTGCCTTTGCTAGGTCTCAATATATGTGCTCCAGTGGATTTTGAGAAATTAACGTTTTAAAAAACAGATATATCTGTGACAGCATCCCGGTTAGCGCTCTGGTTTGCGTACTTTTCGCGTTACGGAACTTTGCGAAACGAAGCTGATTGGCTCTCCGGTGTCTGTCAACATTCTAAACAGTCCGGAACGGCCGCCATCTTGTCTCTCGGTAGGATCGAGAGACAAGAGGAGGAGAAAAATGAAGGGGGAATTTAATGAAAGGGGACAAGGTAGACCCTTCTTGACCCCCTAGGAATGATGTTGGGGTTATTAAACAATGTGAGAAATGGGTATAAGGGGGTACGGGAGACGTATCCTGACCCCCTATGTTTTCTGAGGGTGGCTGAGGATGCTCATATATGTTGATACATGTCTTCCAGCGGCTGCGCGTGAGCGTTTTTTTTTTTTTGTTGCTGCGTGACGTCTGTTAACGTTCGATTCGAAGGAAATCAGGAAGTGTTGACCGCCATTTTGACACTGCGAGTAAATATATTGTTAAAAATAATTGTTATAAATTAATCAGTATTGATAAACATTGTCTGCGCCATCTTGCCTTTTTTCCAATGCCACACTTTTGTCGTGCACGGCAGCCATTTTAGATGCCTTGACCAGACCCACTCTCTGCACGCCGCCGATCCTCAGCATGGCTCCCCACCCTCGCAAGCATCTCCCCCACCCACTGGTCACCCCCGCTCTCTCTCTCATGCATGGGCCATAAACCTCCCCCCATCTGCGCTGCTCTTCCCTGAGAATCACACCCTGTGCCCGCCCGACACCTCCCTTTCACCCTATTCACTACCGCACCCTCTGACACTCCTCTTCCTCTGTGTCTGATTGTCCAGGCCGGTCCCAGGCTATCACCTAGCCCTGCGGATGAAGTTTATGTCCCAACTGTAAAGAATCACCCCTCTTCAAAGGAGTTACAGTAGATCAAGGCCCCCACCCCATGAGATCCGTCACACCACACGCGTTCCTACTATCTGAAAACGATCCTGTATTGTGATTGGGGAGGGGATTCTCACTGTGAGGGTGTGTGGGACCGAGCCTGAAGCGGAAGATTCCAGGGATGCCTTTTTGTACATCAAAGTCTTCACAATTGTGTGTCACATTAAAAATATATGCGAACACAACAGGTGATGGACCGAATGTGGATCAATGTCACACACTCAACCCAGTCCAAAGATCTGGGCCCAAATCCATCGTTATTTTGCACTCCACACCACCCTGGGTTAGACAATGGCGATATGCAAATCAGCTCTGACCCTGTGCCCCATGGGAACAGTCCAGTCCGAACTACAAAAGCCATGTCCTTCCCAGAACGGAATCAAGCATCCGAGGACCGGACCGGTTTCGAGGTAACACCTCTCATCAGCCCAGCTAGCTTGACTCCAGTGGTGTGGAGTGCCTGGGACCCACGTCTGGGCATCCCCAGCGCACTTAGGGCGGAATATGCAAACACAACAGGTGATGGACCGAATGTGGATCAATGTCACACACTCAACCCAGTCCAAAGATCTGGGCCCAAATCCATTGTTATTTTGCACTCCACACCACCCTGGGTTAGACAATGGCGATATGCAAATCAGCTCTGACCCTGTGCCCCATGGGAACAGTCCAGTCCGAACTACAAAAGTAATGTCCTTCCCAGAACAGAATCAAGCATCCGAGGACCGGACCGGTTTCGAGGTAACACCTCTCATCAGCCCGGCTAGCTTGACTCCAGTGGTGTGGAGTGCCTGGGACCCACGTCTGGGCATCCCCAGGGCACTTAGGGCGGGATATGCAAACACAACAGGTGATGGACCGAATGTGGATCAATGTCACACACTCAACCCAGTCCAAAGATCTGGGCCCAAATCCATCGTTATTTTGCACTCCACACCACCCTGGGTTAGACAATGGCGATATGCAAATCAGCTCTGACCCTGTGCCCCATGGGAACAGTCCAGTCCGAACTACAAAAGCCATGTCCTTCCCAGAACGGAATCAAGCATCCGAGGACCGGACCGGTTTCGAGGTAACACCTCTCATCAGCCCGGCTAGCTTGACTCCAGTGGTGTGGAGTGCCTGGGACCCACGTCTGGGCATCCCCAGCGCACTTAGGGCGGAATATGCAAACACAACAGGTGATGGACCGAATGTGGATCAATGTCACACACTCAACCCAGTCCAAAGATCTGGGCCCAAATCCATCGTTATTTTGCACTCCACACCACCCTGGGTTAGACAATGGCGATATGCAAATCAGCTCTGACCCTGTGCCCCATGGGAACAGTCCAGTCCGAACTACAAAGCCATGTCCTTCCCAGAACGGAATCAAGCATCCGAGGACCGGACCGGTTTCGAGGTAACACCTCTCATCAGCCCGGCTAGCTTGACTCCAGGGGTGTGGAGTGCCTGGGACCCACGTCTGGGCATCCCCAGCGCACTTAGGGCGGAATATGCAAACACAACAGGTGATGGACCGAATGTGGATCAATGTCACACACTCAACCCAGTCCAAAGATCTGGGCCCAAATCCATCGTTATTTTGCACTCCACACCACCCTGGGTTAGACAATGGCGATATGCAAATCAGCTCTGACCCTGTGCCCCATGGGAACAGTCCAGTCCGAACTACAAAAGTCATGTCCTTCCCAGAACAGAATCAAGCATCCGAGGACCGGACCGGTTTCGAGGTAACACCTCTCATCAGCCCGGCTAGCTTGACTCCAGTGGTGTGGAGTGCCTGGGACCCACGTCTGGGCATCCCCAGGGCACTTAGGGCGGGATATGCAAACACAACAGGTGATGGACCGAATGTGGATCAATGTCACACACTCAACCCAGTCCAAAGATCTGGGCCCAAATCCATCGTTATTTTGCACTCCACACCACCCTGGGTTAGACAATGGCGATATGCAAATCAGCTCTGACCCTGTGCCCCATGGGAACAGTCCAGTCCGAACTACAAAAGCCATGTCCTTCCCAGAACGGAATCAAGCATCCGAGGACCGGACCGGTTTCGAGGTAACACCTCTCATCAGCCCGGCTAGCTTGACTCCAGTGGTGTGGAGTGCCTGGGACCCACGTCTGGGCATCCCCAGCGCACTTAGGGCGGAATATGCAAACACAACAGGTGATGGACCGAATGTGGATCACTGTCACACACTCAACCCAGTCCAAAGATCTGGGCCCAAATCCATCGTTATTTTGCACTCCACACCACCCTGGGTTAGACAATGGCGATATGCAAATCAGCTCTGACCCTGTGCCCCATGGGAACAGTCCAGTCCGAACTACAAAGCCATGTCCTTCCCAGAACGGAATCAAGCATCCGAGGACTGGACCGGTTTCGAGGTAACACCTCTCATCAGCCCGGCTAGCTTGACTCCAGTGGTGTGGAGTGCCTGGGACCCACGTCTGGGCATCCCCAGCGCACTTAGGGCGGAATATGCAAACACAACAGGTGATGGACCGAATGTGGATCAATGTCACACACTCAACCCAGTCCAAAGATCTGGGCCCAAATCCATCGTTATTTTGCACTCCACACCACCCTGGTTTAGACAATGGCGATATGCAAATCAGCTCTGACCCTGTGCCCCATGGGAACAGTCCAGTCCGAACTACAAAAGCCATGTCCTTCCCAGAACGGAATCAAGCATCCGAGGACCGGACCGGTTTCGAGGTAACACCTCTCATCAGCCCGGCTAGCTTGACTCCAGTGGTGCGGAGTGCCTGGGACCCACGTCTGGGCATCCCCAGCGCACTTAGGGCGAAATATGCAAACATAACAGGTGATGGACCGAATGTGGATCAATGTCACACACTCAACCCAGTCCAAAGATCTGGGCCCAAATCCATCGTTATTTTGCACTCCACACCACCCTGGGTTAGACAATGGCGATATGCAAATCAGCTCTGACCCTGTGCCCCATGGGAACAGTCCAGTCCGAACTACAAAAGCCATGTCCTTCCCAGAACGGAATCAAGCATCCGAGGACCGGACCGGTTTCGAGGTAACACCTCTCATCAGCCCGGCTAGCTTGACTCCAGTGGTGTGGAGTGCCTGGGACCCACGTCTGGGCATCCCCAGCGCACTTAGGGCGGAATATGCAAACACAACAGGTGATGGACCGAATGTGGATCAATGTCACACACTCAACCCAGTCCAAAGATCTGGGCCCAAATCCATCGTTATTTTGCACTCCACACCACCCTGGGTTAGACAATGGCGATATGCAAATCAGCTCTGACCCTGTGCCCCATGGGAACAGTCCAGTCCGAACTACAAAAGCCATGTCCTTCCCAGAACGGAATCAAGCATCCGAGGACCGGACCGGTTTCGAGGTAACACCTCTCATCAGCCCGGCTAGCTTGACTCCAGTGGTGTGGAGTGCCTGGGAGCCACGTCTGGGCATCCCCAGCGCACTTAGGGCAGAATATGCAAACACAACAGGTGATGAACCGAATGTGGATCAATGTCACACACTCAACCCAGTCCAAAGATCTGGGCCCAAATCCATCATTATTTTGCACTCCACACCACCCTGGGTTAGACAATGGCGATATGCAAATCAGCTCTGACCCTGTGTCCCATGGGAACAGTCCAGTCCGAACTACAAAAGTCATGTCCTTCCCAGAACGGAATCAAGCATCCGAGGACCGGACCGGTTTCGAAGTAACACCTCTCATCAGCCCGGCTAGCTTGACTCCAGTGGTGTGGAGTGCCTGGGACCCACGTCTGGGCATCCCCAGCGCACTTAGGGCGGAATATGCAAACACAACAGGTGATGGACCGAATGTGGGTCAATGTCACACACTCAACCCAGTCCAAAGATCTGGGCCCAAATCCATCGTTATTTTGCACTCCACACCACCCTGGGTTAGACAATGGCGATATGCAAATCAGCTCTGACCCTGTGATCCATGGGAACAGTCCAGTCCGAACTACAAAAGCCATGTCCTTCCCAGAACGGAATCAAGCATCTGAGGACCGGACCGGTTTCGAGGTTACACCTCTCATCAGCCCGGCTAGCTTGACTCCAGTGGTGTGGAGTGCCTGGGACCCACGTCTGGGCATCCCCAGCGCACTTAGGGCGGAATATGCAAACACAACAGGTGATGGACCGAATGTGGATCAATGTCACACACTCAACCCAGTCCAAAGATCTGGGCCCAAATCCATCGTTATTTTGCACTCCACACCACCCTGGTTTAGACAATGGCGATATGCAAATCAGCTCTGACCCTGTGCCCCATGGGAACAGTCCAGTCCGAACTACAAAAGCCATGTCCTTCCCAGAACGGAATCAAGCATCCGAGGACCGGACCGGTTTCGAGGTAACACCTCTCATCAGCCCGGCTAGCTTGACTCCAGTGGTGCGGAGTGCCTGGGACCCACGTCTGGGCATCCCCAGCGCACTTAGGGCGGAATATGCAAACACAACAGGTGATGGACCGAATGTGGATCAATGTCACACACTCAACCCAGTCCAAAGATCTGGGCCCAAATCCATCGTTATTTTGCACTCCACACCACCCTGGGTTAGACAATGGCGATATGCAAATCAGCTCTGACCCTGTGCCCCATGGGAACAGTCCAGTCCGAACTACAAAAGCCATGTCCTTCCCAGAACGGAATCAAGCATCCGAGGACCGGACCGCTTTCGAGGTAACACCTCTCATCAGCCCGGCTAGCTTGACTCCAGTGGTGTGGAGTGCCTGGGACCCACGTCTGGGCATCCCCAGCGCACTTACGGCGGAATATGCAAACACAACAGGTGATGGACCGAATGTGGATCAATGTCACACACTCAACCCAGTCCAAAGATCTGGGCCCAAATCCATCGTTATTTTGCACTCCACACCACCCTGGGTTAGACAATGGCGATATGCAAATCAGCTCTGACCCTGTGCCCCATGGGAACAGTCCAGTCCGAACTACAAAAGCCATGTCCTTCCAAGAACGGAATCAAGCAACCGAGGACCGGACCGGTTTCGAGGTAACACCTCTCATCAGCCCGGCTAGCTTGACTCCCGTGGTGTGGAGTGCCTGGGACCCACGTCTGGGCATCCCCAGCGCACTTAGGGCGGAATATGCAAACACAACAGGTGATGGACCGAATGTGGATCAATGTCACACACTCAACCCAGTCCAAAGATCTGGGCCCAAATCCATAGTTATTTTGCACTCCACACCACCCTGGGTTAGACAATGGCGATATGCAAATCAGCTCTGACCCTGTGCCCCATGGGAACAGTCCAGTCTGAACTACAAAAGCCATGTCCTTCCCAGAACGGAATCAAGCATCCGAGGACCGGACCGGTTTCGAGGTAACACCTCTCATCAGCCCGGCTAGCTTGACTCCAGTGGTGTGGAGTGCCTGGGACCCATGTCTGGGCATCCCCAGCGCACTTAGGGCGGAATATGCAAACACAACAGGTGATGGACCGAATGTGGATCAATGTCACACACTCAACCCAGTCCAAAGATCTGGGCCCAAATCCATCGTTATTTTGCACTCCACACCACCCTGGGTTAGACAATGGCGATATGCAAATCAGCTCTGACCCTGTGCCCCATGGGAACAGTCCAGTCCGAACTACAAAAGCCATGTCCTTCCCAGAACGGAATCAAGCATCCGAAGACCGGACCGGTTTCGAAGTAACACCTCTCATCAGCCCGGCTAGCTTGACTCCAGTGGTGTGGAGTGCCTGGGACCCACGTCTGGGCATCCCCAGCGCACTTAGGGCGGAATATGCAAACACAACAGGTGATGGACCGAATGTGGATCAATGTCACACACTCAACCCAGTCCAAAGATCTGGGCCCAAATCCATCGTTATTTTGCACTCCACACCACCCTGGGTTAGACAATGGCGATATGCAAATCATCTCTGACCCTGTGCCCCATGGGAACAGTCCAGTCCGAACTACAAAAGCCATGTCCTTCCCAGAACGGAATCAAGCATCCGAGGACCGGACCGGTTTCGAGGTAACACCTCTCATCAGCCCGGCTAGCTTGACTCCAGTGGTGTGGAGTGCCTGGGACCCACGTCTGGGCATCCCCAGCGCACTTAGGGCGGAATATGCAAACACAACAGGTGATGGACCGAATGTGGATCAATGTCACACACTCAACCCAGGCCAAAGATCTGGGCCCAAATCCATCGTTATTTTGCACTCCACACCACCCTGGGTTAGACAATGGCGATATGCAAATCAGCTCTGACCCTGTGCCCCATGGGAACAGTCCAGTCCGAACTACAAAAGCCATGTCCTTCCCAGAATGGAATCAAGCATCCGAGGACCGGACCGGTTTCGAGGTAACACCTCTCATCAGCCCGGCTAGCTTGACTCCAGTGGTGTGGAGTGCCTGGGACCCACGTCTGGGCATCCCCAGGGCACTTAGGGCGGAATATGCAAACACAACAGGTGATGGACGAATGTGGATCAATGTCACACACTCAACCCAGTCCAAAGATCTGGGCCCAAATCCATCGTTATTTTGCACTCCACACCACCCTGGGTTAGACAATGGCGATATGCAAATCAGCTCTGACCCTGTGCCCCATGGGAACAGTCCAGTCCGAACTACAAAAGCCATGTCCTTCCCAGAACGGAATCAAGCATCCGAGGACCGGACCGGTTTCGAGGTAACACCCATCATCAGCCCGGCTAGCTTGACTCCAGTGGTGTGGAGTGCCTGGGACCCACGTCTGGGCATCCCCAGCACACTTAGGGCGGAATATGCAAACACAACAGGTGATGGACCGAATGTGGATCAATGTCACACACTCAACCCAGTCCAAAGATCTGGGCCCAAATCCATCGTTATTTTGCACTCCACACCACCCTGGGTTAGACAATGGCGATATGCAAATCAGCTTTGACCCTGTGCCCCATGGGAACAGTCCAGTCCGAACTACAAAAGCCATGTCCTTCCCAGAACGGAATCAAGCATCCGAGGACCGGACCGGTTTCGAGGTAACACCTCTCATCAGCCCGGCTAGCTTGACTCCAGTGGTGTGGATTGCCTGGGACCCACGTCTGGGCATCCCCAGCACACTTAGGGCGGAATATGCAAACACAACAGGTGATGGACCGAATGTGGATCAATGTCACACACTCAACCCAGTCCAAAGATCTGGGCCCAAATCCATCGTTATTTTGCACTCCACACCACCCTGGGTTAGACAATGGCGATATGCAAATCAGCTCTGACCCTGTGCCCCATGGGAACAGTCCAGTCCGAACTACAAAAGCCATGTCCTTCCCAGAACGGAATCAAGCATCCGAGGACCGGACCGGTTTCGAGGTAACACCTCTCATCAGCCCGGCTAGCTTGACTCCAGTGGTGCGGAGGGCCTGGGACCCACGTCTGGGCATCCCCAGCGCACTTAGGGCGAAATATGCAAACATAACAGGTGATGGACCGAATGTGGATCAATGTCACACACTCAACCCAGTCCAAAGATCTGGGCCCAAATCCATCGTTATTTTGCACTCCACACCCCCCTGGGTTAGACAATGGCGATATGCAAATCAGCTCTGACCCTGTGCCCCATGGGAACAGTCCAGTCCGAACTACAAAAGCCATGTCCTTCCCAGAACGGAATCAAGCATCCGAGGACCGGACCGGTTTCGAGGTAACACCTCTCATCAGCCCGGCTAGCTTGACTCCAGTGGTGTGGAGTGCCTGGGACCCACGTCTGGGCATCCCCAGCGCACTTAGGGCGGAATATGCAAACACAACAGGTGATGGACCGAATGTGGATCAATGTCACACACTCAACCCAGTCCAAAGATCTGGGCCCAAATCCATCGTTATTTTGCACTCCACACCACCCTGGGTTAGACAATGGCGATATGCAAATCAGCTCTGACCCTGTGCCCCATGGGAACAGTCCAGTCCGAACTACAAAAGCCATGTCCTTCCCAGAACGGAATCAAGCATCCGAGGACCGGACCGGTTTCGAGGTAACACCTCTCATCAGCCCGGCTAGCTTGACTCCAGTGGTGTGGAGTGCCTGGGAGCCACGTCTGGGCATCCCCAGCGCACTTAGGGCAGAATATGCAAACACAACAGGTGATGAACCGAATGTGGATCAATGTCACACACTCAACCCAGTCCAAAGATCTGGGCCCAAATCCATCATTATTTTGCACTCCACACCACCCTGGGTTAGACAATGGCGATATGCAAATCAGCTCTGACCCTGTGTCCCATGGGAACAGTCCAGTCCGAACTACAAAAGTCATGTCCTTCCCAGAACGGAATCAAGCATCCGAGGACCGGACCGGTTTCGAAGTAACACCTCTCATCAGCCCGGCTAGCTTGACTCCAGTGGTGTGGAGTGCCTGGGACCCACGTCTGGGCATCCCCAGCGCACTTAGGGCGGAATATGCAAACACAACAGGTGATGGACCGAATGTGGGTCAATGTCACACACTCAACCCAGTCCAAAGATCTGGGCCCAAATCCATCGTTATTTTGCACTCCACACCACCCTGGGTTAGACAATGGCGATATGCAAATCAGCTCTGACCCTGTGATCCATGGGAACAGTCCAGTCCGAACTACAAAAGCCATGTCCTTCCCAGAACGGAATCAAGCATCTGAGGACCGGACCGGTTTCGAGGTTACACCTCTCATCAGCCCGGCTAGCTTGACTCCAGTGGTGTGGAGTGCCTGGGACCCACGTCTGGGCATCCCCAGCGCACTTAGGGCGGAATATGCAAACACAACAGGTGATGGACCGAATGTGGATCAATGTCACACACTCAACCCAGTCCAAAGATCTGGGCCCAAATCCATCGTTATTTTGCACTCCACACCACCCTGGTTTAGACAATGGCGATATGCAAATCAGCTCTGACCCTGTGCCCCATGGGAACAGTCCAGTCCGAACTACAAAAGCCATGTCCTTCCCAGAACGGAATCAAGCATCCGAGGACCGGACCGGTTTCGAGGTAACACCTCTCATCAGCCCGGCTAGCTTGACTCCAGTGGTGCGGAGTGCCTGGGACCCACGTCTGGGCATCCCCAGCGCACTTAGGGCGGAATATGCAAACACAACAGGTGATGGACCGAATGTGGATCAATGTCACACACTCAACCCAGTCCAAAGATCTGGGCCCAAATCCATCGTTATTTTGCACTCCACACCACCCTGGGTTAGACAATGGCGATATGCAAATCAGCTCTGACCCTGTGCCCCATGGGAACAGTCCAGTCCGAACTACAAAAGCCATGTCCTTCCCAGAACGGAATCAAGCATCCGAGGACCGGACCGCTTTCGAGGTAACACCTCTCATCAGCCCGGCTAGCTTGACTCCAGTGGTGTGGAGTGCCTGGGACCCACGTCTGGGCATCCCCAGCGCACTTACGGCGGAATATGCAAACACAACAGGTGATGGACCGAATGTGGATCAATGTCACACACTCAACCCAGTCCAAAGATCTGGGCCCAAATCCATCGTTATTTTGCACTCCACACCACCCTGGGTTAGACAATGGCGATATGCAAATCAGCTCTGACCCTGTGCCCCATGGGAACAGTCCAGTCCGAACTACAAAAGCCATGTCCTTCCAAGAACGGAATCAAGCAACCGAGGACCGGACCGGTTTCGAGGTAACACCTCTCATCAGCCCGGCTAGCTTGACTCCCGTGGTGTGGAGTGCCTGGGACCCACGTCTGGGCATCCCCAGCGCACTTAGGGCGGAATATGCAAACACAACAGGTGATGGACCGAATGTGGATCAATGTCACACACTCAACCCAGTCCAAAGATCTGGGCCCAAATCCATAGTTATTTTGCACTCCACACCACCCTGGGTTAGACAATGGCGATATGCAAATCAGCTCTGACCCTGTGCCCCATGGGAACAGTCCAGTCTGAACTACAAAAGCCATGTCCTTCCCAGAACGGAATCAAGCATCCGAGGACCGGACCGGTTTCGAGGTAACACCTCTCATCAGCCCGGCTAGCTTGACTCCAGTGGTGTGGAGTGCCTGGGACCCATGTCTGGGCATCCCCAGCGCACTTAGGGCGGAATATGCAAACACAACAGGTGATGGACCGAATGTGGATCAATGTCACACACTCAACCCAGTCCAAAGATCTGGGCCCAAATCCATCGTTATTTTGCACTCCACACCACCCTGGGTTAGACAATGGCGATATGCAAATCAGCTCTGACCCTGTGCCCCATGGGAACAGTCCAGTCCGAACTACAAAAGCCATGTCCTTCCCAGAACGGAATCAAGCATCCGAAGACCGGACCGGTTTCGAAGTAACACCTCTCATCAGCCCGGCTAGCTTGACTCCAGTGGTGTGGAGTGCCTGGGACCCACGTCTGGGCATCCCCAGCGCACTTAGGGCGGAATATGCAAACACAACAGGTGATGGACCGAATGTGGATCAATGTCACACACTCAACCCAGTCCAAAGATCTGGGCCCAAATCCATCGTTATTTTGCACTCCACACCACCCTGGGTTAGACAATGGCGATATGCAAATCATCTCTGACCCTGTGCCCCATGGGAACAGTCCAGTCCGAACTACAAAAGCCATGTCCTTCCCAGAACGGAATCAAGCATCCGAGGACCGGACCGGTTTCGAGGTAACACCTCTCATCAGCCCGGCTAGCTTGACTCCAGTGGTGTGGAGTGCCTGGGACCCACGTCTGGGCATCCCCAGCGCACTTAGGGCGGAATATGCAAACACAACAGGTGATGGACCGAATGTGGATCAATGTCACACACTCAACCCAGGCCAAAGATCTGGGCCCAAATCCATCGTTATTTTGCACTCCACACCACCCTGGGTTAGACAATGGCGATATGCAAATCAGCTCTGACCCTGTGCCCCATGGGAACAGTCCAGTCCGAACTACAAAAGCCATGTCCTTCCCAGAATGGAATCAAGCATCCGAGGACCGGACCGGTTTCGAGGTAACACCTCTCATCAGCCCGGCTAGCTTGACTCCAGTGGTGTGGAGTGCCTGGGACCCACGTCTGGGCATCCCCAGGGCACTTAGGGCGGAATATGCAAACACAACAGGTGATGGACGAATGTGGATCAATGTCACACACTCAACCCAGTCCAAAGATCTGGGCCCAAATCCATCGTTATTTTGCACTCCACACCACCCTGGGTTAGACAATGGCGATATGCAAATCAGCTCTGACCCTGTGCCCCATGGGAACAGTCCAGTCCGAACTACAAAAGCCATGTCCTTCCCAGAACGGAATCAAGCATCCGAGGACCGGACCGGTTTCGAGGTAACACCCATCATCAGCCCGGCTAGCTTGACTCCAGTGGTGTGGAGTGCCTGGGACCCACGTCTGGGCATCCCCAGCACACTTAGGGCGGAATATGCAAACACAACAGGTGATGGACCGAATGTGGATCAATGTCACACACTCAACCCAGTCCAAAGATCTGGGCCCAAATCCATCGTTATTTTGCACTCCACACCACCCTGGGTTAGACAATGGCGATATGCAAATCAGCTTTGACCCTGTGCCCCATGGGAACAGTCCAGTCCGAACTACAAAAGCCATGTCCTTCCCAGAACGGAATCAAGCATCCGAGGACCGGACCGGTTTCGAGGTAACACCTCTCATCAGCCCGGCTAGCTTGACTCCAGTGGTGTGGATTGCCTGGGACCCACGTCTGGGCATCCCCAGCACACTTAGGGCGGAATATGCAAACACAACAGGTGATGGACCGAATGTGGATCAATGTCACACACTCAACCCAGTCCAAAGATCTGGGCCCAAATCCATCGTTATTTTGCACTCCACACCACCCTGGGTTAGACAATGGCGATATGCAAATCAGCTCTGACCCTGTGCCCCATGGGAACAGTCCAGTCCGAACTACAAAAGCCATGTCCTTCCCAGAACGGAATCAAGCATCCGAGGACCGGACCGGTTTCGAGGTAACACCTCTCATCAGCCCGGCTAGCTTGACTCCAGTGGTGTGGAGTGCCTGGGACCCACGTCTGGGCATCCCCAGGGCACTTAGGGCGGAATATGCAAACACAACAGGTGATGGACCGAATGTGGATCAATGTCACACACTCAACCTAGTCCAAAGATCTGGGCCCAAATCCATCGTTATTTTGCACTCCACACCACCCTGGGTTAGACAATGGCGATATGCAAATCAGCTCTGACCTTGTGCCCCATGGGAACAGTCCAGTCCGAACTACAAAAGCCATGTCCTTCCCAGAACGGAATCAAGCATCTGAGGACCGGACCGGTTTCGAGGTTACACCTCTCATCAGCCCGGCTAGCTTGACTCCAGTGGTGTGGAGTGCCTGGGACCCACGTCTGGGCATCCCCAGCGCACTTAGGGCGGAATATGCAAACACAACAGGTGATGGACCGAATGTGGATCAATGTCACACACTCAACCCAGTCCAAAGATCTGGGCCCAAATCCATCGTTATTTTGCACTCCACACCACCCTGGTTTAGACAATGGCGATATGCAAATCAGCTCTGACCCTGTGCCCCATGGGAACAGTCCAGTCCGAACTACAAAAGCCATGTCCTTCCCAGAACGGAATCAAGCATCCGAGGACCGGACCGGTTTCGAGGTAACACCTCTCATCAGCCCGGCTAGCTTGACTCCAGTGGTGCGGAGTGCCTGGGACCCACGTCTGGGCATCCCCAGCGCACTTAGGGCGGAATATGCAAATACAACAGGTGATGGACCGAATGTGGATCAATGTCACACACTTGAGGTTCCGTGACGATTTGAACCCGTGTTTCCAACATTGTCGTAAATACATAATTTTGGTATCAGCGAACCGCAAATGATCCATTTAGCATATCCTGGTGTTTTCGCTATGCTAAGAGCAAGAGTACTCCTGCTACAAACACATTTCCGATCTACCCATGGCATCCATCTTAGATCATGGCAGCCATTTTGTGTTTCTTGCCCTCACATACGCAATGATCTCTGATTACTTCATTTCGGTTAAGGACACGTAGGCTTAGCCGGAGATTCACCTCTCTAGTGACACGTGCACCTTAGATCAGAACATGCCGTGGCTACATGACTCGACAAAGGCTGCCTCCTCTGCCTGAGGCCAGTCCTGCTATACTGGTTCTTGTGTTCGTTGGCCTGATCATGATTAGGCGGCCGAAGCTGGTAGCCTTGCCCATTTACGACCCACAAACATCTCTTATCCTGCTTTTCTATCTTCTTCACCTGGCTCTGCTCCTTTCCTTCTGGGCCTTTATTAGGGGGAGGTAACGAAATTTACGATGAGGCCGTCCGGGTCTTGAATGAAAAGTTGACATGAGATTATGATGGAAAAGTGGGAACCCCTCGTTCGTAATCAGATATTGTCGACGATTCCTGTACAAACGCCAAATATTTATTGTTTAGGGCACAAAGGTTTGGGAATGTATTACATGTAAAGAATTTGCCTCAAGCTCAAATTTTAGTATATAAGGAGCAACCCTTCTTGTACAAATCGAACAGGCTCCTAGACACTGCCCGTGTGTAGTTTCTGTGACTTCTGTGTCCCTGCAGTAATAAACCTTTGGTCTTTGACGCCACCATCGAGAAGCCCGTGTTTCTGTTTATTTGTGCACCGAGACAGGTGGAACTCCGGGGTCTTCGGGTGTTATCCCTGACACCTCTGGACGGAACCAAAAAGTCCAGAACTCCAATTGGCGCCCATAGTGGGGCGACGTCATTCGGTACCGGTCCAAAAGCCTGAAGAGTTCGAGAAGCTTCGTGTGAAGATTCCTGAGGGAGGCGCCCCACTTCATCGATCCCGGCATATCGCAAAAGTGGCCCGACGTTCTCTTCCACGAGGGTTCCCGTTCAGGACGGCTGCAGTGGTCCGTTGCCTTGACCGTCGCCCTGTCTTGGACCCGAGGTGCAGTCCTTAGTACGGCGAAACGTGACGGGTTTCTCCTTGGTGACGTCTTCAGTGCCTCAGTTAAGTATTTAGTGGTTGCTAGTTGGTTACTTCGTAAGGGTTGTTAAAATCCTTTTGGTTCTTGGTTTGGTTTGGTTTCGTAAGATTATCACTGGTTGTTCTGGTTAAGATAATCTATTGGTTTAGTTTGGGTATCGATACATTCGTTCGCTTTTGGTAGGCCTAAGTTTTTGGTTCGAGTGCACATTTCTGTTTGTGTTTTTGTTCGTTCTGTGTTTCGGATTACAAAATGGTAAGTCGGAAAAATTGTATGTTGTCGTGTTTTGGTTGCAACAGTGATTCCCGGTTGGAGGACTCATGTTTGGTTCCTCCGATTGGAACTCCCCTATATGATCTTTATTGTAAGCATGGTGTGGGTCCTATATCTTATAATGAGGTGTGGGTCCGATACACTGAAAAAGACGGTGTCCTTAGTTGGCCACTGCATGGTAGTTTTGAAACTGAAGTTCTTGACAATTTAGAAGTGAAATTGTTTAAGAAGAAAGCCCGGCCGGCAATGTTTGATTCTTTCCGTTACTGGCGAAAAGAATCTAAACAGAGAGAAATTAAAAGGTTGAAGAAAGAACAGAAGGACAAAGAGTTGACTTTAGAACAGGCTGCCAAGCAGCTGCCAGTCAACGAGTCTGAAAGGGCAATAGAGATAGCTACTAGAGAGCGTAATTTAGCGATAGACAAATGCTACCCTGCCTTGCCATCGAGTACAACTAAGATAGTAGAGGACCCTGAAAATGATCCTCTGTTGTCTTACTTGTTACGATCACCCCCACCGTATGCACAAGGTGCTACGGCTCCGCCTGTACCGAATGTTCAATTGCCGGTTGCTGGACAACCTGGTATTCCTGCTCCTGCCCCTCAGAATCAAGCTCCTGTACCCCCTGTGGTGAATGTGAATGTTCCTTCGGCACCCCCTCTTCCTGGGTTGCCGACTTCTTTGCCTGTACCTGTATTGCTTACACCTACTGTTTCACAAGCTACCTTGCCTGATACTCCTACTGTTTCTGGTCTATCTGTTCCAACTGCTACTGTGTTCTCTACATCTGCTAGTATTATGACTCCACTTTCCGTTCGTCGAAGAATCACTGATTCTGTCTCTAACATTCTGTCTCCTTTCTATAAATCTTTAATTAAGACTCCTACTTCTGACTCTGTACAGAGACGTAGTCAGCTCCCAAGTACTGAGGAACGGGGAATATTAGATTCCACGGCTCTCAGATGGATTTCGAAGAGTAGGAGATATAGTACTAGAGATGTATTGGATACATTTATGCAGTGGAATGAACCAACACAAAGATATGTGTTCGACGAGATGTGCTCTCTTTTACGAGAGGAGTTAGAAGAAGATGACTCTGACTCAAATTTAGCAGAATTGATTAGGTCCAAAAAGAGTTTGCTACTGGTACGATAATAGGTCAAAATATAAAAGAAGCGATGGAACTAATTTTAAGTTATAGGAATGATCCATCACTTCGTTCACCAAGGGACTTAGGGAAGAATAGCACTAAGCAGAACCGCCAATATCCAATGAGGGAGGTTCCTCCAATTTGGCGCGATGCAGTACAAGCTGATGCTGTCAACGGTATTGTAGCCGCCCCAGCGCAATTCCAAAGAGTGTGGATACACATTCCGTGGAAGCGAGCCGAAGTGTTAGCAGTGAAACAGGCCTTGCCAGATCCGCGTAAGAATCCTGCCGGATATTATAAGGAGTTGGCGCAGACAGTTGAGGCTTGTGTAATGAATCTAGCGGACATTGACATGTTATTTGGGAATGTAGTTCCGCAACCCATTTGGGCTAAAATTCATAAAGAGAATCATCCAGTTGCCCTAGGTGGTGATTGGGCAGCTATAATTGCAGCAGATGGTCAGCAAATAGGTGGTTCCAAACCCGAACCTCTAATTGCTAATCTTCCAGGTAGGATAATTGAATTAATGAAGACTCTGATGCCAGCATTGCGCGTTAACTGAGACAAGTTGTCCGCATGCAGGCAGAAGAAAGACGAAAGTGTCTCCGACTTTTTCACGAGGTTCGAAGAGACTTTTGTAGATCATAGTGGTCAGGATATGAGTACAGAAGGAGGACAGAGATTGTTTGTCGATAAATTCGTACACAATCTGCTACCAGAACTCTGCAATAAATTGAAAGATTCCGAGAGTGCGTGGGCTGTCTCTACAACTGCGCAAATACTTGCAACTGCACAGTATTATGAAAACAGGGATAAAGAAGAGAAAGAGAAATCAGATAAGAAAACGAAAGATTTAAAGACTAAAGTTCTTTTGCAACAGGCATATCCGCCTCGTATGAATCAGACAAATACACAGCAAGCGTCATATCAAAGGACAGATTATGGTTCCCAAAGACCGCAATACCAGTGGAATCAATGTGCGTATTGTAAGAAAGAGGGTCATTATAAGAATGAGTGTCCAGTCTTAGCGCAGAATAACGCTGCAGCAGCTCAGAGAGGTCGTGGTGGTTTTGTGCAAAATTCTAGAGGTCGAGGACGAGGTGCTATGCCTCCACAAACGAACGATCGTCCTTCCAATCACTTTGATCAGCGAAATGGACAGTCTGCTCAACAGAATAGGTCACAACAGTATCATGTTGAAGACTATTGTGAAAACGATGAGGGATTCCAACAAAATGAGTACTAGGACAGCCATGGACAGAGAGAGGGAGTAGTATCAGTTCCAGTGGATCAGAGTGGGCCTTATGTCGCAGTAGCAACATCAGGTGTAGTCGAACCGTTTCTGTTGGATACTGGTGCCGCAAAAAGTTCTATCATTCATACGAAACTCCCTGGCGCACCTTTGTCCGGCTTAACAAATGTTTCTGTAGGTTTTTCAGGCGCCCCTGTTTACAATCCTGTATCTGGTCCTTTGTCTATTTCTGTTGGACCGTGTCAATTGAAAGCACCCCTAATTTTGACGACAGGTTGCAATGAAAATCTGCTTGGTTTAGACTTGTTAAAACGCCTATATGCGACATTGTACTGTTCTCCGGAAGGAGTACAGCTTACGTTGGGTAAACGAATCACCTCTCCGATGTACTTGTCAATGGATGCACTCCCGCCAGAGCTGCGTTCTCTCCCTGATACTCTTTGGGCGACTGGTCCTAACGATGTAGGCCTTTTGGAAATACCACCATATGTAGTCACTTTGAAAGCAAATGTCAAATTTCCACAAATCCCTCAATACAGAATATCTAGTGAAGGCGAACGTGCACTTTTATTGATTGTACAAGATTTGATTAAGAAAGGCGTGGTTGAAGAAACTAGAGGAAATGTCTGTAACAGTCCTGTATTACCAATTTTGAAACGTACTGATCCTTCAAAGCCTCCAGTATATAGGTTTGTTATCGATCTCAGAGAGGTTAATAAAATTGTGGTTCCGCAGTTCCCTGTGGTTCCAGACATTACTGCATTGTTAACATTGATTCCTGCAACAGCCACATGGTTTTCAGTTATCGACTTGAAGAATGCCTTTTTCAGCATTCCGATAGCCGAGGAAAGCAGAGATATTTTCAGCTTCTCTCTAGGAGGTCGAAGCTTCAGGTTTAAACGTGCTCCACAAGGCTATTGTGAGAGCCCATCCATTTACAGTCAAGCATTAAAAAGTCAGTTAGATTCCTTTGTACTTCCTCCAGGTTCTGCTTTAGTGCAGTATGTAGATGATCTTCTAGTGGCTGCCGATGACAAGGAAACTTGCAAAGCAGCTACAATTTCGTTATTGCATCATTTGTCTAATTTGAATCACAAGGTGTCACCTTCAAAAATGCAATACTGTTGCCAAGAAGTGACCTACCTAGGTCATCTCTTGTCAAAGGAGGGAAGGAAGTTGACCCCAGAGAGAATAAAAGCAATTACGCAGATGAGTGTTCCTCGCACACAGAGAGAAGTACGTGCCTTTTTAGGTATTACCTCTTACTGTAGGCAGTGGATCCCAAATTTTTCTCTTTTAGCGAAACCATTGGTAGCTTTGACTGGGAAAAATGTTCCGAGTCCGGTGCCATGGTCTGCTGAATGTCAGGAGAGTTTTTCTGAGTTACGAAATGCACTATGTTCGGCTCCTGTATTGGGTACACCCGATTACAGTAAGCCATTCACGCTCTATGTTCACGAGAGACAAGGTTGCGCGTTGAGTGTTCTGACACAGAGATTTGGTGATAAACAACGCCCTTGTGCGTATTTTTCATCAACATTAGATCCGGTAGCTAGAGCATTGCCTAGTTATGTGAGAGCCACAGCGGCAGCTGCGGCCTCCATTCGACAATCTGCTGGTTTGGTGATGAACAACATGCTAGTGGTCATGGTTCCTCATGCTGTGGATACACTCATGAACAGAACCAAGACGCAACACCTTACTAGTGCTAGATTATCAGGCTATGAGTTGACATTGCTAGCAAGTCATATACAGATCAAAAGATGCAATGTATTGAATCCAGCAACATTGTTGCCGACTAATCAAGAGTCGAGTGATTCCGAACCCCATGACTGTTGTTTCAGAACCGAGGAGGAGACAAAAGGACAAATTGATTTAAAAGACACTCCGTTGTCAGATCCAGATGGCACGTTGTATGTTGATGGGTCATGCTTTAAATTGGAGAATGGTGATGTGACCGCTGCTTATGCAGTAACGACTTTGAGTACGATTGTGGAGACTGCAAGAGTGAGTCAGAATTCTGCCCAAGCTGCAGAATTAATCGCTCTAACGAGAGCGTGTGTTTTAGCAAAGGGAAAGAGAGTGAATGTTTTCACAGATAGTCAGTACGCGTTCGGCGTGGCCCATAATTTTGGCCGTTTGTGGAAAGAAAGAGGTTTCATTACGTCCCATGGGACTAAGATTCAACATGGTCAGTTAGTTAACGACTTGTTGGAATCTCTAACCTTGCCGACTGAAGTTGCGATTGTGAAATGCAGTGCTCATAAAGCAATCACGGATGATGTTGGTCGTGGGAATGCTTTTGCTGATGAGACCGCTAAACAAACAGCTAGAAATATGATGAGTAGGATGTATGTTGCTACGTCTGCAAGATGGATTTCTGAATCTGGAATGTGTGAGGACACAGTGGAAAGTGTGAAAGAGATTCAGAAAGAGGCGACTGAGGAGGAAAAGCGTGCATGGAAAGAGAGTACGGGTAAATTGGATTTGAGTGGATGTTGGATTGATTTGTCGGAACAACAGCGTTGGATGTTGCCTGACGCGTATGTGCTTGCAGTGGTGACAATGGCACATGGAGTAGCACACATTAGTTCTAAAGGAATTTGTAAGATGTTGGCCCCAGTCTGAAAGAATGATGGGATTAGTAAATGTGCAGAGAGAGTGGTGAAAAATTGTATGGTATGCCTGATGCATAATCCTGGCAAGCGAATCCCCACACCTGCAGGTCACTTCGCTCCTCCTTCTTGCCCCTTTGAAGTGATTCAGTTAGACTTCATTCACATGGATCGCTGCAACAACCTAAAGTACGTCCTGGTGGTAGTTTGTGCTTTCTCCAGATGGATCGAAGCATATCCGCTTAAGGACAACACTGCCCTATCAACTGCCAAAATTCTTCTCAAAGAATATTTCCCTAGGTACTGCCACGGATTGTATGGTCAGATAACGGAAGTGAGTTTGTAGGGAAAGTTATGCAGAGTGTGTGTGCCGGTTTAGGAATAAAGCAAAAGTTTCACAGTGCAAACCATCCCCAGTCTGCTGGTTTAGTTGAGGGTTACAATGGCACCCTCAAACTAAAACTTGCTAAAATACAGGCATCCACGGGTTTATCCTGGCCAGACGCACTACCCTTGGCTTTGTTATCCACGAGAGCGACTGTACATTCTAGAGTAGGGCTTAGTCCGTATGAAATTGTCTTTGGCCGTCCCGCTAACATTTGGGGAGTGCCAAGGCCAAAGGAATTCTGTTCTCTGGAATATCCAATGTTGATTGATTACCTTTACGACTTGACTGCTAAATTGAGTCTTATTCACCAACAGGTTTTCAATGCATTGCCAAAGCCACCGGAGAGTCCAGGTCATCAGCTGAAACCAGGTGACCACGTTGTGGTGCGCAACTTTGCGAGGACGAAGAACCTTCAACCCAGATTTGTCGGCCCCTATCAAGTACTGCTAGCAACGAGAACTGCTGTTCGTGTGGCTGGTCGCAAACATTGGATACATGCGACGCACGTCAAACGTGTGCCCCCGCCACTTCCTTACGATAACTGGGTGAAGAAGGGAATTGGTGCCTCTGAGTTTGAACGGACACCCAGGTTCGTCCCTTTCAGCGATGCCGAACTGATAACTGACACATCGAACTCTGACTCTCCTCTTGAAACTATTTCTTTGACTCCTGAACACTTGCCCTCTGCATCAGAAGAAACTTTGCCATCTGCGAACTTGAACATTGCAACCTCTGCTGATAACACACTGTTTCCAGATCAAACAGTTCCTGCAAAACTGAGATACAATTTACGATCTCGCAATATGGACAAATAAAGCAGGAAACTGCCTATTTTACACATTTGAAATTTTAACATTTTGCCTCCAGCCAGGAAGTTTGCTATTGTTTTATTTTGTTGTTTTAAAATTGCCTTGCCGTCTGGGTAGCCGTAGGGTCGTGGCTGTGTGCCTAGTTGAATCTGCGGGGGTCAGACACAAGGTCGATCTTTCTGTTAGTTCTGGGAACTCCCAGAGCTGATAGAGGCATTTTCATCTACGTACACATCATCAGTGGTCGCGAGCGGATTGTAGAAGATGGAGCTTCCTGCGCTGCAACGAGAAAATGTGATTTATGTTCGCAGAAACAGACTTTACAGAATTCTTCATAGCAAATGTTTTCTGATGCAATGTGCTATTACATTTTTAATTGTCTTGATAACGTTGGTGGGTGGAATAGTCTTTGGTGTGAATTTAATTTTTATGCCAGTAACTACGGTACCTTCCCTTGATCCTGCTACTTCTACTGTTTCTTCTATGCACTCTTTTCACTCATTTCCTGAACATGAGCAAGCTTGACGCTCAGAATTTATTAATAACACTTTCGTTCAGCTCTTGCACCAACACCAACTGGTAGTCAACACTACAGACTGCTGGGTGTGTGGCTTGATACCTCACACTATGGATAAAGGCATTCCCTACCTGGTTTTGCCTTTTAGCTACAATGGATCATTTCAGGCCCTTCAGACCATCTTTGCTTATGCCCTTGAAACCTATCCTCCACATCCACCACGTTCCACTAAATACAACTCTGCCAACAAAGCTTTAGTCCAGGGAATTATTGACATGATCAAGGACGCCAAAAATACTCCATCCTACCCTAGAGATGAATTACGGGTATATTTGAGTTGGAACTCCACAGAGTATCGCCTTAGTTTGGGAGAAAGCAAGCGTAAAAGCTCCACTCCAGTCTGGGTCGTGCCTCACCGAGGTCAAGTCTGTTTGCAAGGAAATGGGAGAAATCCGAGAGCTCAGCTAGGGAGGAGTGAGTGCGTTGAGACTTACGTGTTTCCGTCTAACTCTTCCCTTGCCTTCCTTACTGCTAGGGGTACCTACTTCATCTGTCAAGACAGAGCCTATACATGGTTGCCTGCTGACTTTTCAGGATCATGTTATATTGCTCGATTGTTGCCTCCAACATACACTGCTTCTTCAGACTATCACAAGACCAGAGTAGCAAGAGGTGTTTTCAGCAAGGAAGACACCGCTGGTCAGGAAGCTGGAGACTTCTTCAAAGGTTTCCTTCCGTTCTGGGGGCCTATGGCAAATAGTAGAAACATACGTCAGCTAACAGGGGTAGTTGAATCTACTATTACCGAAACTGCTGGTGCCCTTAGCAACTTGACAGCTGAGCTTCAGGCGGATAGACTCATGACGTTGCAGAACCGTATGGTTCTAGACGTAATACTTGCAGATCGAGGTGGGGTATGCAGAATGATCCAATCGAGCTGCTGTGTTTTTATTCCCAATAATGCTCCAACTGTCTATGAGGCGATCTCTAAGCTACACAAGATTTCCGACTCTATACATGTAGACCAGGGAACCTGGTCCTTTATGGAGTGGTTTTGGACTCTGATATCAGTGTGGGGATGGAAGGTTCTGGTGGTCATTGGTGTCATCTTAGTATTCCTATTTTCATGCTGCCTGATTATCCAGTGTGGTCCCGCTTTGTGTAGTCTCTGTGCTGCAACCTGTTTCAGAAAACCACCTGTGTTTGGAGAAAAGGCACGAGAAAGGATGATGATACAACAGCATGTCACTGACCTGATGAGCATAGAGTTAGACTCTGACATAGACTGATTAATTGCCTATGTAAGGGCAAAAGGATGGTCTGAGGTTCTGTGACGATTTGAACCCGTGTTTCCAACATTGTCGTAAATACATAATTTTGGTATCAGCGAACCGCAAATGATCCATTTAGCATATCCTGGTGTTTTCGCTATGCTAAGAGCAAGAGTACTCCTGTTACAAACACATTTCCAATCTACCCATGGCATCCATCTTAGATCATGGCAGCCATTTTGTGTTTCTTGCCCTCACATACGCAATGATCTCTGATTACTTCATTTCGGTTAAGGACACGTAGGCTTAGCCGGAGATTCACCTCTCTAGTGACACGTGCACCTTAGATCAGAACATGCCGTGGCTACATGACTCGACAAAGGCTGCCTCCTCTGCCTGAGGCCAGTCCTGCTATACTGGTTCTTGTGTTCGTTGGCCTGATCATGATTAGGCGGCCGAAGCTGGTAGCCTTGCCCATTTACGACCCACAAACATCTCTTATCCTGCTTTTCTATCTTCTGCACCTGGCTCTGCTCCTTTCCTTCTGGGCCTTTATTAGGGGGAGGTAACGAAATTTACGATGAGGCGGTCCGGGTCTTGAATGAAAAGTTGACATGAGATTATGATGGAAAAGTGGGAACCCCTCGTTCGTAATCAGATATTGTCGACGATTCCTGCACAACCGCCAAATATTTATTGTTTAGGGCACAAAGGTTTGGGAATGTATTACATGTAAAGAATTTGCCTCAAGCTCAAATTTTAGTATATAAGGAGCAACCCTTCTTGTACAAATCGAACAGGCTCCTAGACACTGCCCGTGTGTAGTTTCTGTGACTTCTGTGTCCCTGCAGTAATAAACCTTTGGTCTTTGACGCCACCATCGAGAAGCCCGTGTTTCTGTTTATTTGTGCACCGAGACAGGTGGAACTCCGGGGTCTTCGGGTGTTATCCCTGACACCTCTGGACGGAACCAAAAAGTCCAGAACTCCACACTCAACCCAGTCCAAAGATCTGGGCCCAAATCCATCGTTATTTTGCACTCCACACCACCCTGGGTTAGACAATGGCAATATGCAAATCAGCTCTGACCCTGTGTCCCATGGGAACAGTCCAGTCTGAACTACAAAAGCCATGTCCTTCCCAGAACGGAATCAAGCATCCGAGGACCGGACCGGTTTCGAGGTAACACCTCTCATCAGCCCGGCTAGCTTGACTCCAGTGGTGTGGAGTGCCTGGGACCCACGTCTGGGCATCCCTAGCGCACTTAGGGCGGAATATGCAAACACAACAGGTGATGGACCGAATGTGGATCAATGTCACACACTCAACCCAGTCCAAAGATCTGGGCCCAAATCCATCGTTATTTTGCACTCCACACCACCCTGGGTTAGACAATGGCGATATGCAAATCAGCTCTGACCCTGTGCCCCATGGGAACAGTCCAGTCCGAACTACAAAAGCCATGTCCTTCCCAGAACGGAATCAAGCATCCGAGGACCGGACCGGTTTCGAGGTAACACCTCTCATCAGCCCGGCTAGCTTGACTCCAGTGGTGTGGAGTGCCTGGGACCCACGTCTGGGCATCTCCAGCGCACTTAGGGCGGAATATGCAAACACAACAGGTGATGGACCGAATGTGGATCAATGTCACACACTCAACCCAGTCCAAAGATCTGGGCCCAAATCCATCGTTATTTTGCACTCCACACCACCCTGGGTTAGACAATGGCGATATGCAAATCAGCTCTGACCCTGTGCCCCATGGGAACAGTCCAGTCCGAACTACAAAAGCCATGTCCTTCCCAGAACGGAATCAAGCATCCGAGGACCGGACCGGTTTCGAAGTAACACCTCTCATCAGCCCGGCTAGCTTGACTCCAGTGGTGTGGAGTGCCTGGGACCCACGTCTGGGCATCCCCAGCGCACTTAGGGCGGAATATGCAAACACAACAGGTGATGGACCGAATGTGGATCAATGTCACACACTCAACCCAGTCCAAAGATCTGGGCCCAAATCCATCGTTATTTTGCACTCCACACCACCCTGGGTTAGACAATGGCGATATGCAAATCATCTCTGACCCTGTGCCCCATGGGAACAGTCCAGTCCGAACTACAAAAGCCATGTCCTTCCCAGAACGGAATCAAGCATCCGAGGACCGGACCGGTTTCGAAGTAACACCTCTCATCAGCCCGGCTAGCTTGACTCCAGTGGTGTGGAGTGCCTGGGACCCACGTCTGGGCATCCCCAGCGCACTTAGGGCGGAATATGCAAACACAACAGGTGATGGACCGAATGTGGATCAATGTCACACACTCAACCCAGTCCAAAGATCTGGGCCCAAATCCATCGTTATTTTGCACTCCACACCACCCTGGGTTAGACAATGGCGATATGCAAATCAGCTCTGACCCTGTGCCCCATGGGAACAGTCCAGTCCGAACTACAAAAGCCATGTCCTTCCCAGAACGGAATCAAGCATCCGAGGACCGGACCGGTTTCGAGGTAACACCTCTCATCAGCCCGGCGAGCTTGACTCCAGTGGTGTGGAGTGCCTGGGACCCACGTCTGGGCATCCCCAGGGCACTTAGGGCGGAATATGCAAACACAACAGGTGATGGACCGAATGTGGATCAATGTCACACACTCAACCCAGCCCAAAGATCTGGGCCCAAATCCATGGTTATTTTGCACTCCACACCACCCTGGGTTAGACAATGGCGATATGCAAATCAGCTCTGACCCTGTGCCCCATGGGAACAGTCCAGTCCGAACTACAAAAGCCATGTCCTTCCCAGAACGGAATCAAGCATCCGAGGACCGGACCGGTTTCGAAGTAACACCTCTCATCAGCCCGGCTAGCTTGACTCCAGTGGTGTGGAGTGCCTGGGACCCACGTCTGGGCATCCCCAGCGCACTTAGGGCGGAATATGCAAACACAACAGGTGATGGACCGAATGTGGATCAATGTCACACACTCAACCCAGTCCAAAGATCTGGGCCCAAATCCATCGTTATTTTGCACTCCACACCACCCTGGGTTAGACAATGGCGATATGCAAATCATCTCTGACCCTGTGCCCCATGGGAACAGTCCAGTCCGAACTACAAAAGCCATGTCCTTCCCAGAACGGAATCAAGCATCCGAGGACCGGACCGGTTTCGAGGTAACACCTCTCATCAGCCCGGCTAGCTTGACTCCAGTGGTGTGGAGTGCCTGGGACCCACGTCTGGGCATCCCCAGCGCACTTAGGGCGGAATATGCAAACACAACAGGTGATGGACCGAATGTGGATCAATGTCACACACTCAACCCAGTCCAAAGATCTGGGCCCAAATCCATTGTTATTTTGCACTCCACACCACCCTGGGTTAGACAATGGCGATATGCAAATCAGCTCTGACCCTGTGCCCCATGGGAACAGTCCAGTCCGAACTACAAAAGCCATGTCCTTCCCAGAACGGAATCAAGCATCCGAGGACCGGACCGGTTTCGAGGTAACACCTCTCATCAGCCCGGCTAGCTTGACTCCAGTGGTGTGGAGTGCCTGGGACCCACGTCTGGGCATCCCCAGGGCACTTAGGGCGGAATATGCAAACACAACAGGTGATGGACCAAATGTGGATCAATGTCACACACTCAACCCAGTCCAAAGATCTGGGCCCAAATCCATCGTTATTTTGCACTCCACACCACCCTGGGTTAGACAATGGCGATATGCAAATCAGCTCTGACTCTGTGCCCCATGGGAACAGTCCAGTCCGAACTACAAAAGCCATGTCCTTCCCAGAACGGAATCAAGCATCCGAGGACCGGACCGGTTTCGAGGTAATACCTCTCATCAGCCCGGCTAGCTTGACTCCAGTGGTGTGGAGTGCCTGGGACCCACGTCTGGGCATCTCCAGCGCACTTAGGGCGGAATATGCAAACACAACAGGTGATGGACCGAATGTGGATCAATGTCACACACTCAACCCAGTCCAAAGATCTGGGCCCAAATCCATCGTTATTTTGCACTCCACACCACCCTGGGTTAGACAATGGCGATATGCAAATCAGCTCTGACCCTGTGCCCCATGGGAACAGTCCAGTCCGAACTACAAAAGCCATGTCCTTCCCAGAACGGAATCAAGCATCCGAGGACCGGACCGGTTTCGAGGTAACACCTCTCATCAGCCCGGCTAGCTTGACTCCAGTGGTGTGGAGTGCCTGGGACCCATGTCTGGGCATCCCCAGCGCACTTAGGGCGGAATATGCAAACACAACAGGTGATGGACCGAATGTGGATCAATGTCACACACTCAACCCAGTCCAAAGATCTGGGCCCAAATCCATCGTTATTTTGCACTCCACACCACCCTGGGTTAGACAATGGCGATATGCAAATCAGCTCTGACCCTGTGCCCCATGGGAACAGTCCAGTCCGAACTACAAAAGCCATGTCCTTCCCTGAACGGAATCAAGCATCCGAGGACCGGACCGGTTTCGAGGTAACACCTCTCATCAGCCCGGCTAGCTTGACTCCAGTTGAGTGGAGTGCCTGGGACCCACGTCTGGGCATCCCCAGCGCACTTAGGGCGGAATATGCAAACACAACAGGTGATGGACCGAATGTGGATCAATGTCACACACTCAACCCAGTCCAAAGATCTGGGCCCGAATCCATCGTTATTTTGCACTCCACACCACCCTGGGTTAGACAATGGCGATTTGCAAATCAGCTCTGACCCTGTGCCCCATGGGAACAGTCCAGTCCGAACTACAAAAGCCATGTCCTTCCCAGAACGGAATCAAGCATCCGAGGACCGGACCGGTTTCGAGGTAACACCTCTCATCAGCCCGGCTAGCTTGACTCCAGTGGTGTGGAGTGCCTGGGACCCACGTCTGGGCATCCCCAGCGCACTTAGGGCGGAATATGCAAACACAACAGGTGATGGATCGAATGTGGATCAATGTCACACACTCAACCCAGTCCAAAGATCTGGGCCCAAATCCATCGTTATTTTGCACTCCACACCACCCTGGGTTAGACAATGGCGATATGCAAATCAGCTCTGACCCTGTGCCCCATGGGAACAGTCCAGTCCGAACTACAAAAGCCATGTCCTTACCAGAACGGAATCAAGCATCCGAGGACCGGACCGGTTTCGAGGTAACACCTCTCATCAGCCCGGCTAGCTTGACTCCAGTGGTGTGGAGTGCCTGGGACCCACGTCTGGGCATCCCCAGCGCACTCAGGGCGGAATATGCAAACACAACAGGTGATGGACCGAATGTGGATCAATGTCACACACTCAACCCAGTCCAAAGATCTGGGCCCAAATCCATCGTTATTTTGCACTCCACCCACCCTGGGTTAGACAATGGCGATATGCAAATCAGCTCTGACCCTGTGCCCCATGGGAACAGTCCAGTCAGAACTACAAAAGCCATGTCCTTCCCAGAACGGAATCAAGCATCCGAGGACCGGACCGGTTTCGAGGTAACACCTCTCATCAGCCCGGCTAGCTTGACTCCAGTGGTGTGGAGTGCCTGAGACCCACGTCTGGGCATCCCCAGCGCACTTACGGCGGAATATGCAAACACAACAGGTGATGGACCGAATGTGGATCAATGTCACACACTCAACCCAGTCCAAAGATCTGGTCCCAAATCCATCGTTATTTTGCACTCCACACCACCCTGGGTTAGACAATGGCGATATGCAAATCAGCTCTGACCCTGTGCCCCATGGGAACAGTCCAGTCCGAACTACAAAAGCCATGTCCTTCCCAGAACGGAATCAAGCATCCGAGGACCGGACCGGTTTCGAGGTAACACCTCTCATCAGCCCGGCTAGCTTGACTCCAGTGGTGTGGAGTGCCTGGGACCCACGTCTGGGCATCCCCAGCGCACTTAGGGCGGAATATGCAAACACAACAGGTGATGGACCGAATGTGGATCAATGTCACACACTCAACCCAGTCCAAAGATCTGGGCCCAAATCCATCGTTATTTTGCACTCCACACCACCCTGGGTTAGACAATGGCGATATGCAAATCAGCCCTGACCCTGTGCCCCATGGGAACAGTCCAGTCCGAACTACAAAAGCCATGTCCTTCCCAGAACGGAATCAAGCATCCGAGGACCGGACCGGTTTCGAGGTAACACCTCTCATCAGCCCGGCTAGCTTGACTCCAGTGGTGTGGAGTGCCTGGGACCACCGTCTGGGCATCCCCAGCGCACTTAGGGCGGAATATGCAAACACAACAGGTGATGGATCGAATGTGGATCAATGTCACACACTCAACCCAGTCCAAAGATCTGGGCCCAAATCCATCGTTATTTTGCACTCCACACCACCCTGGGTTAGACAATGGCGATATGCAAATCAGCTCTGACCCTGTGCCCCATGGGAACAGTCCAGTCCGAACTACAAAAGCCATGTCCGTCCCAGAACGGAATCAAGCATCCGAGGACCGGACCGGTTTCGAGGTAACACCTCTCATCAGCCCAGCTAGCTTGACTCCAGTGGTGTGGAGTGCCTGGGACCCACGTCTGGGCATCCCCAGCGCACTTAGGGCGGAATATGCAAACACAACAGGTGATGGACCGAATGTGGATCAATGTCACACACTGAACCCAGTCCAAAGATCTGGGCCCAAATCCATCGTTATTTTGCACTCCACACCACCCTGGGTTAGACGATGGTGATATGCAAATCAGCTCTGACCCTGTGCCCCATGGGAACAGTCCAGTCCGAACTACAAAAGCCATGTCCTTCCCAGAACGGAATCAAGCATCCGAGGACCGGACCGGTTTCGAGGTAACACCTCTCATCAGCCCGGCTAGCTTGACTCCAGTGGTGTGGAGTGCCTGGGACCCACGTCTGGGCATCCCCAGCGCACTTAGGGCGGAATATGCAAACACAACAGGTGATGGACCGAATGTGGATCAATGTCACACACTCAACCCAGTCCAAAGATCTGGTCCCAAATCCATCGTTATTTTGCACTCCACACCACCCTGGGTTAGACAATGGCGATATGCAAATCAGCTCTGACCCTGTGCCCCATGGGAACAGTCCAGTCCGAACTACAAAAGCCATGTCCTTCCCAGAACGGAATCAAGCATCCGAGGACCGGACCGGTTTCGAGGTAACACCTCTCATAAGCCCGGCTAGCTTGACTCCAGTGGTGTGGAGTGCCTGGGACCCACGTCTGGGCATCCCCAGCGCACTTAGGGCGGAATATGCAAACACAACAGGTGATGGACCGAATGTGGATCAATGTCACACACTCAACCCAGTCCAAAGATCTGGGCCCAAATCCATCGTTATTTTGCACTCCACACCACCCTGTATAGCACTCCAACAAAGTAGTAGGATTATAACACTTTAATAACTTATAAATATATACAACGCTCCAACAAAGTAAACACGTTAAAAAAAACCATTTTAAACAAAACAACAATGGGCTGCATTGGTCTGTCTTTTAGTCGGCAAAATCTGTCTGCCTGTGAGGTGGCGTCAGTATCGGTCCGTTGTGCGAATAGGCCGAAGGCAGCACAACGCGCCGAGATCCTCACGGCACCCAGGTGATGTCCAGTAAGTTGCCGCACTGGTCTTGGCATCCTACAATGCTGTGCCGAAAAACGGCGTGGGGCGCCCCGGGAGGGGGGGAGTGGGGGGGGGAGACGGCGCGAACGGACCTCCCCCGCCTCCCCAGGTGGAGGCTCCTCTACTGCAGTGGGGCGCCTCTTTAGCGTTTCAGTCGCCATTCAGCTGTTTACCGCCCGCTTTTGCTGCACTGTGCCTCATCTGCCATTCAGCTGAGTTGCGCCCGCTCTTGCGGCTACAGCGTCTCGCCCACCGTCCAGTTGAATTGCGCCCGTTCTTGCTGCTACAGCGTCTCGCCCACCATCCAGTTGAATTGCGCCCACTTTTGCGGTGCAGTGATAGGGGGCTGCCACAGGACTCTTAAAATGGCGGCCGGCTCTTCGGATTTGGGCCTGGTCCACTAAAATGGCCCTGGGACACATTTGAACTCGGACATTTGCCTGCTAGGGCTTGGGCCCCATTCTCGAAAGCGTCCCCTCAGCCTTGAAGATTCTACAAAAGTCATCGGGGCCCCCGACTCCCGCAGGCTTCCGGTGGGGAGCGGCTGCCATGATTGCTTGCGGAATGGCCACGACGGAGCTACGAGATGGTGGTGCTCTCATGCTGACGCCAGCTTCAGTCTGAAACATCCAGAAACACTGTAGACTATCAATTCGATGACTTCCGGTGGAGCCCCAACGTGACCCGGTAGGGAAGAACTTGCCCTCCCCTCTTTTGACTGATGGTTCTTGTTGCCTGTCCCCTCTGTTGTCATCTAACGGAACCTTTTTGGATTGCTGAGTGAGAAAAAAACGGTGGGGCTTTCATCATTTGGAAAAAAAAAAGTTTCAATCCAATGAAAAGTGTTATTTTTAGGTCATATGATCAAGCATTTCATCATTAGGAAACCAAAAGTAAAATGAACCAATGAAAAGTTTTCTAAACAAGTCACATGACCTGTTATGCGGCTTTGGGCTATAAAAAGCCTACAAAATCCGTTGGCCTGTGAGGCGGCGTCAGTAGCGGACCGATGTGCGAATAGGCCGAAGGCAGCACAACGCGCCGAGATCCGGATGGCACCTAGGTGGTGTCCAGCAAGTTGCCGCACTGGTGTGACCATCCTACAATGCTGCGCCGAAAGACGGCGTGGGGTGCCCGGGGGCGGAGGCGGTGCGAACTAGCCTCTCCCGCCTCCCCAGGTGGAGGCACCTAATCTGCAGTGCGGCGCCTCTTACCGTTTCACTCGCCGTCCAGCAGAGTTGCGCCCGCACTTGCTGCTACAGTAGGCCGAAGGTAGCACAACGCGCCGAGATCCGGATGGCACTGAGGTGGTGTCCAGCAAGTTTCACTGGTGTGGCCATCCTACAATGCTGCGCCGAAAGACGGCGTGGGGTGCCCGGGGGGGGAGGCGGTGCGAACTGGCCTCTCCCGCCTCCCCAGGTGGAGGCACCTCATCTGCAGTGGGGCGCCTCTTAGCGTTTCACTCGCCTTCCAGCTGAGTTCCGCCCGCTCTTGCGGCACAGTGCCTCACCCCCATCCAGCTGAGTTCCGCCCGCTCTTTCTGTACAGTGCCTCACCCGCCATCCAGCTGAGTTGCGCCCGCTCTTGCGGCTACAGCGTCTCACCCACCATCCAGCTGAATTGCGCCCACTCTTGCGGTGCAGCGATAGCCGGCTGCAACAGGAGTCTCAAAATGGCGGCCGGCTCTTTGGATTTGGGCCTGGTCCACTAAAATGGCCCTGGGACACCTTGGAACTCGGACGCTTGCCTGCTAGGGCATGGGCCCCATTCACGAAAGCGTCCCCTCTTTTGACTGATTGTTCTTGTTGCCTATCTCTTCTGTTGTCATTTAACGGAACCTTTTCGGACTGCCGAAAGGGGTTCTGGTCCGACCGCTGGTTGGTGGAGACATTTTGACTATATCCTGGACCTGCCCGGCCTCGCCCAAAATGGCGCCGGTATAAATGGGACTCGTAACTCCTTGTTGTGTACTGGTTGCCCAACCTTGATATCACGAGATACGTATGCAGTTTTGAAGCACATGGTGGGCGGGGACGAGTACTGATTGAACATTTGGACATCCCTATTGATATTAAGTTCTGATGTGTTATTGATTACTGTACTATTGAAAGTTTGAATTAACGTCACCTATGGTACTTGCCCGCAAATGTATATCTAGATAATTTTATTGTAACTGGCCCTGTCGTACTTTAATTATAAAATGTAAGTCCACCGATTCCGCAACTGTTAGACACCTTAGTTCTTGCAACCTAATGGCCCGCCCGTTACGTTCTTCTACAGTGTAAATGTTCCCTCATCATATACGATTCCAGTTTGCTCCGTGGCCGGCCCACGTGGTTATAGGCCCGAATTTGTATACTGACATTTTCACAATAAAGGTTTTTAAAACAAAACATGGTAGTAGTACCTAGATTGGTAAAGTTTTGAATAATAGCCACTGTTTTCGAATCAGTAAAAGGCAAGTGAAATAAAGCAGCCCGATTACATGACGGTTAAAAGGTATAATACGCAGGAACGCAGTAAAGATAAATGGTCAAGGGCTGTTGTGTTTTCTACTCCTGCAACATAAAGTGATCGATAAGAATCCGATATTCATGCCTATCAGCGACTAAGACAGCAGGCCGAGCCTCTTTTGTTCAACGGCTCTCTCATGGGACGAAGAAACGCCCTTTTTCTCGAAATAGGAATATTTTACTTGCAGGACAGTTGTAAATTTCCCGGGAAAATACATTAGCCTGGAACATTGTTAGTGATAAACTGTAAATGCATCTGGGTCCTTTGCTTTACAAGTCAGAGTGAGAAAAAAAAAGGTGGGGCTTTCATCATTTGGGAAAAAAAATGTTCGAAAGCAATGAAAAGTGTTATTTTAGGTCATATGACCAAGCCTTCCATCATTAGAATAACAAAAGTAAAATGAACCAATGAAAAGTTTTATTAACAAGTCACATGACCTGTTATGCTTACGTTACGCGCTGCGCGCCGCGCTCTGGATCGCTTCCGGGAAGCTGCGCCTCGTGCACCGGAGCACTTCCGGGTGCGCTAACGCGGCGCGTCATATGACGCATTACGCGACAACGCAGGTCCAGACTATAGTCAAAATGTCTCCACCAACCAGCGGTTGGAACACAACCCCTTTCAGTAGTCAAAAAAGTTCTGTTAAATGACAACAGAAGGGACAGGCAACAAGAACCATCAGTCAAAGAGGGGAGGGCAAGTTCTTCTCTACCGGGTCACGTTGAGGCTCCACCGGAAGTGATCGAATTGGTAGTCTACAGTGTTTCTGGATGTTTCAGACTGACGCTGGCGTCAGCATGAGAGCACCACCATCTTGTGGCTACGTCGTGGCCATTCCGCGAGCAATCATGGCAGTCGCTCCCCACCGGAAGTCTACGGGAGTCGGGGGTCCCGGTGACTGTTGTAGAATCTTCAAGGCTGAGGGGACTCTTTTGGGAATGGGGCCCATGCCCTAGCAGTCAAGCGTCCGAGTTCCACGGTTGCCCAGAGCCATCTTTGCAGGCCAGGCCCAAGTCTGTGGAGCCGACCGCCATTTCGTGAGCTCCGTAGCAGCCGCCTGTCGCTGTACCGCAAGATTGGGTGCAATTCCGTTGGATGGCGGGTGAGACGTTGTAATAGCAAGAGCAGGCGCAATTCAGCTGGCCGAGCGAGGCACTGTGTCGCAAGAGCGGGCGCAAGTCAGCTGGTCGAGTGAAGCGCTGGGGTGTAGCTGAGAAACCTCCACCTGGGGAGGTGGGGGAGGCTCGTTCGCGCCGCCTCTCCCTTCTAGTGCACCCCACGCCGTCTCCTGGCGCAGGTATATGTGATGGTCGGACCAGGGCACCGCAGGACGTGTCTTCAGGTCAAACGGATTGTGGGACAAGGTGTGGAGCAGGCGCAATTATCTCGGGGGCCTCCGTCAAGCGGTTCAGGGAGGCACCGCATCACATTGTTTTCCAATGCAGTCAGGTCCACAAACAGCCCCCACTTACTTTGAGAATAGTGAAGCTGCAGCAGGTGCAAATAAGCTTCAGACAGTGTTACAAGCGCTGCTCGGAACCCTCAACTATGGCACCCAACATCCAGGACTTATGCCATTTGTGCAAGGCAGTGACATCGAAGCATCTCAGGGACCAAGCAACATACTATATCCAGAGTCCTTACCACAACCTTTGCCTTCCTTCTTACCTAGTTATTGTTCTTTCACACCCACTCCAGGCTTTTAGTCTGTGGATGGAAAACCATGAACCTACACTCACCTATGTAAATCTTACTATTGATGGTTGATTTTGAGCTCCAAATACAAAGGCTTGTTTGGATCGATGTTGCAGCAGGCTGCCATGTAAATAGATATTTAATAAAACGTTTTACCCTGTTACTTGTTGATTTTGAGTCCCAAATACAAAGGCTTGTTTGGATCGATGTTGCAGCAGGCTGCCATGTAAATAGTTATTTAATAAAACGTTTTACCCTGTTACTTTGCTGGTGTGTTGTATATATTTATAATATTTGCATAGGGTTTGTCGTTATTTTGGGTGGGGTGGGCGGCGGAGCCGAGCTGTCTTGCAGCCATCATGGTGTCGAGCTCAGTTCCTCTCACTAGTTTCGTATTTCTCATGAGGGGTTGTTCATAATGTTTCTATTTTAGCGAGGTCAAAAAGAGATCCCATTAGTGGCCTATTGATTTTGCTTGATTCCTTTTGTTTTTTTAACGATTTTTCACTATCTGCAAAGACTAAACAGAGTATTGCGACTCTGTGCTTGTTTGTAAATAGAGAATGAACCAAAGAGAACCAATTCCAAAACAATAAATGCTAGGATAACAATCAATCAAATGGAGAGGGAAGCAGGCAAGACGGATTACAACGGGGGCAAAGGCCTGTGTTACCTACCCTTCACTATCTGCAAAGAGAGAATACTCCTAAAAGAAAAGAGGGGGTGGGGGGCAGCGTTCAAAGCACATCAGCGTGCATAAACACGAAAATGTTTTTACCTACCACGTACTTGACATTTTACAGCTTTTGATATTTGCTATTAAAAAACCATTGAAATTCACTGAAAAAACCATAGGTTATAGACCATATATAGTTAGGAATTAGCATTTACAAAACCTTGAAAATTCACTGAAAAAACCATGGGTTATAGACCATATATAGTTAGGAATTAGTGTAGTGTAGTTCCTAGTTTCCCACTAGGCCCTGCGCATTGGAATAACATAAACAGTAGTATCGACGTGGAACTGCGGATATTCCAGGCCTCCACTGACTATGCTAAACTTAATTGGGTTGTGTTACCAACTAGCTCAGAGGTCACTGGAAACTTTCTTCTCTGCATAGGAAGTGATCAGCTTCCTTGGCACAGACAAGAAGGGATTCAGCTTTCCAACAACCGTGCAACATGACAACTTTGCTCCTCAGATCAAGAGTCAATCTCTAGGGTCGTGTGAAACAATAGACATGTATTTCACTCAGTCAGTCTAGTGCAGTTTACTTTCACGAGATGTAGAGAATAGAGACACGGGCGTTTGTCAATAAAGGGTTAACATTTATTAAACAGTCTTTCTTCTCGTACAAGAGAAATGTATTGCCACAATTGCAAGAATTGTTACTATAAAAAGTACGTACAGTAAGATAAGAATTGCGAAATAGAACTGTAAAAGCATTGATATGGTTTCTTAGCCATACAATGGTTTAAAAGTAATAAAACATATATACAGTCATATATACATTAGGCTAACATACTCAACTGGTGCTTCTAACTAAGCCTACCCCAGTGTGCCTGACCTAAGCTTAACACGTGGAAGGGGAGTAAGTAAGTAGCTTTAAGTTAAGTTGGTTTTGCCAAGGTTTGTTTCAAGAATTCTCGTCTAAGGGTTTAGTCAACACCATACCTCTGAATAGAATGATGGAGGATTGGTATCTCCTTCAGGGGTCACTCTCAATATCCCAGTCACCCGCGAGGGTAGACCGGAAACGCCGGAGCTGGATTTCTCTGCACGAGAAAGGCAGCGGGTCTCTTCAGCGCGTCGAGGAAGGAGGGGGGACAGCGTCCGCGGGCAGCTGGAATCTGCTGGATGTCTTCGCAGAGGGACGGCTGTTCAGCTCCTAAGCGTACTGCACCATAGTTCGCGCTTTAGCAGCAATAATGGTATCAGTAGCTTCACCACCACAGGGACAGCAGGCTGCAGCGACAGAGTGCTAGATTTACCAACACGGGGTCTTGCAGGCAGCTGGCATCACCAACAGTAGCTCGCATTGCTTAACGCAACGTTGGTAATATTTATACCTGACAGGTGCCGGGTTTGACGCAAGTTTGTTGGACATAAGACGTCAATTAAAGATGTCACTAGGAAGTGATAGTTATCAGTTGCTCATTAGAGTTCCATTACTAATCAAAACACAGCAAGCGGGGATTTCCAGGTTTGCTGAGTTTTTATCTTGTTGAAGAACTCGGAGTGTTATCTAGGAATATCAGATAGTGACTACTGCTCTGTCATTGCACTAATTGGTCGCAAAGGAAGTGGCAGAGAGAACTATGCTGGAATGTGGCTCTGTTCGTGTGAGGCCAGAGATGACTTTTCAGAAAATCGCACTTGAACGAATATGCCAATATAGGGAATAAATGGATTTATAGCCGAATAGGGGCACAAGGTCACAGTATCGATCAGGAACCTAGATAAACACGCAACACCCACTCCACGTTTTCATGTCCATCAAATTACTAAAACTAAAGCAATTAGATGTATGTGTAACATTGCCCACCCCAAAATACATAAATGCATTCGAAATAGGCATACTTGTAATACATGAATTTAGGTACTGTACGTTTTTTAAAGCATAGACATCATTCAAAAATTATTGCATATGAAATCATGGAACGATTATGCATAAAGAATTACACATGAAGTATCTCTGACAGGAGAAGGGCGAGATAAATCATCACATAAAAATGCATTGTAATAACATGTGCTAGAGGCTGGTGTAATATTGTTATGTCTCTAGATGTGTTTAGAAATAGAAGTGTGAAGCTTCTGTTCTCTAAGAATAGTTTTTACGTTAAGCAAAGAATTGTTCGTGCCAAAAAAGGTCAATATTAGAAAAAATTGTCCAATTCAAAGAAAATAGATTTCCAAAGCTCTTGGCAGTTTTTGTTGATCAAAACTGAAGGCCGAATTCAGAGTTCATGGGAACGCTGTGTGTCGGAAAGCTTCTAAAAGTTATTGTTTCTGTACGGGTGAGAACATCATATCAGACAGGCTCTCAAAGAATTGGTCTACAAATTCAGGTGATAGTTCAACCAAATTAGATAGCGCTGTAACTTGGCAGGTGTGAGAATGATTGCTGTCATCATAGTCGGCACCAGCAATGCTCACAGAACGTTGTACCTGGATGATGTTGCTTTTGTCACTCGCTCCACTGTTACCACTTGGCTGTAGTACAGGAGTCTCCACGAATGCCGTCATCAGGATTGGTAGCCGCTGGGGACAACAAAATGCGTGAGCCGTTATTGGACTGAGCAAAGTATCGACGTCCATTGGTACTGCTGATGGAAGTTAAAGACAGATGTCCAACACGCATTCATCGCCGCAAAGCATACACCGTAGCACAGGTAAAATGCAATTTTACCATATCGGTCTGAATGAAAGGAACCAGGTCATGTTTAGATCTCTCAGCCTGGCCAATCCAAGGACGTTAGTTATCCTGTCCCGGTAGCGCATTGCTAGGATTGTCTCCTCCATTCCCATGGGAGCTATGTCTGAGCCGAGGCTTGCCATAACGAAGCAGGAGGGTCAAAAATAAAATCCCTGCGACGAGTCCCAAAAATAATGGTATGCCGCCAAAAATGGAGTGCACAAAATTAGGAAAGATTCCCAAAATTGCCTGGAAGGGTGTTAGCAGTCCCGTAAAGACTGTCTTAAATATGCCTGGGATGCTTGTTGCACTAGACATGTTAAGGAGTTGGCTGAACATTTTTACGAAATGCACGGGGCAATTTGTTGATAAAAGGTCATGAACTTCAGTAGCTGTCCTTGCAACTAGAAGATCATACGTCTCTTTAGATGACGTTATAGGCACTGTTGTCTGTAAAAGTACAGATTTCATTTTGCTTAATGTATCAATTCGTATAGAATAGAGATTCAGACGAGGCCAGATGGGAGTCACTGTGTCTGCAGGCCCACTCGGAAACAATGCTTGCATACAGCATTTGACCATGGATGTTACTTCTACTAGATAACTTTTCCCTGGCACGAGGCCACAACATCTGTGATCCGTTCTAAGAATGTAACTCCCGTTCGCGAGTTGCATAAAGAAGGGCTCTATCTGAGTTGCAGGTGTGACTAGCTGGTGGCATGAAAGGTTGTTTGAATTTCCATCACATGCTCCGTGTAAATTAATACCCTGACACAAAAGTATACCGCTTAGTGAATGTTTACAGTTCTCACCACTAAGAAATACATTTTTGTCACTGTCACTATAGCAAGAATGAGTGTATGGTAATTTCCATTCAGATTTTACATATCATTTACCCAATTGTTCATATTGGCCAGCAGGTATGTACTCAAGGCACTTTTTAAATCGGAAAGTTGTTATCGGAATTGTGATAATTCCGTGTATTATCCATTCAATGACAGGACTCTCTGACATTGTCAATGGTAATCTCTCGAGTTTTTCGATGCTCAGGATTGTATAGTCTGCTCCTTTCTGTGCCAAACTGATCTGTTTATCAGTAAGGTTAAAACTGGAAAATAATGACGTTGTGTTGATTAAACGCCAAGGCACATAGCCTGAACGAAGATTTTGCAGCGTCCAGCCTAGTTCTATAATAGAGCGTAATTGAGATTGGCCATGTTGTAACATTAGCAAATCTCTGTCTATCACATCAAAGGCAGAGGATACAATATTGTCCAACGAATATATTCTGGAAGACAGAGTCATTAACCCATTGTCTACTACAGAAAGTGATTTCTCCAAATTAATACGATCAATTTCTTGTATTTTTTCAGCAGTTTAAATTTGCTTTACTTTCCAAGCCTCGTTGTAAGCAGCATAGATACTGGTCGCTATGAAACGCTTTTGACGCTGTTTGCGTGGTCCAAGAATGAAATCGCGCAAATCAGCACCATCTTTTAGTAAAGACAAGTGTTGCTTAATTTCAGCCAGTGTGGATGATGTTAGCCATTCAAGGCAGAGTTTCCCTACACTGTATGTTGTTATAATCCCTGGATGTTGTCTCTGGGAATATCTCGAGTCTAATCTGGTCATTTTTAACCCCTGTGTTTTATTCAGGAATCTATCTTGACAGCTATTTGTGTCTGTAGGCCAGATTAACCACTTTTTCCAATCAGGATGTGTTCTGTTAAAATGTAAAATTTGTGACACGTCTAACTCAATATCTGCGGTTGCATTTTCAGGTATTGGCTTTGGTATAGACGGTGTTTTAAGGTCTTTGATCTTAGCTAGGCCAAGACAAGATGTTTGGTGTATTGTGTCATTTAAAAATAACATTTGTTCTGGTATCATGCAGGTTCTAAATAGTGCTTCAACGCCCTGTACCTGCCAATCTTTTGTACCCCAGATTGTTTTCGTTTCAATATTATTTTTCAAATAATCAAAACCAAATGTCATCATTTTATCATAAAATGCTTCTGAATATATCAATTTAGAATTTGTCAGCATTGTTTTCATTCCTGTTTTATCTAACAGTTTATAATAAAACGTTTCTGCATCACTGGTGTTAAACCCTGAGAAGTATTTGAATTTCTCAAAAAATGCTTTAGAACTGCTTTTAGGTGGTGTAGAACAATGTTCCCATTGATTATACATAAAAACATTTATAGGCTGTGCAGATTTATGCAAGTAATGATCCCCATAATGGGTGTAACAGAATAACTGCTCATAACTAGATGAACCTTGTAAATAATCATGATCTGTGAATCTAGCTGACATTACTAAATCAGACATCATGTCATTAATACTGTTAAAGTCCCAATCATCAGAGAATGTACTAGGTGTCACAAAGTCACTTAAGGAAACCTTTAGTTGATGAGGATACTTCAGGATTTCGACCGGACCATAGATCTCATAGTCTGTTTTCTCCCATACTACCCCACCAGGTATTGGAATTGCTGTGACATTTACTGTTGACAGTTCTCTTTTCTTCACGTGGGATGATCTGTGTGGTTTCAGGACTAGGTTGATGTTCTGACTTGCTGTGTCCATTGTAATATATTTTCCTTCAATGAATTTTCCCAAACACAGTACCATGATGAGCCAAAGCAGGAGGAAAAATACGCCTAGACCGAACCAGAACTCTAGCCAAGGGGAAATAAGGTAGATTTCCTTCAGTTGATGAAAGAGTTCCGTTGCTTTTTCTTTAAAAGTCTTTTTTGTTTCTGGCATCACTTCGGGGTCGTTTAAATCTTCAGAGAAGTTGTCGAAGTTGATGAAATAACCAGAGGCAGTTCTGTCAATTGATGGGATTGTTCTTTCAATCTGTCTCTCGGTAGCACTTTCTGATGCCACATCATTGTAGACTGGTGTTGTTTCTTGACGAACTGTTTCAATCTGTGTCTCAAGAGGCACGAGTTCCATGGCATTATTGCATAGTCCTTTATTGTGCACTGCAGGCTGATCGAATGTGATTAGTCTTTCAGTTTGAACCTCTTGGATTGTTGCAAGTTTGGGTATTCTGTTGTTTCTTGGGAGTCCACTGGGCCTACTGTTGATTATAGGCCACATGCTTGTGGTTTTACCAGATCGATAGACACGACTCTGTTCTCCTTTTTACCAGCAAGGGGCGGTAGCACAACTGATCTTGTTCCGGTGACTGCCAAGACAGGTACTGCTTTTCTGTAAGAAGGCCCAAATTCCTTCTTAACCGCGATCTTTTCTCTGACTAGATCCCCAATCTTTGGAATCCAGACAGGCCTTGCTGGGGCTGTTGCGGGTGGTGCCTCGTCAGTGGTACTTGGCTGTTGCTATAACTTTATGTTGCTTAAGGATTTTCTTGTTTCATTCAGTTCCTGTAAGACAGCCAAACGATCCTTTACATCAAAGTGCGTTGTTTCTTCTTGTACCACTGACATCTGACTATCGAGGTCCTGAACTCGCATTCTAATTCCGAACAATAGTTCGTATGGGCTGAAACCTTTTAGAGAATTTCTTGGCATGTTGTTAAGACTAGTTTGGACACTTATTAAATGTTTGACCCACCCAGCGCCTGAACCTAATACCTTCGCTGTTATAGATTGCTTTATGTCACGGTTTTTTCTTTCTACCACACTGTTCCCTTCGGGGTGCGACGGACAAGAATACCGCAACCCAATTCCCATGCTGGCCATGGCCTCCTTATAAGCTCGAGAGCTAAAAGCAGGACCCTGATCAGAATGGAACGTGGTAATTGCGTATGTGCCGATATTGACTCGCAAATCTTTTATAACCGTTCTAGCGTCAGCCGAGCGCTGGAGGCCTCATTTTTTAAGTGCTTTTCGTCTTAATGGTGTACACTGGGACGCGCTTCTCTTCTTTGATTGCGCAGATAGACCGCCTTATGCTGTCTAGAAGGGATCCTGAAACTACACTGACCTGTTCATTTCTGCGATCTCGGTTGCAGTTTTCACAATTTTGAGCAAAACATTGAATATCTATACTCATTCCTGGCCACCAGTACTCTGATTGTAATTCTTTCAGAGAGGCTTTGATTGTTTGGTGTCTCAGACCCAACCCCATGTGTGCTTCCAGTAAGAGGAAGCCCCTCCTGCTCCTGTTTGGAATTACTCTGTCCCCCACTCCAGGGATTCGAGCAAAAGGAACGGAGTTTGCATCGATTATGTATGCATAATTGAGTGGATAGTTTACGGGTAGTGCTGCACAGTCGCCTTTTACGGTCGTTTTTACTGCCAGCATGGTTTCCCCGTCTATGTATTTATCTGTACGCTTTTTTGTGGCTACGGAAGCCGGGTTAGTTGCTTCCGCTGTGGCTGTATTAGCCAATGAATTCCCTGCAACGTGAACGCCATCACGTTGAAGACTCTGTGCGTGAATCACGTGAGTCTTTTGTAGTTCTTTGTGTAAAAGAGCTACCTCGTTCCAGAGCAATTTATGCTTTATTGTGGCACCTGTGTCATCTTTGTAGTCGTTTTCGATCCAACTCTGCAGTTTATTGTTGTAAGAGTTGACGCAAAAATGAGAATCGCACACAATAAGTGTCGGGAATTCACGTTCTGCATTTTCGAGCGCCATCTTTAAAGATCTGATTTCAGTTCTCTGAACCGAACAGTTTCTTACAGATTCAGTTTTTGTTACTTTCGGTCTGAATTTACCGCACAGCCAACGACCTTTAATGATCGCACATGCTGCATCGTAGGATTTTCTCTCTACGTTGAAATGCTGTACAAAGCTATCTGTATAGATTATACAGGCGTATTGTGGGAGAGGCAGAATTTCGATTGGCAGAGGATATTCTTCTTCATATTCTAAATCATTCAGTTCTTCAAATTGCGGGGCGAAATAGTATTTTACGTCTTCCGCTCCTAGAGAATCTATGTACTGTATCCATTTCGGATCCAGTGACACTGTAGGCAGGTTTACTGGGCTGAATAGCGCCTCGAAGGCGGATTCCGCTGTAAGGATATTAATCCGTTTGCCGTGTGCTAGTTCTCGTTCATTTGCTAATGCGATTTGCACTGCTTTCACAGTTCTTTCTGTGGGACTGAATGTTTTTTCTGCTTGTGTGACAGCATGAAAGATGGGACCCCCTCAAAGAATAAATTATGACCAAGGAACAGAGGGGAAAGAGAAAGTTCATTCTAGAGAAATTGTTCCTTCAGTGGTCATGGGCTTCACTTAACAATATGCATAAACTAATTCGAATAAGGTGACAGAATAATATGACGATATTTACTTTATCATTATTTTTATTTTCATTTAATGTAATTTCTCATATTTCTTTTTTATAAGTAAAAAAACAGTTCATCACAAATACATTTTTAAAGTGAATATTTTTTTTGCTTTTTAAGAACAAGTACAATTATTAACACACCAATGATTGAAAATATATACACAATTATAATATGTAATTAATATTAAGAAGACCACCTGATATCGAGCACCCAATTCAAATCACTGACATACACACATGCATACTACATCCCACCTAATCACAAACCGGGCGTTAAACGCAGTACGCCGTCTGCCGCCGATTTCAAGGGAAGACGAGAGTAGACTCTGCTACAAAAGACGCTCTGATGCACCCAGAATAGTGAGCGGCGTCACAAACCCCTTTCAAAATATACTCTCCATGAAAAAATCGTCCCAGAAAAAATAAATGGTGTATCTGTCAAGACCAAATTACGCTATATTAAGAACCAGGATCAATTTTATTCGGGTCGCATCGTTGAGGGCATTATCAATTATTTAGGAGCCAATTTGGTTCATGGGAGAACAGACAACTATTTTCGAACAGACTTGAGTAATCGCTACCATCGATCTCTGCCCTTCACCATAACCTGGTGTCTTTTGACATATATCCGGTTTTGAAATCGTTCAACTGGTAAGAAAAGAGTTTTAAAGGAACAGGAACCTCCCTGCTTCCCACTGTCCCCTGATATCTGTGAGTCAAAAAAGAAAAAAGGTCCTGAGGAAGGTGGTTTACCCACCGAAACGCGCGTCGACCGACCTAGTGCAGGGGTCTCGAATTCCCTTCTGAGACCCTAGTATCAACTACTACTCAGTTTCCCCCTTTTTCCTTTTTATAAGTGCGGGTTGGTTGTAGTATGCATGTGTGTATGTCAGTGATTTGAATTGGGTGCTCGATATCAGGTGGTCTTCTTAATATTAATTACATATTATAATTGTGTATATATTTTCAATCATTGGTGTGTTAATAATTGTACTTGTTCTTAAAAAGCAAAAAAAATATTCACTTTAAAAATGTATTTGTGATGAACTGTTTTTTTACTTATAAAAAAGAAATATGAGAAATTACATTAAATGAAAATAAAAATTATGATAAAGTAAATATCGTCATATTATTCTGTCACCTTATTCGAATTAGTTTATGCATATTGTTAAGTAAAGCCCATGACCACTGAAGGAACAATTTCTCTAGAATGAATTTTCTGCTTGTGTGTACAAGTGAGATTTGATTGAAATAGGTACCTTTTCTCCCTCATTAGAGGTTAGGTATGTGAATCCGCATCTTCCTGGGATGACTCGGATTACAAGATCGATCGTGTTGTCACGTGTATCTAATTTTGTTTTTGCTAACATGTCTGTTTGCAGTGATCTCAAAATTTCTGTGTGTTTTTGAGTCCAATTGATTTGTTTAAAATCAGGTTTAATTAGTTCGTAGAGAGGTTTAACCCTCTCTGCGTAATTTAGTATGTAAGTTCTTCCGAAATTCAGAAAACCTAGTATGGATTGTAAATTCTTCAGCGTTTTTGGAGCTTGGAGTACAGCGCACTTCTCTAAGAAGTTGTCCGCTATGCTTTTCCCTTCACTTGATAATTCGTACCCTAAAAACAGTACTGTCAGATGGGTAATTCTGGACTTTTTAAAGTTGAATTTGTAGCCCTCTGCTGCAAACCCAAGTATAATGGTGTTCACTCTTTTCAAGTGAGTATCCAAGTCGTCGTCTGTGAGATAAATATCATCTACGTAAGATAACGCTTCATCATCATAGATTTGTAGTAACTCTGTTACCCTAGCTGAGAATAGTCCTGGGCTGTTCTTGAACCCCTGTGGGAGTCGACAGAATTTTTTCTGTGACCCAAATGCAGAGAAAGCGGTCAAATATCTGCTTTCTGGTGCAATGTTTTGACAAAAGAAACCATTAGAAATGTCTAGTGTCGTTTTATATTTTTTCCTAACTATGTTATTCATTAGGGCTGCACTATGCGAGTTTTGTACTGCAAAAGTTTTGCAACATGTATTAAGGTGTCTGTAGTCCAAAACTAGACGATATGAATTGTCTGGCTTGGAGACAGGAAACAAAGGATTGTTCATTTGAGAGGTGCATGTTTCAATCACCCCCTGGTATTCAAGTTGATCTAAGATCTCCCTGACTTGTTTTTTAGCTTCTTGCTTTATGGGATACTGCCGTTGGGCAGTTGGTTCACTTTTTAATTGGATTTTGTGAGGAGGTGAGTCCTCATTCCATCCTACATGATTTTTATATAATGCAGGTGCCTGGGCCACTGCCCATTTCCTTGCATATGTATATTTTTTGTGAATCGGAATGTGATTCGAGAAGGCAGGCATAATCACTTCTTCGCCACGAGGGCACTCCCTGACAAACTCTGGGGGCCAATCTTTTTCAGCTAACAGAATATCATAGCCTTTTGAGAGCTTATCCCAAAATAGACCCTTAATTTTCCTAGTCTTATCACCCTCTATACGCAATGTTATTTTGTATATTTTATGGGGCTCGCTAAGTCTGGCGTCGGCAGTTTCAACCTGAATGTATTCATTCGTGTCCACTGTCTCCAGATGACTCATCAAGATCTTGCGCGCTATACTGATTTCTGCTGCACTGTCCAACATTGTCAATGCCCACTCCCCGTTTTTCAACTGTGTCCTCAGTATTCTCGGCATGGTTGATTACCCTAATACTGGCTACCTTCTTTTTCTGAAATTGAGATTTCTTATTTTGAGCAGGTTCCTTGTCTTTGGACTTGGTGTGCTCTCCTGGGTCTGACCGTCCTCTTCTTTCCGAATTCTGTGGAAAAGATCGAGAGGGACGTGTATCAATACTTTGATATCTATCAGGTTTTTTCAAATTATCCCTATTTCTAAGGTTATATCTTTTCTCAGAGGGCTCCCTCTGGGGAGACTGGCGTTCTCGAGTCGGAGTTCTTTCCCTCCGTCGAGGAGACCTTCCTCTGGACTGGAAAACTTTTTCCTTGGGAGTGGATTGTTTATTTCCATCCCAGCTCTTTTTAGAAGTGTTTAAATTATTTTTAATAAATAATTTTTCAGGATTTTCGAGCAGTTGGGGCTTAACCGGTTTCCCACCCAAGCTGTCTCTACCTAATTCTTCATAGCATTTTTCTATGATTTTTGCAAACTCAACAGGATCTTTTATATCTGTTTCCTTCAACTTCTGGCGAATCGCCACAGATGCTGCTTCTCCTCTTATATTGGCTAATAATATAGCCGAGACCTGCTTGAAGTCTTTCAGTAATTTCATACCTAGATTTAAAGCGGGCTCTGGACCGAATTCATTTTGAATCTGTTTTAGCACTTCTGGTATTACCACCATAGACGGAACACCGTGTGTTTTTGTGTAAATGGAAGCAAAAACTGTACCCCAAGTGTCAGAGTCTTCCACGTGTGGTGCGATTCCCATAGGAAGGCAGATGGTCAAGATTCTGTGTTTCTCAATAGGGGTAGTATCAGGAAATACTGCCTCTATTTGAGTGATTTTCTGTGCTAACCAGAAAGGAATTTGTTCCCGTTTTACGGGTGTTTTACCAAGACATGACTGTATGTTCTGTGGTGTAATTTTATTTGTGTTCCCCTGATGAGGGGTCAGCTGTGGTGTATTAACAGATGGTTGGACTGTTGCAGTCCGCATTACATATTGGACTAATTGCCTATGTATTTTTATTAATGTTTTTAGCTGTACTAACAGCTCTTCCTTAGACATTTTTACAATGTCAGGATGTGGTGTGTAGCTGGCTAGAACCGGCCACGTGGCTCCTGGTCTACCTAGTGGACCGAGCCTGGTAATGTGATCATTGTGTTTTAGGGCGCCATTAAACCAGAGCAGGTGCTGTTGAAATTTAAGTGGAATTTCAATCTCCTCGAAAGGAGCGTACTCTTCCGGAGGTTTCTCTATTTTGTAATAGTGAAACTCTTTTGTTCTAGCGTTTACCGCTGGAAAGTTTATCCATGAATAGAATACCTCTGTCTGCCGATACTCGTGAGCCTCTATCACGAAAATTACTGTACCACCTTGAGGTGTCAGTCCGTTTTCTATAAGTTTTAAAGTTATAGATCTTCTTAAGTGGACCGGGATGATTATAGCATCCGGGTCTGTGTATTCGGGACCTTGCTGAGTCGCATCTGCTGCGCCCCCAGTGGTTCCGTTTTCTCCTGGCATTGTTAAAATGCAAGGTTTGCAGAGTAGGTCTCCAAGGAGACAAAGATTAGGTGCACAATATTTTGGAACACTGTATCCTTCAACGTTGAATAAACCAGAGCTTTACATAGGAATATCTTCCTACTAAGGTCGGGCGGATTTTAACCTTTTACCCACTCCAGACGTCTATTGGAGTATTTACGGGAGAAAGGGGTCTGTGAAATATGCACGACTGAGTTACTCTAACTGTTTTGCGTTAGTTTATCGCCTTACCAAACGTTTGGGCGCCATGTAGTGTAGTTCCTAGTTTCCCACTAGGCCCTGCGCATTGGAATAACATAAACAGTAGTATCGACGTGGAACTGCGGATATTCCAGGCCTCCACTGACTATGCTAAACTTAATTGGGTTGTGTTACCAACTAGCTCAGAGGTCACTGGAAACTTTCTTCTCTGCATAGGAAGTGATCAGCTTCCTTGGCACAGACAAGAAGGGATTCAGCTTTCCAACAACCGTGCAACATGACAACTTTGCTCCTCAGATCAAGAGTCAATCTCTAGGGTCGTGTGAAACAATAGACATGTATTTCACTCAGTCAGTCTAGTGCAGTTTACTTTCACGAGATGTAGAGAATAGAGAGACGGGCGTTTGTCAATAAAGGGTTAACATTTATCGAACAGTCTTTCTTCTCGTACAAGAGAAATGTATTGCCACAATTGCAAGAATTGTTACTATAAAAAGTACTTACAGTAAGATAAGAATTGCGAAATAGAACTGTAAAAGCATTGATATGGTTTCTTAGCCATACAATGGTTTAAAAGTAATAAAACATATATACAGTCATATATACATTAGGCTAACATACTCAACTGGTGCTTCTAACTAAGCCTACCCCAGTGTGCCTGACCTAAGCCTAACACGTGGAAGGGGAGTAAGTAAGTAGCTTTAAGTTAAGTTGGTTTTGCCAAGGTTTGTTTCAAGAATTCTCGTCTAAGGGTTTAGTCAACACCATACCTCTGAATAAAATGATGGAGGATTGGTATCTCCTTCAGGGGTCACTCTCGATATCCCAGTCACCCGCGAGGGTAGACCGGAAACGCCGGAGCTGGATTTCTCTGCACGAGAAAGGCAGCGGGTCTCTTCAGCGTGTCGAGGAAGGAGGGGGGACAGCGTCCGCGGGCAGCTGGAATCTGCTGGATGTCTTCGCAGAGGGACGGCTGTTCAGCTCCTAAGCGTACTGCACCATAGTTCGCGCTTTAGCAGCGATAATGGTATCAGTAGCTTCACCACCACAGGGACAGCAGGCTGCAGCGACAGAGTGCTAGATTTACCAACACGGGGTCTTGCAGGCAGCTGGCATCAGCAACAGTAGCTCGCATTGCTTAAGGCAACGTTGGCAATATTTATACCTGACAGGTGCCGGGTTTGACGCAAGTTTGTTGGACATAAGACGTCAATTAAAGATGTCACTAGGAAGTGATAGTTATCAGTTGCTCATTAGAGTTCCATTACTAATCAAAACACAGCAAGCGGGGATTTCCAGGTTTGCTGAGTTTTTATCTTGCTGAAGAACTCGGAGTGTTATCTAGGAATATCAGATAGTGACTACTGCTCTGTCATTGCACTAATTAGTCGCAAAGGAAGCGGCAGAGAGAACTATGCTGGAATGTGGCTCTGTTCGTGTGAGGCCAGAGATGACTTTTCGGAAAATCGCACTTGAACGGTTATGCCAATATAGGGAATAAATGGATTTATAGCCGAATAGGGGCACAAGGTCACAGTATCGATCAGGAACCTAGATAAACACGCAACATTAGCATTTACAAAACCTTATTTTACTCACACAAAACCATTGAAATTTCATATATAGTTAGTTGCAGTAACTATATATCGCGCACCGCAATCCACTGCTGATCATGTCACATATTACATCATTCATGACATGATCAGTGACATCACTGATGACATCACTGATGACATCTCAAATGACATCACTGATGACATCACTGATGACATCTCATTTGACATTACTGATCACATCACTGATGACATCATTAATGTGATAATACGGTGAACCTCTTCAGACTCTAATATAATCTTAGATACACTCAGAGTAAATGGACACTCACAGACTGTCACTCATCCATGGAGTTACTCACACACCTAGTCAGTCATGCAAAGAATCAATCACACTTCCATTTCCTCAACTATACAGTTATACACACCTTACTTATTCAAACATATACTAACACATATTTACTCTCTTATACAATCCCTGATACAAGTTCACAATGATCCATACAGCCACTCACAAATTCACTGGCTCTTATGCACAGTTATTTATATATGTCAACTCTCACATGTACTGTGTTTTACATATGTACTTACTTTGACATGTAGCACTAAGATATCAATTCACTCACCAATACACTCATGCACACAGTCAACCGCCCATACAGCTGGTTCCACATGCACTTTTGAACCCATACATCTAGTGAATCAACTGCTCACACATGTATGCACAGAGTCATACACCTCCCAGCCACCCCCACACACACTCAGACTCCCATACAAATACTTGGGCAAAAAATCAATAACCCATATACTTAATCATAAAGCTACTGATCAACACATGCAGCAGTTTACAGTACAACAGACATAATGATGCACAAATTAAGACAGTTTAGTCACTAACCCATGCACTCAGTGAGACACATTTAATCACTCACTCATACAGTCAGTCATGCACCTACTAGATCCTTCATCCAGACACTTATACATCCACTCATTCTTCAATATGTAAGACATATTTTGACTTTACAGAAACACACAGTCACTGGATGTTGTCATCAGTGATGTCATCAGTGATGTCATTTGAGATGTCATCAGTGATGTCATCAGTGATGTCATCAGTGTTGTCACTGATCATGTCATGAATGATGTAATATGTGACATGATCAGCAGTGGATTGCGGGTGCACGATATATAGTTAGTGCAACTAACTATATATGAAATTTCAATGGTTTTGTGTGAGTAAAATAAGGTTTTGTAAATGCTAATCCCTAACTATATATGGTCTATAACCCACGGTTTTTTCAGTGAATTTTCAAGGTTTTGTAAATGCTAATTCCTAACTATATATGGTCTATAACCTATGGTTTCTTCAGTGAATATATATATATATATATATATATATTACCTACTGGCGGTCGCCAGTAGGTATATATAGTTAGGATTTTTTCTCTATGGGACTTTTGAAAATTCTATGTCTAATAACTTTGACGTTTGTGGACGGAATCCGCTGAAATTTTCAGGAAAATGGCACATTTTGTTTCTGAGCAGCCCCTTAGAATTTGGGGGGGTTTCGTCAAGGGGGGGCTGAGAAAAAAGGGGGGTCCCAAAACACATTTTTCCCATTCATTTTTCCATAGGGCGTTTGGCCTCACTTTTAGCTCGAACGGCTGAATGGATTTACACGAAACTTGGCAAAATTGTAGGGACTGTTAGCCCGATGTGCCTTTGCTGGGTCTCAATATATGTGCTCCAGTGGATTTTGAGAAATTAACGTTTTAAAAAACAGATATATCTGTGACAGCGTCCCGGGTAGCGCTCCGGTTCGCGAACTTTTCGCGTAACAGAACTTTGCGAAGCGAAGCTGATTGGCTCTCCGGTGTCTGTCAACATTCTAAACATTCCGGAGCGGCCGCCATCTTGTCTCTCGGTAGGATCGAGAGACAAGAGGAGGAGAAAAATGAAGGGGGAATTTAATGAAAGGGGGCAAGGTAGACCCTTCTTGACCCCCTAGGAATGATGTTGGGGTTATTAAAGGGTCCCGTGGGGCAAATAAAAAAATATTGTTTTTTTGAGGTAGAAGCGCTTTCCGGTTCGCGAACCGGGTAGTGAACCGGGACGCGAAACGGGAATTCGCCATTTTGTGTTTCGTTTTAATTAAATTACAAGATGGAGGAAAAACAATGTGAGAAATGGGTATAAGGGGGGACGGGAGACGTATCCTGACCCCCTATGTTTTCTGAGGGTGGCTGAGGATGCTCATATATGTTGATACTTGTCTTCCAGCTGCTGCGCGTGAGCGTTTTTTTTTTTTTTTGCTGCATGACGTCTGTTAACGTTCGATTCGAAGGAAATCAGGAAGTGTTGACCGCCATTTTGACACTGCGAGTAAATATATTGTTAAAAATAATTGTTATAAATTAATTCGTATTGATAAACATTGTCTGCGCCATCTTGCTTTTTTTCCAATGCCACACTTTTGTCGTGCACGGCAGCCATTTTAGATGCCTTGACCAGACCCACTCTCTGTACGCCGCCGATCCTCAGCTTGGCTCCCCACCCTCGCAAGCATCTCCCCCATGCACTGGTCACCCCCGCTCTCTGTCTTATGCATGGGCCATAAACCTCCCCCCATCTGCGCTGCTCTTCCCTGAGAATCACACCCTGTGCCCGCCCGACACCACCATTTCACCCTATTCACTACCGCACCCTCTGACATTCCTCTTCCTTTGTGTCTGATTGTCCAGGCTGGTCCCAGGCTATCACCTAGCCCTGCGGATGTAGTTTATGGCCTTAACTGTAAAGAATCACCCCTCTTCAAAGGAGTTACAGTAGATCAAGGCCCCCACCCGATGATATCCGTCACACCACACTCGTTCCTACTATCTGATAACTATCCTGTATTGTGATTGGGGAGGGGATTCTCACTGTGAGGGTGTGTGGGACCGAGCCTGAAGCGGAAGATTCCAGGGATGCCTCTTTGTACATCAAAGTCTTCACAATTATGTGTCACATTAAAAATATATAGCACTCCAACAAAGTAGTAGGATTATAACACTTTAATAACTTATAAGTATATACAACGCACCATAAACAGTAAACACGTCAAAAAAAGTTTTTTAAAACAGAAGCAACAATGGTCAGTAGCGTTTTTTTGTGCGAATAGTTCGAAGGCAGCACAACGCGCTGAGATCTGGACGGCACCCAGGTGATGTCCTTTAATTGCCGCACTGGTTTTGGCATCCTACAATGCTGCTCCGAAAAACGGCGTGGGGCGCCCCGGGGGGGGGGGGAGGGGGCGTGAACGGGCCTCCTCAGGTGGAGGCTCGTCTGCTGTAGTGGGGCGCCCCTTTAGCGTTTCACTTGCCATTCAGCGGTTTTCTGCCCGCTTTTGCTGCACTGTGCCTCGTCAGTAGCGGTCTGTTGTGCGAATAGTCTGAAGGCAGCATAACGCGCTGAGATCTGGACGGCACCCAGGTGATGTCCCTTACTTGCCGCACTGGTCTTGGCATCCTACAATGCTGTGCCGAAAAACGGCGTGGGGCGCCCCGGGGGGGGGGGGGGGGGCGGCGTGAATGGGCCTCCCCAGGTGGAGGCTCGTCTGCTCTAGTGGGGCGCCCCTTTACCGTTTCAGTTGCCATTCCGCCCGCTTTTGCTACACTGTGCCTCATCTGCCATTCAGCTGTTTACCGCCCGCTCTTGCGGCTACTGCGTCTCGCTCACCATCTAGTTGAGTTGCGCCCACTCTTGCGGTGCAGCGATAGGCGGCTGCCACAGGACTCTTAAAATGGCGGCCGGCTCTTCGGATTTGGGCCTGGTCCACTAAAATGGCCCTGGGACACCTTGGAACTCAGACGCTTGTCTGCTAGGGCTTGGGCCCCATTCTCTAAAGCGTCCTCTCAGCCTTGAAGATTCTACAAAAGTCTTGGGGGCCCAGACTCCCGCAGGCTTCCAGTGGGGAGCGGCTGCCATGATTGCTTGCGGAACGGCCACGACAGAGCTACGAGATGGTGGTGCTCTCATGCTGACGCCAGCTTCAGTCTGAAAAATCCAGAAACACTGTAGACTATCAATTCGATGAGTTCCGGTGGAGCCCCAACGTGACCCGGTAGGGAAGAACTTGCCCTCCCCTTTTTTGAGTGATGGTTCTTGTTGCCTGTCCCCTCTGTTGTCATCTAACGGAACCTTTTTGGATTGCCGAGTGAGAAAAAAAAAGGTGGGGCTTTCATCGTTTGGGAAAAAAAATGATTTAATCCAATGAAAAGTGTTATTTTTAGGTCATATGATCAAGCATTTCATCATTAGGAAACCAAAAGTAAAATGAACCAATGAAAAGTTTTATAAACAAGTCACATGACCTGTTATGCGGCTTTGGGCTATAAAAAGCCTACAAAATCAGTTGGCCTGTGAGGCGGCGTCAGTAGCGGACCGATGTGCGAATAGGCCGAAGGCAGCACAACGCGCCGAGATCCGGATGGCACCGAGGTGGTGTCCAGCAAGTTGCCGCACTGGTGTGGCCATCCTACAATGCTGCGCCAAAAGACGGCATGTCCAGCTGAGTTGCGGTCACTCTTGCTGCTACAGTACGCCGAAGGCAGCACAACGCGCCGAGATCCGGATGGCACCGAGGTGGTGTCCAGCAAGTTTCACTGGTGTGGCCATCCTACAATGTTGCGCCGAAAGACGACGTGGGGTGCCCGGGGGGGGGGGAGAGGCGGCGTAAACGGACCTCTTCCGCCTCCCCAGGTGAAGGCACCTCATCTGCAGTGGGGCGCCTCTTAGCGTTTTACTCGCCTTCCAGCAGAGTTCTGCCCGCTCTTGCGGCACAGTGTCTCACCCTTCATCCAGCTGAGTTCCGCCCGCTCTTGCGGTACAGCGTCTTGCCCGCCATCCAGCTGAGTTCCGCCCGCTCTTGCGGTACAGCGTCTCGCCCGCCATCCAGCTGAGTTTCTCCCGCTCTTGCGGTACAGTGACTCGAACGCGCCGAGATCCGGATGGCACCGAGGTGGTGTCCAGCAAGTTTCACTGGTGTGGCCATCCTACAATGCTGCGCCGAAAGACGGCGTGGGGTGCCCGGGGGGGGGGGGGAGGCAGCGCAAACGGGCCTCTCCCTCCTCCCCAGGTGGAGGCACCTCATCTGCAGTGGGGTGCCTCTTAGCGTTTCACTCGCCTTTCAGCTGAGTTCCGCCCGCTTTTGCGGTACAGTGACTCACCCGCCATCTAGCTGAATTGCGGCTATTTTTGTGGTGCAGCGATAGCCGGCTGCAACAAGACTCTCAAAACGGCGGCCAGCTCTTTGGATTTGGGCCTGGTCCACTAAAATGGCTCTGGGACACCTTGGAACTCGGACGCTTGCCTGCTAGGGCATGGGCCACATTCACGAAAGCGTCCCCTCTTTTGACTGATTGTTCTTGTTGCCTATTTCTTCTGTTGTCATTTAACGGAACATTTTTGGACTGCCGAAAATTGTTCTGGTCCGACCGCTGGTTGGTGGAGACATTTTGACTATATCCTGGACCTGCCCGGCCTCGCCCAAAATGGCGCCGGTATAAATGGGACTCGTAACTCCTTGTTGTGTACTGGTTGCCCAACCTTGATATCACGAGATACGTATGCAGTTTTGAAGCACATGGCGGGCGGGGACGAGAATTGATTGAACATTTTGACATCCCTATTGATATTAAGTTCTGATGTGTTATTGATTACTGTACTATTGAAAGTTCGAATTAACGTCACCCATGGTACTTGCCCGCAAATGTATATCTAGATAATTTTATTGTAACTGGCCCTGTCGTACTTTAATTATAAAATGTACGTCCACCGATTCAGCAAATGTTAGACACCTTAGTTCTTGCAATCTAATGGGTCGCCCGTTACGTTCTTCTACAGTGTAAATGTTCCCTCATCATATACGATTCCAGTTTGCTCCGTGGCCGGCCTACGTGGTTATAGGCCCGTATTTGTATACTGACATTTTCACAATAAAGATTTTTTTTTTTAAAAAACATGGTAGTAGTACCTACATTGGTAAAGTTTTGAATAATAGCCACTGTTTTCGAATCAGTAAAAGGCAAGTGAAATAAAGCAGTCCAATTACATGACGGTTAAAAGGTATAATACGCAGGAACGCAGTAAAGATAAATGGTCAAGGGCTGCTGTGTTTTCTACTCCTGCAACATAAAGTGATCGATAAGAATCTGATATTCATGCCTATCAGCGACTAAGACAGCAGGTCGAGCCTCTTTTGCTCAACGGCTCCCTCATGGGACGAAGAAACGCCCTTTTTCTCGAAAAAGGAATATTTTACTTGCAGGACAGTTGTAAATTTCCCGGGAAAATACATTAGCCTGGAACATTGTTAGTGATAAACTGTAAATGCATCTGGGTCCTTTGCTTTACAAGTCAGAGTGAGAAAAAAAAAGGTGGGGCTTTCATTATTTGGGAAAAAAAAATGTTCGAAAGCAATGAAAAGCGTTATTTTTAGGTCATATGACCAAGCCTTTCATCATTAGAATAACAAAAGTAAAATGAACCAATGAAAAGTTTTATTAACAAGTCACATGACCTGTTATGCTTACGTTATGCACTGTGCGCCGCGCTCTGGATCGTTTCCGGGAAGCTGCGCCTTGCGCACCGGAGCACTTCCGGGTGCACTAACGCGGCGCGTCATATGACGCATTACGCGACATAGTCAAAATGTCTCCACCAACCAGCGGTCGGAATACAACCCCTTTCAGCAGTCAAAAAAGTTCTGTTAAATGACAAGAGAAGGGACAGGCAACAAGAACAATCAGTCAAAGAGGGGAGGGCAAGTTCTTCTCTACCGGGTCACGTTGGGGCTCCACCGGAACTGATCGAATTGGTAGTCTACAGTGTTTCTGGATGTTTCAGATTGAAGCTGGCGTCAGCATGAGAGCACCCCGTGGCTACGTCGTGGCCATTCCGCAAGCAATCATGGCAGTCGCTCGCCACCAGAAGTCTGCGGGAGTCGGGGGCCCCGGTGACTTTTGTAAAATCTTCAAGGCTGAGGGGACGCTTTTGGGAATAGGGTCCATGCCCTAGCAGTCAAGCGTCCGAGTTCCAAGGTGTCCCAGGGCCATTTTAGTGGACTAGGCCTAAATCCGAAGAGCTGGCCGCCATTTTGAGAGTCCTGTTGCAGCCGCCTATCGCTGCACCGCAAGAGTGGGCGCAATTCAAGTGGATGGTGGGCGAGACGGTGTAGCCGCAAGAGCGGGCGCAACTCAGCTGGTTGCGTGAAGCGCTGGAGTGTACCTGAGAAACCTCCACCTGGGGAGGTGGGGGAGGCTCGTTTGCGCCACCTCTCCCTTCTAGTGCATCCCACGCCGTCTCCTGGCGCAGGAATATGTGATGGTCGGACTAGGGCACCGCAGGACGTGTCTTCAGGTCAAACGGATTGTGGGACAATGTTCAGAATGGAAGAGTCACCAAAAGGCAAAAAGTTCCGCTTGACCCCGGGAGCCGGCCGCCTATGTCGGGGACGATCTCCTCAGGCCACATCAGGGCAACAAGACTTGGGGAGGGGGTCGGCGCCATCACACCGCCCCTCGGGGGCCTCCGTCAAGAAGTTCAGGGAGGCACCGCATCACATTGATTTCCAATGCAGTCAGGTCCACAAACAGCCCCCACTTACTTTGAGAATAGTGAAGCTGCAGCAGGTGCAAATAAACTTCAGACAGTGTTACAAGCGCTGCTCGGAACCCTCAACTATGGCACCCAACATCCAGGACTTATGCCATTTGTGCAAGGCAGCGACATCGAAGTAACTCAGGGACCAAGGAACATACCATATCAAGAGTCCTTCCCACAGCGTCTGCCTTCCTTGTTACCTAGTTATGGTTCTTTCACTCCCACTCCAGGCTTTTAGTCTGTGGATGGAAAACCATGAACCTACACTCACGTATGAAAATGTTACTATTGATGCTTGACTGAGGCCAAGGAGATCAGAGTGCATGAGTCTCATGCTCGATCGATTGAGCTAGCCGGATCAGGCAACAAAAAGGTGGTGGTGGGGGTGGCGGCATCAGCAAGGCATCCTCACACACAACTTGTCGGACATCAGCTCTGGATGTACTGGGGACGAGTCTTGGCGCATGGTGTCGTCCCCGGGCAATTTGCACAATGGTTCTCCACCCCTAGGCCGCCAGCTATGCTACCTTGACAGGAATGGTGATGGATGTTGCAGCAGGCTGCCATGTAAATAGTTATTTGATAAAACGTTTTACCCTGTTACTTTGCTGGTGTGTTGAATATATTTATAATATTTGCATAGGGTTTGTCGTTATTTTGGGTGGGGTGGGTGGCGGAGCCGAGCTGTCTTGCAGCCATCATGGTGTCGAGCTCAGTTCATGTCACTAGTTTCGTATTTCTCATGAGGGGTTGTTCCTAATGTTTCTATTTTAGCGAGGTCAAAAAGAGATCCCATTAGTGGCCTACTGATTTTGCTTGATTCCTTTTGTTTTTTTAAATGATTTTTCACTATCTGCAAAGACTAAACAGAGTATTGCGACTCTGTGCTTGTTTGTAAATAGAGAATGAACAAAGAGAACCAATTCTAAAACAGTAAATGCTTGGATAATAATCAATGAAATGGAGAGGGAAGCAGGCACGACGGATTACAACGGGGGCAGAGGCCTGCGTTACCTACCCTTCACTATCTGCAAAGAGAGAATACTCCTTAAAGAAAAGAGGAGGGGGGGGCAGCATTCAAAGCACATCAGCGTGCATAAACACAAAAATGTTTTTATCTATCACGTACTTGACATTTTAAAGCTTTTCATATTTGCTATTAAAAAACCATTGAAATTCACTGAAAAAACCATAGGTTATAGACCATATATAGTTAGGAATTAGCATTTACAAAACCTTGAAAATTCACTGAAAAAACCATTGGTTATAGACCATATATAGTTAGGGATTAGCATTTACAAAACCCTAATTTACTCGTACAAAACCATTGAAATTCGCAGATATAGTTAGTTGCACTAACTATATATCGCGCACCCGCAATCCACTGCTGATGATGTCACATATTACATCATTCATGACATGGTCAGTGACATCACTGATGACATCACTGATGACATCACTGATGACAACACCCAGTGACTGTATGTTTCTGTAAAGTTAAAATATGTCTTACATATTGAAGAATGAGTGGATGTATAAGTGTCTGGATGAAGGATTTAGTAGGTGCATGACTGACTGTATGAGTGAGTGATTAAATGTGTCTCACTGCGTGCATGGGTTAGTGACTAAACTGTCTTAATTTGTGCATTATTATGTCTGTTGTTCTGTAAACTGCATATTTACAACAAGGGGTGGTGAGGGACAGAGTCTCTGAATTAAGCAGAAAGCTCTCACCCAGTCATGAGATCAGGGCTAGATCCAACACCGTTTTTTAGCTCACTGCACCATCCCAGTTTCAGAACCTGGCTGTATGCAAATTAGTCTGTTCCTGTCCCAGTGCATGATGGGAACAGGGCAAACCAAACTACAAAAGCCAATTCTTACACTGGGAAGGAAACAAGCTCCCGGGGACCGGTTTCTGGCATTACAGCCGTCTTCGGCCCGGTTTGCTTGAATCCTGATGGTGCAATGAGCAAGGGTCTCACATCTGAGAATACCCTTCCACGCTTAGGGTGGACAAAAATATTTACAACAAGGGGTGGTGAGGGACAGAGTCTCTGAATTAAGCAGAAAGCTCTCACCCAGTCAAGAGATCAGGGCTATATCCAACACCGTTTTTTAGCTCACTGCACCATCCCAGTTTCAGAAACTGGCTGTATGCAAATTAGTCTGTTCCTGTCCCAGTGCATGATGGGAACAGGGCAAACCAAACTACAAAAGCCAATTCTTACACTGGGAAGGAAACAAGCTCCCGGGGACCGGTTTCTGGCATTACAGCTGTCTTCGGCCCGGTTTGCTTGAATCCTGATGGTGCAATGAGCAAGGGTCTCACATCTGAGAATACCCTTCCACGCTTAGGGTGGACAAAAATATTTACAACAAGGGGTGGTGAGGGACAGAGTCTCTGAATTAAGCAGAAAGCTCTCACCCAGTCAAGAGATCAGGGCTAGATCCAACACCGTTTTTTAGCTCACTGCACCATCCCAGTTTCAGAACCTGGCTGTATGCAAGTTAGTCTGATCCTGTCCCAGTGCATGATGGGAACAGGGCAAACCAAACTACAAAAGCCAATTCTTACACTGGGAAGGAAACAAGCTCCCGGGGACCGGTTTCTGGCATTACAGCCGTCTTCGGCCCGGTTTGCTTGAACCCTGATGGTGCAATGAGCAAGGGTCTCACATCTGAGAATACCCTTCCACGCTTAGGGTGGACAAAAATATTTACAACAAGGGGTGGTGAGGGACAGAGTCTCTGAATTAAGCAGAAAGCTCTCACCCAGTCAAGAGATCAGGGCTAGATCCAACACCGTTTTTTAGCTCACTGCACCATCCCAGTTTCAGAACCTGGCTGTATGCAAATTAGTCTGTTCCTGTCCCAGTGCATGATGGGAACAGGGCAAACCAAACTACAAAAGCCAATTCTTACACTGGGAAGGAAACAAGCTCCCGGGGACCGGTTTCTGGCATTACAGCCGTCTTCGGCCCGGTTTGCTTGAATCCTGATGGTGCAATGAGCAAGGGTCTCACATCTGAGAATACCCTTCCCCGCTTAGGGTGGACAAAAATATTTACAACAAGGGGTGGTGAGGGACAGAGTCTCTGAATTAAGCAGAAAGCTCTCACCCAGTCAAGAGATCAGGGCTAGATCCAACACCGTTTTTTAGCTCACTGCACCATCCCAGTTTCAGAACCTGGCTGTATGCAAATTAGTCTGTTCCTGTCCCAATGCATGATGGGAACAGGGCAAACCAAACTACAAAAGCCAATTCTTACACTGGGAAGGAAACAAGCTCCCGGGGACTGGTTTCTGGCATTACAGCCGTCTTCGGCCCGGTTTGCTTGAATCCTGATGGTGCAATGAGCAAGGGTCTCACATCTGAGAATACCCTTCCACGCTTAGGGTGGACAAAAATATTTACAACAAGGGGTGGTGAGGGACAGAGTCTCTGAATTAAGCAGAAAGCTCTCACCCAGTCAAGAGATCAGGGCTAGATCCAACACCGTTTTTTAGCTCACTGCACCATCCCAGTTTCAGAACCTGGCTGTATGCAAATTAGTCTGTTCCTGTCCCAGTGCATGATGGGAACAGGGCAAACCAAACTACAAAAGCCATTTCTTACACTGGGAAGGAAACAAGCTCCCGGGGACCGGTTTCTGGCATTACAGCCGTCTTCGGCCCGGTTTGCTTGAATCCTGATGGTGCAATGAGCAAGGGTCTCACATCTGAGAATACCCTTCCACGCTTAGGGTGGACAAAAATATTTACAACAAGGGGTGGTGAGGGACGGAGTCTCTGAATTAGGCAGAAAGCTCTCACCCAGTCAAGAGATCAGGGCTAGATCCAACACCGTTTTTTAGCTCACTGCACCATCCCAGTTTCAGAACCTGGCTGTATGCAAATTAGTCTGTTCCTGTCCCAGTGCATGATGGGAACAGGGCAAACCAAACTACAAAAGCCAATTCTTACACTGGGAAGGAAACAAGCTCCCGGGGACCGGTTTCTGGCATTACAGCCGTCTTCGGCCCGGTTTGCTTGAATCCCGATGGTGCAATGAGCAAGGGTCTCACATCTGAGAATACCCTTCCACGCTTAGGGTGGACAAAGATATTTACAACAAGGGGTGGTGAGGGACAGAGTCTCTGAATTAAGCAGAAAGCTCTCACCCAGTCAAGAGATCAGGGCTATATCCAACATCGTTTTTTAGCTCACTGCACCATCCCAGTTTCAGAACCTGGCTGTATGCAAATTAGTCTGTTCCTGTCCCAGTGCATGATGGGAACAGGGCAAACCAAACTACAAAAGCCAATTCTTACACTGGGAAGGAAACAAGCTCCCGGGGACCGGTTTCTGGTATTACAGCCGTCTTCGGCCCGGTTTTCTTGAATCCTGATGGTGCAATGTGCAAGGGTCTCACATCTGAGAATACCCTTCCACGCTTAGGGTGGACAAAAATATTTACAACAAGGGGTGGTGAGGGACAGAGTCTCTGAATTAAGCAGAAAGCTCTCACCCAGTCAAGAGATCAGGGCTAGATCCAACACCGTTTTTTAGCTCACTTCACCATCCCAGTTTCAGAACCTGGCTGTATGCAAATTAGTCTGTTCCTGTCCCAGTGCATGATGGGAACAGGGCAAACCAAACTACAAAAGCCAATTCTTACACTGGGAAGGAAACAAGCTCCCGGGGACCGGTTTCTGGCATTACAGCCGTCTTCGGCCCGGTTTGCTTGAATCCTGATGGTGCAATGAGCAAGGGTCTCACATCTGAGAATACCCTTCCACGCTTAGGGTGGACAAAGATATTTACAACAAGGGGTGGTGAGGGACAGAGTCTCTGAATTAAGCAGAAAGCTCTCACCCAGTCAAGAGATCAGGGCTAGATCCAACACCGTTTTTTAGCTCACTGCACCATCCCAGTTTCAGAACCTGGCTGTATGCAAATTAGTCTGTTCCTGTCCCAGTGCATGATGGGAACAGGGCAAACCAAACTACAAAAGCCAATTCTTACACTGGGAAGGAAACAAGCTCCCGGGGACCGGTTTCTGGCATTACAGCTGTCTTTGGCCCGGTTTGCTTGAATCCTGATGGTGCAATGAGCAAGGGTCTCACATCTGAGAATACCCTTCCACGCTTAGGGTGGACAAAAATATTTACAACAAGAGGTGGTGAGGGACAGAGTCTCTGAATTAAGCAGAAAGCTCTCACCCAGTCAAGAGATCAGGGCTAGATCCAACACCGTTTTTTAGCTCACTGCACCATCCCAGTTTCAGAACCTGGCTGTATGCAAATTAGTCTGTTCCTGTCCCAGTGCATGATGGGAACAGGGCAAACCAAACTACAAAAGCCAATTCTTACACTGGGAAGGAAACAAGCTCCCGGGGACCGGTTTCTGGCATTACAGCCGTCTTCGGCCCGGTTTGCTTGAATCCTGATGGTGCAATGAGCAAGGGTCTCACATCTGAGAATACCCTTCCACGCTTAGGGTGGACAAAAATATTTACAACAAGGGGTGGTGAGGGACAGAGTCTCTGAATTAAGCAGAAAGCTCTCACCCAGTCAGGAGATCAGGGCAAGATCCAACACCGTTTTTAGCTCACTGCACCATCCCAGTTTCAGAACCTGGCTGTATGCAAATTAGTCTGTTCCTGTCCCAGTGCATGATGGGAACAGGGCAAACCAAACTACAAAAGCCAATTCTTACACTGGGAAGGAAACAAGCTCCCGGGGACCGGTTTCTGGCATTACAGCCGTCTTTGGCCCGGTTTGCTTGAATCCTGATGGTGCAATGAGCAAGGGTGTGGCAGGGTATACTCAGACATGAGTCCCTTTCTCACTGCTCCATCAGGATTCAAGCAAGCCGGACCGAAGAAGGCTGAAATGCCAGAAACCGGTCCCCGGTAGCTTGTCTCCTTTCTGGTGAAGAATTGGCTTGGTAGTTTAGTCTGCCCTGTTCCCATGATGCACTGGGCCAGGGACAGACTGATTTGCATATAGCCAGGTTCTGAGCTGGGATGGGGCAGTGAGATAAATAACGGTGATGGATCAAGCCCTGATCTTTGGACTGGGTAATAGTGGTCTGTTTAACTCAGACACTCTGTTCATCACCACCCCCTTTTCTAAATCGTTTTTGGCCACTATAGGTGTGGCAGGGTGTAGTCAGACATGAGTCCCTTTCTCACTGCTCCATCAGGATTCAAGCAAGCCGGGCCGAAGAAGGCTTAAATGCCAGAAACCGGTCCCCGGTGGCTTGTCTCCTTTCTGGTGAAGAATTGGCTTGGTAGTTTAGTCTGCCCTGTTCCCATGATGCACTGGGCCAGGGACAGACTGATTTGCATATAGCCAGGTTCTGAGCTGGGATGGGGCAGTGAGATAAATAACGGTGATGGATCAAGCCCTGATCTTTGGACTGGGTAAGAGTGGTCTGTTTAACTCAGACACTCTGTTCATCACCACCCCCTTTTCTAAATCGTTTTGGCCACTATAGGTGTGGCAGGGTATACTCAGACATGAGTCCCTTTCTCACTGCTCCATCAGGATTCAAGCAAGCCGGGCCGAAGAAGGCTGAAATGCCAGAAACCGGTCCCCGGTAGCTTGTCTCCTTTCTGGTGAAGAATTGGCTTGGTAGTTTAGTCTACCCTGTTCCCATGATGCACTGGGCCAGGGACAGACTGATTTGCATATAGCCAGTGTTGGACCTGCGCGGGCAAGCCCAGCATAAAGGGGGAAGGTAGCTTGACTCGAGTGGCTAGGCAGGTGAAGGCTATAGTGTTAAGCCAGCTTGGACCCGATAATAACCCCCTGTACACCACACAAAAAGAAGGACACCACACCACTGTTATGGAAAAATACGATTCATTTATATAAAAGTTCTCTGGGTTTGTAGCAAATTCACTTAGGGTTTCACAGTTACATTTCTGGTAAGCATTTGTTCAATGGAATACTGGTTTCTCATAAATAAATAAATAGTTGGACTCTAAGGAATAAATACACTGGATAAATAGCAGATATGAATACAGTAGAATAAATATTAATTTAGCAATGACTGGAATAAATAGAATAAATAATATCAATGACCAGAATAAATATCACAATAAATATCAGCAATGTCTAGCACAATAATGACTGGACTAAATATCACTTTAGTTATCACCAATGACTGGTATCGCTGCCACCAATTAATCACTTTTAAATACAGTCACTTTTCCAGTGTGGAGAAAGGAGAGATTACTCTTACAGTTAGTTGGACAGCCCGACAGGCGTTCAGGCTTCTCGGGATACAGAACTACTTTTGGGACTCTTTTGTAACCGCTCGATGCACACGCGTGTATCTAGAAAGCAAGGAAATACATTTAGCAGCTCATTCACACTCGGCTGCCACCGGGAGAGGACCTATACTTGGCGTTGGGGGTCAATATTCGCCTACAGGGCTGGTTCACCCTCAGAACCCTGGCGGCACCAGTTCAGAGTCTTAAGACGACGAACGGGCTGCCGGGGAGGTCGCAAAAACTCCACAGTTCAGTCAAAGTAATGCCGCTGTTTAGCTCTCACACACCGCAGTCTTTTAGCGGAACACACGGCCCACCTCACATCAGCTGTAGCGGACGATGCAGTCAAGCACAGTACTTCTCTAGCCAGCAACGGGGCTCGCAGGGGCTCCACAGACCTCCCTCCGACTTCCTTCTTCGGGGTGGTTCCCGCCCACAGCTTCAGCTCCCGGGTCAACAAGGAGGGGCTGACTCGCTAGTCCCGCCCAATGCAGGCTGGCCTTCCCCGCCCCGGCGCACCACCTCACCTTCGGTCCACGCAGGAGGCGCTCTTCGCAGATGGGGCTCGGAGACGTCCGAGCTCCTCGCGGTAGGCGCTATTCACGAAGGGGGCACTTCAGGGGGGATCACGATCGCGGCGACGTCACTCTCGCCTAGCGACTCGCTTCCACAGCCGCTTCAGCCACCGGGGGGGCGGAGAGGCACTCGAACTTGGCCACAGTCTTTTGGGGAATTCAAGGCGGTCGCTGGGCAGGCGCTACAGGCGCTAGGTCACCGCCCACGCTGTTGACTGGAACGCCAGTCACATCCAACGCCAGCAACCTTAGCTGCACTATTGCCTTTGTCACCAGCTGCCTTAGGGGTCAACAGGGCAGGTGTCAATCTGGTGTCAGTCTAGAACTCCTTCCTTGTCAAGGTCAAATCAGGAATCAGGAATGATCTTCATCTCTAATGGCCGCCAGGGACTGGACCTTATATAGCCAGTGCCCTGGGGTGCTAGCACGAGCCAGAAGGTTCTAGAACCTTCTCTGGGTAGGCCCATGACATGGCACTTTTGAGGTACTTTCTGGTCCTTCAGAGCCACCATCCTGGGGTTCTGGAGCAGCCATTTTGTGTTCCTGAAGAAACTAAAGGAATTCCTGTCAGGAATGCGCGCCAAGCAAAAGGGCGCCAAAACCTCAAAAGGCCAAAGTTCATGTAGGCTCCAATGGGAGTCACTCACATGAGGGAAATATGTGTCCACCATTTTAAGTTTGAACACACACACAGGTTGTCAACCTCAGTTTCCAGGCTCACAGGTTTCGCCAGGTGCCTTGTACATAGGTGCCAGAAACCTCGTGAGTAACTGAGTGTCAAGGAACATCTAGCCCCATGAGACAATCACACAAAAAGTCCTGGTAGACAAAAATAAAAAGCGACAAATTTTTGGAGGTACAGGGGAACAAAATAAATCATAGTGGTGAGGGGACTCTCAGAAGCAGACGGGTCCAACACGCGTCCCCCCCAGCTGAAAGTGGGGAGAGCTACCCAACCCCTTGGGAGTTCTCAACACTAAGGCGGAAATACCTGGAGAGACCGTCTGCATTGGCGTGGTCAACTCCGGGTCGGTGTTCCACCCGAAAGTCCATTCCCTGTAGGGAGATAGACCACCTCAACAGTTTGGGGTTTTCCCCCTTCATTTGCATGAGCCAACGAAGGGGTCGGTGGTCTGTCTGAACCAGGAAGTGCGAGCCAAACAAGTATGGTCGCAGCTTCTTCAGTGCCCAGACCACCGCAAAGGCTTCCCGCTCAATGGTACTCCATTTCTGTTCCCGGGGAAGCAGTCTTCGTGACAGAAAGACCACGGGTTGATCCAGACCCTCTTCATTGAGTTGCGATAACACCGCCCCAATGCCAATGTCGGATGCATCTGTCTGGACAATGAACTCTCTCGTGAAATCTGGAGCCTTCAGGACTGGAGCTTTACACAATGCTTGTTTCAGAGTGTCGAAGGCTCGCTGGCAAGCCTCCGTCCAAATGACTCTCCTGGGTTGCTTCTTGGACGTGAGTTCTGTAAGGGGTGCCACGATAGTGCCATACCCTTTCACGAACCGTCTGTAGTAACCTGTGAGGCCCAGGAAGGCTCGGACCTCAGTCTGGGTCTTGGGGGGTTTCCAGGCCATGATTGCCTCAATCTTTGCCTGAAGGGGTTGCACCGCTCCCCTGCCCACCAAGTGACCTAAGTACACCACCGACCCCTGCCCAATCTGACATTTGCTGGCCTTGATCGTTAAGCCAGCCCGTTCCAGGGCCTGGAGAACAGCCTGCAAATGCTGCAAGTGATCCTCCCAACTGTTACTGAAGACAGCGATGTCATCTAAGTAAGCAGCTGAGAAGGACTCCATTCCGGTGAGGATCATGTTCACCAGTCGCTGGAATGTTGCAGGAGCGTTCTTGAGCCCAAAGGGCATCATACAGAACTGGTAGTGTCCATCAGGTGTGGAGAAGGCTGACCTTTCCTTGGCTCCATCAGTCATGGGAATCTGCCAATACCCTGCGGTGAGGTCAAGGGTACTGAGATATTGGGCAGCTCCCAACCGGTCAATCAATTCATCCGCCCTAGGGATCGGATGAGCATCGGTCTTCGTGACCGAATTGAGTCCTCGGTAGTCCACGCAGAATCGCAATTCGGGCGTGGTGCCAGGTGGCGCAGGTTTGGGAACCAAAACCACCGGGCTAGACCAAGGGCTACTTGAGGGTTCGATGACTCCTAGCTCCAGCATCTTGGCTACCTCGCTTCGGATGCTGGCCTTCACCTTGTCAGACAGCCGGTAAGACTTGGACTTCACAGGTGGGCTGTCTCCTGTGTCCACATCATGGGTACACAGGTGGGTCTTACCCGGAACAAGGGAGAACAGAGGAGCGAATGACCCCAAGACCTGGCGACATTCCTCCTGCTGCTCAGAAGTCAAAGATGGTGAGAGTTTCACTCCCTCCACTGACCCATCCTTCTCTTGAGACGCAAACAGGTCGGGGAGAGGCTCAGTGTCCTCTTCCTCCGATCCATCAGTCACCATGATTAACGTGACTTCGGGCCTCTCGTAGTGGGGTTTGAGGCGGTTGGCATGTAACACCCGATGCGGATGCCGAGGGGTTTTCACGTCCACCAAATAGGTGGCCTTGCCCATCTTTTCCAACACCTCAAAGGGGCCTGTCCACCGATCCTGGAGGGCACTCAGCTCTCCAGGCTCCATCACCCACACCTTCTGGCCAGGCTCCAACTCCACCGGGTGAGCATTGTGGTCATACCACGCTTTCATCACAGACTGGCTGGCTTCCAAGTTGTCAGAAGCCTGCTTCCACAACTTAGCCATTTGGCTTCGGAAGGCCAGCATGTAGCTCACCACATCCTGGGGGACTTTCCGGGGAGACTTTTCCCAGGAGTCTCGCACCAGGCTGAGAGGTCCACGTACAGGGTGCCCGTACAGAAGCTCGAAGGGGCTGAAACCCACTCCCTTCTGTGGCACTTCCCTGTAGGAAAAGAGCAAACAGGGTAGGAGGACGTCCCATTTCCTCCGCAGGCTTTCGGGTAGACTTCTGATCATACCCTTCAACGTCTTGTTGAATCTCTCCACGAGGCCATTGGCCTGTGGGTGATAAGGAGTGGTGAACCGGTAGGTCACTCCACACTCCTTCCACATTGCCCGCATGTATGCTGACATGAAGTTGGTCCCCCTGTCAGACACAACTTCTTTGGGGAAACCCACTCGGGTAAAGATCCCCATCAGGGCCTTCGCCACCACCGGTGCAGTGATGGTTCTCAGAGGTATAGCCTCTGGATACCTTGTGGCATGATCCACCAGTACCAGGATAAACCTGTGACCGGATGATGTCGGTGGATCAAGGGGCCCAGCAATGTCGATGCCCACCCTTTCAAAGGGGGTGCCAACGACGGGAAGTGGTTCCAGGGGAGCCTTTAGCTTCATCCCTGTTTTCCCACTGGCTTGGCATGACACACACGTCCGACAATATGTGTCGGACGCCACCCTCATCCGAGGCCAATAAAAGTGGGGGACAAGCCGGGCAAAGGTCTTGTCCTGACCCAAGTGTCCTGCCAATGGAATCTCATGAGCCAACTCTAGCAAGAAGGCTCGGTAACACTGTGGGACTACCAGGGCCCGTGACAATCCGTGCACTGGCGCCCTGGGCTCACTGTAGAGGAGACCATCCTCCCAGTAAACACGATAGTTCCCAGACTGGTTACCTGCTGCCTGGGCTTCAGCCTGTTGCCTCAGACCCTCGAGGGTGGGACAATCCCTCTGTCCCTTGCTCAGTTCCTCCCCGGACGGTCCTCCTTCCACCCGCCACTCGGCAGGGATAGGCAGGTCCTCCAACGGAACCATGTCCTCCTCCGCGGACTCCGGGTCCACCTCCTCCGGTGGCCTATCCGTCTCACGGGGCACGGACACCGAGGCAGGCTCCTCCTGTCCTCGAGATGCTCCCTCTTCGGCAGCTGGGTGGGCCATTGTTCCAGGCTCCAACCCACGCGACTTCTCCTTCTGAGCAGCCGCCGACCTGGTACTCACACAGGCCCATTCAGGTGTACCCAGCATCTCAGAATGAGTCCGGTATTCCACCTCCTTCCAAGCATTGTGCTCCATATCATTGCCCAGCAAACAATCGACTGGCACGGCGGGGCTTACGGCAACTCGAAGTGAACCTGCAACCCCTCCCCACTCAAAGGGAACCTCGGCCACAGGATAGTGGCTCGTTCGGCCGTCAGCCATCGCGGCCGGATGAAGTACGCCTGGAATCACCTGCTCTGAGGATACCAGATGACTCCTAACTATAGTCACACTGGCTCCTGTATCTCTCAGAGCCTCCCCTCTATGGCCATTGATGGTGACCCATTGCCCATACTTGGCAGTATTCGCGGGCACCTGGATCTTTGGAACCATCTCCCGATTACCCAGGGACACTAAGGTGACTCCCGCCCACTCCCTTCCCTTACTCAAGGACATCTCCTCCCCAAGCGCTGCACTAGCGACTCCCGGGGCCTTTCCTCCAGTGGGAGGGGGTGGTCTCTTTGGGCATTTCACGTCTCCCTTATAATGTCCAATACCACCGCACTCAAAGCAATGGACAACCCTTGGCTGCTGACTCTGGCCAGGATTAGGGTTCTTCTGCGGGTTAGCCTTAGAGTTGGAGAAGGTGTTTTTCCCCTTAAAGCTATTTTGGGGGCCTTTGGAGAACTCCTGCTTCTTGTTATCTCCCCCCTCTTTCCTCTGGGGAGCGCCCTGTCCGGACTTCTGAGTTTCTCCTCCCGTCCCCCTCGTGGACACTCTGGTACTTACCCAGACGTCCGCCTCCTCAGCAAGCTTACGGGGGCAAGTAAGTTTGCTGTCTACCAGGTGTTGCCTCAGCTCGGGAAGACATTTCTCGAGTAGATGTTCCTTGAGTATCAAGTCATACAACCCGTGATAGTCCTCCACCTCACTACCTTGGACCCACCCTTCCAGGGCTTTCTTGGCATAATCCAGGAAGTCAACCCAATTTTGTGAGCTCAGCTTGTGGCTGCCTCTGAACCTTTGCCGGTATTTCTCGGGGGTCAACCCAAACTTCCTGATGAGCGCCACCTTCATGGCGGGGTAATTTACCTGTTCCTCCCGGTCGAGGGCCAATAAGGCATCCCTACCTGTCGGAGGCATGTACCGGTACAATCCACCACCCCAATGCTTCTCATGGATCCCATGGGCTCTTAAGGAGACCTCATAGGCTGTCAGCCATTTAGCAATGTCGTCTCCAGCAGTGTAGCTGGCGACCACGTCCTTAGGTAAATGAGGTCTGGGCTCCCTGGCAAATTCCTGAGACTCGACACCCTCCGGAGTGTTGTTACGGGACTTGAGGTCAAGTTCCTTTAGCCTGAACTCGTGTTCCATCCTCCTCCCTTCCAGCTCCAACCTAGCCAACTCTAACCTCAGATGTCTTTCTTCCCTCCTGTCGGCCAATTCAGTTTCAGACAACCCTCTAGAGGATACACTGCTGCCCTCCCGTGAAGTTTCCTTGGGGCTAATTGACATTTCACCCACCCCCGGGGGACCTGCAGTCACTACCTCAACAACAGTATCTCTGTCAAATTCCTCCTCCTCCACCGTTCCCTCCATGTGTGCCTCCACCCAGGCTCGCAGACTAGTACGGAGCTCCTCTCTTTTGGCCCCTCGCCTGACGAACACACCCCTTTCCTGACAGAAATCCTTGAGTTGCGCCACAGTATAGGTCTCCAACTCTGACATATTGAATTCCATCTCGTCAGCGAAAAGTGTGGACCACTACCACGAAGTAGGTTGTAAGGTAAGGACAACTGAGGGTCACTTCCACCCACCACCAGACAAGAATTTAGAAAAAAACAAAACGATAAATTAGAGGGCCGCTGGGAGAAAACTCCGGGTGTGTACCTGTGGGGCACACTGAATTATTATGGGGTTCACAACAAGCACGGCTCGCAATCCCACCGCTGTGCCACCAATTTTATGTTGGACCTGCGCGGGCAAGCCCAGCATAAAGGGGGAAGGTAGCTTGACTCGAGTGGCTAGGCAGGTGAAGGCTATAGTGTTAAGCCAGCTTGGACCCGATAATAACCCCCTGTACACCACACAAAAAGAAGGACACCACACCACTGTTATGGAAAAATACGATTCATTTATATAAAAGTTCTCTGGGTTTGTAGCAAATTCACTTAGGGTTTCACAGTTACATTTCTGGTAAGCATTTGTTCAATGGAATACTGGTTTCTCATAAATAAATAAATAGTTGGACTCTAAGGAATAAATACACTGGATAAATAGCAAATATGAATACAGTAGAATAAATATTAATTTAGCAATGACTGGAATAAATAGAATAAATAATATCAATGACCAGAATAAATATCACAATAAATATCAGCAATGTCTAGCACAATAATGACTGGACTAAATATCACTTTAGTTATCACCAATGACTGGTATCGCTGCCACCAATTAATCACTTTTAAATACAGTCACTTTTCCAGTGTGGAGAAAGGAGAGATTACTCTTACAGTTAGTTGGACAGCCCTACAGGCGTTCAGGCTTCTCGGGATACAGAACTACTTTTGGGACTCTTTTGTAACCGCTCGATGCACACGCGTGTATCTAGAAAGCAAGGAAATACATTTAGCAGCTCATTCACACTCGGCTGCCACCGGGAGAGGACCTATACTTGGCGCTGGGGGTCAATATTCACCTACAGGGCTGGTTCACCCTCAGAACCCTGGCGGCACCAGTTCAGAGTCTTAAGACGACGAACGGGCTGCCGGGGAGGTCGCAAAAACTTCACAGTTCAGTCAAAGTAATGCCGCTGTTTAGCTCTCACACACCGCAGTCTTTTAGCGGAACACACGGCCCACCTCACATCAGCTGTAGCGGACGATGCAGTCAAGCACAGTACTTCTCTAGCCAGCAACGGGGCTCGCAGGGGCTCCACAGACCTCCCTCCGACTTCCTTCTTCGGGGTGGTTCCCGCCCACAGCTTCAGCTCCCGGGTCAACAAGGAGGGGCTGACTCGCTAGTCCTGCCCAATGCAGGCTGGCCTTCCCCGCCCCGGCGCACCACCTCACCTTCGGTCCACGCAGGAGGCGCTCTTCGCAGATGGGGCTCGGAGACGTCCGAGCTCCTCGCGGTAGGCGCTATTCACGAAGGGGGCACTTCAGGGGGGATCACGATCGCGGCGACGTCACTCTCGCCTAGCGACTCGCTTCCACAGCCGCTTCAGCCACCGGGGGGGCGGAGAGGCACTCGAACTTGGCCACAGTCTTTTGGGGAATTCAAGGCGGTCGCTGGGCAGGCGCTACAGGCGCTAGGTCACCGCCCACGCTGTTGACTGGAACGCCAGTCACATCCAACGCCAGCAACCTTAGCTGCACTATTGCCTTTGTCACCAGCTGCCTTAGGGGTCAACAGGGCAGGTGTCAATCTGGTGTCAGTCTAGAACTCCTTCCTTGTCAAGGTCAAATCAGGAATCAGGAATGATCTTCATCTCTAATGGCCGCCAGGGACTGGACCTTATATAGCCAGTGCCCTGGGGTGCTAGCACGAGCCAGAAGGTTCTAGAACCTTCTCTGGGTAGGCCCATGACATGGCACTTTTGAGGTACTTTCTGGTCCTTCAGAGCCACCATCCTGGGGTTCTGGAGCAGCCATTTTGTGTTCCTGAAGAAACTAAAGGAATTCCTGTCAGGAATGCGCGCCAAGCAAAAGGGCGCCAAAACCTCAAAAGGCCAAAGTTCATGTAGGCTCCAATGGGAGTCACTCACATGAGGGAAATATGTGTCCACCATTTTAAGTTTGAACACACACACAGGTTGTCAACCTCAGTTTCCAGGCTCACAGGTTTCGCCAGGTGCCTTGTACATAGGTGCCAGAAACCTCGTGAGTAACTGAGTGTCAAGGAACATCTAGCCCCATGAGACAATCACACAAAAAGTCCTGGTAGACAAAAATAAAAAGCGACAAATTTTTGGAGGTACAGGGGAACAAAATAAATCATAGTGGTGAGGGGACTCTCAGAAGCAGACGGGTCCAACAGCCAGGTTCTGAGCTGGGATGGGGCAGTGAGATAAATAACGGTGATGGATCAAGCCCTGATCTTTGGACTGGGTAAGAGTGGTCTGTTTAACTCAGACACTCTGTTCATCACCACCCCCTTTTCTAAATCGTTTTTGGCCACTATAGGTGTGGCAGGGTATACTCAGACATGAGTCCCTTTCTCACTGCTCCATCAGGATTCAAGCAAGCCGGGCCGAAGAAGGCTGAAATGCCAGAAACCGGTCCCCGGTAGCTTGTCTCCTTTCTGGTGAAGAATTGGCTTGGTAGTTTAGTCTGCCCTGTTCCCATGATGCACTGGGCCAGGGACAGACTGATTTGCATATAGCCAGGTTCTGAGCTGGGATGGGGCAGTGAGATAAATAACGGTGATGGATCAAGCCCTGATCTTTGGACTGGGTAAGAGTGGTCTGTTTAACTCAGACACTCTGTTCATCACCACCCCCTTTTCTAAATCGTTTTTGGCCACTATAGGTGTGGCAGGGTATACTCAGACATGAGTCCCTTTCTCACTGCTCCATCAGGATTCAAGCAAGCCGGGTCAAAGAAGGCTGAAATGCCAGAAACCGGTCCCCGGTAGCTTGTCTCCTTTCTGGTGAAGAATTGGCTTGGTAGTTTAGTCTGCCCTGTTCCCATGATGCACTGGGCCAGGGACAGACTGATTTGCATATAGCCAGGTTCTGAGCTGGGATGGGGCAGTGAGATAAATAACGGTGATGGATCAAGCCCTGATCTTTGGACTGGGTAAGAGTGGTCTGTTTAACTCAGACACTCTGTTCATCACCACCCCCTTTTCTAAATCGTTTTTGGCCACTATAGGTGTGGCAGGGTATACTCAGACATGAGTCCCTTTCTCACTGCTCCATCAGGATTCAAGCAAGCCGGGCCGAAGAAGGCTGAAATGCCAGAAACCGGTCCCCGGTAGCTCGTCTCCTTTCTGGTGAAGAATTGGCTTGGTAGTTTAGTCTGCCCTGTTCCCATGATGCACTGGGCCAGGGACAGACTGATTTGCATATAGCCAGGTTCTGAGCTGGGATGGGGCAGTGAGATAAATAACGGTGATGGATCAAGCCCTGATCTTTGGACTGGGTAAGAGTGGTCTGTTTAACTCAGACACTCTGTTCATCACCACCCCCTTTTCTAAATCGTTTTGGGCCACTATAGGTGTGGCAGGGTATACTCAGACATGAGTCCCTTTCTCACTGCTCCATCAGGATTCAAGCAAGCCGGGCCGAAGAAGGCTGAAATGCCAGAAACCGGTCCCCGGTAGCTTGTCTCCTTTCTGGTGAAGAATTGGCTTGGTAGTTTAGTCTGCCCTGTTCCCATGATGCACTGGGCCAGGGACAGACTGATTTGCATATAGCCAGGTTCTGAGCTGGGATGGGGCAGTGAGATAAATAACGGTGATGGATCAAGCCCTGATCTTTGGACTGGGTAAGAGTGGTCTGTTTAATTCAGACACTCTGTTCATCACCACCCCCTTTTCTAAATCGTTCTGTAAACTGCTGCATGTGTTAATCAGTAGCTATATGAGTAACTATATGGGTTATTGATTGGTTGCCCAAGTATTTGTATGGGAGACTGAGTATGTGTGTGGGTGGCTGGGAGGTGTATGACTCTGTGCATAGATGTGTGAGCAGTTGATTCACTAGATGTATGGGTTCAAAAGTGCATGTGGAAACAGCTGCATGGGCAGTTGACTGTGTGCATGAGTGTATTGGTGAGTGAATGGATATCTCAGTGCTACATGTCAAAGTAAGTACATATGTAAAACACAGTACATGTGAGAGTTGAATATATAAATAACTGTGCATAAGTGTGAGTGGCTGTATGGATCATTGTGAACTTGTATCAGGGATTGTATAAGAGAGTAAATATGTGTTAGAATATGTTTGAATTAGTAAGGTGTGTATAACTGTATATTTGAGGAAATGGAGGAGTGATTGATTCTTTTCATGACTGACTTGATGTATGTGTAACTCCATGGATGAGTGACAATCTGTGAGTGTCTGTTTACACTGATTGTATCTAAGGTTATATTAGAGTCTGAAGAGGTTCATCGTATTATCACATGATTATATTATCAGTGATGTGATCAGTAATTTCAAATGAGATGTCATCAGTGATGTAATTTGAGATGTCATCAGTGATGTAATCAGTGATGTCATTTGAGATGTCATCAGTGATGTCATTTGAGATGTCATCAGTGATATCACTGACCATGTCATGAATGATGTAATATGTGACATCATCAGCAGTGGATTGCGGGTGCGCGATATATAGTTAGTGCAACTAACTATATATGCGAATTTCAATGGTTTGGTGCGAGTAAATTAAGGTTTTGTAAATGCTAATCCCTAACTATATATGGTCTATAACCAATGGTTTTTTCAGTGAATTTTCAAGGTTTTGTAAATGCTAATTCCTAACTATATATGGTCTATAACCTATGGTTTTTTCAGTGAATATATATATATATATATATATATATATATATATATATATATATATATATATATATATATATATATATATATATATATTCACTGAAAAAACCATAGGTTTCACACCAGTTATAGTTAGCTGGAAATTTTACTGATATAAAACCAATGAAATTCCCACGTTATAGTTAGTCGGACTCACTATAACTTGCGCGTGTAATGCCCTGCTGATGACATTACATATTACATCACTCATGACATGGTCAGTGACATCACTTATGACACCATCCAGTGAATGTGTGTCTTTCTAAAAAATAAATATGTTTTATATATGTATATGTAAAGGTCGAGGGAAGAATAAATGTTTAAATTATTGTCTTAATGAATGTTTTTTTCAAAAAGAAATGATTGGATAACTGGCTTATTAAGTGTACCTTAGTGAATACATATATTAGCGAGTAATGTTTAAATATTTAAATATATGTATCAGTGTTTCACTTTGTGAATAACTGGCTGCATGGGTTGATGAGTACCTACATGTGTAGGTATTTGGGTTCTTAGATGTTTTTTTAGTATCAGTATGAGTGTTTCTATGGTTTTATGGGGGTATTACTAATCACATAGATGCATGAATGACTAACTCTCTCTTTGTATGTGTTTAGAAGACACCATATTTGCAGGACTGTATGGGTGGTTGAGTGTGTATAGTTTTATATGCAAATAAATGGATGTTCAATAGTTTATTTGCATGTGTGAGTATGTGTGTGAGTAACTTTTGGATGATTGTCGGTGTGTAACAGGATGTATAGGTGTATCACTACATATGATGAGTGAGTATATGTATGAGTGACTATATAGAACTGTTGGTGAATGAGAGAATGTGTATATAGATGGTGGAATTACTGAATTGGTTGTTGTAACTGGTATGGGTATCTCCATTTTTTTGAAAATGTTAATTTCTATTTTCCAATATGTGTTTTAAGGGTTACATTACACTTAAAGGAGGTTTGTCATCAGTGATGTCATAAGTGATGTCACTGACCATGTCATGAGTGATGTAATATGTAATGTCATCAGCAGGGCATTACACGCGCAAGTTATAGTGAGTCCGACTAACTATAACGTGGGAATTTCATTGGTTTTATATCAGTAAAATTTCCAGCTAACTATAACTGGTGTGAAACCTATGGTTTTTTCAGTGAATTTAATAGGTTTTTTAAATGCTAATTCCTAACTATAACCGGTGTGAAACCTATGGTTTTTTCAGTGAATTTCATAGGTTTTTTAAATGCTAATTCCTAACTATAACTGGTGTGAAACCTATGGTTTTTTCAGTGAATTTCATAGGTTTTTTTAATGCTAATTCCTAACTATAAGTTTCACTTTATAAATAAGACTGTTAGCACTCTAGTTGTTCTTTTTAACACTCTGGTACATTCTGTCATTGGGCTACAGTTGGGCTACATCTAGTTGAAATTTGGGCTACATTTACAATTTTTGGTCTCTGGTGGCCATCTTTGGGCTACATTGGGCTACTTTGGGCTACATTTGGGCTACATTTTGGCTCTAACATATATTAAGCCCAATGTAGCACAATACATATTTTTCTAAAGTTAATTTTTTTACAAACCACTTCAGAATAGGGCTACCTGTCCCTACAATTATCCCTTTTTTTTTTTTTAATTTTTTGGGGGAGCGCTCCCGGAGAGCGCCCCGGAGAGCGCCCCGAAGAGCGTATTTCTGAAAAGCGCCCCGAGGCGCGCTCCGGGGAGCGTCCCGTGAGCGCCAATATCGCAAACGAAAACATGATCGTGACGTATCGCGTAGCCGCGACCCCGTGATACGCACGGCGTAAGCGCACCCGGAAGTACTCGAGCGAATACGATCGCACAACGTAAACTTCCGACGCGCTTACGCTGCGCGCCCCCGGGCGCGCCCCGGGCGCGTAGCGTAAGCGCGTTGGGTCATGTGAGCAGAAAATAACACTTTTCATTGGTTTATAACAGTTTTAGTTTCATAATGATGAAGCCCCTGGTCTTGTGACCTGAAAATAACACTTCTCATTGGTTCAGGACAGTTTTTTTTTCTAAATGATGAAAGACCCCACCTTTTTTCCTTATTCTGACTTTGTCCTTTGACTGAGGAAGACCTGTTTGTTGCTCTCTCTACTTTTTTGCTCCAAATAATGGCTTCAGTAGTAGCATCAGCTGGTGCATCTGCCCCACCACCACCACCACAACCACCAAGAGGACCAGCTCCAAATTATATTGGTGGTCAAGAACAGGAGGAGGAGGAAGAGGAAGAGGAGGAGGGGAGAAGAAGATGGCTGCCAGAAGAAAATACCCCATACAAACCCAAACCACACATTGTATGGGAGTTTTTTTCAATCCCAGAGGGGAAAAAAAGGTGAATGCGCCCAAGGTGACTTGCCTCATCTGCAATGATGAACTTTCACGGGGCAACCCAAACAAAAAATATTCTTTTGGTAACTATACCATGATTCGGCACATGACCAGAAAGCACCCAATCAACTACTCTCGTGCAGAGTTCAGGGAACTGGCCAGTAACCTCCCCCAGTCATCAAGGACCCCCTCCCAAAGAAACCAACCAACTTCATCAGAACCAGAAACATCCGAGGTGATGCCTTGCATTCAGCCGAGATTTGCTGATTTTAAAATCACTTGTTCTGCATGTGGCAAGCTTATCGCCTATGGCGAAAAAAGCGTTAAGCTCATCGTCCTTGCAGGTGATAATCACAAGTGCCCCAAAAAGAAGTAATTTTTTGGGTTTTTTGTTTTTTTGCTCCAGTTGAGCCAGTTTCAATTCCCTTTTTTTGTTTCTCCCCCTAAAAAAATACCAAAAAAAATATAAAACTGTTTTGAAAAGCCAAAAAAAGTTCAAAAAGTTCAGAAAACACAAAAAAATATAAAACAACAAAAAGAAGAAAAAAAAAAGTTCTTTTTAGAACTACCTCCAATTTCTAAATCAAAACTTCATTTTTTAAAAACTCTGTCACCTTTTTTCATCATAGTACGCTCCCAGGGCCGCTACCTGGTGCGCGCACCGGGCGCTTCCCCCGCGCAAAACGAAAACAAAAAAATATTTTAAATGCCCCGCGGGGCCCTTTTATAGCCCCCACATCAAACCTAGGGGGTCAAAGGGGTCTATTCCTGACGCCTTATGGTCAGTTCCCCCTTTGTTTTAGCCACCTCTTATGTCTCGATTTTACCGAGACACAAGATGGCGGCCGCTCTGGACTGTTTCGAATGTTTACAGACACCCGAGAGCCAATCAGCTTTCCATGCGCACCTCGCGTCACGCGCCCGGAGCGCTCCCTGGTGCGCGCACCGGTGCGCTGCTATAGATATATATATTTTTTGGAACCTAAATTACTCAAAATCCACTGCAGCACATATCTTGAGACATAGCAAAGGCACATCAGGCTACCAATCCCTACAATTTTGCCAAATTTGGTGGAAATCCATTCAGCCGTTCGGGTTAAAAGTGAAATCGACCGCCCTATGGAAATTAACATGGGGAAAACGCGTTTTGGGACCCCCCTTTTATCTCAGCCCCCGCTTGACGTATCCCCCCCAAACTTTCAAAGAAGGACCGGAGCTCAACGAGGCCATTTTCAGGAAATTTTCAGGCAGATTCGTCAACCGGTGCCAAAGTTATTCCAAATAGAATTTTGAGATTAACCATTGAAAAAAATCCTAACTATATCTACCTACTGGCGACCGCCAGTAGGTAATATATATATATATATATATATATATATATATATATATATATATATATATATATATATATATATATATATATATATATATATATATATATATTACCTACTGGCGATAGCCAGTAGGTATATATAGTTAGGATTTTTTCTCTATGGAACTTCTGAAAATTCTATGTCTAATAACTTTGGCGTTTGTGGACGGAATCGGCTGAAATTTTCAGGAAAATGGCACATTTTGATTCTGAGCAGCCCCTGAAAATTTGGTGGAGTTTCGTCAAGGGGGGGCTGAGAAAAAAGGGGGGTCCCAAAACGCGTTTTTCCCATTCATTTTTCCATAGGGCGGTTGGACTCACTTTTAGCTCGAACGGCTGAATGGATTTGCACGAAACTTGGCAAAATTGTAGGGACTGTTAGCCCGATGTGCCTTTGCTAGGTCTCAATATATGTGCTCCAGTAGTTTTTGAGAAATTAACGTTCAAACCAAGATATATATCTGTAACAGCGCTCTGGGCAGCGATCCGGTCCGCTTACTTTTCGCTTATCGGAACTTTGCGCGCAGAAAGCTGATTGGCTCTCCGGTGTCTGTCAACATTCTAAACAGTCCGGAGCGGCCGCCATCTTATCTCTCGGTAGGATCGAGAGAGAGAAGAAGAGGTGAAAAACGAAAGGGGAATTTAATGAAAGGGGGCAAGGTATCCCCCTCTTGACCCCCTAGGAATGTTGTTGGGGTTATTAAAGGGTCCCGTGGGGAAAATAAAAAAAAAATGATTTTTCACGGTAGAAGCGCGGCCGCGAACTGGTAGCGAAACGGGAATTCGCCATTTTGTGCTTCGTAAATTAAATTACTAGTTATAAGTGGGTGCGGGAGACGTATCCTAATCCCCTATGTTTCCTGAGGGTGGGTGAGGAGGCTGATATATGTTGATACATCTCTTCCAGCGGCTGTGCGTGAGCTTTTTTTTTTTTTTTGCTGCGTGACAGTCCGGAGCGGCCGCCATCTTGTCTCTCGGTAGGATCGAGAGAGAAGAAAAGGTGAAAAACTAAGGGGGAATTTAATGAAAGGGGGCAAGGTATCCCCCTCTTGACCCCCTAGGAATGTTGTTGGGGTTATTAAAGGGTCCCATGGGGAAAATAAAAAAAAAATGATTTTTCACGGTAGAAGCGCTTCACGGGCCGCGAACTGGGCCGCAAACTGGTAGCGAAACGGGAATTCGCCATTTTGTGCTTCGTTAATTAAAGTAGTAGGTATAAGGGGGTGCGGGAGACATATCCTAATCCTCTATGTTTCCTGAGGGTGGCTGAGGAGGCTGATATATGTTGATATATCTCTTCCAGCGGCTGCGCCATCTTGCCTTTTTTCGAATGCCACAATTTTGTCGTGCACGGCAGCCATTTTAGATGCCAGGCTGGTCCCAGGCTATCACCTACCCCTGCGGATGTAGTTTATGGCCCCAGCTGTAGAGAATTCAGACATGCCAATCCTCCTGATTCAGGCGTGTGAGTACTGATTTCAGTGCTAGTCTCCCGCCTCCCGATTTCTGCAAGCAAAAACCCGGGGGCATATTACGAACAACTAGCGATAATTTTTGTCTCTAACTTGTTTAGAGACAAAAATTATCGCCGCACATCGGCGATTTTTATCGCAGATAAACCTTGCTATTATCGCAGAAAAGTCAGCGATATTCATGTATTATCGACCTAATGCTCTTAGCCATGTTATCCACCTCCCATTGGATAACATGGCTAAGAACTGCTCAGGGCAGGTGTTAGATTTTGGAGATATTCGCGCTTAGCGCGAATATCTCCAAAAGTTGGTAATAGAAGGTAGCGATGTTAGGGACTGTTTCTAGTCGCTAACATCTTGGCACGCCACTTTGCATGTCATTAGTGATAAGTATCACTGACATGCAAAGCGGGGCCCAAGATGGTCGCTATCTCCTTTTAGCTGTCACTAACTGGTGTTAGCGACAGCTTGATAATAGGGAAATAATTTTATCTCCGCTTTCATGGCTTTTAAAGCCAAAAAAGCGGAGATAAACCCCCTTGATAATATGCCCCACGATTCCTTGGGGGTTTCAGCTGACAGGGCTTGGTATTGTGTTACATGGTAATTTTTCCAGGAAACGTCAGAGGGTCGATGCAGGGGTTCTAGAAGAGGTGATAAACCATTTAAGCCTCATGAACAAGCGCATGGTCTTTTAAAGATTTGTGAAGTACTCGGGGCGGCGGTGTGTGTGTGCCCTCTTTCAGGAGCGGGCGGGGGGGCACTGCCAGCAACTTGCCAGGTCAGGTAGTGTTCAACACGTGCATCACCCTTTCTCTGTCTGCTATTGCGCTCCATGCTTCGGAAAGGTAAGAAAAAGAACGTGCATTTGAGTTTGAAATGTCCGATCCTGCAGCAGCACACTTCCAAAGCCCACACATGACAATAACCCGATTCAAAGCCCCATTCACCCGTTTTTAAAAAAATAGATAACACTCCAACAAAGTAAGGTTATAAAACTTTATTAACTTTTAACGATAATGAACAGAACAAAAACTAAAAACATTTAAACATTTATTAACACAAAAAGCAACAATGGTTAGAAGCTGTCTTTTGTGCGAATAGTCCCAAGGCAGCACAACGTGCAGAGTTCTGGACGGCACCCAGGTGATGTCGCCTGGGTGCCGCACTGGTTTAGGGATCCTACAATGCTGCTCCGAAAATTGGCGTGGGGCGTCCCGGGTGGGGCGGGGGGAGGCCTCGTCAGTAGCGGTCTGTTGTGCGAATAGTCCCAAGGCAGCACAACGTGCAGAGTTCTGGACGGCACCCAGGTGATGTCGCCTGGGTGCCGCACTGGTTTAGGGATCCTACAATGCAGCACAGAAAAACAGCGTGGGGCGTCCCGGGTGGTGCGGGGGGAGGCCTCGTCAGTAGCGGTCTGTGTCCAGTGTCACATGGCTGACACAACATGTACGACAGGCACCCAGGTGATGTCCAGTAAACTGCCGCACTGGTTTTGGTATCCTACAATGCTGCTCCGAAAATTGGCGTGCAGCGGCCCGGGGGGGGGGGGGGGGGGGGGAGGCGGCGTGAACGGGCCTCCCCAGGTGGCGGCCATCTAGCTGATTTGCGCTCGCTCTTGCGGCGACAGCGTCTCGCTCACCATGTTGTGGAGTTGCTCCCACTCTTGCAGTGCAGCGATAGGCGGCTGCCACATGGCTGTCAAAATGGCGGACGGCTCTTCGGTTTTGGGCCTGGTCCACTGAAATGGCCCTGGGACACCTTGGAAGTCGGACGCTTGCCTGCTAGGGCTTCGGCTCCATTCTCGAAAAGCGTCCCCTCAGCCGTGAAGATTGTATAAAAGTCTTGGGGGCCCCGGACTCCCGCAGGCTTCCGGTGGGGAGCGGCTGCCATGATTGCTCGCGGAATGACCACGACGGAGCCACGAGATGGTGGTGCTCTCATGCTGACGCCAGCTTCAGTCTGAATGATCCAGAAACAAGGTGGGGCTTTCATCGTTTGGGAAAAAAAAATGTTCTAAACCAATGAAAAGTGTTATTTTTAGGTCATATGACCAAGCCTTCCATCTTTAGGAAACCAAAAGTAAAATGAACCAATGAAAAGTTTTATAAACAAGTCACATGACCTGTTATGCGACATAGGGCTACAAAAAGCGTAGAAAATCCGTTGGCACGTGAGGCGGCGTCAGTAGCGGACCGATGTGCGAATAGGCCGAAGGCAGCACAACGCGCCGAGATCCGGATGGCACCGAGGTGGTGTCCAGCAAATTGCCGCACTGGTGTGGCCATCCTACAATGCTGCACCGAAAGACGGCGTGTCCAGCTGAATTGCGGTCACTGTTGCGGTACAGTGACTCGAACGCGCCGAGATCTGGATGGCGCCGAGGTGGTGTCCAGCAAATTGCCGTACTGGTGTGGCCATCCTACAATGCTGCGCCGAAAGACGGCGTGTTCAGCTGAGTTCCGGTCACTCTTCCGGCACAGTGACTCGAACGCGCTGAGATCCGGATGGCACCGAGGTGGTGTCCAGCAAGTGGCTGCACTGGTGTGGCCATCCTACAATGCTGCGCCGGAAGTCGGCGTGGGGTGCCCCGTTGGCTTATGAGGTGATGTCAGTAGTGGACTGATGTGTGAATAGGTCGGAACCAGCACAAGGCGCCAAGATCCGAATGGCAAGTCCTGGATGTTGAGTGCCTCAGTTGAGATTTCTGAGCAGTGCTTGTAGAACTGTCTGAAGCTTATTTGCACCTGCTGCAGCTTCACTAGGTCCGGCGGAACTTGTTGCCTTTTCCTTTCTGCTTCTTTTCCTACAATGCGTTTCTTCTGAAGACACGACCAGGTCCCTGAATGTGTGCAGGGGGACGCTATTAAATGAATGAACGCGCCGAGATCTGGATGGCACCGAGGTGGTGTCCAGCAAATTGCCGCACTGGTGTGGCCATCCTACAATGCTGCGCCGAAAGTCGGCGTGGGGTGCCCCGTTGGTTTATGAGGTGATGTCAGTAGCGGACCGATGTGTGAATAGGTCGGAACCAGCACAAGGCGCCCTGCACTGTTGAGCCTTTTTCAATGTCTGTTTTTTGTTCTTTCCCCTCCATCAAAAACAAAACAAAAATACAAGGCGCCAAGATCCGAATGGCAAGTCCTGGATGTTGAGTGCCTCAGTTGAGAGTTCTGAGCAGTGCTTGTAAGACTGTCTGAAGCTTATTTGCACCTGCTGCAGCTTCACTAGGTCCGGCGGAACTTTTTTCCTTTTCCTTTCTGCTTCTTTTCCTACAATGCGTTTCATCTGAAGACACGACCAGGTCCCTGAATGTGTGCAGGGGGACGCTATTGATTGAATGAAAATGGCGGCTTGACACAAAGCTGACTCAAGCGTTACTGTTGGTGCTATACAGACAAAAATTGGTTTTCAGTTTGTACATTCTTCAGGTTTTTTTTTCCATCCAAGTCTGATTGAGAGTTTGTAGAAAAATGGCTTCAGATTTTCCACATACTACTCTTCAACATTCTTCCTAAATGTAACAATGTGAAACTCACTAGGAGAACGGCTGTTTCTGTTTCCTTTCAAAATGCTGCCACCAATATTTTCTGAATGGAAGACACCATCTTGTAACATAAAGGGCCGAAAGGGGTTCTGGTCTGGCCGATGGTTGGTGGAGACATTTTGACTATATCTTGGACCTGCCCGGCCTCGCCCAAAATGGCGCCGGTATAAATGGGACTCGTAACTCTTTGCCCGCAAATGTATATCTAGAAAATGTTATTGTAAGTGGCCCTGTCGTATTTTAATTACAAAATGTACGTCCACCGATTCCGCAACTGTTAGACACCTTTGTTCTTGTCACCTAATGGCCCGCTCGTTACGTTCTTCTACAGTGTAAATGTCTCCTCATCATATACGATTTGAGTTTGCTCCGTGGCCGGCCCACGTGGTTATAGGCCCGTATTTGTATACTGACATTTTCACAATAAAGGTTTTTAAAACAAAACACGGTAGTAGTATTTTCATTTGTAAAGTTTTTACTTTTAGTGACTGTTTTCGAATCAGTAAAAGGCAAGTGAAATAAAGCAGTCCAATTACATGACGGATAAAAGGTATAATATGTAGGAACGCAGTAAAGATAAATGGTCAAGGGCAGTTGTGTTTTTCATGTCTGCAACATAAAGTGATCGATAAGAATCTGATAATCAGGCGTATCGGCGACTAAGACAGCAGGCCGAATCTCTTTTACTCAACGGCTCCGTCATGGAAGGAAGAAACGCCCTTTTTCTCGAAAAAGGAATATATTTTACTTGCAAGACAGTTGTAAATTTTCCGGGAAAGTACATTAGCCTGGAATATTATAACATATGTTTGAAAAAAAAATATTGTTCGAAAAAAATAAAAAGCGTAATTTTTAGGTCATATGACCAAGCTTTTCATCATTAAATTAACAAAAGTAAAATGAACCAATGAAAAGTTTTATTAACAAGTCACATGACCTGTTATGCTTACGTTACGCGCTGCGCGCCGCGCCTCGGATCACTTCCGGGTGCGCTAACGCAGCGTGTCATAAAACGCATTACGCGACAACGTAGGTCAAGAATATAGTCTAAATGTCTCCACCAACCAGCGTTCAGAACACAACCCCTTTCAGCAGTCCAAAAAGTTCTGTTAAATGACAACAGAGGGGACAGGCAACAAGAACCATCAGTCAAAGAGGGGAGGGCAAGTTCTTCCCTTCCGGGTCATGTTGGGGCGCTACCGGAACTGATCGAATTGGTAGTCTACAGTGTTTCTGGATGTTTCAGACTAAAGCTGGCGTCAGCATGAGACCACTACCATCTCGTAGCTCCGTCGTGGCCATTCCACGAGCAATCATGGCAGCCGCTCCCCACCAGAAGCCTGCGGGAGTCGGAGGCCCCCAAGACTTTTGTAGAATCTTCACGGCTGAGGGGACGCTTTTCGAGAATGGGACCCAAGCCCTAGCAGACAAGCGTCCGAGTTCCAAGGTGTCCCAGGGCCATTTTAGTGGACCAGGCCCAAAACCGAAGAGCCGGCCGCCATTTTGAGAGTCCTGTGGCAGCCGCCTATCGCTGCACCGCAAGAGCGGGCGCATCTCAACTACATGGTGAGCGAGACGCTGTAGTCGCAAGAGCGGGCGGAAAACAGCTGAATGGCGGAAGAGGCACAGTGTAGCAAAAGCGGGCGGAATGGCAACTAAAACGATAAAGGGGCGCCTCACTACAGCTTGTCTTCAGGTCAAACGGATTGTGGGACAAGGTCCAGAATTGAAGAGTCATCAAAAGGCAAAAAGTACCGCCGGACCCCGGGAGCCGGCCGCCTATGTCGGGGGCGATCTCAGGCTACACCAGTGCTATAAGACTTGGGGAGGGTGTCGGAGCCAAGCGTCTTCTCCGAGTCCATGGCCATCACAGCGCCCCTCAGGGGCCTCCGTCAAGCTGTTTAGGAAGGTAACATATGACATTGTTTTCTAATGCAGTCAGGTCCACAAACGACACTCACTTACTTTGAGAATAGTGAAGCTGCAGTAGGTGGAAATAAGCTTCAGACAGTGTTACAAGCGCTGCTCAGAACTCTTAACTATGGCACCCAACATCCAGAACTTATGCTATTTGAGAATGGTAGTGACATCGAAGCATCTCAGGGACCAAAACCATTAACGTACTTTCACGTATGAAAATCTTACTTGGGGAGGGGGCAGGAGCGAAGCGCCCCCTCCCAGTCAGCGCCACCACACCGTATGTTGAAAATCTGAAGCCATCGTTCTACAAAGTCAACCAAACTTGGATTGAAAAATCTAGAAAAATGTACAAACTGAAAACCAGTTTTGGTCTGCATTGCATCAGTAACAACGCTTGAGTCAGCTTTGTGTCAAGCCGCCATTTTGATTCAACAAAGCACAGGCATTGAAAAAGGCTGAAATTTAGAACTCTAAACTATGGCACCCAACATCCAGGAGCTTGCAATCCGGATCTTGGAGCCTTGTGCTGTTTTCGATCTATTCACACATCGGTCCACTACTGACATCATCTTATAAACCAACGTTATGTAAATAGTTTTTTAATAAAATGTTTTACCCTGTTTCTTTGCTGGTGTGTTGTCTATATTTTTAATATTTGCATAGGGTTTGTCATTATTTTGTGCGGGATGGGTGATGGAGCCGAGCTGTCTTGCAGCCCTCATGGTGTGGAGCTCAGTTCATCTCACTATTTTCGTATTTCTCAAGAAGGGTTGTTCCTAATATTTCTATTTTAGCGAGGTCAAAAAGAGATCCAATTAGTGGCCTACTGATTTTGCTCGATTACTTTTATTTTTTTACACGATTTTTCACTATCTGCAAAGACTAAACAGAGTATTGCGACTTTGTGCTTGTTTGTAAATAGAGAATGATCCAAAGAGAACCAATTCTAAAACAGTAAATGCTTGGACAACAATCAATCAAATGGAGAGACAAGGAGGTACGACGGATTACAACAGGGGTAAAGGCCTGCGTTAACTACCCTTCTGTATCTGCAAAGAGAGAGTACTACTAAGGCAAAAGAGGGGAGGGGGGGGGCAGCGTTCAAAGCACATCAGCGTGCATAAATACGAAAATGTTTTTATCTATCACGTACTTGACATTTTAAAGCTTTTCATATTTGCTATTAAAAAACCAATGAAATTCACAGAAAAAACCATAGGTTATAGTGGATATATAGTTAGGAATTTGCATTTACAAAACCTTGAAAATTCAATGAAAAAACCATAGGTTATAGGCCATATATAGTTAGGAATTAGCATTTACAAAACCTTATTTTACTCGCATAAAACCATTGAAATTCCATATATAGTTAGCTAACTATAAGCGCTAACTATATATCGCGCACCCGCAATCCACTGCTGATGATGTCACATATTACATCATTCATGACATGGTCAGTGACATCACTGATGACATCACTGATGACATCTCAAATGACATCACTGATGACAACTCAAATGATATCAATGATGACATCTCAAATGACATCACTGATGACATCACTGATGACAACTCAAATGACATCACTGATGACATCTCATTTGTCATCACTGATCACATCACTCATGTGATAATACAATGAACCTCTTCAGACTCTAATATAACCTTACATACACTCAGTATAAACAGACACTCACAGACTGTCACTCATCCATGGAGTTACTCACACACCTAGTCAGTCATGCAAAGAATCAATCACACCTCCATTTCCTCAACTATACAGTTATACACATCTTACTTATTCAAACATATAATAACACATATTTACTCTCTTATATAATCCCTGATACAAGCTCACAGTGATCGATACAGCCACTCACACATTCACTGGCTCTTATGTTCAGTTATTTATATATCTCAACTCTCACATGTATTGTGTTTTACATACATACTTACTTGCACATGTAGCAATGAGAAATCCATTCACTCACCAACACACCCATGCACAGTCAACCGCCCATATAGCTGTTTCCACATGCACTCTTGAACTCATACTCCTAGTGAATCAACTGCTTACACATCTATGCACAGAGTCACGCACCTCCCAGCCACCCACACACACACTCAGCCTCCCATTCAAATATTTGGGCAACCAATCAATAACCCATATGGCTACTCTTATAGCTACTGATCAACACATGCAGCAGCTTACACAACAACAAACATACTGATGCACGAATTAAGACAGTTTAGTCACTAACCCATGTACTCAGTGAGACACATTTAATCACTCACTCATACAGTCAGTCATGCACCTACTAAATTCTTCATCCAGACACTTATACATCCACTCATTCTTCAATATGTGAAACATATTTTAACTTTACAGAAACATACAGTCACTGGATGTTGTAATCAGTGATGTCATCAGTGATGTCACTGACCATGTCATGAATGATGTAATATGTGACATCATCAGCAGTGGATTGCGGGTGCGCGATATATAGTTAGCGCTTATAGTTAGCTAACTATATATGGAATTTCAATGGTTTTATGCGAGTAAAATAAGGTTTTGTAAATGCTAATTCCTAACTATATATGGCCTATAACCTATGGTTTTTTCATTGAATTTTCAAGGTTTTGTAAATGCAAATTCCTAACTATATATCCACTATAACCTATGGTTTTTTCTGTGAATATATATATATATATATATATATATGCATGTATGTATATATATATATTACCTACTGTCTAATAACTTTGGCGTTTGTGGACGGAATCGGCTGACATTTTCAGGAAAATGGCACATTTTGTTTCTGAACAGCCCCTGAAAATTTGGGGGGTGTTCGGCAAGGGGGGGCCGAGAAAAAAGGGGGGTCCCAAAACGCGTTTTTCCAATGTTAATTTCCATAGGGCGGTTGGCCTCACTTTTAGCCCGAACGGCTGAATGGATTTGCACGAAACTTGGCAAAATTGTAGGGACTGTTAGCCCGATGTGCCTTTGCTAGGTCTCAATATATGTGCTCCAGTGGATTTTGAGAAATTAACGTTTAAAACAAGATATATATCTGTAACAGCGGTCCGGGCAGCGATCCGGTTCGCGTACTTTTCGCGTTACGGAACTTTGCGCACGGAAAGCTGATTGTCTCTTCGGTGTCTGTCAACATTCTAAACAGTCCGGTGCGGCCGCCATCTTGTCTCTCGGTAGGATCGAGAGACAGAGGAGGCCAAAACAAAGGGGGAAATTTCCATAAGGGGGCATAGTAGATCCTCCCTGACCCCCTAGGTTTTATGTGGAGGTTGTAAAAGGTTCCAGCAGGGCAAAAAAAATAATTTTTTTTTTTGCGTGGTGAGCGCCTAGTACGCGAACCGGAAAGCGTTCTGGACAGCGTACTATAAGGATAATAGAATGATAGACTTTTTTAATACTGAATGTTAATTGTTTGTTGTTTTTGTTTTTTTTTGTTTTTTGTTTTCTTTATTTTTAATTTTTTTTTATTATGATTGTGTTTCATACTTCATTAAACTTTCTAACATTTCAGTGTCAGAAATGTCAAAATTGAATATAGGGTGTAACTCTTTTTCATTTTGAAGCAGGTTATCCACTGCTTCAACACATTGTAGAAGTTCGTGGTCTCTACTTTGATCCATGAAATCATCAATTTTGTCTTGGCTGCTCTCCTTCAGTTCAATTGAAAATGTAACTTGTTGCTCGCCTTCCATTTTGCCTGAAATTTTGAATAAAAAAATATATATTAGTAGAGATAGGGCACTGTTGGGATTAATGTTAGATAGGCAGTTTTTATCTGTGAATTCTTCTTTTGGTAGTGTATAGTATCAGAGTGGAAATAGGACTATAAAAAAGTGTATGTGATTTAACCAAGAGAAGCCTAACTCCATTTATAACTATAACAGAGAAGTCTATCTAAATCCATAACTACTACAGAGGGATAGTGTATATCTATCAGAAAAAGTCTACTATATTAAGTTATAGTGCACAATATATTTCATTTTTAAAAATTATAACTTACCTTCACAAAGAAGTTGAAGTTTTTGGAAGCTATTGAAATGTGATGTACAACAAGAAGTAGTAGTCAAAATGGCTGTGTTTTCTTCTCTTCCTTTATATATATTCAGGTATTTAACCAATCAAATGTCAGGTAATAAAAGTAGAAAATGAAAGTAACATTTTCATTGGTTGTCAATTCCAACACTTCAGATGTGTTTTGTGAAGTAATTTACCTCACGGTATTTAGAGAGGCCTATAGACTTAATTTTCAGGATAATGATTTGGTGTTTGCAGTTGACACCAGTGGTCGAGCTTATGAAGTGAAGGATGGTTGTCCAGTTGAAAAAGAAAAACTTGTGACAACAGAGACAGAAGAGGTGCTAAGTGATGAGGTTTTAGGGAGACGTCCTAAGGGTCCTGTGTACATTTGGAAGTGTAGTTCTATTTGCAGTGTGCGACAGGTTTCCATCAATTTGCTTTGTGATTTTATACGGACATTTAATAAGAAAAGTTTGAAGCAGAAAATTAAGTTGTTGCAAGAATTAGATCCTTGCGGAGTGAGACAAATGACAGGTTTGCGTGGTCATTCACTGGCTTGTCTTTCCAGGAGAGTATGCCAGAGTGTTTTTCATCATTTCAGGATGCTAGCAGTGCATCATAATAAAGTGAGACAATTAGTGAGAATGTTGTATTATGCTAAGAGTCCAGCAATTATGCTTAAACAATTATGTGCTGCACTTTTGCATGGTTCTGAAATAGATGTGAAGAATATTTGTGAAGAAATTGAGTTTTGTTACTTTAGTAGTAAAGATGAGAATGTTCAAATTGACCCTGAAGTAGAGGGTAATGTTGAAGATAATGTACAGGTTTCCAGTACAGATAATTTTCAGAAGGAAATTGCCACGTTTCAGATGAAATCAAGTGAGAGGCCTAATTTCATTTGTGTATGTTGTCGACGCACTTATTATAAGAATCAGACTAAGGTAGTGGATTTATATGCAAAAAGTGAAAGGGAAAATAATAGTGAATGGAAGGATTTTGCCACATACTTGATGGTAGAAAATTATTTTGATTTGGGATCAGATCAACGTGTGTGTACTTATTGTTGTAATAAATTAAACCAAAACCAGATGCCTGCTAAGGCAGTTCATAATAATCTGGAATTGGTTGAGATTCCTTCTGAATTGAAGGATTTAAATACTTATGAATCTATTTTGATTCAAAGTATCCATCCCTTTCAGGCTATTGTAAGAATGGAGCCAAAGACAGGGAAGTTGCCTCCAGCAGATTTACAGAGAGGATTAAAGGGAAGAGTTGTTTATTTGCCTCTAGATTTGAACAAAAACATTAACACAATTGGAATAGAAAAAGTGGAAGAGGAACCTCTGGTTATCTTGGTTAATGGGGTTCCGACAAAGAATAAGAAAATATGGCAAGATTTAGTGGATGTTAGGAAAGTCAAAAAGGCAACAGTGTATTTGAAGAAAAATAATAAGTACTATAAGAATGTATATGTTGCAGAAGAGGAAGTAAGTGATGAAGAGGATAGCAATTTGTGTGCTGGCCAAATTGAGAAAGTAGAGCCCTCTAAAAGTGAAGAAATATATGAACATTATAGTGTTCATCCTTTGCATTCCAAGGAAGTCATGGGGAATGCTATTGAGTTGTTTCAAATGAAACAAGCCAAAGGGAGTCCCATTAGTGTTTGGGAGGAAAGTTTGGAAGCTCGGTGTTTCCCACAGCTATTTCCCACAGGTCGAGGAGGAAGATATGATAACCGATCTCATCAAATTCCTGCGTCTGAATACCGGACTTTACGATTGTATGCAGAAGATCCTAGGTTTCGTCAATGCATTCCCTATTTGTTTCATCTCCTGTTTGAAAGCGATCTGTCTGGACTGTCATATGCAGTGAACCACATCTTAAAAAGTGGTATACAGATGCGAAATATCTCGGCAAGGGACTTTATGCATAAAGTCAATGTCCAAGACAGTATTTTGGATTCTCACTTAATTAATCTCATGGCGTGTCAGCGTGGTACTAATGAGTACTGGTACCGTCGTCATGGTGATTTAAAATGTATGCTGAGGAACTTAGGAACTCCGACATGGTTCCTCACTCTGAGCTGTGCCGAGTATGGCTGGGAAGACTTACTTGAATTTCTACGAGAGGCAAATGGAAATATTGAAAACATTGAATTCAAGACACCTGGAGAACTGTGTTCTTTGGATCCTGTGAATGTATGCAGGTACGTCAATCATAGATTTGAAGCTATGATGTCTTTCATCACAAATAAGAAGAATCCACCTCTTGGAGAGGTGTTGGATTTCTTCTGGAGAAAGGAGTACCAAGCAAGAGGTGCTCCTCATATACATATGTTGTTGTGGATCAAGGATGCACCTAAATTTGGAACAGATCCGGATGACTTAGTGATGAATTTCATAGAACAGTATTCTACGTGTGCTGTTCCAAACGCAACGGAGAAGAAAAGCCTAAGAGAACAAGTTCTACGTTTCCAAAGCCATCGTTGTGGAAAGTACTGTCGTCGTAAATTCAGAAACAAGGACAAGTTCTACACCAAATGTCGTTTCAACTTTCCACGACCGGTGATTTCTAAAGGAAGAGTGAACAGTTTGATGTCTTCACTGCGACATAATGTGACGAGGAAATCACCCAAAAATACATACAATTTGAAAAGGAACGAAGAGTCCAAGTACATCAACGACTACAACCCAGTGATTTTGTCCATGTGGAATGCTAACATGGATATACAGTTTGTGGCTGACAACTGTATGGCTGTGGCTCGGTATGTGACATCTTACATCACCAAAAAAGAAAAGACAGAACTGAAGGATATGTGGGAGGACATTTCCCATGAAAAGAGCCTCAGCAAGAAGTTGTACAGTTTCAGTCTGAAGATGTTGTCGCATCGAGAAATCGGAGCTTACGAATGTTCTGATCGATTGTCTTCAGCAAGTATCTATGCCAAATCCAGGAGTATCGTTTGGGCGAGTCTTGGTCTTGCTGCAACGCGAAATCGAGTTCTAAAACCTGTCCAGGAAATTGAGTATTTGGCAGAAAAGGAACCAAACAGTACCGACATTTTGAAGACCAACATGTTGGATACATATTATCCAAATCGAAGCAGTCACCTTGAGAATGTTTGTCTATATGAGGTTCTACAAAATTATATATTCAAGAGGAACATCAAAGAAGATATTGAGAAAGGAGTGTATAGTGTAATTGGAAGTGAGGGATGCCTGGTCAAGCAAAGAAAATGCCAATTAGTAAACCATCGAAAATTGAGTGGCGAATCTCCAGAAAAAAAGGAGTTTTTCTATTTAGCACTTTTGCAACTTTTCAAGCCTTGGCGTGCAGAGGAGGAACTGCTTGGAGATTTCCTCTGTTACGAAGACTCTTTCACTGCTGCTAAGGAGACCATTGAATGTCCTGCTTTTCCCAAATATCAAGAAATGCTAACTTTGGAAATTGAGCAGGAAGCAACGATTGCAGCCGAGATTGCCAGAGACAGTTCTCAGGACAGTCAGAGTTCTGTTTCATTGAGTCAAGATCCACTTGGAGGACCTATTATCGAAAATGAAGCTGCCCCTGCTATGAATGAAGTGGAAAGAGCCATGGCACATGCTCAGGAGGATTCAGTTAACTTAGAAGACTTGGAAAAACAACTCAACGTTGAGCAGAGGAAAATATATGATGAAGTTACCAAGCAAATTGAGCATGGATTAAGTCATGAGAAGAAAGAGTGCTCATGTACATCGTTGAAGCCTGTCCGACTGTATGTGAGTGGAGAAGCGGGAACTGGAAAAAGTTTCCTCATTAAAGCAATTTCATGCTATCTGCAGGAAAGGACTGAGTCATCGCTGTCTTGTGTTGTCACCGCTCCTACTGGACTTGCAGCACATAACATTAAAGGTATTACTTTGCATCGTCTACTGATGCTGCCGGTGGAGCATGACAACAAATTACAATACCACAAGTTATCTGGGGATGCTTGCTGTGAAGTTTCAAGAGTCTTGAGGAAAATGAAACTACTTATCATTGACGAAGTAAGCATGGTTTTGAATGTCATGCTTGCCTTTGTGCATTTGAGAATGCAAGAAGTACTTAAAACTGAATATGATGAGTTATTTGGTGGCAAACACATCATTGTTTTCGGAGATCTTCTGCAGCTGACACCAGTAAAAGGACAACCTGTGTTCAAAATACTCACGCATGAAGATACCAGGAAGTGCCTAGGGAGCATTGGCAACGTCAATATATGGTTAAACTTCAATTATGCTGAACTGCATGAAAATATGCGTCAGGCAAAAGATGAAGATTACAAGAATATTCTACAAGATATTAGAATTGGAAAAGTGACCGAGCATGGAAAAGAAGCTTTAAATGCACGATTACTTTCAAATTTATATCCGGAACAAGAGATTGTGGATGAGAATATTTTTCAGAAAATTACTGAGAAGAAATCCGGAATATGTTTGATGCCAACTCTTGCAGAATGTGCCATCTTCAACAACAAAATGTTGAATTTAGAAAAGCAAGAGATTGTGAAACTTGAAGCTATTGGCAAAATAGAGCATATGGGATCAACAATTATTTTGTCAGAGAATTTGAAATCAAAATTGGATTCATTAGAGAAGACTATATCTAAAACAGCGGGTTTTGAAAAGACTTTGAATGTGTGTTTAAATTGCCGAATTATTTTGAGAAGGAATTTACATGTTGAAAGAGGTCTGGTAAATGGATCAATGGGTAATGTTGTTGATTTTGAGAAATACAGAAATAGAGATGGAATAGAATTTTTAAGAATTAAATTTGATGGCATTGAGGAAGTACAGCTAATTGGTCGTTGTTCTGCTAGGTTTTTGCTTGTTAAAGACTTATATGTTCACCGTAAACAGTTTCCTGTTTGCTTGGCATATGCGGTGACAATCCATAAATCTCAAGGTTTAAGTGTAGACAATGCATTGGTGAATATTGCTAGTTCTGTGTTCAAGGAGGGTATGGCATATGTGGCATTGTCACGAGTTAGAACTTTATCGGGATTGTACTTGATTGACTGTGATGTCACAAACATTTGTGCGGATCTAGATTGTGTTAAGGAATACAATAGGTTAAGAAGAGAGTATGCGCCACATTTGCCTCAATATCCTTTGTTTGAGAAACATGTGGTAGGCCGGAAAGGTAGAAATATCAGTAATAGTAGGGAGGTTGTAGCAAAAAGACCAAAAGTCGATGAACCGAAAATTGTTAGCAGAAAGAAAGTGGATTCTGTTGAAGATGTTGTCGGTTTTCAATTTGAAAACAGTTCTGGTGTCAACTGCTATGCAAATGTAGTGGTTAATGTTCTCTTTTCACTAGAGAGTTTAAAAGAACAGATTCTGTTGAATTCAGAACAAATTTTATGCTGTTTGTTGAATTCTGTTTTCGAAAAATGTAGCACTGATCGAACAAAAGTAGAAAGTGTGTCTGAAGTTCTTTATCTGTTAGATGAATGTTCAGGTCAAACAGACTTCTCTGAAAATAATCAGCAAGATTGTCAGGAGTTTTTAATGTATATGCTTGATGTATTGCAAGATGAGGGTGTAGATGTAGATCACCTGTTTGGGCTTTCTTATCAATGGCAGCATGACTGCGAGAACTGTATGGTATCAAGTACTACTAGTGTAGACTCAGAAAGATTTATATATTTAACTTTGCCAGACAGTAAATCAGTGTCCTTTAATAAGCTAGTAAATGCAGCGGATCACAACATGGAGTGTAGCCAATGTAAATCTGAAATGATGTCAACATTATTTATACGTAGATATGGCCAGTATGTCATTTTAATGATCCAACGATGTAGGCCTGATGGATCAAAATTGTCAACTTTAATAAAAAATTTTGGGGCTTCTCAGCTGTCAATATCAGGAAGGACTTTTGTAACTGTAGCAATTATCTATCACGATGGTCCTTCAACAACATCAGGACATTATACAGCTTATTTAAAGTCTCGAAACGGCTGGTCATTCTGCAATGATTCCATTGTAACTTTCAAAAAAAAATTGCCGTTTGACCTTAAAAATTGTTACCTGGTGTTTTTAAAACCAAAATTTTAAAGAAAGAATTTTGGGATTTCCTGTGAGGAATTGCAAAAGGTTCATCAAGTAGAGGGAATGTAAGTCTGCAATGCTGTCTAGATTATTGGTCCAAAACTTTTAATTATAATGTCAATTTAAAAATCCAACTATATAAACCTGATACAAGTAAGTCTGCTTCATAGTAAGCAGTATCAGTGTCATAGGAAAAGGAGAACATGAGTGACAAAGAAGAGTAAGATATTAGTAGTCCAGGATTGTGAAAATAATCTCAAATGTTTTCTTTTTGAAAGTTGCGAAAATAGAAAATGACGGGATTTGATTGGAAGAATTACAAGAGTTGCGAATCGCTGCAACATGATTTGGCCTAGTGGAAACATGTGATAGAATGTGAGAAGTCTTTTCTTGTATGTAACATATTTTTCAAAACGATGGAGGTTTTCTTTCAGAAAGTGGCGGACTGAAAATATTTATAGCACAACAGAGTGGACGCTGTTCATAGGTGATCCTTCGACGTCATTGAAAGTAAGTTAATTTTAAGGAGTTTTGAATTCAGATTTCTTAGGTTGTATGGGTTTTTTAAACACAATCATTTTGATTGTGTTTTTTTTTCCCCGCTGTTACATGATGAATACCTTCAAGTCACTGATTTAAGTGAAATTTGATACATTCTGAGAACAGCAAAAATAAACCATTTAACATGTATAATTAATGTTCTGCTTTTTGTACTTATGATATACATTTAGAAATGTGAGGTAGATATGGAGAAACTGAGTCTTCTGTAAGTGTCAATTTTAATGCTTACAGTGCTGTACTTCTGGGTACTGTTTTTTTTTTAAAAAAGTAATAGGCCTCACCTCAAAGAAAGCTCTTGAAAGCACACATCTTATTTGCATCCTGAAACAATCATTTAAAATGTTAGACACAATTTTATGATGGCTTTACATCTCTTTTGCGCTGCTATTGCATCACTATTGTGAGACATCAGCAATGCAAAAGAAGCGCCATGTTGCAAAATAGGCCTCATTTCATCAGCATGAAGATACTGTTTGTTTAAAATAAATATCTTTAGGATTGTGTAGGGGTCGTAGAGAAGCAGAGGCTTCTGTAAGTGTCAAAGTTGTTTAAAAACTGTTTCTTCTTGAACCTTTTCCCTTCTTTTTTCTAATTTTTAAATACATGTTTTAATATTTTTGGAAATGTTTGTTCTCTCTTTTACAGATTGAAAGTATGAAAAATTTTCTTTAAAAGTTAACAAGAATTATAAGGTAAATGTTTTCTACTTTTTTAACCCGCATTCCACTGCTGATGATGTCACTGACTATGTTATGAATGATGTAATAAGTGGGCATGTTTTACTGCAATGGTAGGTCTTCACATGTATTATCTCCTCTGTATTCTTCAACAAGCATAAATTTGATATGCAACCCTGAGTACGCTTCATCTTAAACAAACTTTTAGAGAGGACACACCTTATCGTCACCCTCAATCCATCATTTACTCTATCACATTTAACATCTATTAGTTCTACTGCTTCATTTCTTTAATCTTTACTTTCCTGTGTTTGCTTCTTCTCTCATTCCTTTCTCTATTACTTAATTATTCTACTCCTTCCAGTATTTTTCTCACTCCCTCTCTTCTCATACTTCTTCATTATTATTCACTCATTCTGCCTCTATTAATGTTACTGTTTGTGAATGATCTCAACATTTTTTTAAAACAAGAACAGTAAGTATAAGGATAGGAAACAGACATTTATGTTACAAGAAAGACAGCTATAGGAAGTAAACAAAAGATACTGTTACTCGCAATCCACTGCTGATGATGTCACTGACCATGTCAAAAATGATGTAATATATGACATGATCAGAAGTGAATTGCGGGTAACAGTATCTTTTCTTTACTCCCTATAGCTGTCTTTCTTGTAACATAACTGTCTGTTTCCTTTCCTTATACTTACTGTTTTTTTAAAAAAAAAAAAATTTTGGTTCGCTCCTGGTTCGCGTACCGGAGTGCGAACTGGGAGCGAACTAAAAGAAATAGAGCTTGGCAGAGTTCCAAAAATTCTACCAATTTTTTTTATAATGGGGAGGTAGTTCTGAAAAGAACTTTTTTTTGGTTTTTGTTGTTTTAATTTTTTTTAATTATTTTTCTGAACATTTTTTATATTTTTTTGTTTTTTTCTGAACATTTTGTAATTTTTTTTATTTTTTGGGGGGAGGGGGGAAACAAAAATGATTCATTGAAAAGGGCTCAACAGGAGCAACAAAAAAAAGAAGAATTTATTTTTTGGGGCGTTTTGGACATACATGATTTTTGATTGCTCTTATTATAAGAGTAATGCTACTTTCTCGGTAGCATAATATTTGATTGCACCACACGCACATTTGTTTCACTTCCCCCATGTCCATTTGAATATTCGGGATCAACTCCCTTGCCTCTGGTCCCGATATTTCCAGCACGACAGATCTTCTTGCTATTGCCGGGGGATTTTGTTGTTCGTTGCGAAGCTGAGCAGCACTATAATTATTTGGGTGCCACCTACTCATGTGCCTGTGCATTGTAAAATTTCCAAAACTATATTTTTTGTCCGTCCCCCTTGAAAGGCGTTCATCACAGATACGGCAAAAGACATATCTTACGTTGACTTTCTTTTGCCCTGGTGGAAATTAAAAAAATTGCCAGATGAAATTTTCCTTTCTGTTGTACCTCCTGGGCTCCTCAGGCAAAAATTCAGGCTCTTCCTCCTCTTCCTGATCTTCCTCTTCTTCAAAGATTGGTTGAGTAGGTGGTCCTTTCTTTCCATGAGGAGGTGGAGGTGGTGGTGGGGGAACACTACCAGAAGCAACAACTGAAGCCATTTCTCTAGAATGTAAAAGGGTCTTTCTCTCACCAAGATGAAAGTCAGAGTGAGGAAAGAAGGAGGGGTTTTCATCATTTGGGAAAAGCAAAAGTTCTAAACCAATGAAAAGTGTTAATTTTAGATCACATGACCTAGTATTACATCATTAGGAAACCAAAAGTGAAATGAACCAATGAAAAGTCACATGACGTGCTGTCTTTACGTTCCGCGCTTTGTGCCGCTTTCCGGACCGCTTCCGGGTCCGCTAAATTGGCGCGTCGGATAACGTATTACGCGACAACGCAAAACGTCATGATAACGTAACAGTTACGCTAAAGGAACGATTACCGGTTCGCGCACCAAGTCGCGGCTTTAAATTGAGCTAACAGGAAGCTGACCGGTTCGCGGACTAGGAGCGCAACAAAATTTTTTTTTTTTTTAAATGTATAAAAAACATGTAAAATATATTTTAAGATTTAAAGAAGAATACATTTTACAGATACAGATATTAGCTTTCAAAAAACCATTGAAATTCAATGAAAAAACCATAGGTTATAGTCCATATATAGTTAGGAATTTGCATTTACAAAACCTTGAAAATTCAATGAAAAAACCATTGGTTATAGAACATATATAGTTAGGAATTTGCATTTACAAAACCTTATTTTACTCGCATAAAACCATTGAAATTCCATATATAGTTAGATGCGCTAACTATATATCGCGCACCCGCAATCCACTGCTGATGATGTCACATATTACATCATTCATGACATGGTCAGTGACATCACTGATGACATCACTGATGACAACTCAAATGACATCACTGATGACATCTCAAATGACATCACTGATGACATCACTGATGACAACTCAAATGACATCACTGACAACATCACAGATGACATCATTCATGTGTTAATACGATGAACCTCTACAGACTCTGATATATCCTTAGATACACTCAGTGAAAACAGACACTCACAGATTGTCACTCATCCATGGAGTTACTCATACACCTAGACAGTCATGCAAAGAATCAATCACACCTCCAATTCCTCAACTATACAGTTATACACACCTTACTTATTGAAACATATTCTAACACATATTTACTCTCTTATACAATCACTGATACAAGTTTTCAATGATCCATGCAGCCACTCACACATTCACTGGCTCTTAAACACAGTAATTTATATATGTCAACTCTCGCATGTACTGTGTTTTACATATGTACTTACTTTGACATGTAGCATTGAGATATCCAATCACTCACCAATACACTCATGCACACAGTCAACCACCCATACAGCTGTTTCCACATGCAGTTTTGAACCCATACATCTAGTGAATCAGCTGTTCACACATCTATGCACAGAGTCACACACCTCCCAGCCACTCACACACATACTCAGTCTCCCATACAAATACTTGAGCAACCAATCAATAACCCATATAGTTACTCATATAGCTACTGATCAACACATGCAGCAGTTTACAGAACAACAGATATAATGATGCACAAATTAATACAGTTTAATCACTAACCCATGCACTCAGTGAGACACATTTAATCACTCCCTCATACAATCAGTCATGCACCTACTAAATCCTTCATCCAGACATTTATACATCCACTCATTCTTCAATATGTAAGACATATTTTAACTTTACAGAAACATACAGTCACTGGATGTTGTCATCAGTGATGTCATCAGTGATGTCACTGACCATGTCATGAATGATGTAATATGTGACATCATCAGCAGTGGATTGCGGGTGCGCGATATATAGTTAGCGCATCTAACTATATATGGAATTTCAATGGTTTTATGTGAGTAAAATAAGGTTTTGTAAATGCAAATTCCTAACTATATATGTTCTATAACCAATGTTTTTTTCATTGAATTTTCAAGGTTTTGTAAATGCAAATTCCTAACTATATATGGACTATAACCTATGGTTTTTTCATTGAATATATATATATATATATATATATATATATATATATATATATATATATATATATATATATATATATATATATATATATATATATATATATATATATATATATATATATATATATATATATATATATATATATATATATATCACCTACTGGCTATCGCCAGTAGGTATATATAGTTAGGATTAATTCCCTATGGGATTTTTGAAAATTCTATGTCTAATAACTTTGGCGTTTGAGGACGGAATCGGCTGAAATTTTCAGGAAAATGGCACATTTTGTTTCTGAGCAGCCCCTGAAAATTTGGTGGAGTTTCGTCAAGGGGGGGCTGAGAAAAAAGGGGGGTCCCAAAACGCGTTTTTCCCATTCATTTTTCCATAGGGCGGTTGGACTCACTTTTAGCTCGAACGGCTGAATGGATTTGCACGAAACTTGGCAAAATTGTAGGGACTGTTAGCCCGATGTGCCTTTGCTAGGTCTCAACATATGTGCTCCAGTAGTTTTTGAGAAATTAACGTTCAAAACAAGATATATATCTGTAACAGCGCTCCGGCCAGCGATCCGGTCCGCTTACTTTTCGCGAAACGGAACTTTGCGCGCAGAAAGCTGATTGGCTCTCCGGTGTCTGTCAACATTCTAAACAGTCCGGAGCGGCCGCCATCTTATCTCTCGGTAGGATCGAGAGAGAAGAGGTGAAAAACGAAGGGGGAATTTATTGAAAGGGTGCAAGGTATACCCCTCTTGACCCCCTAGGATTGTTGTTGGGGTTATTAAAGGGTCCCGTGGGGAAAATAAAAAAAAAATTATTTTTCACGGTAGAAGCGTTTCCCGGGCCGCAAACTGGGCCGCAAACTGGTAGCGAAATGGGAATTCGCCATTTTGTGCTTCGTTTTAATTGTTTAGAGACAAAAATTATCGCCGCACATCGGCCACAATGCATGAATATCGTTGAAAAGTCAGCGATATTCATGCATTATCCAGCAAATGCTCTTAGCCATGTTATCCACCTTCCATTGGATAACATGGCTAAAAACTGCTCTGTGCGTGAGCTTTTTTTTTTTTTTTTTTTTGCTGCGTGACGTTTGTTAACGTTCGATTCGATGGAAATCAGGAAGTGTTGAACACCATTTTGTCACTGCGAGTAAATATTTTGTTATAAATGAATCCTTATTGATAAACATTGTCTGCGCCATCTTGCGTTTTATTCCAATGCCACAATTTTGTCGTGCACGGCAGCCATTTTAGATGCCTTGACCAGGGCCACTCTCTGCACGCCGCCGATTCTCAGCATGGCTCCCCACCCTCGCACGAATCTCCTCCACGCAATGGTCACCCCCGCTCTCTCTCTCATGCATGGGCCATATACTTCCCCCATCTGCGCTGCTCTTCTCTGAGAATCACACCCTGTGCCCGCTCGACACCTCCCTTTCACCCTATTCACTACCGCACCCTCTGACACTCCTCTTCCTCTGTGTCCGATTGTCCAGGCCGGACCTAGGCTATCACCTAGCCCTGCGGATGTAGTTTATGGCCCCAGATGTAGAGTATCCAGACATGCCAACCCTCCCGATTCAGGTGTGAGACTACTGATTTCAGTGCTAGTCTTTCGCTTCCCGATTCCTGCAAGGAAAAACCCGGGGGCATATTACCAACAACTAGCGGTAATTTTTGTCTCTAACTTGTTTAGAGACAATAATTATCGCCGCACTTCGGCGAATTTTATCGCACATAAACCTTGCTATTAGCAAGGTTTATCGCAAATGCGATAAAAAACGGCCGCAATGCATGAATATCGTTGAAAAGTCAGCGATATTCATGCATTAGTCAGCAAATGCTCTTAGCCATGTTATCCACTTCCCATTGAACAAGCGCATGGTCTTTTAAAGATTTGTGAAGTACTCGGGGCGGCGGTGTGTGTGTGCCCTCTTTCAGGAGCGGGCGGGGGGGCACTGCCAGCAATTTGCAGGCCAGGCAGTGTTCAACACGTGCATCACCCTTTCTCTGCCTGCTATTGCGCTCCATGCTTCGGAAAGGTAAGAAAAAGAACGTGCATTTGAGTTTGAAATGTCCGATCTTGTAGCAGTACACTTGCAAAGCCCACACATGACAATAACCCGATTCAAGGCCCCATTCACCCGATTTTTAAAAAAAATATAGTACTCCAAGACAGTTACATTTTAAAACTTTATTAATATTTAAATATAACGAACGCAACAAAAACTGTAAATATATTTAACCATTTTTTGAAATTAACCAGAACTATAACGATAACAACAACAACAACAATAATATAACTTTTATGCCTAAATTACGCAAACATTTAGCTAATCTGCTAAAGGGGGGAGTCGCCATTTCTTTACAATAATCAATAATGAAAAATCCACATCAATAGGGTTGCCCGTTTTCTCGATGCAGCACTATAGTGCAATATACACAGCACCTGGGGTGTCAAGAGTGAACAGGTCTTTCTTTGTTCCTTAAGATGTTATCTCCGAGAATGCTGATGCATTGGTGTCTGTACACTTCTTTGTCAATTCTGTCAAGATGATAACTGCTTTATAAACAGACGATATCTTTGTTTAGTCATTAGTGTTAAGTGTGTCTGAAACTACAGTGCCCTTCTGTTTTTTTTTCTTCAGGCTCTACAGAGTTTTGTGTGTTGTTCTTTTGAGCGACAATTATTCCAGAAGTTTCAGGTTCACTTGTTTTGTCCTGCAGTGAGTTAACAGCTTTAGAGAGTTCATGTTTATTTGCTATGTCCTGCTGTTCGTCAACTGCTTCAGAGACGTCAGCCTCATTTTTTATGTTTCAGTAGATCCTGGACCTGCCCGGCCGCGCCCAAAATGGCGCCGGTGTAAATGGGACTCGTAACTGCTTGTTCTGTACTGGTTGCCCAACCTTGATATCACAAGATACATATGCAGTTTTGAAGCACATGGCGGAGGCTTGTCTGCTGTAGTGGGGCGCCCCTTTATCGTTTCAGTCGCCATTCCGCCCGCTTTTGCTACACTGTGCCTTTTCCGCCATTCAGCTGTTTAGCGCCCGCTCTTACGGCTACAGTGTCTCGCTCACCATGTAGTTGAGTTGCTCCCACTCTTGCGGTGCAGCGATAGGCGGCTGCCACAGGACTCTTAAAATGGCGGCCGGCTCTTCGGATTTGGGCCTGGTCCAGTAAAATGGCCCTGGGACACCTTGGAACTCGGACGCTTGTCTGCCAGGGCTTGGGTTCCATTCTCGAAAGCGTCCCCTCAGCCTTGAAGATTGTACAAAAGTCTTGGGGGCCCTCGACTCCCGCAGGCTTCCGGTGGGGAGCGGCTGCCATGATTGCTTGCGGAATGGCCACGACGGAGCTACAAGATGGTGGTGCTCTCATGGTGACGCCAGCTTCAGTCTGAAACATCCAGAAACAAGGTGGGGCTTTCATCGTTTGGGGAAAAAAAATGTTTTAATCCAATGAAAAGTGTTATTTTTAGGTCACATGACCTAGTCTTACATAATTAGGAAAAGAAAAGTAAAATGAACCAATGAAAAGTTTTATTAACAAGTCACATGACCTGTTATGCTTACGTTACGCGCTGCGCGGCGCGCTCTGGATCGTTTCCGGGAAGCTGCGCCTTGCGCACCGGAGCACTTCCGGGTGCGCTAACGCGTCGCGTCATATGACGCATTACGCGACAATGCAGGTGCAGAATATAGTCAAAATGTCTCCACCAACCAGCGGTCGGAATTCCACCGCTTTCAGCAGTCCAAAAAGTTCGGTCAAATCTTAAGAGCGGGAGCAACTCAACTACATGGTGAGCGAGACGTTGTAGTCGCAAGAGCGAGCGGTAAACAGCTGAATGGCGGAAGAGGCACAGAGTACCAAAAGCGGGCGGAATGGCAACTAAAACGGTAAAGGGGCGCCCTACGACAGCGTGTCTTCAGGTGAAACGGATTGTGGGACAAGGTCCAGAATGAAAGATTCTTCAAAAGGGAAAAAATTCCGCCGGACCCCGGGAGCCGGCCGCCTATGCCGGGGGCGATCTCAGGCCTCACCAGGGCAACACGACTTGGGGAGGGGGCAGGAGCCAAGCGCCCCCTCTCAGTCCGCGCCATCTCACCGCCCCTCGGGGGCCTCCGTCAAGCGGTTTAGGGAGGCACCGTATCACATTGTTTTCCAATGCAGTCAGGTCCACAAATGGACCCCACTTACTTTGAATAGTGAAGCTGCAGCAGGTGCAAATAAGGTTTAAACAGTGTTACAAGAGCTGCTTAGAACTCTGAAGTATGGCACTCAACAACCAGGACTTATGCCATTTATGTAAGGCAGTGACATGGAAGCAACTCAGGGACAAAAAGCATGAACGAACATTCACGTATGAAAATCTTATTTGGAGAAGGGGTAGAATCCAAACGCCCCCTGCCAGTTCGCGCCACTACACCGTATGTGGAAAATCTGAAGCCATCATTCTACAAACTCTCAACGCTTGTTATCAGTGCATGACTTTCATGCTCGATCGATTGAGCTAGCCGGATCGGGCAATAAAAAGTATAAAATAGTTATGTAAATAGTTATTTAATAAAATGTTTTACTCTGTTTCTTTGGTGGTGTGTTGTGTATATTTATAATATTTGCATAGGGTTTGCCGTTATTTTGGGCGGTGTGGGTGGCGGAGTCGAGCTGTTTTGCAGCCCTCATGGTGTGGAGCTCAGTTCATTTCACTATTTTCGTATTTCTCATGAAGGGTTATTGCTAATGTTTGTATTTTACCGAGGTTAAAAAGAGATCGAATTAGTGGTCTACTGATTTTGCTCGATTACTTTTATTTTTTTACACGATTTTTCACTATCTGCAAAGACTAAACAGAGTATTGCGACTTTGTGCTTGTTTGTAAATAGAGAATGATCCAAAGAGAACCAATTGTAAAACAGTAAATGCTTGGATAATAATTAATCAAATGGAGAGACAAGCAGGTACGACGGATTACAACAGGGGTAAAGGTCTGAGTTAACTACCGTTCACTATCTGCAAAGAGAGAGTACTACTAAGAGAAAAGAGGGGAGTGGGGGGGGGCAGCGTTCAAAGCACATCAGCGTGCATAAACACGAAAACGTTTTTACCTATCACGTACTTGACATTTGACAGCTTTTGATATTTGCTATTAAAAAACCATTGAAATTCACAGAAAAAACCATAGGTTATACTCCATATATAGTTAGGAATTTGCATTTACAAAACCTTGAAAATTCAATGAAAAAACCATTGGTTTTAGGCCATATATAGTTAGGGATTTGCATTTAGAAAACCTTATTTTACTCGCATAAAACCATTGAAATTCCATATATAGTTATAAGCGCTAACTATATATCGCGCACCCGCAATCCACTGCTGATGATGTCACATATTACATCATTCATGACATGGTTAGTGACATCACTGATGACATCACTGATGACATCTCAAATGACATCACTGATGACATCACTGATAACATCTCATTTGACATGACTGATCACATCACTGATGATATCATTCATGTGATAATACCATGAACCTCTTCAGACTCTAATATAACCTTAGATACAATCAGTGTAAACAGACAGTCACTCATCCATGGAGTTACTCACACACCTAGTCAGTTATGCCAAAAATCAATCACACCTCCATTTTCTCAACTATACAGTTATACACACCTTACTTATTCAAACATATACTAACACATATTTACTTTACTCTCTTATACAATCTCTGATACATGTTCACAATGATCCATACAGCCACTCACACATTCACTAGCTCTTATGCACAGTTATTTATAGATGTCAACTCTCACATGTACTGTGTTTTACATATGTACTTAATTTGACATGTAGCACTGAGATATCCATTCACTCACTAATACACTCATGCACAGTCAACCGCCCATACAGCTGTTTCCACATGCAGTTTTGAATCTATACATATAGTGAATCAACTACTCACACATCTATGTACAGAGTCACACACCTCCCAGCCACCCATACACACACACTCAGTTTCCCATACAAATACTTGGACAACCAATCAATAACCCATACAGTTACTCATATAGCTACTGATCAACATATGCAGCAGTTTGTAGAACAACAGATATAATGATGCACAAATTAAAACAGTTTAGTCACTAACCCATGCACTCAGTGAGACACATTTAATCACTCACTCAATCAGTCAGTCATGCACCTAGTAAATCCTTCATCCAGACACTTATACATGCACTCATTCTTCAATATGTAAAACATGTTTTAACTTTACAGAAACATACAGTCACTGGATGTTGTCATCAGTGATGTCATCAGTGATGTCATTTGAGATGTCATCAGTGATGTCATCAGTGATGTCACTAACCATGTCATGAATGATGTAATATGTGACATCATCAGCAGTGGATTGCGGGTGTGCGATATATAGTTAGCGCTTATAACTATATATGGAATTTCAATGGTTTTATGCGAGTAAAATAAGGTTTTCTAAATGCAAATCCCTAACTATATATGGCCTAAAACCAATGTTTTTTTCATTGAATTTTCAAGGTTTTGTAAATGCAAATTCCTAACTATATATATATACACCAAGGTGTACTGATGAATCAGTGGGTGTAAGAGTGCGTGTATGGATGATTTAGTGGGTTCGTGACTGACTGTATAAGTGAGTGACTATACGTGTCTCAGTGAATGTATGGATGTATGGGTCAGTGACTAATTTGTGTGAATGTCTGTATCAGTCTGTCAGTTGGCATGTAAGTGGCTGCATGGGTTGGTGAGTAGGTACATGAGTGGCTGCATGGGTTACTGATTGTTTTTTTGAGTGCCTGTATGGGTATATGAGTATCTATGTGAGTGGGTGAGGATGTGTATGACTTCGTACATGATTTAGTGAGTGGATGAATCAGTGGTTATATCGGTTCGTGAGTGCATCTAATAGGGGCTGTATTGTTGAGAGAGTGTGGGTACTGCTGTGTTGGTGAGCAATACAGGTGTCAGTGGTATATGGGCGAGTAACTGCATATGTGAAAGGCAGTATAGGTGAGTGTTTGAGTATATAAGTGACTGTATGTGTGAGTCAGTGATTGTGAGAGTGGCTGTATGGGTGAGTGTGTGTGTGTGTCAGTGACTGTATATGTGAGTAAGCATGTGCTAGTATCTTTATGAATAAGTGAGTTGGTGTGAGTATAACTGTGTAGGTGAGTAAATGGCTGTTTGATTAACTCTATGGGTGAGTGACTAGGTGTGTGAGTAGCACTATTGGTGACTGAGAGTATGTGAGTGGCTGTATAGCTGTATGAGTTGATATATCAGTGGCTTTATTAGTGAGTGAGTAGATGTATGAGTGGCTGTATGGGTGACTGAGTGGATATGTGTGTAGACCTATGAATCAGTGATTAGGTATGTAAGTACTGGTATGGGTGTATCAATGGTTTTGAGATGGCAGTTTGAAAGTTGGAGCAGGTGTATAAGGTTACATTGGGTGTGAGTGGCTGTGTCAGAGATGCTGTGGATGATGTCATCAGTGATGTCATTTGAGATGTCAACAGTGATGTCACTGACAATGTCATGAGTAAAAAGCATTTTACTTCTACACAGCAACACCAGAGATCTCAATGACATCAGTACTCACGACTACAAATGACAAAGTCAAAAACAGATATGTAGACATATTTTACACAAAATTTGAGTATAGCTGTTTAGTAAAATAATTGTTTAACTTCATTTTAACAACACATTTGACAAAAACAACAATAAAAAAAAAATCAACGGATAAAACTCACAAATACAACATAACTACCAAACACCCATCAAACTACCCATTGTGACCCAGACTCATGGGGAATTAAAAACTGTTGCCAAACTAGTGCCATGCACAATCTGAAAACATCACATGACCTGGAAAGTAAAGAATTTCATTGATAATATAGTGATTAGTAAAATAAATACACAGTATAAACCAGCTCCTCCATTTTGAATCTTCTTTTCCAGAAGTTTATTGTGAGCAGAAAGTAGATTTGGCTGGAGACTTTTTTTGGATTTATGTGGGACGACATTCATGTTCTATCATCTTAAAACTTATCATAGAAAACGTCTCCAACTGCCAATCCAGCAGAAGGAAGCTGAAGGGCCATCTAAATCAGTGGCAGCAGCAACAATTCCCAGGCAGAAAGTCCCCTTAGAGGTACCGACTACTACAGCAAATGTGGTTCCGGAGTTTTCAAGAATGGGAACGTATTGCATGGACTGTACTTTTGTTATAAAAGCTGGTGAGCAGTGTGTTATAGCTATTTGCAATGCTGCCAAAAATCATACATGGTAATTATTTTTAATATTATTTGCATATTGCATAAGAAGAGTTCATACTGAGAAGGAAGAAGACAATGCAAAGCTGAAGGACTCTTGACTTTAATAGGAACACAATAACACCGAAGCAGAGAGTATTCAAAACTCCAATCTCAACTTGAAGATTGGGCTCCACAGTTTTCCCCATTGGCATCATACTGCATGGAGTTGTAGTGAGTGCTGGAGAGCAGTCCAGAACGGCCCTTTGGAATGCTGCCAAGAATAATAAATGTTTTTATTTTTTATTTTCGGCCCTTTATAATTTTTCTACATTATCAGGCATTAATTATCCTACAAAATGGGTATATAACATCTATGTGTTTTTTATTTTATTATCTTCTAATTTATTGTAGTACTTCTTACATATAACTTGCCATATAGACAAGTCAAAACAATACCTCTACATATAAATACACAGGTAACTTTCGCCAGTTATCATGACTTACTTTTTAACATTTTAAATACAAATAAACAGTCTGTTTAAATCTAGTAAGTGTAACGCCAAAATATAGAAAAATACTCTTAAATTTGTAATCTCTTCTTTAAAACTATCAACTGTAATATATGTGTCTTGTTCTGCAACTCCTCCTCTTAACAGCTCTTCATTTTCCCTAGAATACGGCTCTAGATGGGAGGGGCTGAAAATCCTAAAGAAAGATACCTTTGCAGAACTGATGTCGCTTTTCCCTCACATTGTCTTGGTGTACTCTAATACATTAAACAACAAGCAGCTTAGAGGGAAAAACGGTCATAGGTCGCCCTCCACTCAATTATATATTCACAAAACAAGACCTAGACCGACCAAGCATAGAACATACATTCAGTAACTGGTGTACCATCAAATGCAAAACCTTTTTGCACACTACTCCTCTCTTTTATTTACTGAGGTAGGAGGTACATCCAAAGTATGCCATAGTAAAAGAACACCTGCCCGAGCCCTTGAAAAACATAAAACAGTTGTGAGACAACAAATAACACACACCGATGTGCCTAAATAGGTAAATGGAGAAAAGTGGAAAAAAGTGTGTGTAAGCGAGATGGCGCCTCACGGGCGAACCACCAATGGGAACCTGGCAGGTACTCACCAGGATTGCCCTGATCTCATCATTGGCGCCTTCAAGCTCAAAAGAAAGATGGGTGTCCACAAAACAAACAAAACAGTGTTTGTGAGGGAATGCAGTGTGTGGGAATAAACAAACAAACACAAAATGTGTCAAATTACAAATACGTAAAAGACCACAAGCAACACGGAACTTAGCGTTATTCTGTTACTTTCGTATTGGTCATGGGATGTTAAAAAAGTGAGAATGGCTAATTCCTTATCTAGCCATACCCCACTTGCCGACATGTTTCATTGCCACTTCCATTTCGGGCAATTTCTTCAGGGTTTCACAGATTTTTGACTCTGAGCCACTGCATCAGGACAAACATCGTCTTCACAACTGAAATACAAATAAAATATATAAAAACACACACATATAGTTTGTCATCCTTTCAAGTGTAGAAGCCAACAGGTAAGAGGCTTCAAGATGTGAGCAGACCCACTGTCAAGAATCAGTTACCTGTATATCCTGTTTGTTTCTTCTGGTGGAAAGATGAAGCTAGTTCTATCCCGCCCCTGCACTCCTTGCCTCAACACACTGAAGTAAACAATGTGATGAAGTCAAGAAATAAATTCAAGGGAAGGGGGAAATTGGATAAAACAATAAACAGAGAAATATAACACTGGTCCGGTTCCAAAGATGATCGATTTGTCTGTACTCTGGTCTCTGGGCAGTGCGATATCTAAACACATAAAAGGAAAACAAACTCTTTATCCTATTCTGCAATCTATTCTTTCTTATGTCTAAATGCTACTTTCATGCAAATGCTTTTAGTATTGCTATAACCAAAGAATACCTCTCTAAACTGGCTCTATAGCTTGCCAGAACAGTGGTCCAGATTTAAAATGTTTCTGCTTCCTTTAAAGAGAAAAAATAAACCTCATTAGATTCATGTGGTTATTTAGAATTATTATTATTGTTTCTGTGAATGACCATGAGATGGCGCTACTTACTAAACCTGGGCCCACTGATGCTTATAAATAACTTCTGCTTTCTATTCTTGGGTTCTTCGATCGAGTTTTAAATTAACACTGTTCTGAATTCACAGTCTCTTGAAATGCAGTCTATAATTTCCTTAACACATTTATGAATCCCCAGAAATGTTTCCAAGAGCTTCGAAATCTTGGAAATACTTGAAAATAACATATGAAGCAGTTCGTTCACAAAGTTCGGAGAAATCAACTTCTTTCCCTTTTCGAAAGTCTGTGTGATTATTAGTATGGCCAAAAGTCTTGATTTGATCCAGGGAATCAGAATAATAGGTTTGTAGTCATATTATGATAATACACTTACTTCAGTGCTCTGGATTGCGTATGCGATACCTGATTAATGATTTTCTTTTTCTTTTGCAGATGAAACTTGACAGTGTTCTCAGAAGTCCGGAAATGCTGGGGAAGTAGCCGGAGGGGAACCAGGATGGAGGTGACGTCTTCCGGTTGCTGAGAGAGGAAGGATGAGGCTTCACGGAGAGGAACAACAGGACAGGTGATTCAGGAGAGGAGAGGTTCAGGATACGCAGGTAAGCTGGGGATCGACGATCACAAGCAACTCGTTTAGCTTTGAGTCGGCTTTTATAGGCAAAAGCGGGCGGGGTCTTGCACGCGCTGCACGTTTTCAGGATTCACAGCTTGTAACGTGCAGCGCTAATTACCATATCGGCAAGAAGTGAAAGACTGCAAGCATATAGTTTATTCAACAAGCCTTGCAACAAACAACTACTGGGTTTCAAATGAGTTTGTTCCCTGTTGCTGATAAACCTTGTAAAGTTGCTCTCTGTTGCTGACAAACCCTAACAGTCGCCCCCCTCAAAGGCCCCCTTACAGATCGAGGTTTACCTGGATCTTTTAAATAAAATGTTCTAAGTAAACGGGGGGCGTGTACATTAGAAGCCGGTTCCCAGGAATTTTCTGAACTGTCGTAACCCTTCCAGGCAATCAGATAAAATAAACGCCCCTGAAATCTCTTACCATCTAAAATCTTCTGGACTTCATATTCTTCATGACCAGCTATGATAATGGGTGGTGGAGGTACTTCTTTTCGGGTAAGGGGATTATGAGGCTTGATTAGGGATACATGGAACACAGGATGAATTGAGTAGTCATCAGGAAGTTCTAATCGTACTGTTACAGGGTTTAATAATTCTGTGATAGTAAAGGGTCCTATGAATCTTGGTTGTAATTTTCGAGACCCCTCCATATTTAGATTTTTAGTGGAAAGCCAAACTTTCTGTCCAACATTATAAAGGGGTGCCTTATTTCTGTGTTTATCTGCTTGTCTCTTCATTTTTTCCTTATAATAATTTAAATGGTTCCTGGCTTTTTCCTGTATTTCGATTAAATCGGTTAGTCTCTCAGTAACACTTGGGAGTAGTGAGTCATCTATGTTTATAGGCAAAGCTCTGGGATGAAATCCTTGCAGAAAATAAAAAGGAGTACAATGAGTGGAAGCATGAATTGTGTTATTATACACAAATTCAGCAATGGGAATCGCTTCCAACCAATCACTGGAAAACTCCGCTAACAAGCATCTTAATGTTTGTAGTAAGGTTTGATTTAGGCGCTCTGTTTGTCCATCTGTTTCAGGATGAAATGCTGTGGACAATGCAGGTTCTATTTTTAATTTTGCACAAAGTGTCTTCCAGAATTTCGAATTAAATTGACTACCTCTGTCTGAGACAATCTTACTTGGTAGGCCATGGAGACGCACTACCTCTTTTAAGAAAATATCTGCAAACTCTCCTGCAGTGGGCAATTTTATTAAGGGAATGAAATGAGCCATTTTGGATAAATAATCCACTACTACAAGAACTGTGGTAAACTTTTTACTACAAGGTAGATTTACTATGAAATCTACACTTAAAGTATGCCAAGGTGTTTGTGGAACGGGCATTGGGATTAAATAACCAGCTGGAGCTCTATGAGATGTTTTTTGACAAGCACACGTAGGACAAGTCTCAACATACTTCTTAATATCTTTACTCATTTTTGGCCACCAGAAATGTTTTTTTACATGTTCAAGAGTTTTTACCCAACCTGGATGTCCTGCTAGCACTGCAGTATGATGCCAGGTGATTATCTGCTGTTGTAATTCTAGTGTCGGTATATACAAGAGGGTTCCATGATACATTAACCCATTTTGTATGGAATTTTCCTTATTCTTTAACCATTCCAAAGAACTGATCAATAAATGTGCGTCATATAACTGTGACATAAAATCTTGCTTTTGAATTGGAGCTAAAATCTTTTGGGGTTGTATTATAGATTGTCCTTTCATTTCTTGATTTAATTCTGAAGAATGGCCGTACCGGGACAAAACATCAGATTGAACTTGCTGTGTACCAGGCCTGTATGTTATTACAAAATCATACATGCTAAAAAAGTTCAACCAACGCATTTGACGTGGTGTTAAAGCTTTCACTGAACTAAAAAATTGCAAATTTTTATGATCACTAAAAATTGTCACAGGAAATTTACTCCCCATCAAATGATGACGCCATTCAGTAAAAGCCACCTTTATTGCAAGCAATTCGCGCTCGGCTACTGTATAATTTTGTTCTGCAGGTAGTAATTTTTTTGAATAAAAAGCTATGGGGTGTAACTGACCATCTTGTGAATTTCTTTGTGAAAGCACACCTCCTAATGCCTGCTGTGAAGCATCTGCTTCCACATAAAATGGGAGATTAGGATCTGGGTGTCTCAAAATAGGTGCTGAAATAAATTTTTGTTTCAAAGTTTGAAATGCCTGGGACGCAGCAGCATCCCACAAAAATGTTTGACCTTTACGTAACAATTTAGTAATTGGAGCTACTATGTCTGCAAAATGGGAAATGAATCTCCGGTAAAAGTTTGCAAAGCCTAAATATTTCTGCACATCTTTTAGAGAGGTGGGATCAAGCCATTCTTCAACTGCAGTAACCTTCTTTTTATCCATTACTATGCCTTGTGGTGTGAGACAGTATCCTAGGAAATCTACCTAACTGGAATTAAAGGTACATTTTTCTAGTTTGGCAAATAAATGATTTTCGCGTAATTTTGCCAATACTGATTTGACATGATGGGTGTGTTCCTCGATGTTCTTTGAGTAAATGAGAATGTCATCTATGTAAACGATTACACAGACATCTAAAAACTCATGCAACACCTCATTGATAAAAAATTGAAATGCTGCTGGGGCATTACACAATCCGAATGGCATGACTGTGTATTCAAACAAGCCAAACGTAGTTTTAAAGGCTGTCTTCCACTCATCTTGTTCTTTTACCCGAACCAGATGGTACGCCCCTCGTAAATCCAGCTTAGTATATATGGTGGAATGTGTAAGCTGGTCCAGGAGCACAGGAATTAAAGGGAGTGGATACTTATTTTTAATTGTAGCTTTATTTAATCCTCTATAGTCAATACAAGCCCTCAAGGAGCCATCCGGTTTCGGAATGAAAAATAGAAGCGAGGACACAGGTGACGTGGAGTGCCTAATGAATCCTGACTGTAATAACTTGTCCAAATAAGTTCTTAAATAAAGAGTCTCTTTCTCAGTCAAAGCATATGCTCGACTGCTAGGTAGGGGAACTCCTGGGATTAAATCAATAAGACAATCATAGGAGCGATGAGGTGGTAAAACACTAGCTTTGACTGGATCAAAAACATCCAGAAATTCCAAATACTCAGGAGGTATGGCCAAACTATCGGCTGATGCGATAGTAGCGCAATGCAACACTGAATAGTGTTCCTGAGTGGCCTCTTTATAACAATTAGCTCGACAAAAGTTACAATTCTGGCCACCCAATCAATCTTTGGATTGTGAGAAATTAACCAAGGTACTCCTAGAATCAAACCAAAATTAGGAGTATCAATTAGATCAAAACTGACTTCTTCAGTGTGACCATTGTGACATACCATGGTCAAAGGACTTGTTTTCTTAGTAATTAATCCTGAGGTTAAATCTGAGCCATCAACAGCACAGACCGTTTCTGGGTGTGTTTTCATAATTATAGGTAAATCAAGTCTCTTCGCCAATGCGTTATCCACAAAATTTCCAGTGGCACCGCAGTCTAATAACACAGGTAAGGTGTACCTGAGCTGTGCACTCACAATTAGGATAACATGTATTAAAAAATGTTTGGGAATTTGGGGTACTGTAAAGGCTGCCGAAAAGGAGGTCTGGTTAACGCGTTTACTCGAACAAGTGACCTCTAACCTTGTCGAGCTTTTTAGTTTTCTGACTCTAAGTCTAAGGAAGTTAACAAATTCACGTTTTTTGATGTCTTGGGTTTGATTGGACACTCCCTTGCAAAATGACCCGACTTACCACAATATAAGCACAAGTGTAATTTTTTTCGCCTATCCTTCTCTTCGGTTGTCAAAGGCCCTCTGAGTGTACCTATCTACATGGGTTCTGGATCTGGAAGTTTACTCTCAACTTCCTTCTTTTCTTGTTTAAAAAAAGTCAATTTAGATTCTGTCCTAACTCTGTCCCCTTTTCTTTCTCCAAGACGATGGTCAAGTTTGACCACCAAATCAACAAAATCCGAATAGTCCTCTGGAAGATCCACAATATGAGCCAAAGCATCTTTCAAATCATCTCTTAACCCTTTATAGAAAAGAGACACTCTTTTGGCTTCAGGCCATTGTGTTTCGGTTAACAAACAATTGAAAGAAGTAAGGTAGGTTAATAAATCTTTTGTTCCCTGCTTTAAATTCAACAACTCATTATCACTAGCTTGTATATAAGTATGTTTCGCAAGCAAGCAAGACATTGTTCTTTTGAACAGATTCCAATTATGCAAAATTGGGTCATCTCGATCCACATAGGGAATAGACCAATTGGCAGCGGTTCCTCCTAAATAGGATAAGACAAATGCCACCTTAGTGACATCAGTAGGAAACTGCTGGGGTTTGCAGACAAAATGCAACTGACACTGATTTAAGAAGACTTGAAACTTACTACTATCTCCAGTAAAACGCTCGGGAGCAGCCAAAGGGACAACATTAGGGACATTTACAGTGACCTCTACTGGGGAAGAAAAGGATTTAGGAGTTTTAGGCCTAGTATCTGTATTAAAAGATGGTTTAAACGTGGCAGGTGCTGGTGATCCCCAAAGATTTTCTCTAGGCTTATAACGTACCAACTCTTGTTTCAGGGACTCGTTTTCTCTTTTCAAAAGGTCTAACTCAAAACGCATTTGTTGTATAAGCCCTGTGACTGACTCAGGGTGAGTCAAATCTTCATCGAGGGCTTTAGCCATTTCTGTGGCATCAAGGGCATCTTGATCTGCATCTGAGTCCATCTTTCCAAGAGAAGTAAGATAATGGCTTGTGATTCTGTCAAGATTCAGTTACCTGTATATCCTGTTTATTTCTTCTGGTGGAAAGATGAAGCTAGTTCTATCCCGCCCCTGCACTCCTTGCCTCAACACACTGAAGTAAACAATGTGATGAAGTCAAGAAATTCAAGGGAAGGGTGAAATTGGATAAAACAATAAACAGAGAAATATAACACTGGTCCGGTTCCAAAGATGATCGATTTGTCTGTACTCTGGTCTCTGGGCAGTGCGATATCTAAACACATAAAAGGAAAACAAACTCTTTATCCTATTCTGCAATCTATTCTTTCTTATGTCTAAATGCTACTTTCATGCAAATGCTTTTATACTTGCTATAACCAAAGAATACCTCTCTAATCTGGCTCTATAGCTTGCCAGAACAGTGGTCCAGATTTAAAATGTTTCTGCTTCCTTTAAAGAGATAAAATAAACCTCATTAGATTCATGTGGTTATTTAGAATTATTATTATTGTTTCTGTGAATGACCTTGAGATGGCGCTACTTACTAAACCTGGGCCCACTGATGCTTATAAATAACTTCTGCTTTCTATTCTTGGGTTCTTCGATCGAGTTTTAAATTAACACTGTTCTGAATTCACAGTCTCTTGAAATGCAGTCTATAATTTCCTTAACACATTTATGGATCCCCAGAAATGTTTCCAAGAGCTTCGAAATCTTGGAAATACTTGAAAATAACATATGAAGCAGTTCGTTCACAAAGTTCGGAGAAATCAACTTCTTTCCCTTTTCGAGAGTCTGTGTGATTATTAGTATGGCCAAAAGTCTTGATTTGATCCAGAGAATCAGAATAATAGGTTTGTAGTCTTATTATGATAATACACTTACTTCAGTGCTCTGGATTGCGTACGCGGTACCTGATTAATGATTTTCTTTTTCTTTTGCAGATGAAACTTGACAGTGTTCTCAGATGTCCGGAAATGCTGGGGAAGTAGCCGGAGGGGAACCAGGATCGAGGTGACGTCTTCCGGTTGCTGAGAGAGGAAGGAATAGGCTTCACGGAGAGGAACAATAGGACAGGTGATTCAGGAGAGGAGAGGTTCAGGATACGCAGGTAAGCTGGGGATCGACGATCACAAGCAACTCGTTTAGCTTTGAGTCGGCTTTTATAGGCAAAAGCGGGCGGGGTCTTGCACGCGTTGCACGTTTTCAGGATTCACAGTTTGTAACGTGCAGCGCTAATTACCATATCGGCAAGAAGTGAAAGACTGCAAGCATATAGTTTATTCAACAAGCCTTGCAACAAACAACTACTGGGTTTCAAATGAGTTTGTTCCCTGTTGCTGATAAACCTTGTAAAGTTGCTCTCTGTTGCTGACAAACCCTAACACCCACACCACATAAAACAGCCAGCTATTTACCCTCAAACGACCATGTGGGCTCATACCAGTCGAGAGGTCCAAACCAAAATTGGTTTCAGGTTAACTCCAGGTGTGAGTCACTCTTCTTTCAGCTATTTTGCTATGAAAAATAGAGCAATTGTGATTATAATCTCTATATATCTTCAATTGTAACACACTTTCACATATGGTGAGCCCTAACAACACCCTCTATTCTACCACTATGACATTGTCAAATATTGGAGGAAACAGGGGGCCATTTGGACGTAGATGATATCAATTCAAAACCCAGTGTGGCAAAACACCCACAGAGCTATCTAAAAAGTATGGACTCTGTTCAGTGGCGTTTCACTGTGGTGTCTCAAAAAAGCGCAAGAACGGTGTTGGTCATCCTGGACCCACAGCAAAGGTTTTTTCAAACACACATATGCCCGCTCGAAAATGCATAATCTTTTTTGAATAGGTATCGTTAGGCCACGGTTAGAATATCGCGGTGTCACGACATGATACACAACATATGGGGCCACTGTTTTGGAATATTTCTCATGTCGCACTGCAAAATCTTGCGAGGTTCTTTATACTATGGGAGCCTACCCTCACTCATCCAAGAGTATGGCAATTAATAGGGCCCGGACACTCGAGCAGTATGCATCTTACCGGTTAAAGGAGGAGAGACCAGCGTTGACTCAGCACTCGCAAACGCCCGGCACACACTACTCGGGCTAGAAGTAGTCCCTGGGAGTTGTAAACACTTGCGAAATAACGCGGGAGTACGGGTCCGCCATCTTGGAACGGGTTGGGACCCATACAGCACAAAGCGGCCCATGGGATCGTAATTTAAAACCTATATACTGATTAGCAGCGCACAAAGGGAATAATAAATGTGGTCTCAATTCCTCTTTGTTATAGGGGTCACAATTCCACTATACCGAAGGGTCACTAGGCAATGGGGATGAACCAGCATAATGTTGCGTGGGCACGGGTCCACCATATTAAAACCCAGTTTATTAAAGGAAGGACACACGGCCAAAATGTAAATAAAGGTCTCTAATCTGATAACAGCGACAAAATATGCCAAAGTATACCTTCTGTAATAGAGAAGTAAAAGGGAAGATGTGTTAACCACTTTATTAACAATCAATACATTTTTCTGAAACAATATTTTGGAAGACTAATAATACACACATATTGAAGAGTATATTAGGACATGCAGATTTCTGTTAATACACTCAAAACTAGTATCCATAAGTCTGTCGGACCAGTATGGTGAAATGTGTGGTCCAATGTAAAACACAAAGTGGAATCACGGTGGGTCCTAAGCTGTTATAATAGGGTTAATCAGGGGACTGTGTATCAGAATGAAAATAGAGAGGATAGATGGAACTTAGTGCACCATGTTCCATTCCAAAAGTTCATTCAGACCTATCTTTTCACATTTTTCTTGATAGATCCATCGGGCTTCCTTGGTAGTAAGCAGCCGCTCTACCTTTCCAGAATCACCTGTAACTTTCTCTAGTACCACCCACTTAAAAGAGTATTTGTTGTTGTGGTAGTGTTGAACCAATTTGGTGGTAAGTTTCCCTGCCCTGATTGTGCTGAGATGTTCTTGTATCCGCGTTTGAATTTTTTGGGTGGTAAGTCCAATGTACTGTAAACCACATTCGCACTCTAGCTGTATACCACATTAGTGGTGTTGCAATTGCTGAACTGGGTTAAAAAACATTCTCTGCCTGATTGTAAAGTGACCACAGTCGTCTTAGATGTTAAAGGACAGACGGAACATCCCCCACAGGGAAAATGCCCATTCGGGACTGTGCTGTTTTTCGACTCATTTCTGCCCTGCGCCCTGGTGTGGACTAGCTTGTCCTTAAGGTTACTTGAACGCTTAAAGGCAAACCTGGGCGGTGGCATTTTGAAATCACCGCTAGACAACAAAGACCAGTGCTTGCGTATAGATTGCCTTATTTTCGTGGCTAACGGATCAAAGGTCATAACCACAGGAAGACAATCACTTTTTTCTTTGGGTTAACCTCAAGAAGGGCACTTCTAGGTGTATTCAGTGCACGTTTCTTAGCTTGTTTTATGATCTTAACAGGGTAATTCCTTTTTTCAAATTTCTCACACAAGACTTGTGCCTATTCCTTGTAAATGTCCGTGTTAGAACAGTTCCTGCGATATCTGAGAAACTGCCCCACCGGCAGGTTGTCTCTCAAGGCCCTCGGATGGTATGAGTAATACACCAAAAGGGAGTTCCTGTCAGTGGGTTTGTGATGAACGCTAGTAACAAGCCAACCGTCTTTGGCTGCAATGTCTAAATCAAGGTACACTGCTGATTCCCGACTGTAGGACCACGTGAATCTCATACATTGGTCCTGTACATTAAGCCAGTTGAAAAATTCTAGGAGTCTTACTTCGTCCCCAGCCCAGACGCAGAGCACGTCGTCTATATATCTCCTCCAGAGACGGACATGGTCTCTGAAGGGATTGGTGGAAGGGTAGACGATGTGCTCCTCGAACCTCGAACTGTTTTCCTCCAATATTTGACAATGTCATAGTGGTAGAATATAGGGTGCTGTTAGGGCTCACCATATGTGAAGGTGTGTTACAATTGAAGATATATAGAGATTATAATCAAAATTGCTCTATTTTTCATAGCAAAATTGCGGAAAGAAGAGTGACTCACACCTGGAGTTACCCTGAAACCAATTTTGGTTTGGACCTCTCGACTGGTATGAGTCCACGTGGTCGTTTGAGGGTAAATAGCTGGATATTTTATGCGGTGTGGGTCTGCTCACATCTTGAAGCCTCTTACCTGTTGGCTTCTACACTTGAAAGGATGACGAACTATATGTGTGTGTTTTTATATATTTTAATTTGTATTTCAGTTAAGAAGACAATGTTTGTCCTGATGCAGTGGCTCAAAAATCTGTGAAACCCTGAAGAAATTGCCCTAAATGGAAGTGGCAATGAAACATGTCGGCAAGTGGAGTATGACTAGATAGGGATTAGCCATTCTCACTTTTTTAACATCCCATGACCAACACGAAAGTAACAGAATAAAGCTAAGTTCCATGTTGCTTGTGGTTTTTACGTATTTGTCATTTGACACGTTTTGTGTTTGTTTGTTTATTCCCACACACGGTATTCCCTCACAAACACTGTTTTGTTTGTTTTGTGGACACCCATCTGTCTTTTGAGCTTGATGGCGCCAAAGATGAGATCAGGGCAATCCTGGTGAGTACCTGCCAGGTTCCTGTTGGTGGTTCGCCCGTGGGGCGCCATCTTGCTTACACACAATTTTTTCCACTTTTCTCCATTTACCTATTTAGGCACATAGGTGTGTGTTATTTGTTGTCTCACAACTGTTTTATGTTTTTCACGGGCTCAGGCAGGTGTTCTTTTACTATGGCATACTTTGGATGTACCTCCTACCTGTAATTAAAAGAGAGGAGTAGTGTGCAAAAAGGTTTTGCATTTGATGGTACACCAGTTACTGATTGAATGTTCTATGCCTGGTCGGTCTAGGTCTTGTTTTGTGAATGTACTCTAATACATGTCAAAGACAGAATTGGAAGTGGTCAAATCAATTCTGACAACAAATTGGCAAAGCCAGGAAACATATTAATAAAACTGTTTTTGCATTCCTCAGAGACCATCGTATGGGCTGTATCTATAACAATAATCTGCATTTTGACATGCATGGAATTTATAGAAATTATAAAAGGCACTGTAGAGCTGTAGGCAACAGGGTGTTTCTAAGTAACCTGTAACTCAGCATCCGTCTTATGTGTTGCGGCCATATACACACAACCAACACAATGGCTCTTGTCTTACCCAGGATATTGTGAAGTTTTCTTAAAAGGGTTTTTGTTGGGGGGTGGTCTTCGGGATGAAGTCACGATCCCCCAGACACGTTGGGGAAACAGAAAACAAAACCAGACATTGACTGACCACCAACGCTCCCAAAAATATGTAAAGAAACTCCATTCTGAACATTGACCTAAACACATTACTATATACATACTTCTTTCAAAGCATGTTTAAACTAATATTTTTGCACTAAGTTTCTATAAAATCATCTTTCAGACCTATTTTCTGTGTTTTTCAGGGTGTCGCGATGATGCCATTAACCATGATGACCGCACCTTTTCCATAAAGTAAAAACAAATATATGCACACACATTGCAGTATTCTACACACTAGAGGTTTATCACTGTACACTTCAAACTCATGTTTTTTTACTGTATTTCTAGAACAACCATCTCTAAAAACTAGTTTTCTCAGTGATTCCAGATATCGAGAGGACATTGGTAATCAAGATCCCTGCAGGCACGTTGCAAAAGCAGACAGCAAAAGCAGGATTTCAATAGCCATCACCACAAATTAAAAAATTATAACCATATAAACATTTCTAATGATCACAGTAGATAACTTACAATATAAATAACTATAAAAACATTGATCAAAATCTCAAAATAATATAATGTGTATTAATGATTTACTGATGTATTTTTTTATATTTTCACCAATATTCGTGATAACGTCAATAGTCACGGCGTCCCGCCACGGTAAAAGGGTGGCTCCGCTGGAGGTCATTGCGAACATCTCATGCGATTAAAAAAATAAATTTTGGACATATATCTTGTCTCAGTAACACCTCATTTTCTCAACCATCGGGTCAGAGTATGTCCACTCTGACCCCTTATGTGGGCTTTCAAACAGAATTTCAGCCCCGAGAACTGTTCCCGATAGATAAAATGGCGGCTGCAACTTTCTATTCAGGTTGTTACCAGCCAATCAGAGCATTCATGTAGGCACATGGTAAACACTGACGAAGGGAGTTTTCTCCCGAAATGCGTCTGGAAACTAATAAACCTTGTTGCTGAGCGAAAAGAACCCCGTGAGTGCTGTATCTTTGTCCAAAACCCGGCAGGGATATTTTTGGGAAAAAGTTGAGCAACCATTTACCATCGCGGAAGCACCACCACGAAAAACCGCACCCGCTGCTTGAGTGACTCGTAACTGGTGCGCCTGGAGCTTGCATATATATATATATATATATATATATCCACAGCCAGTTGTTCGCGAGTGCGCCCAAGCCTCTTTCAGCGGTGGGCTGTAGCGGGGACGTGAACCCCAAATATCCAGTTAAATAGTTACTGCCTCAGCTCACACGGACCATACAATCACTGGGGTCCTGTTGTACTGCCAAGCTAGGTGTGAAAGTGCTCACGTATACAAGAGATCTATTTTCACATTGAATAGCATATGAATGGCGAAGGCATTTACAAGAGATGTTCACGGTGTGAACAATAAAGTTATATTGAAATGCTTATTCACCAATGCAAATACATTTAATTTAATTGTTATGAATTATTATGATTTATTCTCCGTTATTCATGAGAAGATTCTAGTAACATGGCTTGATGTAAATTCATTCAAAGTCTGTCTAGCTCCTGTTACCAATTCACGCCATTGTGTATAGTCTGTTTGCACTGTCTATTACCAGGAAGTGAATCACGCTAATTGTATAAACACGTATCAGTTTCATGCACTTGTACTCGTGACAAAGGAGTTAATCTCTGAAACGCGTCGAGTGAATTTGGCCCTTTTCCAACTTTAATAAACACGCTGTTTGCAGGATTCTGTGGCATCGTTTTTGTCCTGAAAGGAGTGAGGAAAGATTAAACTGTATGTATATATATATAATGTAACAAGTGGTATGTGGGCAGTACCAAACATGAAGCCAAAAAGAGGGTGTTAGAACATCTGAGAGCGATTAGAAATCATACCAAGCAATATCCTGTCGCCAGGCACTTTTTTGACCATCACATGCAGGATGATACTAAGTTACGCATGGTGGTGATTGACTGTGTGGATCTGGGGGTACGGGGTGGTAACTACGAACTCTCCATGAGAAAACTTGAATCCAGATACATTATAGATTTTCAATGTCTGGCCCCTGTAGGATTGAATACCAGTGAGGAACTGGCAATACATTTACATGAAGAGTGATACACACATTACAATGACCTGTATTGTATATATGCTGTCTGTATTTTAAATCTTTTTTATTTTAATTTCACTCACTTACACATGAAACCTTTTCTTTCACAGACGTTATGTGGCATTGCGTAATATCATGAGTTGATTGGATCTGAATACTATTTCGTTTGGATCAATTTGTGGAAATACAACATATATGCCCACTTGGGCAAGGACCTTGAACTGTCACTGAATTGGCGCTAACAAGGATCACTCACTGCGCATCTGGACTCTTTATATGTAACATCATTGAATATGTCCTAAATGTTGGAATTTGACATCATTATTCATTTGCCCACTTGGGCGATGCTTTAACTGTTATTACATTTCTTTAACGTGACAAACTGTTGTTTCCCTCGTTGCCTAGCGACGATATCCAATCGCATGGGGTTTTACTTTAGGCACATTTCAGCAGCCAATGAGCGCGGGGATTATGTTCCCAAGTAAACCACGTGATCGCGACATCTCGCTATCACAAGATTTTAAGTATATCAGCTTATAATGATTGAATGATACTCATTAATCATGTCAACAATCTGTAATGGACTATGTGGTTTTACTAGCGCATGAGGGGATTGCAACCCAATACCTTTTTCATAGGCTGAGATTCACGGAGCATATACTATGCAATAATTATGTTCAACCCCTCATGCATATCATGCTTTATTTTGTAGGAATTACACTGTAAGATATATCATTCAATGTATTTCAATATATTACAAGATGGCGACTTTGTATTAACGTCTGAGTGCACAACAGTACACTGGGGGTGTGTTTTTCAGCATTTAAAAATGGCTGATTATGTGTTGTTGACGAGCGTGAGCAAGCCTTATCGGCGAAACGCGTCGCACTTTTTTCTACTGCCATTAAAATATTCTGCAACGAACTCTGAGCGTCCTGGCTTCCTTCAGAATTTGGAGGGGATTGGTAAATATATATATATATATATATATATATATATATATATATATATATATATATATATATATATATATATATATATATATATATATATATATATATATATATATATTACCTACTGGCGGTCGCCAGTAGGTATATATAGTTAGGATTTTTTCCCTATGGGATTTCTGAAAATTCTATGCCTAATAACTTTTGCGTTTGTGGACGGAATTGGCTGAAATTTTCAGGAAAATGGCACATTTTGTTTCTGAGCAGACCTTGAAAATTTGGGGGGGTTTTGTGGAGGGGGGGCCGAGAAAAAAGGGGGGTCCCAAAACGCCTTTTTCCCATGTTAATTTCCATAGGGCGGTTGGACTCACTTTTAGCCCGAACGGCTGAATGGATTTTCACGAAACTTGGCAAAATTGTAGGGACTGTTAGCCTGATGTGCCTTTGCTAGGTCTCAATATATGTGCTTCAGTGGATTTTGAGAAATTAACGTTTAAATCAAGATATATATCTGTAACAGCGCTCCGGGCAGCTATCCGGTTAGCGAACCTTTCGCGTAACGGAACTTTGCGATGAGAAGCTGATTGGCCCTCCGGTGTCTGTCAACATTCTAAACAGTCCGGAGCGGCCGCCATCTTGTCTCTCGGTAGGATCGAGAGACAAGAGGAGGCCAAAACAAAGGGGGAAATTACCATAAGGGGGCATAGTAGATCCTCGTTGACCCCCTAGGTTTTATGTGGAGGTTTTAAAAGGGCCTAGGAGGGTCCAAAAAAAAAAATTTTTTTTGCGTGGTAAGCGCCAAGTTCGCGAACCGGATAGCTTTCTGGGCAGCGAACTTTATGGATAAAAGAATGAAAGACTTTTCTAATACTGTATGTTAATTGTTTGTTGTTTTTCTTGTTTTTTTTGTTTTCTTTATTTATTTATTTTTTTTATTATGATTGTGTTTCATACTTTATTAAATTTTCTAACATTTCATTGTCAGAAATGTCATAATTTATTATAGGGTGTAATTGTTTTTCATTTTGAAGCAAGTTGTCTACTGCTTCAACACATTGTAGAAGTTCGTGGTCTCTACTGTCATCCATAAAGTCATCAAGTTTGTCTTGGCTGCTCTCCTTCAGTTCAATCGAAAATGAAACTTGCTGCTCGCCTTCCATTTTGCCTGAAATTTGGATTAAAAAAATATATATTAGTAGAGATAGGGCACTGTTGGGATTAATTTTAGATAGGCAGTTTTTATCAGTGAATTTATCTTTTGGCAGTGTATAGTATGAGAGTGGAAATAGGACTATAAAAAAGTGTATGTGATTTAACCAAGACAAGCCTTACTCCATTGATAACTATAACAGAGAAGTCTATCTAAATACATTACTACTACAGAGGGATAGTGTATATGTAGCAGAAAAAGTCTACTATATTAAGTCATAGTGCACAATATATTAAATTATAACTTACCTTCACAAAGAAGTTGAAGTTTTTTGAAGCTATTGAAATAGGAGGTACAACAAGAAGTAGTAGTCAAAATGGCTGTGTTTCCTTCTCTCCCTTTATATATATACAGGTATATAACCAATTAAATGTCAGGTAATAAAAGTAGAAAATGAAAGTAACATTTTCATTGGTTGTCAATTCCAACAATTCAGATGTGTTTTGTGAAGTAATTTACCTCACGGTACTTGGAGAGGTCTACAGGCTAAATGGCTAAATGGAATTTCAATGAAATTTGTGAGAATGGAAGGGATTGTTATGTAGTATGAGCTAATCTATATTTGGTGAGAGTGTCTCTAGTCGTTTTTCTGTAAATTACTTTCCCGCCTTTTTTTAGGACCGCTTTCCGGGAAGCTGCCCGGTTAGCGAACCTTAAGCGTCACGGGAGTCCACCATTTTGTGTTTCGTTCGCATTAAGATACAAGATGGAGGGCAAATAATGTTTAGAATGGGTAGAAGGGGTCATGGTAGACTTATCTTGACCCCCTAGGTTTTCTGAGCGTGGCTGAGGAGGCTTATATGTGCGGAAAAATTTTTTTTTTTTTAAAAAATTCCGCGAGGTTAGCTTTCGGTTAGCGAACCGGGTAGCGCTCCGGGGAGCGAATTTTGTGGAAAATTAGTGAAAAAAGTTAGAGAAAAATAATAATTGTGAGTGATCAGATGTAGGGTAGCTCTGAGAAGAGCTTTTGGGTTTATGGTACATTTAGGTACTTATAAGTAGGTACCAATGCACAGTCTTAAATTCAGAATGAAAATTCTGTTGCCCTCATCTGAGAAGTGAACTCCATCTCCTCTGTAGATATCTTGCATGTAGTAACGCAAGTTATTGTTGTACAGAGAGCCCATTCCATGGTCTCTCATGTAAGCTGAAACAGATTTGTTTACATGCTTCCTCGCTTTCTCAATTTGTGGACAAAATTGGTTGGACCACCTCCATTTCTGTCTTTGGCATATATTGGAATATACCAAGGCAGTTTGAGGAAAAAGTGCCATTAATTGCTCCAAGGTGTCCTTTAAAAGCATTTCCAGACCTACCCCTGTCAAAGTGCCCAAATCATTACCTCCACAGTGCACTATTAACAGGTCAGGTTTTGGCAAATGCATAAAGGTTTTCACCAATGGTATCAATTGGTGACATTTTAATCCTCTTTGGCCCAACCACTTAATTTCCACATCTTGTAAATTGAGGTTGTGTAAATTTCTGCTCTCAGCATACCTTTGAGCCCAGTGGATGTAACTATGTCCAACAATCCAGACGTTAAACATGGTGGAAGAAGGTTGTTCTGCAGTCAGATGAAGTGTGGTAATGAAAGGGCAGTTGAAACAGTAGGAGTTTCTAAAGAAAAAAAACTGTGGATTTACAATGCTAATGATTCATTAGCAGTGATTGGTGCATTTCCATTTCTGAAAACAGAAAGTTAGGGTGCATGGATGTGTTCTTTGAAAGATGTAATTTGAATGGTCAAGGAAGAAACATTTAATGAAAGATTGCACTGGATACGCAGGTGCACTGAGAGTTCAGAGTTCAATTGAAACATTGTTGTGTGAATTTGCAAACATGAGAGGTCTTCCAGGAGGTGGTTGCTATGGAAACAAGGCAGACAGGGCAGAGGGGGGAAGGGTTTTGATTTGAAAAAAGTGAGGGAAGAGGTATGATTGGCTAATATGAGAGATATGTGAAAAGAATATCTGTATTTCTGTGCTTTCAATAGCTGCAGCCTTTGGAGTGCATCCTTTTTCTTCTGCTGAAGACAATTTGGTGTATTTCTGAGACTGTTTTCAAAACTCAAAAAATATTTGCTAAGGTGAGAAAAGATTTATTTAATTTAGATAGAGAATAGTATGATTTAAGGAGAAAATGATGAAGAAAGCTGTGTTTTTAAAATGTGGTTTTGTCTCTAGTGATATACTAATAGAATTAGTTTCAAAGAGAAATTATAATTGCATATTTGGTGTAACATTCTGGCATGCAGTTACACAAGATATTGTAATACATGGAGGCCATTTCATGGTCTGTTATGTAAGCTGAAACAGATATGTTGCTTTTAAAAACGATTTAAGAAATCAATTACATTTCTGGATATGTACTGCTAGAGCTTCATAGGTTGTTTTGGGCCATATTTATAAGGTATTTGAGTGTCTAAGATGTTGTGTTCGCCTTTTAAAATGTAAAGTGTTCCTCATGGGACAAGTGTCTTGTAAATACGCTCCCACTTGTGCTTGCCAAATTTAGATTTTGATTATGGGAGTTACCTAGCCATGTTAATAGTGTCCCAAAAATGGTGCTAGGGCATTCCAGAAAACACTTTCATGTGTCTCAAGGACATTTTTAGTCATTTCTTCATGAATGCAGGTATACAATTGATTTATATGCTGTGTTTAAAAACGAATTTTGAAATGAATTAAATTTCAGGATATGTACTGTTAGAGCTTCATAGGTTGTTTGGGGTCATATTTAGAAGGCATTTTAGTGTCTTTGAAGTTATTTTTCCCTTTTTAAATGGAAAGCGTTCCTCATGGGGCCCTGAGCAGTTCTTAGCCATGTTATTTAATAGGAAGTGGATAACATGGCTAAGAGCATTTGCTGGAAAATGCATGAATATCGCTGATTTTTCTGCTATATTCATGCATTGTGGCCGTTTTTTTTCACATTGCTTCATAGGTTGTTTGGGTTCATATTTAGAAGGCATTTTAGTGTCTTTGATGTTATTTTTCCCTTTTTAAATGGAAAGCGTTCATCATGGGGCCCTGAGCAGTTCTTAGCCATGTTATTTAATAGGAAGTGGATAACATGGCTAAGAGCATTTGCTGGGAAATGCATGAATATCGCTGATTTTTTTGCTATATTCATGCATTGTGGCCGTTTTTTTTCACATTGCTTCATAGGTTGTTTGGGTTCATATTTAGAAGGCATTTTAGTGTCTTTGATGTTATTTTTCCCTTTTTAAATGGAAAGCGTTCCTCATGGGGCCCTGAGCAGTTCTTAGCCATGTTATTTAATAGGAAGTGGATCACATGGCTAAGAGCATTTGCTGGAAAATGCATGAATATCGCTGATTTTTCTGCTATATTCATGCATTGTGGCCGTTTTTTTTCACATTGCTTCATAGGTTGTTTGGGTTCATATTTAGAAGGCATTTTAGTGTCTTTGATGTTATTTTTCCCTTTTTAAATGGAAAGCGTTCCTCATGGGGCCCTGAGCAGTTCTTAGCCATGTTATTTAATTGGAAGTGGATAACATGGCTAAGAGCATTTGCTGGAAAATGCATGAATATCGCTGATTTTTCTGCTATATTCATGCATTGCGGCAGTTTTTTCCACATTGCTTCATAGGTTGTTTGGGCTCATATTTAGAAGGCATTTTAGTGTCTTTGATGTTATTTTTCCCTTTTTAAATGGAAAGCGTTCCTCATGGTGCCCTGAGCAGTTCTTAGCCATGTTATTTAATAGGAAGTGGATAACATGGCTAAGAGCATTTGTTGGAAAATGCATGAATATCGCTGATTTTTCTGCGATATTCATGCATTGCAGGCCTTTTTTTATCACATTTGCAAGCACTTCTTAGCCATGTTATCCAATGGGAGGTGGATAACATGGCTAAGAGCATTTGCTTCAAAGGTTGTTTGGGGTTATATACCATTTTTGGGAAATTATTAACATGCCTATCTAACTCCCATAATCAAAATCTAAATTTGCCAACCGCAGGTGGGAGCGTATTTACAATAAATTTGCACCATGAAGAATGTAAAATAGCATACTAGATACTCAAATAACTTATAAATATGATCCAAAACATCTTATGAAGCACTAGTAGTGCATATTTCCAGAAATGTATTGGTTTTCATTTAATGATTTACTTCATTGGTAGGCCTTCACATGTTTTTTTACCTTGGTTTTTTTTCAGTGAAAATCTTATCTGCAACCATGTGTTGGCCTCACCTCAAATAAACAAAACAGGTGATGGACTGAATGTGGATCAATGACACACATTCACCCCAGTCCAAAGATCTGGGCCTAAACAAACCTTTAGATAGGCTACATCTTATCGTCATCCTGAATTAATGATTTAAAATATTAGGGAGTGATTTATGAGTGTTGTATGCCTGTTTTGTACCATTGAGTGTCATTTTTGTGATGCAGTGCTGGTGGAAAATATTTGCTATGTTAAATAATTAGTACGGCATTAAGTTTTAGATGACTGTTATTTATTTACTGTTTGGTAATAGTGGTTAATAACATTTTATATTATATTTTTTCACAGATTCAACTGCAGATTCTTTCATAGTTTGGAAAATGCCTTCCAGAAGTCGAATACGAAAGGCTAGAAAACGTCAAAGACAGCAGGATGATGTTTTATTGCAGCAGTCCTCTTCCCCAAATACTTGTCAAAACACCAAGAAAGGTCCGGGTAAGAGCACGAAATCATTCTTAAGAAATATTTGTAGTAAAAAAAATTTTGCTCAAAAAAATGTGTCTGTTCACAAAAAGAGAAGTAATTTAAATGGAAAGGAGAGACCCATCACAAATGTTACTGGTAGAGGAAGAGATAACTCTGTGCATGATAGTAGAAGGAAACAACAGTTTAGGGACATTCGACAACGAATGTTCCGTAATAGGATATTAGTTAATTTATTGAAAAATATTAAAAAGAAAGGCCAACAGAAAGCGGCATTTTATAGGAAGAAGAAAAATGTAGAGAAAATTATTGATCATGCTTTTGAAATCAAGCGAAAGTTGTTTATTTTGGTAATCAATAAAATTAGGAAACTAAGCAAGGTAATTTCTGATTTCAAAACAAAAAGTAGATGGAAGAGAGTAGTAAATCGTACTAACTTTTGTGAAGTTTTTTCTGGAGAATGGATGCATAGTTCAAGTTCTGAGGCATTTTTTAATGAGGAGACTTATTTTCAGGATAATGATTTGGTGCATGCAGTTGACATCAGTGGTCGAGCTTATGAAGTGAAGGATGGTTGTCCAGTTGAAAAAGAACAACTTGTGACAACAGAGACAGAAGAGGCGCTAAGTGATGAGGTTTTAGGAAGACGTCCTAAGGGTCCTGTGTACATTTGGAAGTGTAGTTCTATTTGCAGTGTGCGACAGGTTTCCATCAATTTGCTTTGTGATTTTATACGGACATTTAATAAGAAAAGTTTGAAGCAGAAAATGAAGTTGTTGCAAGATTTAGATCCTTGCAGAGTGAGACAAATGACAGGTTTGCGTGGTCATTCACTGGCTTGTCTTTCCAGGAGAGTATGCCAGAGTGTTTTTCATCATTTCAGGATGCTAGCAGTGCATAATAATAAAGTGAGAAAATTAGTGAGAATGTTGTATTATGCTAAGAGTCCAGCAATTATGCTTAAACAGTTATGTGCTGCTCTTTTGCATGGTTCTGAAATAGATGTGAAGAATCTTTGTGAAGAAATTGAGTTTTGTTACTTTGGTAGTAAAGATGAGAATGTTCAAATTGACCCTGAAGTAGAGGGTAATGTGGAAGATAATGTACAGGTTTCCAGTACAGATAATTTTCAGAAGGAAATTGCCACGTTTCAGATGAAATCAAGTGAGAGGCCTAATTTCACTTGTGTATGTTGTCGACGCACTTATTATAAGAATCAGACTAAGGTAGTGGATTTATATGCAAAAAGTGAAAGGGAAAATAATAGTGAATGGAAGGATTTAGCCACATACTTGATGGTAGAAAATTATTTTGATTTGGGATCGGATCAACGTGTGTGTACTTATTGTTGTAATAAATTAAACCAAAACCAGATGCCTGCTAGGGCAGTTCATAATAATCTGGAATTGGTTGAGATTCCTTCTGAATTGAAGGATTTAAATACTTATGAATCTATTTTGATTCAAAGTATCCATCCCTTTCAGGCTATTGTAAGAATGGAGCCAAAGACAGGGAAGTTGCCTCCAGCAGATTTACAGAGAGGATTAAAGGGAAGAGTTGTTTATTTGCCTCTAGATTTGAACAAAAACATTAACACAATTGGAATAGAAAAAGTGGAAGAGGAACCTCTGGTTATCTTGGTTAATGGGGTTCCGACAAAGAATAAGAAAATATGGCAAGATTTAGTGGATGTTAGGAAAGTCAAAAAGGCAACAGTGTATTTGAAGAAAAATAATAAGTACTATAAGAATGTATATGTTGCAGAAGAGGAAGTAAGTGATGAAGAGGATAGCGATTTGTGTGCTGGCCAAATTGAGAAAGTAGAGGCCTCTAAAAGTGAAGAAATATATGAACATTATAGTGTTCATCCTTTGCATTCCAAGGAAGTGATGGGGAATGCTATTGAGTTGTTTCAAATGAAACAAGCCAAAGGGAGTCCCATTAGTGTTTGGGAGGAAAGTTTGGAAGCTCGGTGTTTCCCACAGCTATTTCCCACAGGTCAAGGAGGAAGATATGATGAGCGACCTCGTGAAATTCCTGCGTCTGAATACCGGACTTTACGATTGTATGCAGAAGATCCTAGGTTTCGGCAATGCATTCCCTATTTGTTTCATCTCCTGTTTGAAAGCGATCTGTCTGGACTGTCATATGCAGTGAACCACATCTTAAAAAGTGGTATACAGATGCGAAACATCTCGGCAAGTGACTTGATGCATAAAGTCAATGTCCAAGACAGTATTTTGGATTCTCACTTAATTAATCTCATGGCGTGTCAGCGTGGTACTAATGAGTACTGGTACCGTCGTCATGGTGACTTAAAATGTATGCTGAGGAACTTAGGAACTCCGACATGGTTCCTCACTCTGAGCTGTGCCGAGTATGGCTGGGATGACTTACTTGAATTTCTACGAGAGGCAAATGGAAATATTGAAAACATTGAATTCAAGACACCTGGAGAACTGTGTTCTTTGGATCCTGTGAATGTATGCAGGTACTTCAATCATAGATTTGAAGCTATGATGTCTTTCATAACAAATAAAAAGAATCCACCTCTTGGAGAGGTGTTGGATTTCTTCTGGAGAAAGGAGTACCAAGCAAGAGGTGCCCCTCATATACATATGTTGCTGTGGATCAAGGATGCACCTAAATTTGGAACAGATCCGGATGACTTAGTGATGAATTTCATCGAACAGTATTCTACGTGTGCTGTTCCAAACGCAACGGAGAAGAAAAGTCTAAGAGAACAAGTTCTACGTTTCCAAAGCCATCGTTGTGGAAAGTACTGTCGTCGTAAATTCAGAAACAAGGACAAGTTCTACACCAAATGTCGTTTCAACTTTCCACGACCGGTGATTTCTAAAGGAAGAGTGAACAGTTTGATGTCTTCGCTGCGACATAATGTGACGAGGAAATCACCCAAGAATACATACAATTTGAAAAGGAACGAAGAGTCCAAGTACATCAATGACTACAACCCAGTGATTTTGTCCATGTGGAATGCCAACATGGATATACAGTTTGTGGCTGACAACTGTATGGCTGTGGCTCGGTATGTGACATCTTACATCACCAAAAAAGAAAAGACCGAACTGAAGGATATGTGGGAGGACATTTCCCATGAAAAGAGCCTCAGCAAGAAGTTGTACAGTTTCAGTCTGAAGATGTTGTCGCATCGAGAAATCGGAGCTTACGAATGTTCTGATCGATTGTCTTCAGCAAGTCTCTATGCCAAATCCAGGAGTCTCGTTTGGGCGAGTCTTGGTCTTGCTGCAACGCGAAATCGAGTTCTAAAACCTGTTCGGGAAATTGAGTATTTGGCAGAAAAGGAACCAAACAGTACCGACATTTTGAAGACCAACATGTTGGATACATATTATCCAAATCGAAGCAGTCACCTTGAGAATGTTTGTCTATATGAGGTTCTCCAAAATTATATATTCAAGAGGAACATCAAAGAAGATATTGAGAAAGGAGTGTATGCTGTAATTGGAAGTGAGGGATGCCTGGTCAAGCAAAGAAAATTCCAATTAGTAAACCATCGAAAATTAAGTGGCGAATCTCCAGAAAAAAAGGAGTTTTTCTATTTAGCACTTTTGCAACTTTTCAAGCCTTGGCGTGCAGAAGAGGAACTGCTTGGAGATTTCCTCTGTTACGAAGACTCTTTCAATGCAGCCAAGGAGTCCATAGAATGTCCTGCTTTTTCTAAATATCAAGAAATGCTAACTTTGGAAATTGAGCAGGAAGCAACGATTGCAGCCGAGATTGCCAGAGACAGTTCTCAGGACAGTCAGAGTTCTGTTTCATTGAGTCAAGATCCACTTGGAGGACCTATTATCGAAAATGAAGCTGCCACTGCTATGAATGAAGTAGAAAGAGCCATGGCACATGCTCAGGAGGATTCAGTTAACTTACAAGACTTGGAAAAACAACTCAACGTTGAGCAGAGGAAAATATATGATGAAGTTACCAAGGAAATTGAGCACGGATTAAGTCATGAGAAGAAAGAGTGCTCGTGTACGTCGTTGAAGCCTGTCCGACTGTACGTGAGTGGAGAAGCGGGAACTGGAAAAAGTTTCCTCATTAAAGCAATCTCTTGTTATTTGCAGGAAAGGACTGAGTCATCGCTGTCTTGTGTTGTCACCGCTCCTACTGGACTGGCAGCACATAATATTAAAGGTATTACTTTGCATCGTCTACTGATGCTGCCGGTGGAGCATGACAACAAATTACAATACAACAAGTTATCTGGAGATGCTTGCTGTGAAGTTTCAAGAGTTTTGAGGAAAATGAAACTACTTATCATTGACGAAGTAAGCATGGTTTCCAATGTCATGCTTGCCTTTGTGCATTTGAGAATGCAAGAAGTACTTAAAACTGAATATGATGTCTTATTTGGTGGGAAACACATTATTGTTTTCGGAGATCTTCTACAGCTGACACCAGTAAAAGGTCAACCTGTGTTCAAAATACTCACGCATGAAGATACCAGGAAGTGCCTAGGGAGCATTGGCAACGTCAATATATGGTTAAACTTCAATTATGCAGAACTGCATCAAAATATGCGTCAGGCAAAGGATGAAGATTACAAGAATATTCTACAAGATATTAGAATTGGAAAAGTGACCGAGCATGGGAAAGAAGCTTTAAATGCACGGTTACTGTCAAATTTGTATCCCAAACAAGAGATTGTGCCTGAGAATATTTTTCAGAAAATTACTGAGAAGAAATCCGGGATATGTCTCATGCCAACTCTTGCAGAATGTGCCATCTTCAACAACAAAATGTTGAATTTAGAAAAGCAAGACATTGTGAAACTGGAAGCTATCGACAAATTAGAGCATATGGGATCAACAATTATTTTGTCAGATAATTTGAAATCAAAATTGGATTCATTAGAGAAGACTATATCTAAGACAGCGGGTTTTGAAAAGACTCTGAATGTGTGTTTAAATTGCCGAATCATTTTGAGACGGAATTTACATGTAGAAAGAGGTCTGGTAAATGGATCAATGGGTAATGTTGTTGATTTTGAGAAATACAGAAATAGAGATGGAATAGAATTTTTAAGAATTAAATTTGATGGCATTGAGGAAGTACAGCAAATTGGTCGTTGTTCTGCTAGGTTTTTGCTTGTTAAAGATTTATATGTTCGCCGTAAACAGTTTCCTGTTTGCTTGGCATATGCGGTGACAATCCATAAATCGCAAGGTTTAAGTGTAGACTGTGCATTGGTGAATATTGGCAGTTCTGTGTTCAAGGAGGGTATGGCATATGTGGCATTGTCACGAGTTAGAACTTTATCGGGATTGTACTTGATTGACTGTGATGTCACAAACATTTGTGCGGATCTAGATTGTGTTAAGGAATACAATAGGTTAAGAAGAGAGTATGCGCCACATTTGCCTCAATATCCTTTGTTTGAGAAACGTGTGGTAGGCCGGAAACGTAGAAATAGCAGTAATAGTAGGGAGGTTGTTGCAAAAAGACTAAAAGTCAATGAACCGAAAGTTGTTAGCAGAAAGAAAGTGGATACTGTTGAAGAAATTGTTGGTTTTCAATTTGAAAACAGTTCTGGTGTCAACTGCTATGCAAATGTCGTTGTTAATGTTCTCTTTTCACTAGAGAGTTTAAAACAACAGATTGTGTTCAATTCAGAACAAATTTTATGCTGCTTGTTGAATTCTGTGTTAGAGAAATGTAGCACTGATCGAACAAAAGTAGAAAGTGTGTCTGAAGTTCGTTATCTGTTAGATGAATGTTCAGGTCAAACAGACTTCTCTGAAAATAATCAGCAAGATTGTCAGGAGTTTTTAATGTATATGCTTGATATATTGCAAGATGAGGGTGTAGATGTAGATCACCTGTTTGGGCTTTCTTATCAATGGCAGCATGACTGCGAGAACTGTATGGTATCAAGTACTACTAGTGTAGACTCAGAAAGATTTATATATTTAACTTTGCCAGACAGTAAATCAGTGTCCTTTAATAAGCTAGTAAATGCAGCGGATCACAACATGGAGTGTAGCCAATGTAAATGTGATATGATGTCAACATTATTTATACGTAGATATGGCCAGTATGTCATTTTAATGATGCAACGATGTAGGCCTGATGGATCAAAATTGTCAACTTTAATAAAAAATTTTGTGGCTTCTCAGCTGTCAATATCAGGGAGGACTTTTGTTACTGTAGCAATTATCTATCACGATGGTCCATCAACAACATCAGGACATTATACAGCTTACTTAAAGTCTGGAAACGGCTGGTCATTCTGTAATGATTCTGTTGTAACTTTAAAAAAAAAATTGCCGTTTGACCTTAAAAATTCTTACCTGGTGTTTTTAAAACCAAAATTTTAAGTAGAGGGAATGTAAGTCTGCAATGCTGTCTCGATTAAAAATCCAACTATATAAACCTGATGCAAGTAAGTCTGCTTCATAGTAAGCAGTATCAGTGTCATAGGAAAAGGAGAACATAAGTGACAAAGAAGAGTAAGATATTAGTAGTCCAGGATTGTGAAAATAATCTCAAATATTTTATTTTTGAAAGTTGCGAAAATAGAAAATGTCGGGATTTGATTGGAAGAATTACAAGACTTGCGAATCGCGGCAACATGATTTGGCCTAGTGGAAACATGTGATATAATGAGAGAAGTTTTTTTTCTATGTAACATATTTCACGTATCGATGGAGGTTTTCTTTCAGAAAGTGGCGGGCTGAAAATATTTAAAGCACAACAGAGTGGATGCTGTTTATAGGAGATCGTTTGACGTCATTGAAAGTAAGTTAATTTTAAGAAGTTTTGAAATCAGATTTCTTAGGTTGTATGGGTTTTTTAAACACAGTCATTTTGATTGTGTTTTTTTTCCCCGCTGTTACATGATGAATACCTTCAAGTCACTCATTTAAGTGAAATTTGATACATTCTGAGAACAGCAAAAATAAACCATTTAACATGTATAATTAATGTTATGCTTTTTGTCCTTATGATATACATTTAGAAATGTGTGGTACATATGGGTAAGCTGAGTTCTGTAAATATCAATTTTAATGCTTAGAGTGCTGTACTTCTGGGTAGTGTTTTTTTAAAAAAAAAAAAAGAGGCCTCACCTCAAAGAAAGCTCTTGAAAGCACACATCTTATTTGCATCCTAAAACAATCATTTACAATGTTAGACACAATTTTATTATGGCTTTACATCTTTTTTGCGCTGCTATTGCATCACTATTGTGAGACATTAGCAGTGCAAGAAAAACATCATGTTTCAAAATAGGCCTCAGTTCAGCAATATCAAGATACAGTTTCTTTCGAATATATATCTTTAGGATTGTGTAGGGAACGTAGAGAAGCAGAGACTTCTGTAAATGTCAAAGTTGTTGAAAAACTGTTTGTTTTTGAACCTTTTCCCTTGTCTTTTCTAATTTTTAAATACATGTTTTAATATTTTTTGAAATGTTTGTTCTTTGTTTTACAGATTGAAAGTATGAAAAAATATTTAAAAAAGGTAACAAGAATTATAAGGTAAATGTTTTCCACTCTTTTTACCCGCAATGCACTGCTGATGATGTCATTGACACTATCTCTCATTTACTCTCTCTAGCTGTCTTTCTTTTTACATTATTCTCTGTTTACTTCCCTTATACTAACTCTTCTTTTTTTTAAAAAAATATTTTTTTAGTTCGCTTAAAGTTCGCGAACCGGTCAGCGAACTTGAAGCGAACCAAAAGAAATAGAGCTTGCCAGAGTGATAAACATTCTAGCAATTTTGTTTGAAAGGGGAGGTAGTTCTGAAAAGAACTGTTTTTTTTTGTTTTTGTTGTTTTATATTTTTTTTTTATTTTTTGAACATTTTTTGATTTTTTTGTATTTTTAGAACTGTTTTATGTTTTTTTTGTGTTTTTTACGGAGGGGAGACAACAAAAAACAGGCTTTCAAAACGGCTCAACTGGAGCAAAAAAAAAAAATTACTTTTTGGGTGCATTAGGGCATTTATGATTTTCATATGCAATGTTCATGAGGTTGACACTCATGTTGCCATATGACAGCATAGCACCACAGTAAATACAAGATAACTTCATGTGCTGGAAGTTAGGTTGGATGTTTGGCACAGTCTCTTGTGCCTCTCTTCCCGTCAAAGACAATGTGGATGTAGATCTTGCCACAGGAGTTGCTGTCGGATTGTCTTCAAGATCCCTTAACTCAGCCCGGCTGTAGTTCAAGGGATGCCACCTGCTCATGTGACGGTGCATTGTATAGTTCCCCATACTGTACTTCTTTTCTGTGCCTCTCGACAATCTGTAGTCACAGATGAGGCAGGTGGCATATTTTGCATTCACTTTTTTTGTTCCAGGAGGGATGGAGAAAAACTGCCAGATGAAACTGGTTTTTCGTTTAGAAACCCTGGGCAACTCATCAACAAATTGATGTTCCTCTCTCTCCTCTTCTTCTTCTTCCTCATCTTCCTCCTCTCTGTTAGTCATAATTTGACTAGGTGGTCCTCTCTTCTTATGAGGAGGTGGAGGTGGTGGTGGGGGTGCACCAGCTGCAGCAACAATGGAAGCCATTGTGGATCTTCAGATAAATGGTCTTTCTCTCACCAAGATGAAAGTCAGAGTGAGGAAATAAGGAGGGGTTTACATGATTTGGGAAAAACAAAAGTTCTGAGCCAATGAAAAGTGTTATTTTTAGGTCACATGACCTAGTTATACATCATTTGGAAACCAAAAGTGAAATGAACCAATGAGAAGTTTGATAAACAAGTCACATGACCTGTTCCGCTTACGTTACGCGGCGCGCGCCGCGTCCCAGATCGCTTCCGGTTCGCGGTCCGGAGCACTTCCGGGAGCGCTAACGCGACGCGTCATTAGACGCATTACGCGATAACGTGATACGTCGCGCTTCCGCGACGCGTCACTGTTCCGCTAACGTAACGTTGACCGGTTCGCGGACTAGATCGCGGCATCAAGATGAGCTAACGGAAAGCTTCCCGGTTCGCGAACTAGAAGCGAAGAAAAAAAATATTTAAAAAAAATTATCAATAAATATCTAAATATATTTTGGGATTTAAAGAATAATACATTTCACAGCTACAGATGTTAGCTTTTAAAAAACCAATGAAATTCACTGAAAAAACCATAGGTTATAGACCATATATAGTTAGAAATTTGCATTTAAAAAACCATTGAAATTCAATGAAAAAACCATAGGTTATAGACCATATATAGTTAGGAATTCGCATTTACAAAACCTTATTTTACTCGCACAAAACCATTGAAATTCCATATATAGTTAGTTGCACTAACTATATATCGCGCACCCGCAATCCACTGCTGATGATGTCACATATTACATCATTCATGACATGGTCAGTGACATCACTGATGACATCACTGATGACATCTCAAATGATATCACTGATGACATCACTGATGACAACATCCAGTGACTGTATGTTTCTGTAAAGTTAAAATATGTCTTACATATTGAAGAATGAGTGGATGTATAAGTGTCTGGATGAAGGATTTAGTAGGTGCATGACTGACTGTATGAGTGAGTGATTAAATGTGTCTCACTGAGTGCATGGGTTAGTGACTAAACTGTCTTAATTTGTGCATCATTATGTCTGTTGTTCTGTAAACTGTTGCATGTGTTGATAAGTAGCTATATGAGTAACTATATGGGTTATTGATTGGTTGCCCAAGTATTTGTATGGGAGACTGAGTATGTGTGTGGGTGGCTGGGAGGTGTATGACTCTGTGCATAGATGTGTGAGCAGTTGATTCACTAGATGTATAGTTTCAAAAGTGCATGTGGAAACAGCTGTATGGGCGGTTGACTGTGTGCATGAGTGTATTGGTGAGTGAATGGATATCTCAGTGCTACATGTCAAAGTAAGTACATATGTAAAACACAGTACATGTGAGAGTTGACATATATAAATAACTGTGCATAAGAGCCAGTGAATGTGTGAGTGGCTGTATGGATCATTGTGAACTTGTATCAGGGATTGTATAAGAGAGTAAATATGTGTTAGTATATGTTTGAATAAGTAAAGTTTGTATAACTGTATAGTTGAGGAAATGGAGGTGTGATTGATTCTTTGCATGACTGACTAGGTGTGTGAGTAACTCCATGGATGAGTGACAGTCTGTGAGTGTCTGTTTACACTGATTGTATCTAAGGTTATATTAGAGTCTGAAGAGGTTCATCGTATTATCACATGAATGATATCATCAGTGATGTGATCAGTAATGTCAAATGAGATGTCATCAGTGATGTCATCAGTGATGTCATTTGAGATGTCATCAGTGATGTCATTTGAGATGTCATCAGTGATGTCATCAGTGATGTCACTGACCATGTCATGAATGATGTAATATGTGACATCATCAGCAGTGGATTGCGGGTGCGCGATATATAGTTAGTGCAACTAACTATATATGGAATTTCAATGGTTTTGTGCGAGTAAAATAAGGTTTTGTAAATGCGAATTCCTAACTATATATGGTCTATAACCTATGGTTTTTTAATTGAATATATATATATATATATATTGATTACCAATCCAATTCCTTCGGATGAAAGGAAGGCACTGACACCGTGACTTGAACTCAAGGAAATATTTTAATCCGACATGCTGCACAAAATATATATATATATATATATACATACACATAGTTATAGGACCTTTTTTCCATAGGAAATGCGCAACATTCTATTTGGAATAACTTTGGCGCCGGTTGACGAATCTTCGCGAAATTTTCAAAACTGCTCCTATCCTGAAAGTCTCAGGGTGAATCATGAAGTGGGGGCCGAGAAAAAAAGGGGTCCCAAAACGTGTTTTCCCAATGTAATTTTTCCATAGGAAGCATTCATCGCGGCTACAGCCCGAACTGCTGAACGGAATTACACCAAATTTGGCAAAGAGGTTCAGACTTATGCCTTTTGCTTAAATGTTGTAACTCCGTTCAGTAGTTCCTGAGAAAATCAAAATCAAAAGTACATATATATCTATGACCTCGGAGGATCCGCGCACCCTGCCGTACACAAGCTGTATTCTAATTGACTGTCAACACTCCAAACCAGGAAGTGTTGTCAGCCATCTTGTGCCTCGGTAGAACCGAGGCACAAGAAACCTAATAAAAAAATGCACAAATCGCAAAAAAGGAACAGGGTAGAAATACCCTGGCCCCCTAGGCCTGCTCAGGGGGTCCCACATGGACCCTCAAGGCCCAAATTTTTTTAATAATAAATGTCATCAGTGATGTCATTTGAGATGTCACCAGTGATGTCATCAGTGATGTCACTGACCATGTCATGAATGATGTAATATGTGACATCATCAGCAGTGGATTGCGGGCGCGCGAGTTATACTTAGTACAACTACCTATAACAGAGGAATTTCAATGGTTTTGTACGAGTGAAATGTCCAGCTAACTACAACACCCATAAAACCTATGGTTTTTTCAGTGAATTTCAAAGGTTTTTTAAATGCTAATTCTTAGGTATAACATGTCTGAAACCTATGTTTTTTTCAGTAAATTTCGAAGGCTTTTTAAATGCTAATTACTAACTATAGCATGTCTGAAACCTATGGTTTTTTCAGTGAATGCATATATATATATATATATATATATATATATATATATATATATATATATATATATATATATATTCACTGAAAAAACCATAGGTTATAGACCATATATAGTTAGGAATTCGCATTTACAAAACCTTGAAAATTCACTGAAAAAACCATGGGTTATAGACCATATATAGTTAGGAATTAGCATTTACAAAACCTTATTTTACTCACTCAAAACCATTGAAATTCGCATATATAGTTAGTTGCACTAACTATATATCGCGCACCCGCAATCCACTGCAGATGATGTCACATATTACATCATTCATGACATGGTCAGTGACATTACTGATGACATCACTGATGACATCTCAAATGACATCACTGATGACATCACTGATGACAACATCCAGTGACTGTATGTTTCTGTAAAGTTAAAATATGTCTTACATATTGAAGAATGAGTGGATGTATAAGTGTCTGGATGAAGGATTCAGTAGGTGCATGACTGACTGTATGAGTGAGTGATTAAATGTGTCTCACTGAGTGCATGGGTTAGTGACTAAACTGTCTTAATTTGTGCATCATTATGTCTGTTGTTCTGTAAACTGCTGCTTGTGTTGATCAGTAGCTATATAAGTAACTATTTGGGTTATTGATTGGTTGCCCAAGTATTTGTATGGGAGACTGAGTGTGTGTGGGGGTGGCTGTGAGGTGTGTGACTCTGTGCATAGATGTGTGAGCAGTTGATTCACTAGATGTATGGGTTCAAAAGTGCATGTGGAAACAGCTGTAAGGGCGGTTGACTGTGTGCATGAGTGTATTGGTGAGTGAATGGATTTCTCAGTGCTACATGTCAAAGTAAGTACATATGTAAAACACAGTACATGTGAGAGTTGACATATATAAATAACTGTGCATAAGAGCCAGTGAATGTGTGAGTGGCTGTATGGATCATTGTGAACATGTATCAGGGATTGTATAAGAGAGTAAATATGTGTTAGTATATGTTTGAATAAGTAAGGTGTGTATAACTGTATAGTTAAGGAAATGGAGGTGTGATTGATTCTTTGCATGACTGACTAGGTGTGTGAGTAACTCCATGGATAAGTGACAGTCTGTGAGTGTCTGTTTACACTGATTGTATCTAAGGTTATATTAGAGTCTGAAGAGGTTCATTGTATTATCACATAAATGATATCATCAGTGATGTGATCAGTAATGTCAAATGAGATGTCATCAGTGATGTCATCAGTGATGTCATTTGAGATGTCATCAGTGATGTCATCAGTGATGTCACTGACCATGTCATGAATGATGTAATATGTGACATCATCTGCAGTGGATTGCGGGTGCGCGATATATAGTTAGTGCAACTAACTATATATGCGAATTTCAATGGTTTTGAGTGAGTAAAATAAGGGTTTGTAAATGCTAATTCCTAACTATATATGGTCTATAACTTATGGTTTTTTCAGTGAATTTCAATGGTTTTTTAATAGCAAATATCAAAAGCTTTAAAATGTCAAGTACGTGGTAGGTAAAAACATTTTCGTGTTTTAAAGATGGCTCTGGGCAACCGTGGAACTCGGACGCTTGACTGCTAGGGCATGGGCCCCATACCCAAAAGAGTCCCCTCAGCCTTGAAGATTCTACAACAGTCACCGGGACCCCCGACTCCCGTAAACTTCCGGTGGGGAGCGACTGCCATGATTGCTCGCGGAATGACCACGACGTAGCCACGAGATGGTGGTGCTCTCATGCTGACGCCAGCGTCAGTCTGAAACATCCAGAAACACTGTAGACTACCAATTCGATCACTTCCGGTGGAGCCCCAACGTGACCAGGTAGAGAAGAACTTGCCCTCCCCTCTTTGACTGATGATTCTTGTTGCCTGTCCCTTCTGTTGTCATTTAACAGAACTTTTTGGACTACTGAAAGGGGTTGTGTTCCGACCGCTGGTTGGTGGAGACATTTTGACTATATTCTGGACCTGCGTTGTCGCGTAATGCGTCATATGACGCGCCGCGTTAGCGCACCCGGAAGTGCTCCGGTGCGCGAGGCGCAGCGTCCTGGAAGCGATCCAGAGCGCGGCGCGCAGCGCGTAACGTAAGAATAACAGGTCATGTGACTTGTTAATAAAACTTTTCATTGGTTCATTTTACTTTTGTTTTTCTAATGATGGAAGGCTTGGTCATATGACCTAAAAATAACACTTTTCATTGCTTTCGAACATTTTTTTTTCTTAAATGATGAAAGCCCCACCTTTTTTTTTCTCACTCTGACTTGTAAAGCAAAGGACCCAGATGCATTTACAGTTTATCACTAACAATGTTCCAGGCTAATGTAATTTCCCGGGAAATTTACAACTGTCCTGCAAGTAAAATATTCCTATTTCGAGAAAAAGGGCGTTTCTTTGTCCCAAGAGGGAGCCGTTGAAGAAAAGAGGCCCGGCCGGCTGTCTTAGTCGCTGATAGGCATGAATATCGGATTCTTATCGATCACTTTATGTTGCCGGAGTGGAAAACACAATAGCCCTTGACCATTTATCTTTACTGCGTTCCTGCGTATTATACCTTTTAACCGTCATGTAATCGGGCTGCTTTATTTCACTTGTCTTTTACTGATTCGAAAACAGTGGCTATTATTCAAAACTTTACCAATCTAGGTACTACTACCATGTTTTGTTTTAAAAACCTTTATTGTGAAAATGTCAGTATACAAATACGGGCCTATAACCAAGTGGGCCGGCCACGGAGCAAACTGGAATCGTATATGATGAGGGGACATTTACACTGTAAAAGAACGTAACGGGCAGGCCATTAGGTTGCAAGAACTAAGGTGTCTAACAGTTGCGGAATCGGTGGACGTACATTTTATAATTAAAGTACGACAGGGCCAGTTACAATAAAATTATCTAGATATACATTTGCGGGCAAGTTCCATGGGTGACGTTAATTCGAACTTTCAAAAGTACAGTAATCAATAACACATCAGAACTTAATATCAATAGGGATGTCCAAATGTTCAATCAGTACTCGTCCCCGCCCGCTATGTGCTTCAAAACTGCATACGTATCTTGTGATATCAAGGTTGGGCAACCAGTACACAACAAGGAGTTACGAGTCCCATTTATACCGGCACCATTTTGGGCGAGGCCCGGCAGGTCCAGGATATAATCAAAATGTCTCCACCAACCAGCGGTCGAACCGGAACCCCTTTCGGCAGTCCAAAAAGGTTCCGTTAAATGACAACAGAAGAGATAGGCAACAAGAACAATCAGTCAAAAGAGGGGACGCTTTCGGGAATGGGGCCCATGCCCTAGCAGGCAAGCGTCCGAGTTCCAAGGTGTACCAGGGCCATTTTAGTGGACCAGGCCCAAATCCAAAGAGCCGGCCGCCATTTTGAGAGTCCTGTTGCAGCCGCCTATTGCTGTAGCCGCAAGAGCGGGCGGAACTCAACTGGATGTCGGGTGAGGCACTGTGCCGCAAGAGCGGGCGAAACTCAGCTGGACGGCGAGTGAAACGCTAAGAGGCGCCCCACTGCAGATGAGGTGCCTCCACCTGGGGAGGCGGGAGAGGCCCGCCTCCCCCCCCCCCGGGCACCCCACGCCGACTTTCGGCGCAGCATTGTAGGATGGCCACACCAGTACAACAACTTGCTGGACACCACCTCGGTGCCACCCGGATCTCGGCGCGTTGTGCTGCCTTCGGCCTACTGTAGCAGCAAGTGCGGGCGCAACTCAACTGGACGGCGAGTGAAACGCTTTGGGGCGCCCCACTGCAGATGAGGTGCCTCCACCTGGGGAGGTGGGAGAGGCCCGTTTGCGTCGCCTCCCCCCCCCCCGGGCACCCCACGCTGACTTTCGGCGCAGCATTGTAGCATGGCCACACCAGTACAACAACTTGCTGGACACCACCTCGGTGCCATCCGGATCTCAGCGCGTTGTGCTGCCTTCGGCCTATTCGCACATCGGTCCGCTACTGACGCCGCCTCACAGGCCAACGGATTTTGTAGGCTTTTTATAGCCCAAAGCCGCATAACAGGTCATGTGACTTGTTTATAAAACTTTTCATTGGTTCATTTTACTTTTGGTTTCCTAATGATGGAAGGCTTAATCATATGACCTAAAAATAACACTTTTCATTTGATTGAAACCTTTTTTTTCCCAAATGATGAAAGCCCCACCTTTTTTTTTCTCACTCAGCAATCCAAAAAGGTTCCGTTAGATAACAACAGAGGGGACAGGCAACAAGAACCATCAGTCAAAAGAGGGGAGGGCAAGTTCTTCCCTACCGGGTCACGTTGGGGCTCCACCGGAAGTCATCGAATTGGTAGTCTAAAGTGTTTCTGGATGTTTCAGACTGAAGCTGGCGTCAGCATGAGAGCACCACCATCTCGTGGCTCCGTCATGGCCATTCCGCAAGTAATCATGGCAGCCGCTCCCCACCGGAAGCCTGCGGGAGTCGGGGGCCCCGATGACTTTTGTAGAATCTTCAAGGCTGAGGGGACGCTTTCAAGAATGGGGCCCAAGCCGTAGCAGGCAAATGTCCGAGTTCAAATGTGTCCCAGGGCCATTTTAGTGGACCAGGCCCAAATCCAAAGAGCCAGCCGCCATTTTAAGAGTCCTGTGGCAGCCGCCTATCGCTGCACCGCAAGAGTGGGCGCAACTCAGCTGAATGGCGGATGAGGCACAGTGCCGCAAAAGCGGACGCTAAACAACTGGATGGCGAGTGAAACGCCAAGGGCCGCCCCACTGCAGCAGAGGAGCCTCCACCTGGGGAGGCGGGGGAGGCCCGTTCGTTCCGCCTCCCCCCCCCGGGGCGCCCCACGCCGTTTTTCGGCGCAGCATTGTAGGATGGCCAGACCAGTGCGACAACTTACTGGACACCACCTGGGTGCCGTCCGGATCTCGGCGCGTTGTGCTGCCTTCGGCCTATTCGCACAACGGACCGCTACTGACTAAAAGACAAACCAAAGCAGCCCATTGTTGCTTTGAGATGGATGTTGCAGCAGGCTGCCATGTAAATAGTTGTTTAATTTTTTTTTTTTAACGTGTTTACTTTGTTGGAGCGTTGTCTATATTTATAAGTTATTAAAGTGTTATAATCCTACTACTTTGTTGGAGTGCTACATATTTTTAATGTGACACATAATTGTGAAGACTTTGATGTACAAAAAGGCATCCCTGGAATCTTTCGCTTCAGGCTCGGTCCCACACACCCTCACAGTGAGAATCCCCTCCCCAATCACAATACAGGATCGTTATCAGATAGTAGGAACGCGTGTGGTGTGACGGATCTCATGAGGTGGGGGCCTTGATCTACTGTAACTCCTTTGAAGAGGGGTGATTCTTTACATTTGGGGCCATAAACTACATCCGCACGGCTAGGTGATAGCCTGGGACCGGCCTGGACAATCAGAAACAGAGGAAGAGGAGTGTCAGAGGGTGCGGTAGTGTATAGGGTGAAAGGGAGGTGTCGGGCGGCCACAGGGTGTGATTCTCAGGGGAAAGCAGCGCAGATGGGGGGAGGTTTATGGCCCATGCATGAGAGAGAGAGCGGGGGTGACCAGTGCGTGGGGGAGATGCTTGCGAGGATGGCGAGCCATGCTGAGGATCGGCGGCGTGCAGAGAGTGGGTCTGGTCAAGGCATCTAAAATGGCTGCCGTGCACGACAAAAGTGTGGCATTGGAAAAAAGGCAAGATGGCGCAGACAATGTTTATCAATACGGATTAATTTATAACAATTATTTTTAACAAAATATTTACTCGCAGTGACAAAATGGCGGTCAACACTTCCTGATTTCCTTCGAATCGAACGTTAACAGACGTCACGCAGCCGAAAAAAAAAAAACCTCTCACGCGCAGCCGCTGGAAGACATGTATCAACATATATGACCATCCTCAGCCACCCTCAGAAAACATAGGGGGTCAGGATTTTTCTCCCGTACCCCCTTATACCCATTTCCTCCATCTTGTAATTTAATTAAAACGAAACACAAAATGGCGAATTCCCGTTTCGCGATCCGGTTCGCGAACCGGGAAGCGCTTCTACCGCGAAAAATCAAATTTTTTTTATTTGCCCCACGGGACCCTTTAATAACCCCAACATCATTCCTAGGGGGTCAAGAGGGGTCTACCTTGCCCCCTTTCATTAAATTCCCCCTTCGTTTTTCTCCTCCTCTTGTCTCCTACTGAGAGACAAGATGGCGGCCGTTCTGGACTGTTTAGAATGTTGACAGACACCGGAGAGCCAATCAGCTTCGCTTTGCAAAGTTTCGTAACGCGAAAAGTACGCGAACCGGAGCGCTACCCAGGACGCTGTCACAGATATATCTGTTTTTTAAAACGTTAATTTCTCAAAATTCACTGGAGCACATATATTGAGACCCAGCAAAGGCACATCGGGCTAACAGTCCCTACAATTTTGCCAAGTTTTGTGCAAATCCATTCAGCCGTTCGAGCTAAAAGTGAGGCCAAACGCCCTATGGAAAAATGAATGGGAAAAACGCGTTTTGGGACCCCCCTTTTTTCTCGGCCCCCCCTTGACGAAACCCCCCCAAATTTTCAGGGGCTGCTCAGAAACGAAATGTGCCATTTTCCTGATAATTTCAGCCGATTCCGTCCACAAACGCCAAAGTTATTAGACATAGAATTTTCAAAAATCCCATAGAGAAAAAATCCTAACTATATATACCTACTGGCGACCGCCAGTAGGTAATATATATATATATATATATATATATATATATATATATATATTTGGCGTTTGTGGATGGAATTGGCTGAAATTTTCTGGAAAATGGCACATTTTGTTTCTGAGCAGCTCCTGGAAATTTGGGGGGTGTTCGTCAAGGGGGGGCCGAGAAAAAAGGGGGGTCCCAAAACGCGTTTTTCCCATGTTAATTTCCATAGGGCGGTTGGCCTCACTTTTAGCCCGAACGGCTGAATGGATTTCCACCAAACTTGGCAAAATTGTAGGGACTGTTAGCCTGATGTGCCTTTGCTAGGTCTCAATATATGTGCTTCAGTGGATTTTGAGAAATTAACGTTTAAAACAAGATATATATCTGTAACAGCGCTCCGGGCAGCGATCCGGTTAGTGAACTTTTCGCGTATCGTAACTTTGCGAAGCGAAGCTGATTGGCTCTCCGGTGTCTGTCAACATTCTAAACAGTCCGGAGCGGCCGCCATCTTGTCTCTCGGTAGGATCGAGAGACAAGAGGAGGCCAAAACAAAGGGGGAAATTACCATAAGGGGGCATAGTAGATCCTCGTTGACCCCCTAGGTTTTATGTGGAGGGTTTAAAAGGGCCCAGGAGGGTCAAAAAAAAAATTTTTTTTTTTTTTTTTTGCGTGGTAAGCGCCAAGTTCGCGAACCGGAAAGCGTTCTGGGCAGCGTACTATAAGGATAAAAGAATGATAGACTTTTCTAATACTGTATGTTAATTATTTGTTGTTTTTGTTGTTTTTTTTTGTTTTCTTTAATTTTAAAGTATTTTTTTTTATTTTGATTCTGTTTCATAATTCATTAAACTTTCTAACATTTCAGTGTCAGAAATTTCAAAATTGAATATAGGGTGTAACATGTCCTCATTTTGAAGCAGGTTATCCACTGCTTCAACACATTGTAGTAGTTCCTGGTCTCTACTTTGATCCATAAAATCATCAATTTTTTTTTGGCTGCTCTCCTCCAGTACAATTGTAAATTTAACTTGTTGCTCGCCTTCCATTTTGCCTGAAATTTTGATTAAAAAAATATATATTAGTAGAGATAGGGCACTGTTGGGATTAATTTTAGATAGGCAGTTTTTATCAGTGAATTTATCTTTTGGCAGTGTATAGTATCAGAGTGGAAATAGGACTATAAAAAAGTGTATGTGATTTAACCAAGACAAGCCTAACTCCATTCATAACTATAACAGAGAAGTCTATCTAAATCTATAACTACTATAGAGGGATAGTATATATCTATCAGAAAAAGTCTACCATATTAAGTTATAGTGCACAATATACTTCAGTTTTAAAAATAACAACTTACCTTCACAAACAAGTTGAAGTGTTTGATAGCTATTCAAATGTGATGTACAAGTACAACAAGAAGTAGCAGTCAAAATGGCTGTGTTTTCTTCTCCTCCTTTATATATATACAGGTATATAACCAATCAAATGTCAGGTAATAAAAGTAGAAAATGAAAGTAACATTTTCATTGGTTGTCAATTCCAACACTTCAGATGTGTTTTGTGAAGTAATTTACCTCACGGTACTTAGAGAGGTCTACAGGCTTAATGGCTAAATGAAATTTCAATCAAATTTGTGAGAATGAAAGGGATTGTTATGTTGTATGAGCTAATCTATATTTGGTGAGAGTGTCTTTAGTCGTTTTTCTGTAAATTACTTTCCCACCTTTTTTTAGGACCGCTTTCCGGAAAGCGGCCCGGTTAGCGAACCTTAAGCGTCACGGGAGTCCACCATTTTGTGTTTCGGTCGCATTAAGATACAAGATGGAGGGCAAATAATGTTTAGAATGGGTAGAAGGGGTCATGGTAGACTTATCTTGACCCCCTAGGTTTTCTGAGGGTGGCTGAGGAGGCTTATATGTGCGGAAAAAAACATTTTTAAAAAAAAATCCGCGAGGTTAGCTTTCGGTTAGCGAACCGGGTAGCGCTCCGGGGAGCGTATTTTGTGGAAAATTTGTGAAAAAAGTTAGAGAAAAATAATAATTGTGAGTGATCAGATGTAGGGTAGCTATGAGAAGAGCTTTTGGGTTTATGGTACATTTAGGTACTTATAAGTAGGTACCAATGCACAGTCTTAAATTCAGAATGAAAATTCTGTTGCTCTCATCTGAGAAGTGAACTCCATCTCCTCTGTAGATATCTTGCATGTAGTAACGCAAGTTATTGTTGTACAGGGAGCCCATTCCATGGTCTCTCATGAAAGCTGAAACAGATTTGTTTACATGCTTCCTCGCTTTCTCAATTTGTGGAGAAAATTGGTTGGACCACCTCCATTTCTGTCTTTGGCATATATTGGAATATACCAAGGCAGTTTGAGGAAAAAGTGCCATTAATTGCTCAAAGGTGTCCTTTAAAAGCATTTCCAGACCTACCCCTGTCAAAGTGCCCAAATCATTACCTCCACAGTGCACAATTAACAGGTCAGGTTTTGGTAAATGCATAAAGGTTTTCACCAATGGTATCAATTGGTGACATTTTAATCCTCTTTGGCCCAACCACTTAATTTCCACATCTTGTAAATTGAGGTTAGGTAAATTTCTGTTCTCAGCATACCTTTGAGCCCAGTGGATGTAACTATGTCCAACAATCCAGACCTTAAACATGGTTGTAGAAGGTTGTGCTGCAGTCAGATGAAGTGTGGTAATGAAAGGGCAGTTGAAACAGTAGGAGTTTGTAAAGAAAAAAAACTGAGGATTTTCAATGCTAATGATTCATTAGCACTGATTGGTGCATTTCCATTTCTTAAAACAGAAAGTTAGGGTGCATGGATGTGTTCTTTGAAAGATGTAATTTGAATGGTCAAGGAAGAAACATTTAATGAAAGATTGCACTGGATACGCAGGTGCACTGAGAGTTCAGAGTTCAATTGAAACATTGTTGTGTGAATTTGCAAACATGAGAGGTCTTCCAGGAGGTGGTTGCTATGGAAAAAAGGCAGAGAGGGCAGAGGGGGGAAGGGTTTTGATTTGAAAAAAGTGAGGGAAGAGTTATGATTGGCTAATATGAGAGATATGTGAAATGAATATCTGTATTTCTGTGCTTTCAATAGCTGCAGCCTCTGGAGTGCATCCTTTTTCTTCTGCTGAAGACAATTTGGTGTATTTCTGAGACTGTTTTCAAAACTCAAAAAGTATTTGCTAAGGTGAGAAAAGATTTATTTAATTTAGATAGAGAATAGTATGATTTAAGGAGAAAATGATGAAGAAAGCTGTGTTTTTAAAATGTGGCTTTGTCTCTGGTGATATACAAATAGATTTTGATTCCTTGAGAAATTGTAATTGCATATTCGGTGTAGCTTTCTGGCATGCAGTAACACAAGTTATTGTTGTACATGGAGCCCATTCCATGGTCTCTTATGTAAGCTGAAACAGTTATGTTGTTTTTAAAAACGATTTTTGAAATCACTTACATTTCTGGATATGTACTGCTAGAGTTTCATAGGTTGTTTTGGGTCATATTTAGAAGGCATTTGAGTGTCTTTGATGTTATTTTTTCCTTTTCAAATGGAAAGCGTACCTCATGGGGCAAGTGTCTTGTAAATACGCTCCCACCTGTGCTTGGCAAATTTAGATTTTGATTATGGGAGTTACATAGCCATGTTAATAATGTCCAAAAAATGGTGCAAGGGCATTCCAGAAAACGCTTTCATGTCTCTCAAGGAGATTTTCAGTCATTTCCTCTTGAATGCAGGTATACAATTGATTTATATGCTGTGGTTAAAAACGATTTTTTGAAATCAATTACATTTCTGGATATGTAGTGCTAGAGCTTCATAGGTTGTTTTGGGTCATATTTATAAGGCATATGAGTGTCTATGATGTTATTTTTCCTTTTTAAATGGAAAGCGTTCTTCATGGTGCAAGTTTTTTGTAAATACGCTCCCTCTTGCGGTTGGCAAATTTAGATTTTGATTATGGGAGTTACATAGCCATGTTAATAATGTCAAAAAAATGGTGTTAGGGCATTCTAAAAAACGCTTTCATGTGTCTCAAGGACATTTTCAGTCATTTCCTCTTGAATGCAGGTATACAATTGATATATGTGTTTTAAAACGATTTTTTTGAAATCAATTACATTTCTGGATATGTTCTGCTAGAGCTTCATAGGTTGTTTTGGGTCATATTTATAAGGCATTTGAGTGTCTATTATGTTATTTTACCCTTTTCAAATGGAAAGCGTACCTCATGGGGCAAGTGTCTTGTAAATACGCTCCCATCTGTGCTTGGCAAATTTAGATTTTGATTATGGGAGTTACATAGCCATGTTAATAATGTCCAAAAAATGGTGGAAGGGCATTCCAGAAAACGCTTTCATGTGTCTCAAGGACATTTTCAGTCATTTCCTCTTGATTGCAGGTATACAATTGATTTATATGCTGTGTTTTAAAACGATTTTTTGAAATCAATTACATTTCTGGATATGTACTGCTAGAGCTTCATAGGTTGTTTTGGGTCATATTTATAAGGCATATGAGTGTCTATGATGTTATTTTTCCTTTTTAAATGGAAAGCGTACCTCATGGGGCAAGTTTCTTGTAAATACGCTCCCACCTGCGGTTGGCAAATTTAGATTTTGATTATGGGAGTTACATAGGCATTTTAATAATGTCCCAAAAATGGTGTAAGGGCATAATCAAAATCTAAATTTGCCAACCGCAGGTGGGAGCGTATTTACAAGAAACTTGCCCCATAAGGTACGCTTTCCATTTAAAAAGGAAAAATAACATCATAGACACTCATTTGCCTTATAAATATGACCCAAAACAACCTATGAAGCTCTAGCAGTACATATCCAGAAATGTAATTGATTTCAAAAAATCGTTTTTAAACACAGCATATAAATCAATTGTATATCTGCATTCAAGAGGAAATGACTGAAAATGTCCTTGAGACATATGAAAGCGTTTTCTGGAATGCCCTAGCACCATTTTTTGGACATTATTAACATGGCTATGTAACTCCCATAATCAAAATCTAAATTTGCCAAGCACAGGTGGGAGCATATTTACAAGACACTTGCCCCATGAGGTACGCTTTCCACTTGAAAAGGAAAAAATAACATCAAAGACACTCAAATGCCTTATAAATATGACCCAAAACAACCTATGAAGCTCTAGCAGTACATATCCAGAAATGTAATTGATTTCAAATAATGACTTACTTCATTGGTAGGCCTTCACATGTATTATCTCCTTTGTTTTCTTCAGTGAAAATCTTATCTGCAACCATGTGTTGGCCTCACCTCAAACAAACAAAACAGGTGATGGACCGAATGTGGATCAATGACACACATTCACCCCAGTCCAAAGATCTGGGCCTAAACAAACCTCTGGATAGGCCACACCTTATCGTCATCCTGAATTAATCATTTAAAATATTAGGGAGAGATTTATGATTGTTGTATGCCTGTTTTGTACCACTGTGTGTCATTTTTGTGATGCAGTGCTGATGCAAAAGATTTGCTATGTTAAATAATAAGTAGGGCATTAAGTTTTTGATGACTGTTATTCATTTACTGTTTGGTAATAGTGGTTAATAACATTTTTTATTATATTTTTCCACAGATTCAACTGCAGATCTTTTCTTAATTTGAAAAATGCCAACGAAAAATCGAATTAGAAAGGCTAGAAAACGTCAAAGACAGCAGGATGATCTTTTATTGCAGCAGTCCTCTTCCCCAAATACTTTTCAAAACACCAAGAAAGCTCCGGGTAAGAGCACAAAATCATTCTTAAGAAATATTTTTAGTAAAAAAAGTATTTATCCCAAAAATGTTTCAGTTCAGAAAAAGAAAAGCAATTTAAATGGAAAGGAAAGACCCATCAAAAATGTTACTGGTAGAGGAAGAGATAACTCTGTGCATGATAGTAGAAGGAAACAACAGTTTAGGGACATTCGAAAACGAATGTTCCGTAACAGGATAATAGTTAATTTATTAAAAAATATTAAGAAAGGCCAACAGAAAGTGGCATTTTATAAGAAGAAGAAAAATGTAGAGAAAATTATTGATCATGCTTTTGAAATTAAGCGAAAGTTGTTTATTTTGGTAATCAATAGAATTAGGAAACTAAGCAAGGTAATTTCTGATTTCAAAACAAAAAGTAGATGGAAGAGAGTAGTAAATCGTAGCAACTTTTGTGAAGTTTTTTCCGGAGAATGGATGCATAGTTCAAGTTGTGAGGCATTTTTTAAGGAGGAGAGTTATTTTCAGGATAATGATTTGGTGTTTGCAGTTGACACCAGTGGTCGAGCTTATGAAGTGAAGGATGGTTGTCCAGTTGAAAAAGAAAAACTTGTGACAACAGAGACAGAAGAGGTGTTAGGTAATGAGGTTTTAGGAAGACGTCCTAAGGGTCCTGTGTACATTTGGAAGTGTAGTTCTATTTGCAGTGTGCGACAGGATTCCATCAATTTGCTTTGTGATTTTATACGGACATTTAATAAGAAAAGTTTGAAGCAGAAAATGAAGTTGTTGCAAGATTTAGATCCTTGCAGAGTGAGACAAATAACAGGTTTGCGTGGTCATTCACTGGCTTGTCTTTCCAGGAGAGTATGCCAGAGTGTTTTTCATCATTTTAGGATGCTAGCAGTGCATCATAATAAAGTGAGAAAATTAGTGAGAATGTTGTATTATGCTAAGAGTCCAGCAATTATGCTTAAACAATTATGTGCTGCTCTTTTGCATGGTTCTGAAATAGATGTGAAGAATATTTGTGAAGAAATTGAGTTTTGTTACTTTGGTAGTAAAGATGAGAATGTTCAAATTGACCCAGAAGTAGAGGGTAATGATGAAGATAATGTACAGGTTTCCAGTACAGATAATTTTCAGAAGGAAATTGCTACGTTTCAGATGAATTCAAGTGAGAGGCCTAATTTCACTTGTGTATGTTGTCGACGCACTTATTATAAGAATCAGACTAAGTTAGTGGATTTATATGCAAAAAGTGAAAGGGAAAATAATAGCGAATGGAAGGATTTTGCCACATACTTGATGGTAGAAAATTATTTTGATTTGGGATCGGATCAACGTGTGTGTACTTATTGTTGTAATAAATTAAACCAAAACCAGATGCCTGCTAGGGCAGTTCATAATAATCTGGAATTGGTTGAGATTCCTTCTGAATTGAAGGATTTAAATACTTATGAATCTATTTTGATTCAAAGTATCCATCCCTTTCAGGCTATTGTTAGAATGGAGCCAAAGACAGGGAAGTTGCCTCCAGCAGATTTACAGAGAGGATTAAAGGGAAGAGTTGTTTATTTGCCTCTAGATTTGAACAAAAACATTAACACAATTGGAGTAGAAAAAGTGGAAGAGGAACCTTTGGTTATCTTGGTTAATGGGGTTCCGACAAAGAATAAGAAAATATGGCAAGATTTAGTAGATGTTAGGAAAGTCAAAAAGGCAACATTGTATTTGAAGAAAAATAATAAGTACTATAAGAATGTATATGTTGCAGAAGAGGAAGTAAGTGATGAAGAGGATAGCGATTTGTGTGCTGGCCAAATTGAGAAAGTAGAAGCCTCTAAAAGTGAAGAAATATATGAACATTATAGTGTTCATCCTTTGCATTCCAAGGAAGTCATGGGGAATGCTATTGAGTTGTTTCAAATGAAACAAGCCAAAGGGACTCCCATTAGTGTTTTGGAGGAAAGTTTGGCAGCTCGGTGTTTCCCACAGCTATTTCCCACAGGTCGAGGAGGAAGATATGATGAGCGACCTCATCAAATTCCTGCATCTGAATACCGGACTTTACGATTGTATGCAGAAGATCCTAGGTTTCGTCAATGCATTCCCTATTTGTTTCATCTCCTGTTTGAAAGCGATCTGTCTGGACTGTCATATGCAGTGAACCACATCTTAAAAAGTGGTATACAGATGCGAAATATCTCGGCAAGGGACTTTATGCATAAAGTCAATATCCAAGACAGTATTTTGGATTCTCACTTAATTAATCTCATGGCGTGTCACCGTGGTACTAGTGAGTACTGGTACCGTCGTCATGGTGATTTAAAATGTATGCTGAGGAACTTAGGAACTCCGACATGGTTCCTCACTCTGAGCTGTGCCGAGTATGGCTGGGAAGACTTACTTGAATTTCTACGAGAGGCAAATGGAAATATTGAAAACATTGAATTCAAGACACCTGGAGAACTGTGTTCTTTGGATCCAGTGAATGTATGCAGGTACTTCAATCATAGATTTGAAGCTATGATGTCTTTCATCACAAATAAGAAGAATCCACCTCTTGGAGAGGTGTTGAATTTCTTCTAGAGAAAGGAGTACCAAGCAAGAGGTGCTCCTCATATACATATGTTGTTGTGGATCAAGGATGCACCTAAATTTGGAACAGATCCGGATGACTTAGTGATGAATTTCATAGAACAGTATTCTACGTGTGCTGTTCCAAACGCAACGGAGAAGAAAAGCCTAGGAGAACAAGTTCTACGTTTCCAAAGCCATCGTTGTGGAAAGTACTGTCGTCGTAAATTCAGAAACAAGGACAAGTTCTACACCAAATGTCGTTTCAACTTTCCACGACCGGTGATTTCTAAAGGAAGAGTGAACAGTTTGATGTCTTCACTGCGACATAATGTGACGAGGAAATCACCCAAAAATACATACAATTTGAAAAGGAACGAAGAGTCCAAGTACATCAACGACTACAACCCAGTGATTTTGTCCATGTGGAATGCTAACATGGATATACAGTTTGTGGCTGACAACTGTATGGCTGTGGCTCGGTATGTGACATCTTACATCACCAAAAAAGAAAAGACAGAACTGAAGGATATGTGGGAGGACATTTCCCATGAAAAGAGCCTCAGCAAGAAGTTGTACAGTTTCAGTCTGAAGATGTTGTCGCATCGAGAAATCGGAGCTTACGAATGTTCTGATCGATTGTCTTCAGCAAGTATCTATGCCAAATCCAGGAGTATCGTTTGGGCGAGTCTTGGTCTTGCTGCAACGCGAAATCGAGTTCTAAAACCTGTCCAGGAAATTGAGTATTTGGCAGAAAAGGAACCAAACAGTACCGACATTTTGAAGACCAACATGTTGGATACATATTATCCAAATCGAAGCAGTCACCTTGAGAATGTTTGTCTATATGAGGTTCTACAAAATTATATATTCAAGAGGAACATCAAAGAAGATATTGAGAAAGGAGTGTATGCTGTAATTGGAAGTGAGGGATGCCTGGTCAAGCAAAAAAAATGCCAATTAGTAAACCATCGAAAATTGAGTGGCGAATCTCCAGAAAAAAAGGAGTTCTTCTATTTAGCACTTTTGCAACTTTTCAAGCCTTGGCGTGCAGAAGAGGAACTGCTTGGAGATTTCCTCTGTTACGAAGACTCTTTCACTGCTGCTAAGGAGACCATAGAATGTCCTGCTTTTCACAAATATCAAGAAATGCTAACTTTGGAAATTGAGAAGGAAGCAACGATTGCAGCCGAGATTGCCAGAGACAGTTCTCAGGACAGTCAGAGTTCTGTTTCATTGAGTCAAGATCCACTTGGAGGACCTATTATTGAAAATGAAGCTGCCACTGCTATGAATGAAGTGGAAAGAGCCATGGCACATGCTCAGGAGGATTCAATTAACTTAGAAGACTTGGAAAAACAACTCAACGTTGAGCAGAGGAAAATATATGATGAAGTTACCAAGCAAATTGAGCATGGATTAAGTCATGAGAAGAAAGAGTGCTCATGTACGTCGTTGAAGCCTGTCCGACTGTACGTGAGTGGAGAAGCCGGAACTGGAAAAAGTTTCCTCATTAAAGCAATTTCTTGTTATTTGCAGGAAAGGACTGAGTCATCGCTGTCTTGTGTTGTCACCGCTCCTACTGGACTGGCAGCACATAACATTAAAGGCATTACTTTGCATCGTCTACTGATGCTGCCAGTGGAGCATGACAACAAATTACAATACCACAAGTTATCTGGGGATGCTTGCTGTGAAGTTTCAAGAGTCTTGAGGAAAATAAAACTACTTATCATTGACGAAGTAAGCATGGTTTCCAATGTCATGCTTGCCTTTGTGCATTTGAGAATGCAAGAAGTACTTAAAACTGAATATGATGTGTTATTTGGTGGCAAACACATCATTGTTTTCGGAGATCTTCTGCAGCTGACACCAGTAAAAGGTCAACCTGTGTTCAAAATACTCACGCATGAAGATACCAGGAAGTGCCTAGGGAGCATTGGCAACGTCAATATTTGGTTAAACTTCAATTATGCTGAACTGCATGAAAATATGCGTCAGGCGAAGGATGAAGATTACAAGAAAATTCTACAAGATATTAGAATTGGAAAAGTGACCGAGCATGGAAAAGAAGCTTTAAATGCACGATTACTTTCAAATTTATATCCCGAACAAGAGATTGTGCCTGAGAATATTTTTCAGAAAATTACTGGGAAGAAATCCGGAATATGTTTGATGCCAACTCTTGCAGAATGTGCCTTCTTCAACAACAAAATGTTGAATTTAGAAAAGCAAGAGATTGTGAAACTTGAAGCTATTGACAAAATAGAGCATATGGGATCAACAATTATTTTGTCAGAGAATTTGAAAACAAAATTGGATTCATTAGAGAAGACTATATCTAAAACAGCGGGTTTTGAAAAGACTTTGAATGTGTGTTTAAATTGCCGAATCATTTTGAGAAGGAATTTACATGTTGAAAGAGGTCTGGTAAATGGATCAATGGGTAATGTTGTTGATTTTGAGAAATACAGAAATAGAGATGGAATAGAATTTTTAAAAATTAAATTTGATGGCATTGAGGAAGTACAGCTAATTGGTCGTTGTTCTGCTAGGTTTTTGCTTGTTAAAGACTTATATGTTCGCCGTAAACAGTTTCCTGTTTGCTTGGCATATGCGGTGACAATCCATAAATCGCAAGGTTTAAGTGTAGACAGTGCATTGGTGAATATTGGCAGTTCTCTGTTCAAGGAGGGTATGGCATATGTGGCATTGTCACGAGTTAGAACTTTATCGGGATTGTACCTGATTGACTGTGATGTCACAAACATTTGTGCGGATCTAGATTGTGTTAAGGAATACAATAGGCTAAGAAGAGAGTATGCGCCACATTTGCCTCAATATCCTTTGTTTGAGAAACGTGTGGTAGGCCGGAAACGTAGAAATATCAGTAATAGTAGGGAGGTTGTAGCAAAAGGACCAAAAGTCAATGAACCGAAAATTGTTAGCAGAAAGAAAGTGGATTCTGTTGAAGATGTTGTCGGTTTTCAATTTGAAAACAGTTCTGGTGTCAACTGCTATGCAAATGTAGTGGTTAATGTTCTCTTTTCACTAGAGAGTTTAAAAGAACAGATTCTGTTGAATTCAGAACAAATTTTATGCTGTTTGTTGAATTCTGTTTTCGAGAAATGTAGCACTGATCGAACAAAAGTAGAAAGTGTGTCTGAAGTTCGTTATCTGTTAGATGAATGTTCAGGTCAAACAGACTTCTCTGAAAATAATCAGCAAGATTGTCAGGAGTTTTTAATGTATATGCTTGATGTATTGCAAGATGAGGGTGTAGATGTAGATCATCTGTTTGGGCTTTCTTATCAATGGCAGCATGACTGCGAGAACTGTATGGTATCAAGTAGTACTAGTGTAGACTCAGAAAGATTTATATATTTAACTTTGCCAGACAGTAAATCAGTCTCCTTTAATAAGCTAGTAAATGCAGCGGATCACAACATGGAGTGTAGCCAATGTAATTCTGAAATGATGTCAACATTATTTATACGTAGATATGGCCAGTATGTCATTTTAATGATCCAACGATGTAGGCCTGATGGATCAAAATTGTCAACTTTAATAAAAAATTTTGTGGCTTCTCAGCTGTCAATATCAGGAAGGACTTTTGTAACTGTAGCAATTATCTATCACGATGGTCCTTCAACAACATCAGGACATTATACAGCTTATTTAAAGTCTCAAAACAGCTGGTCATTCTGCAATGATTCCGTTGTAACTTTCAAAAAAAAATTGCCGTTTGATCTTAAAAATTCTTACCTGGTGTTTTTAAAACCAAAATTTTAAAGAAAGAATCTCGGGATTTCCTGTGAGGAATTGCAAAAGGTTCATCAAGTAGAGGGAATGTAAGTCTGCAATGCTGTCTAGATTATTGGTCCAAAACTTTTAATTATAATGTCAATTTAAAAATCCAACTATATAAACCTGATGCAAGTAAGTCTGCTTCATAGTAAGCAGTATCAGTGTCATAGGAAAAGGAGAACATGAGTGACAAAGAAGGGTAAGATATTAGTAGTCCAGCATTGTGAAAATAATCTTAAATGTTTTCTTTTTGAAAGTTGTGAAAATAGAAAATGACGGGATTTGATTGGAAGAATTACAAGACTTGTGAATCGCTGCAACATGATTTGGCCAAGTGGAAACATGTGGTAGAATGTGAGAAGTCTTTTCTTGTATGTAACATATTTTTCAAAACGATGGAGGTTTTCTTTCAGAAAGTGGCGGGCTGAAAATATTTATAGCACAACAGAGTGGACACTGTTCATAGGACATCCTTCGACGTCATTGAAAGTAAGTTAATTTTAAGGAGTTTTGAATTCAGATTTCTTAGGTTGTATGGGTTTTTTAAACACAATCATTTTGATTGTGTTTTTTTCCCCGCTGTTACATGATGAATACCTTCAAGTCACTGATTTAAGTGAAATTTGATACATTCTGAGAACAGCAAAAATAAACCATTTAACATGTATAATTAATGTTCTGCTTTTTGTACTTATGATATACATTTAGAAATGTGAGGTAGATATGGAGAAACTGAGTCTTCTGTAAGTGTCAATTTTAATGCTTACAGTGCTGTACTTCTGGGTACTGTTTTTTAAAAAAAAAAAGAAATAGGCCTCACCTCAAAGAAAGCTCTTGAAAGCACACATCTTATTTGCATCCTGAAACAATCATTTAAAATGTTAGACACAATTTTATGATGGCTTTACATCTTTTTTGCGCTGCTATTGCATCACTATTGTGAGACATCAGCAGTGCAAAAGAAGCACCATGTTCCAAAATAGGCCTCAGTTCATCAGCATGAAGATACTGTTTGTTTAAAATATATATTTTTAGGATTGTGTAGGGGATGTAGAGAAGCAGAGGCTTCTGTAAATGTCAAAGTTGTTCAAAAACTGTTTCTTCTTGAACGTTTTCCCTTTTCTTTTCTAATTTTTAAATACATGTTTTAACATTTTTGGAAATGTTTGTTCTCTCTTTTACAGATTGAAAGTATGAAAAAATATTTTAAAAAGGTAACAAGAATTATAAGGTAAATGTTTTTTACTCTTTTTACCCGCAATGCACTGCTGATGATGTCACTGACCATGTCATGAATGATGTAATAAGAGGACATGACTTACTTCATTGGTAGGCCTTCACATGCTTTATTTGCTCTGTATTCTTCAACAAAAGTAAAATTGATCTGTAACCCTGAGTAGGTCTCACCTTAAACAAACCTCAGGAGAGATCACACATTATCGTCATCCTGAATTAATAAATAGATCTATTAAACAGTATCTCTGGTTTACTCCCTATAGCTGTCTTTGTTTTAACATTACTCTCTGTTTACTTCCCTTATACTAACTCTTCTTTTTTTAAAAAAAATATTTTTTTGATTCGCTTCAAGTTCGCGAACCGGGCAGCGAACTGGAAAGCGAACCAAAAGAAATAGAGCTTGCCAGAGTGCTAAACATTCTAGCAATTTTATTTGAAAGGAGAGGTAGTTCTGAAAAGAACTTTTTTTTTATGTTTTTGTTGTTTTTCTTTTTTTTCTGAACATTTTTTGTTTTTTTTGTATTTTTAGAACAGTTTTATGTTTTTTTGTGCTTTTCATGGAGGGGAAACAACAAAAAAACAGGCATTGAAAAGGGCTCAACAGGAGCAAAAAAAAAATTACTGCTTGGGTGGGTTAGGGCACTTATGGTTTTCAAACACCAAGTTGATTAAGTTCACGCTCATGTTCCCACATGAGAGCAGAGCACCACAATATATGCACGTAAACTTCATGTGCTTGAAGTTTGGCTGTATGTTTGGCACAGTTTCCTGTGCCTCTCTTCCAGTCAAAGATATACTTGATGTTGATCTGGCCACAGGAGTTGTCGGGGGATTATCTTGAAGGTCCCTTAACTCTGCCCGGCTGTAATTTAATGGATGCCACCTGGCCATATGGCGATGCATAGTATAGTTGCCCATACTATACTTTTTGTCAGTGCCTCGAGATAATCTGCATTTGCAGATTAGGCAGGTGACATACTTGGCATTAACCTTCTTCTCCCCTCGAGGGATTGAGAAAAACTGCCATATAAAACTTGTTTTCCTTCGGGAAACACGGGGCAACTCCTGAATAAATTGAGGTTCATCTGTGTCCTCTTCTTCTAGGTCCTCCTGTTCCTCCTCTCTGTTGGAAATGAATTGTGATGGTGGTCCTCTCTTGTCATGAGGAGGTTGAGGTGGTGGTGGGGGTCCACCAGCTGAAGCAAGGATAGAAGCCATTGCTGTAATATTGGAAAATGGTCTTTCTCTCACCAAGATGAAAGTCAGAGTGAGGAAAGAAGCAGGGGTTTACATGATTTGGGAAAAGCAAAAGTTCTGAACAAATGAAAAGTGTTATTTTTAGGTCACATGACCTAGTCATACATCATTTGGAAACCAAAAGTGAAATGAACCAATGAAAAGTTTGATAAACAAGTCACATGACCTGTTCCGCTTACGCTACGCGGTGCGCGCCGCGTCTCGGATCGTTTCCGGTTCGCGGTCCGGAGCACTTCCGGGAGCGCTAACACGGCGCGTCTTAAGACGCATTACGCAACAACGTGATACGTCGCGCTTCCGCGACGCGTTACAGTTCCGCTAACGAAACGTTTACCGGTTCGCATACTAGATCGCGGCATCAAGATGAGCTAACGGAAAGCTTCCCGGTTCGCTTACCGGAAGCGAAGAAAAAAAAAATTTTAAAAAAATTATCAATAAACATCTAAAATATATTTTGGGATTTAAAGAAGAATACATTTTACAGCTACAGATGTTAGCTTTTAAAAAACCAATGAAATTCACAGAAAAAACCATAGGTTATAGACCATATATAGTTAGGAATTTGCATTTACAAAACCTTGAAAATTCACTGAAAAAACCATAGGTTATAGACCATATATAGTTAGGGATTAGCATTTAAAAAACCTTATTTTATTTGCACAAAACCATTGAAATTCCATATATAGTTAGTTGCACTAACTATATATCGCGGACCCGCAATCCACTGCTAATGATGTCACATATTACATCATTCATGACATGGTCAGTGACATCACTGATGACATCACGTTATGTTTATTAATTGTTTTTTTTATTTTTTTTTTATTTTATGTAAGTACCTACATGTAGGTACCAATGCAGAGACTTACATTTAATGTACACCATCTCCTCTGTAGACATCTTGCATGTTGTTATTGTATTTTTTGTGGTATATGGAATCCATAACATAGTCTGTCTGGAAAGCAGAAACAGATCTTTTAAGCACTCCCTGAGAATTTCTAGGGGATCATGAGTAGTCTATCCTGCTCCCTTATGAAAAAGAGGTGTAAAATATACATAGGAGATAATATAGTGGGAGAAAGGTAGTAACTATGAGTAAACTACTATACTATGTAACAAAAAAATAGTTGAACAGTATACTATAAGTCTCACTTTATATTTTAAACATTTTTGGTAATACTTTATGAATTACATATAAAAATGAATATTGTCTCAAACAATTTAAAATGATTAAATATAAATTTATTCCTCTGATTCTTTTTCATAATTTAATAAAATTTCTAACATAATATTGTCCGGAATTTCCTCATAATTATAAGTACATGATTCCATTTGTTCCAAACATTCTATTAACTGTTGATCCAAAGAGTCATCCATGAAATCTACTTCATCTTTTTGCTCTTCTGGTTTTTCCACCTTTACTTCGATAAAAGTAACATTTGCTTGATTTTCTCCTTCCATTTTCTTTCTGAAAATTGCATACAAATTAACTATATTAGCAGAGTTAGGGTACTGTATACCAGAGAAGCCTAACTCAATCCATAACTATTACAGAGAAGTCTATCTCAATCTATAACTATTACAGAGGGATAGTATATAACTAACAGAATATTTTTTTAGAAATTAACTTAAAGTGTACAATATACTTCCATAATAACAATTTACCTTGGAGAAATCAGTTGAAGTTGTCAGTGTAATTTGTTCTCAAATGTACTTCTGGAAGCAGTAGTCAAAATGGCTCTGTTTCCCTCTCTTCTTTTATATATATTCTTGTACTTAACCAATGAAACATCAGGAAATAATCGTAGAAAATGAGAGAAACTTTTTAATTGGTTGTAAATTGTAACATTTCATATGTGTTTTTGTCATGTAATTTACCTCAGGATATTTAGACAGGCCTGTAGCCTAAATGTCTCAATGGAATTCCACCAAGTTTGGGTAAATGGTAGGGACTGCTATGTAGTAGGGCCTATTCTATATTTGATGAAAGTGTCTCCAGTGTTTTTTTTGTTAATTGCTTTCCCACCTTTTTTTATCGAGCGTTTACCGGTGCGCGCTCCGTTACGCGCACCGGCAGCGTTACGGGAGTCCTCCATTTTGTGTTTCGGTACAATCGAGACACAAGATGGAGGGTAAACAATGTTCGGTATGGGTAGAAGGGGGCACGGTAGAGACTTCTTGACCCTCTAGGTTTTCTGAGGGGGGCTTAGGAGGCTCATAAACGTAAAAAAAAAAAGAAAATCTTTAATTTTCCACGGGGGAAGCGCCTGGTACGTGCACCGTTAAGCGTACCGAAAAGCGTACTTTGGTGAAAAATAGTGAAAAAAGTTAGAAAAAGATAAACGTTTTGAATGATCAGAGGTAGGGTAGCTCTGAAAAGAGCTTTTGGAAAGGGGCGACCACTCGGTCCCCCCGCACGTATGGCAGAGTACCACGATCCCCCCGGGAAGCCATCTTGGGCGGGAGGCGTGTCTCGGCTGGTATGCCCGAAGCGGCGTAGCCGGGGCGCGCCTTTTCCCGCCCTAGAGTGGGCTGGCCTAGACACTGACGCAGCTGGCCACGCCCTCGGGGCAGGTAGGGGCGGGTTTACGCCCGCCCTGAAGACGGATAAAAGGAGAAGCAAGATCCGAAGGCATCCTCTTGTTCCTGTGCTCTGAAGCTGCACCTCCTCGCTGCACGTGAGCTCGAGACGGAACGAAGAGCCAATTTTGAGCGTTTTAATCTTTCTTTTGTCTTACAGATACTCTGTCGGAGAAATGCCCAAGAAAGGCGGAAAGAGAATGACTACTGATCAGATGCTTCGGGTCCTCATGAAGGAGATGACCGAGCTGAAGAAGCGGGTGGCGGAGAGAGAGGGGGAAGGGGGGCCGGAACGTCCTTCGGCTGGAGCAGCCCCCGGAGGGAGAGCCAAGAGGCCAAGGAAGGGACCAGCTGGGGGAGACGTCCCGGTTCCCCGGACTCCGCTCGAGGCGCCAACCCCGGTACCTGTGGAGGGGAATCCGATTCCCGTGGTGGTCACCCCGGTGTCCAATGAAGATATGCCGCCCGAGCTGGCAGCACAACTTGCAGCGTGGTTGGGCGAAGGTAGTGAGGGCGCCACGGCTGTCGACGCGCAGGCGCTGATGAAGCAATTGCGTGAGAAACGGGAGGCAGCCAAGGTGTCCGCGCCGGCTGCAGGAGTTGACAAGACACAAGGGACGAGTACGACCGCAGAGGCAGCGTCCGGTGCAGGTAAGCGGCCATTGCCGATTGCGAGGGATGAGTCAGCACCCTCTCGTAGAGAACAGTTGGGTCAACATGTGCCTTTGGCGATTAAGGAGAAGATTTGGGCGGGGGAATATGTGAACATCTTCTCGTTGCTTGTTGATCATTATGAGGTGGAGCATGTTAAGGGCCAGAAAGACCTCATGCATCCGAGTGTTTGGCGCGCAAAAATGGCCGCCTTTAAAGTGAATGAGAGTATTGGCAATTGGGGCAAAGCATGGGGGATTTTTACGTCGATCTTAGGGGAACGTAGGTCAGAATTGCTTTCCGAGTTACCGACCTATCAGTCGCGAATCATGGGGTACTCGACGTCACACCAGGGTAACCATTGGTTCTGCTACGATAATCTTTTTAGAAAGGCTAAAGAGCACAATAAAAGCTTAACCTGGGACTGTTACGACTCTTTGACATGGGATAAAATGAAGGAGACAGGTATGTTAAAAATGCCATTGGTAGGGAGTAATGTTGGCGAATCCTCCCGCCAATATGCGGGGACGCCCTTTCGATCAGGTACGGGTACCGACGATTACTCGAGACCTGCCAGCAATACAGGGAAAAGGGGGTTCTGCTGGAATTTCAACAGAGGTAAATGTACTAGACCCCAGGGATCATGTAAATTCAAACACGAATGTAGTGGGTGCGGGTCGTCCCATCCTGAGTCCACGTGCAGAGCCAAAACGGGTGATAACGGCGGTAGAGGAGGCGCCAAACAGGTCTAACATAGTCCGAGGGGCGCCTTTACCTACCCCGATTGATACCTTGGCGATGATTCCATGGCTCAGTGAATACCCGGATCGTACTTCTGCTGGGGTGCTGCGGAACGGGTTTTCGTATGGTTTCCGCATCCCAGTAGGGGACTTTCAGGGTGTGGAGAAGTGTAAAAATCAACTTTCGGTCCTGCAGCATACGACCGTGGTACGGGATAAGATCCGGAAAGAGGTTAATCGTGGTCGGGTTGCCGGCCCGTTTAGTATACCCCCGGTGCAGACTTTTGTTTGTTCTCCTTTAGGGGTGGTCCCCAAGAAGGACCCGGGTGAGTTCCGACTGATTCATAATTTATCAGCTCCACGTGGTCTTTCTGTGAACGATGCAATAGATCCAGAAGTGTGTTCGGTGCGGTACGCATCCTTCGATGAGGCCGTAGCCATTTTGAATCGCCTGGGGCCCGGGGCGCTGATGGCGAAGTCTGATATCGAGTCAGCATTCCGACTGCTCCCGGTACACCCAGACGACCAGCGTCTCCTAGGTTTCATGTTTCAGGGTCATTATTACATGGATAGGTGTATGCCGATGGGGTGCTCTATATCTTGTGCCTATTTCGAGAAATTCAGTAGTTTTCTACAATGGGTCTTCACAAAGAGGACGGGTTTCCAACATGTAATGCATTACCTTGATGATTTTCTGTTCCTTGGGGCAGCCGGGGATCTCGAATGTGGCCAGGCCTTGGCCGAATTTTGTGTGTTAATGAAGCAGTTTGGTGTGCCATTGGCACCAGGTAAGACGGTGGGTCCTGCGACTTGCCTCGAGTTCCTGGGGATCGAGTTAGACTCCAGTGAGGGTTGTTTTCGTTTACCAGCTGACAAAGTGGGGAAGTTCAGGGCAGCCCTGCAAATGTGCATAAATGGATCTAAAGTTACGCTGCATCAATTACAGCAGTTGGTGGGACAGTTGAATTTTGCCCTGAGGGTTATACCGATGGCCCGCCCCTTTTCCCGTTCTATTGCCCAAGCTATGGTCGGCCTAAAGGAGGGTCATCATCGCACAAGACTATCGGCTGAGGTCCGCCAGGACATGCACATTTGGTTAGCATTTCTGGCGGATTTTAATGGTCGAGTCGTCTGGAACAAACCAGCCGTGTCCTCTGAAGAGCTGGGGCTATGGACAGATTCAGCAGGTAGCGTTGGTTTTGGTGCCATCTTCGGCACGAAATGGTCGGCACAAAGATGGCCGGCATGGTGGCATGACAATGGACTAACAAGTAATATTGCTTTCCTGGAACTTTTTCCCATTTTGGTGGCCCTGAGAACCTGGCCCGAAGGGTTCAAAGATCACTCAGTGATATTTTGGTCTGACAATATGACCGTGGTCGAGTGCATCAATAGCCAGGCAGCACGATGTAAACTGCTTTTACGACTGCTCAAAGAAATTGTTTTACTGTGTATGCGACTGAATGTGCTATTCAGAGCAAAACATGTCCCGGGGGTGATGAATCAGGCGGCTGATGCACTGTCTCGTTTTCATATGCAGGCTTTCTCGGGTTTCCTTCCCACAGCGGACCCAGAGCCGGCACCCTTTCCCGAAGCTCTCTGGTCTCTCGGTGCCCCGAACTTCGTCACCTCGTGGGAGAGAGGCTAGCACCAAGGACATGGAAGGCATATGAAGGGGCGTTTCAGTCCTATTTAGCCTTTTTGGGGACTCATAGAGAGGGGCTTTGGGGCCACGAGGAGTGGGTCGTGAATTTTCTGATGTCCTTACGTAGGGCTGGGAAATCGGTGGCTACGGCCCAGAGGCATCGTGCTGCCATTTCCTTTGTTGCCAGGGCTCATGGTATCCAGGACCCGACAGCGTCTTTCGTTGTACAGAAAGCGCTGCGTGGGTGGCAACGCCTTGAGGGTCGCAGAGTAGATGAGAGGCGCCCGATAGGTTTGGATAGGTTGGCCCAGTTGCTGGCCGCACTCCCTGCCACATGTTCATCTCAGTTTGAGACGGTGTTGTTCCGAGCCGCTTTTACGCTGGCATTTCATGGAGCGATGCGGGTAAGCGAACTGGTGGCAAGGAACAAACGGGATGTGACAGGGGGTTTGTGCCAGGAACACGTTCAGATCAGAGGAGAGACAATGACTGTCTCCTTTGTCAGGTCCAAGACCGATCAAGATGGGATGGGTGACTGCGTACTCATACGCAGGATTCCCGGGTCCTCAATGTGTCCGGTAAAGTGTTTAGAAGACTACCTAGCACGAAGGGTGGCATCATGGGGGGAGACCTTGTTAAGACACGCGGACGCCACCCCACTGACGAAGTTTCAGTTTCAGCGGGTGCTTGCGATGTCAATTGCCGCTGCGGGCTTGAACCCGGGCGAGTTTGGGACCCATTCCTTTCGGATAGGGGCTGCTACGGAAGCTACAGCTAGGGGTCTTAATGTTGAACAAGTGAAACGAGTGGGGCGTTGGTCCTCCAAGTGTTATAAGAGGTATGTGCGGTTGCACATGTTGTGAAGCTGTAATGATGTACTCACGCTTCTTGTCTTTGTTTGGTTTTCAGTTGCGCAAGCCTACGAGGCGGGGCGGACTATGCAGTCGACCCAACACCAGGCCAGCGGTCAGACATCACCGGCTGCGAAGAAGGAGGTGTGGGTCGTGGGCCACTCATACGTGAGGCGTGCCGCGGACGTATTCGAAGCAGGTGACATGATTCACGTAGCTGGGGAATACGGGTACAGGGTGTCCTTCTACGGAAGAGGCGGGCTCTGTATTGACCAGTTTCGAGAATTTTTCGAGGGTTTGTTAGGGCGGACGAGGTCACCGCCGTCTATAGTCATAGTGCATCTAGGGGGCAATGATTTGGTCACCACCGGTAGACGACTTCTCCTGGAGGCGATGCTTTCCACAGTAAGTTGGTTGGCGAGGAGAGTTCCGGGGTGTACAATTGCGTGGGGTATTTCTGTTCCTGCTTTGAATCACTCTGTGAGAAAGCTTAATAACAAAGTGAGTAGGTTGTTCCGTTCCAGGACATTGCATTCTATTTCGCATGGCTGTATTAATGATGACAGTATGTATTTGGGGGATGGTGTGCACTTGTCTCAGGTGGGGAATGAGTTACTCATAGGAGACTTCGTAGCATGGTTAAAAACGTTAAAACATGACCTTTAGGTAGGAGCTTTGTGGGGGGTCCGGATAGCCGGTCAACTATCCGGCCTGTGGCGGTAAGGTCATGATCGGTGAGCACTAATTGGAAGATCCCTATGAGTGGGCGTCACCCAACACGGATGGGAGCGCTCGGGAGAGGTGGCCATTGGCCCCTCAACGGGGAGGCGGTCCCTTCTAAGGATGGGTCGCCGAAAGAAAAGGAAAGGCGGTCAAGGCCCCTTCCTGTGTAGGAGGGGTTACAGCCCCCTCCTGGGGAATTTCCCGGGGCCAGTGACGTCTGCGACGGCAGATGTGGTAAGTTGTGTGGGGTTTGGGGGGGGTTTACGCTACCTTCTAGATACCTCACACGAGTCCTCGAACGACCTTTAAGTGGCGTCGAGTTTTATTGGTGCCCCCGTCAAGTCAAAGGGAAATTGGTAGTTGCACTTGAGGTACGCCTCAGTGCTGTCGCCCCTCACAAGTGGGGGGGGTATTTGTGGTTAGGGATCTTGACACCGGTTACGACCTTGCCGTTGGCCCTTAAACGTTAGGATGTACAATTTCATAATTTCAAGTAAAAGTTTGTAGGATGTTAGTTCGGCTAGGAGAACCTCTGTATTAGAGAATCTGTTAAGGTTAGCCAACATCGCAATGTGGTAATGAAATTGTACATAATATGAAAATGTTGATTTTAATGTTTTAATTTTGTTTTAATAAATACGGCCGGGAGGGTCACTCCCTCCCTCTTCCAAAAACTTCAAGAACTGTTTCCGGTTTCCCTCCTTGGGGGATTGTGTTGAGAGGGGGTGGCGGGTATCTCAGCCATATGGAAAGGGGCAACCACTCGGTCCCCCCGCACGTATGGCAGAGTACCACGATCCCCCCGGGAAGCCATCTTGGGCGGGAGGCGTGTCTCGGCTGGTATGCCCGAAGCTGCGTAGCCGGGGCGCGCCTTTTCCCGCCCTAGAGTGGGCTGGCCTAGACACTGACGCAGCTGGCCAAGCCCTCGGGGCAGGTAGGGGCGGGTTTACGCCCGCCCTGAAGACGGATAAAAGGAGAAGCAAGATCCGAAGGCATCCTCTTGTTCCTGTGCTCTGAAGCTGCACCTCCTCGCTGCACGTGAGCTCGAGACGGAACGAAGAGCCAATTTTGACCCACCCACCAGCCCCTGAGGACAGCAAGTGGTTTTGAATAAAGTTGATGGATAACTCTGATTTTCGTTTACAGGTTGCGGTATTATCATGATGATTTGGAGTATGTAATAAAGAATGGTCGATTTGTGTTACGTTTCGCGAATAAAGTAATTCTGCTTTAGTGTTTATTGGTAAGCATGCCTTTAATAAAAGTGTAGTTGCTACTGTCTTTTTAGTTTAGTCTTTTAGTTAGCATTGTCGTATTTATTTTGGTCAGGCGGTAAGGTCATGATCGGTGAGCACTAATTGGAAGATCCCTATGAGTGGGCGTCACCCAACACGGATGGGAGCGCTCGGGAGAGGTGGCCATTGGCCCCTCAACGGGGAGGCGGTCCCTTCTAAGGATGGGTCGCCGAAAGAAAAGGAAAGGCGGTCAAGGCCCCTTCCTGTGTAGGAGGGGTTACAGCCCCCTCCTGGGGAATTTCCTGGGGCCAGTGACGTCTGCGACGGCAGATGTGGTAAGTTGTGTGGGGTTTGGGGGGGGGGTCTACGCTACCTTCTAGATACCTCACACGAGTCCTCGAACGACCTTTAAGTGGCGTCGAGTTTTATTGGTGCCCCCGTCAAGTCAAAGGGAAATTGGTAGTTGCACTTGAGGTACGCCTCAGTGCTGTCGCCCCTCACAAGTGGGGGGGGTATTTGTGGTTAGGGATCTTGACACCGGTTACGACCTTGCCGTTGGCCCTTAAACATTAGGATGTACAATTTCATAATTTCAAGTAAAAGTTTGTAGGATGTTAGTTCGGCTAGGAGAACCTCTGTATTAGAGAATCTGTTAAGGTTAGCCAACATCGCAATGTGGTAATGAAATTGTACATAATATGAAAATGTTGATTTTAATGTTTTAATTTTGTTTTAATAAATACGGCCGGGAGGGTCACTCCCTCCCTCTTCCAAAAACTTCAAGAACTGTTTCCGGTTTCCCTCCTTGGGGGATTGTGTTGAGAGGGGGTGGCGGGTATCTCAGCCATATGTGTTTTGTGGTTGATTTAGGTACCTACAAGTAGGTTCCAATGCACATTCTTAAATTCAGGAGGAATATTCTATTCCCTTCATCTGAGAAGTGCACACCATCTCCTCTGTAGATGTCTTGCATGTTGTAACGCAAGTTATTATTGTATATTGAACCCATTCCATAGTCTCTCATGTAAGCAGAAACAGATTTATTCACATGTTTCCGTGCTTTCTCAAATTGTGGACAAAATTGGTTGGACCAGTTCCATTTCTGTCTTTGGCATATATTGGAATATACCAAGGCAGTTTGTGGAAAAAGTGTCATTAATTGATCAAAGGTGTCCTTTAAGAGCATTTCCAGACCAACCCCAGTCATAGTGCCTAAATCATTTCCACCAGAGTGCACTATTAAGAGGTTAGGGTTTGGCAGATGCAAAAAGGTTTTCACCAATGGGATCAATTGGTGACATTTTAATCCTCTCTGGCCAATCCACTTGATTTCCACATTTGGTAAATCAAGGTTGTGAAAATGTCTGCTATCTGCATACCTTTGAGCCCAGTGGATGTAGCTGTGTCCAAGGATCCAGACAGAAAACATGATGAGAGAAGGTTGTGATGCAGTCAGATGATGTGTGGGAATGAAATGGCAGTTGGAACAGTAGGAGTTTACAAAAAAATAATTGTGGAGTTTCACTGCTTTTGAATCACAAACAATGATTGGTGGATTCAGATAGTTGAAAACTTAAAGTTAGGGTGCATGGTTGTATTGTGTTAAAGAAGCAATTTGAATGGTCAAACATCCTTGCTGAGTTAATTTGCAACATTGTACAATAAAATTTTGAACCTGAGAGTTCAGTTAAGAGGGAGTTGCTATGGTAACAGATAGAAAGATATGAGAGGGGGAAGGGTGTTGGTTTGAAAATAGTGAGGGAAAACTTTTGATTGGTTGAATTAAGGCATATGTGTACAAAGTTAGAGATTTTCTATGCCAGTCTTGGTTTCAGTGTATTAAGTGCACACTTTTTGCTCTGCTAAAGAGAAATTGGTGTGTGTGTCTGACACTGTTTTCAATCTCCCAAAGCATTTGTAAAGGTAAGTAATGATTTATTTAATTTAGATAGAGACTTGTTTGCTCTATGGAGAATATTTAGAAGCAGATAGTTATGTTTTAGAAGTCAAATGGTATGCTAGTATATAAGTCCTGTGTTGTGTTTCTAAAATGTTATACAAAAAACGATTTTGGGTGAAAATGAATGTTATTTGCATTTGGCTCTTTTTTATGATTGCCTTGTGCAGCTGTTGCATCACTTTAAACATGGGTAATAAGTGACGCATTGGTGGCGCAAGGCCTTCATAAATAAGGCTCTGACTTTGTTTGCTGTTGATTTGTTTTTGGATTTTTGATAATGCTTGATATCAACATTTGAAAGATAAAGGATTTGTATTTGGGGAAACAGTGACGTTTCAAAAGTGATATTCTGTGCTTGTACATGGGTTGTGCGCAGTATTTTTTAAATGTTATTCAAAAAACGATTTTGGGTGCAAATGAATGGTATTTGCATTTGGCCCTTATTTATGATTGCCTTATGCAACTGGTGCATCACTTTATACATGGGAAATAAGTGACACTCTTGTGGCGCAAGACCTCATAAATAAGGCCCTGACTTTGTTTGCTGATATTGAGTGGTTGTACATAGGTTCTGTGCAGTGTTTCTTACATGTTATTCAAAAATCGATTTTTGGGTGCAATTGATTGGTATTTGCATTTGGCCCTTTTTTATGATTGCCTTGTGCAGCTGATGCATCACTTTAAACATGGGTAATAAGTGACGCACTGGTGGCGCAAGGCTTTCATAAATAAGGCTCTGACTTTGTTTGCTGTTGATTTGATTTTGGATTTTTGATAATGCTTGATATCAACATTTGAAAGATAAAGGATTTGTATTTGGGGAAACAGTGACGTTTTAAAAGTGATATTCTGTGCTTGTACATAGGTTGCGCGCAGTATTTTTTAAATGTTATTCAAAAAACGATTTTGGGTGCAAATGAATGGTATTTGCATTTGGACCTTTTTATGATTGCCTTATGCAACTGGTGCATCACTTTATACATGGGAAATAAGTGACACTCTTGTGGCGCAAGACCTTCATAAATAAGGCCCTGACTTTGTTTGCTGGTATTGAGTGGTTGTACATAGGTTCTGCGCAGTGTTTCTTACATGTTATTCAAAAATCGATTTTTGGGTGCAATTGATTGGTATTTGCATTTGGCCCTTTTTTATGATTGCCTTGTGCAGCTGATGCATCACTTTAAACATGGGTAATAAGTGACGCACTGGTGGCGCAAGGCTTTCATAAATAAGGCTCTGACTTTGTTTGCTGTTGATTTGATTTTGGATTTTTGATAATGCTTGATATCAACATTTGAAAGATAAAGGATTTGTATTTGGGGAAACAGTGACGTTTCAAAAGTGATATTCTGTGCTTGTACATAGGTTGTGCGCAGTATTTTTTAAATGTTATTCAAAAAACGATTTTGGGTGCAAATGAATGGTATTTGCATTTGGCCCTTATTTATGATTGCCTTATGCAACTGGTGGATCACTTTATACATGGGAAATAAGTGACACTCTTGTGGCGCAAGACCTTCATAAATAAGGCCCTGACTTTGTTTGCTGATATTGAGTGGTTGTACATAGGTTCTGCGCAGTGTTTCTTACATGTTATTCAAAAATCGATTTTTGGGTGCAATTGATTGGTATTTGCATTTGGACCTTTTTTATGATTGCCTTGTGCAGCTGATGCATCACTTTAAACATGGGTAATAAGTGACGCACTGGTGGCGCAAGGCCTTCATAAATAAGGCTCTTGCTTTGTTTGCTGTTGATTTGATTTTGGATTTTTGATAATGCTTGATATCAACATTTGAAAGATAAAGGATTTGTATTTGGGGAAACAGTGACGTTTCAAAAGTGATATTCTGTGCTTGTACATAGGTTGTGCGCAGTATTTTTTAAATGTTATTCAAAAATCGATTTTTGGGTGCATTTGATTGGTATTTGCATTTGGCCCTTTTTTATGATTGCCTTATGCAACTGGTGCATCACTTTATACATGGGAAATAAGTGACACTCTTGTGGCGCAAGACCTTCATAAATAAGGCCCTGACTTTCTTTGCTGATATTGAGTGGTTGTACATAGGTTCTGCGCAGTGTTTCTTACATGTTATTCAAAAATCGATTTTTGGGTGCAATTGATTGGTATTTGCATTTGGCCCTTTTTTATGATTGCCTTGTGCAGCTGATGCATCACTTTAAACATGGGTAATAAGTGACGCACTGGTGGCGCAAGGCCTTTATAAATAAAGCCCTGAGTTGCTATTGTATAAATTTAAATATGTTGCAATTTATTGTTTATATTGTTTGCTTTTTAACATTACTTTGTTGTTTGCTAATAGTGGTCTTTCATGTGTTTTTTTAACAGAACAACAGATTCAAATCAACTTCTGAAAAGCAAGCAAAAGTGCCTAAAGGCAAAGAATTATAAAAAATACCATACGGAAAAGGAGAACATCAACAACAGAGTTTATGGAATCCTCTACAACAACTACTTAAAAAAACACCAGAAAAGCTTCTGGTAAGCCAATTAAGTCTTTTCTTCGCAACATATGTCGTAGAAAAAAAAAATGATATTGCTAATGTGAATATACAGAAAAAGTCAACAAATCTAAAAAGGAAGGAGAGGCCCACAAAAAATGTCTCGATTGGAGCAGGAGAGAAGAGAATGGATAGCAATAGAAAGGTAAATCTTTTTAGGGACATTCGTAGGCGAATGGTTCGCAATAGGGTAGTTTTAAATTTGCTAAAAAATGATAAGAAAAGTAAACTGAGAGCTGCTTTTTACAAGAAAAAGAAAAGTGTAGAAAAGATTGTTGATCAGGCTTTTGAAGTTAAGAAAAAATTATTTATTTTAATAATCAATAGAATTAGGATACTTAATAAGGCAATTGATGTTTTCAAATCGAACAGTAGATGGAAAAGAATTATTAATCGGAGTAATTTTTGTGAAGTATTTTCTGGTGAATGGATGCATAGTTCAAGTTCTGAGCCTTTTTTCAATGAGGAGAGTTACTTTCAGGAAAATGATTTGGTGCATGCAGTTGACACCAGTGGTCGAGCATATGAGGTGAAAGATGGTTGTGTGATGGAAAAAGAGAAACTTTTGTCTAGAGATGCAGAAGAGGTATTAGCTGATGAAGTTGTAGGGAGACGTACTAAGGGTCCAGTGTACACATGGAAGTGTAGTAGTGTTTGTAGTGTGCGACAGGAATCAATCGATTTGCTTAGAAATTTCTTACGTTCATATAGTAAGAAAAGTCTCAAACAAAAAATGAAGATCTTGCAAGAGTTAGATCTTTGCAGAGTGAGAGAAAGCACAGGTTTGCATGGGCATTCACTAGCTTGTCTTTCTAGAAAAGTATGTCGGAGTGTTTTTCATCATTTTAGGATGTTAGCAGTGCATCATAATAAGGTGAGGAAATTAGTGAGAAAGTTCTATTATGCAAAAAGTCCAGCACTTAAGCTTAAACAGTTAAACAGTGCTCTTTTGCATGGATCTGAAGTGGATGTGAAGACTATTTGTGAAGAAATTGAGTTTTGTTATTTTGGGAACAAAGAGGACAGTGTAGAAATAGATATAGTAATGGATGATAATGTGGAAGACAATGGACAGATTTCAAGTATAGAAAAGTTTGACGAGGAAATTACCAAGTTTAAGGTGAAATCAAGTGAAAGGCCTAATTTAACTTGTGTGTGTTGTCGACGGACTCATTATAAGATTCAGACTAGGTTAGTTGATTTATATGAAAAAAGTGAATTGTAAAATAATAGTGAATGGAAGGATTTTGTAAGTTATTTGTTGGTGGAGAATTCTTTTGATTTGAGTTTGGATCAGCGTATTTGTAATTATTGTTTAAATAAATTAAATGAAAATAAAATGCCTGCTAGAGCAGTTTATAATAATCTTCAGTTGATAGATATTCCTTCTGAATTGATGCATCTAAATACTTATGAATCTATTTTGATTCAATGTGTCCATCCTTTTCAGGCTATTGTACGCATGGAGCCTAAGACAGGGAAATTGCCTGCATCAGATTTACTGAGAGGATTAAAGGGAAGAGTTGTTTATTTGCCTCTAGATGTAAAGAAAAATGTTGATACAATTGGTGTAGAAAGAGTAGAAGAAGATCCTTTAGTTATTCTAGTTAATGGGGTTCCAACAAAGAGTAAGAAAATCTGGCAAGATTTAATGGATGTTAAAAAAGCCAAAAAGGCAACGTTGTATTTGGTCAAAAACAATGAGTACTACAAAGATGTAAGTGTTGGAGCAGAGGAAATAGCTATAGAAGAAGATAGTGATTCTTCAGTTGGTCAAATTGAAAAAGTTGATGTGTCTAGAAGTGAAGAAATATATGAACATTATACTGTTCATCCTTTGCATTCCAAAGAAGTAATGGGAAATGCAATTGACTTGTTTCAAATGAAAGCAGCAAAAGGAAGTCCCATTAGTGTATGGGAAGAAAGTTTGGAAGCTCGCTGTTTTCCACAATTATTTCCAACAGGTTGTGGTGGACAATATGATGATCGACCAGTTCAAATTCCTGCAGCTGAATACCGGACTCTAAGATTATATGCTGAAGATCCAAGGTTTCGTCAATGCATTCCATATTTGTTTCATCTACTGTTTGAAAGTGATTTGTCTGGGCTTTCTTATGCAGTTAATCATATATTAAAAAGTGGAGCTCATTTGCAAAATGTTTGTGCAAGGGACTTTATGGAGAAAGTTAATCTGCAAGACAGTATTTTGGAATCTCAGCTAATCAATCTCATGGCATGTCAACGTGGAACCAACGAGTATTGGTTTCGTCGTCATGGAGAATTGAAATGTATGCTAAGAAACTTAGGAACTCCTACATGGTTCCTCACTCTTAGCTGTGCTGAGTATGCATGGGACGATTTACTTCAATTTCTACGAGAGGCAATTGAAAACATACCAAATATAGAATTGAAAACACCAGGAGAACTGTGTTCTTTAGATCCAGTGAATGTTTGCAGATATTTTAATCATAGATTTGAAGCTATGATGTCTTTTATTACCAACAAAAAAAATCCTCCCCTTGGAGAGGTTTTGGATTTCTTTTGGAGGAAGGAATATCAAGCGAGAGGTGCTCCTCATATACATATGTTGTTGTGGATTAAAGATGCACCCAAATTTGGATCAGATTCAGATGAAACAGTGATGAGTTTCATTGAAGAGTATTCAACATGTGCTGTTCCAAAATCTACTGAAGAAAACAATTTAAGGCAACAAGTTTTACGTTTTCAATCTCATCGTTGTGGAAAGTACTGTCGTCGAAAATTTAAAAACAAGGAAAAGTACTACACGAAATGTCGTTTTGCATTTCCTCGACCAGTGATTTCTAAGGGAAGAGTAAATAATTTGATGTCATCTCTACGACATACTGTGACGAGGAAATCTCCCAAAAATACATACAATTTGAAAAGAAATGAAGAATCTAAGTACATCAACGATTACAACCCAGTGATTTTGTCCATGTGGAATGCTAACATAGATATTCAGTTCGTTGCTGACAACTCTATTGCTGTGGCTCGATATGTGACATCTTACATCACAAAAAAAGAAAAGACAGAACTGAAGGAAATGTGGGAGGACATTTCACATGAAAAGAGTCTAAGCAAGAAATTATACAGTTTCAGTCTGAAGATGTTGTCGCATCGAGAAATTGGAGCATATGAATGTTCTGATCGGTTATCATCAGCAAGTCTCTATGCCAAATCAAGAACAATCATTTGGGTGAGTCTTGGTCTTGCTGCAACACGAAACCGAGTTTTGAAATCTGTACAAGAAATTGAATATTTGGCGGAGAAAGAACCAAACAGTACAGATATTTTGAAGACAAATATGTTGGATACATACTATCCAAATAGAAGTACTCACCTTGAGAACACTTGTTTGTATGAAGTTCTTCAAAACTACAGTTATAAGAGGAACATCACAGAAGATATCAATAATGGAAAATATGCACTCATTGGCTATGAAGGATGTCTAGTGAAGCAGAAAAAAGGCCATTTGATTAATCATCGAAAATTGAGTTGTGAAGTTCCAGACAAAAGAGAATTTTACTATTTAGCTCTTTTGCAACTCTTTAAGCCATGGCGTACAGAAGAGGAACTACTTGGATATTTTCTCTGTTATGAAGACTCTTTTAATGCAACTAAGGATACCATAGAATGTCCTATTTTTCTAAATTATCTGCAAATGTTGAATGAAGAAATGGAGCAAGAAACCACAATTGCTGAAGAGATAGCTAGAAACAGTTCTCAAGATAGTCAGAGTTCTACTTCATTGAGCCAGGATCCACTAGGAGGACCAATTATCCAAAATGAAGCTGCCACTGCCATGGATGAGGTGGAAAGAGCTATGGAACAAGCTCAAGAGGATGGAGTTAACTTAGAAGATTTGGTAAAGCAACTAAACATTGAGCAGAAAAAGATATATGATGAAGTCACAGAGCAGATTGAACATGGATTCAGACATGAGAAAAAAGAGTGCTCATGTATATCATTTGACCCTGTCCGACTGTACGTAAGTGGAGAAGCGGGGACAGGAAAAAGTTTTCTAATTAAAGCCATTGCAAGTTATCTGCAGAAAAGGACTGATTCACCACTGTCTTGTGTTGTAACTGCTCCAACTGGTCTGGCAGCACATAACATTAAAGGGATTACTCTACATCGTTTACTGATGCTGCCAGTTGAACATGATAATAAATTGCATTACAACAAGTTATCTGGAGATGCGTGTTCTGAAGTTTCAAGAGTCTTGAAGAAAATGAAACTTCTTATCATTGATGAAGTAAGCATGGTCTCAAATCTAATGCTTGCTTTTGTGCATTTGAGAATGCAAGAAATTCTTAAAACAGAGTATGATGTGTTATTTGGAGGAAAACACATTATTGTTTTTGGAGATCTATTGCAGTTGACTCCAGTAAAAGGACAACCAGTGTTTAAAATGCTCACACATGAAGATACCAGGAAGTCCCTTGGAAGCATTGGAAATGTTAAAATATGGCTAAATTGTAAATATACTGAACTGCTAACAAAATATGCGACAGGCCAAGGATGAAGATTATAAAAATATTCTACAAGATGTAAGAATTGGAAAAGCGACTGAGCTTGGGAAAAAAGCTTTGCATAGTCGATTAATTTCAAATTTGTATCCAAATGAAAACATTCTTCCAGAGAATATTTTTAAAAAAATGACTGAGAAGAAATCTGGGATATGTTTGATGCCAACTCTGCAAGAATGTTCCATCTTCAACAACAAAATGCTAGAGTTAGAAAATGAAGAGATTGTGAAACTGGAAGCAATAGATAAAATAGAGCATATGGGTGCAACAATTGTTTTGTCTGAAAATTTGAAAACTAAATTGGATTCATTGGAGAAAAGTATTTCAAAAACAGCTGGTTTTGGAAAGACTCTGAATGTGTATTTAAATTGTCGTATCATTTTTTAGAAGGAATTTAAATGTTGAAAGAGGTCTGGTAAATGGAGCAATGGGTTATGTTGTTGATTTTGTGAATTACAGAAATAGAGATGGAATTGAATTTTTAAAAATAAAATTTGATGGCATTGAACAAGTACAACAAATAAGTCGTGGTTCTGCTAGATTTTTACTTGTAAAAGACTTATATGTTCGCCGAAAACAGTTTCCTGTTTGTTTGGCGTATGCGGTGACAATTCATAAATCTCAAGGTTTAAGTGTAGATGGTGCTTTGGTGAACATTGGAAGATCTGTGTTTAAAGAGGGTATGGCATATGTGGCATTATCACGAATCAGAACTTTATCAGGATTGTACTTGATTGCGTGTGATGAGACAAAGATTTCTGCAGATCTAGATTGTGTTAAAGAATACAATAGGTTAGGAAGAGAGTATGCTCCACATTTGCCTCAATATCCTCTGTTTGAAAAACGTGTGGTAGGCCGAAAAAGAAGAAATGAGAATAATTGCAGTGAGGTAGTAGCAAAAAGACAAAAAGTTGAGAAAACTGTAATTGAAAACAGGAAGAAAAAGAATTGTGGAGAAAATGTTGTTGGATTTCAGTTTGAAAATAGTTCTGGTGTCAACTGCTATGCTAATGTAGTGATTAATGTTGTTTTTTTTCTTAAAAGTTTACAAGAACAGATTGTTGAGAATCGGGATCAAAGATTGTGTGGTTTATTGAATTCTGTGTTTGAGAAATGTAGCAGTGTTACAGCACAAATAGAAAGTGTAACAGAAATTCGAAATATTTTAGATATGTGTTCTGGTCAAGATAAATTTTCACAGAACATTCAGCAGGATTGTCAGGAATTTTTATTGTATATGTTTGGTGTTTTGGAAGATGAAGGTGTAGATGTAGATAATCTTTTCAGCCTTTCTTATCAATGGCAGCATGACTGCCACAATTGTAGTTTATCAAGTACTACTAGAATAGATACTGAAAAATGTATATATTTGACTTTACCTGACTGTAAATCAGTGTCTTTTAAAAATCTAGTTAAAGCAGCAGATCATAATATGGTGTGTACCCAATGTAACTGTACAATGCTGTCCACATTATTTATACAAAGTTATGGGCAGTATATCATTTTAGTTTTCCAACGATGTAGACCTGATGGAACTAAATTGACAACTTCTATCAAAAATTTTGTAGCTTCTCAGTTATCAATTTCAGGAAGAACCTTTACAACTGAAGCAATTATTTATCATGATGGATCTTCGACAACCTCAGGACATTATACATGCTACTTAAAATCTGAAAATGGATGGAGTTACTGCAATGATTCTTATTTAACTTATAAACAACGTTTGCCTTATGACTCTACAAATTCTTATCTAGTGTTTTTAAAACCAAAGTTTTAGTAAAGGGAATTGGCCTTTGAAGACGGGAATAGATAATAAAAGTTAGTTAGTTACTTAGTTAATCTAATATTTTAAATTATTTATCTCATGTAGATACTTTAAGTGGATCTCAAAGTAAAAAATAGTGATATATCTGACACAAATTGGCCGTGAGGAAAGTGTAAGGTATGATGTTCTTAGATCTTTTTTCATAGGAAGTCGATGAAATGGAAGTTATAGAGCACAGCAGACTTTTTTTCCACCAAAAGGACCTTCACTATCTTCTATTTGGCCTCACAGAAAAGTAAGTGAATCAAAGATTAGTGTACATATATGAGATGTATGTTTGAATGTTTTTTTTTAAACACAATCTTTTAGATTGTGTTTTTTTTTCCCGCTGTTATATGATGAAGACTTTGAACTCACTAATTTAAGTGAAATTCAATATATTCTGCGAACAGCAAAAATAAATAATGTAACATATTGTAGAAGTTATTGTGTAGTTTGCATTGTGTAATTTATATTGTGTTCACATTGTCTTACACTCATTTTCTTTTTCACCCTTATTTACTTCTCTTTACTAATTTACACTCTTTTTTCATCGCTGTTTCTTTACTGCACTTCATTCACAGCTTCTTAATCTAATAGGAACTGTCTGCATTTCCTCTGTTCCTTCCACCACTTTTTATCTTTTTTATATTCTCTCAGTACCACTGCTTTAGTTTCCTAACCCTCTCTTTCTTTTTCTCCATTTTTTTTCTTTCGCACTCATTGTACTGTAGTTCACTTAGTTCTTCCTTTTGTCTTTCTGTGTACTTACTCTCTCAGTCCTGTTTTATCCATCGTTCTATACTAACTTCATTCCTTTCATCCATTCACTCTGTGACTTCAGTTCACTCACTCTCAATCATCTTCTATTCCTCTTTTTATTTATAGTTTCTCAATCAGACTTCTCTCCTTTTCACTCATTTTTCTTTTACTTTCTTATCTTTACTGATTTTGTTTTGATATCTTACATTCATTTAGTATCTTATTTACCTTTAGGAATTTGTTCTCTTTCTATTTCTTTTTCCTTTTTTTTCTCTTTCTACATTACTTTCTTTCTGTTTTTGTATCCTTCACTATTGCTTCATTTCTTAGTAAACTTTTGTAGATTTTTAAACCTCATGAACTGTTTCTTCTATTTTATTATATATTTTTAAGTAATTATAACGTGTTTTTTCTTTTATCTTTCACAGATACAAGTTTGCATTGATTATATGGTAAGTGTGCTTACAAAATGTTTTTTGTTATCACCTTTGGTTTTATTTTCACTATTTTTCTCTCACCCTACCACACCCTTGTTTCCTTACTTTGCTTCCCTCACTTATTCTTTTCTTCCATGTTTACTTCCTACCACATTCAACTTCTTTCAGTACCTCTGCCTATGCACACTCCTTCACTTACCTTTTTTACTGGTTCACTTAGTCCCTTTGTGACACTCCTTCTTTTACTCTCTCTCTTCTTTCTCTCTATTATTCCCCATGTCTTACCCTTATTCACTTACATGGACCCTCTTTCACCCCTCTTTACTTATATTCACTGCTATTTACTTTCCCTCCGTCACTACTATTCCTTTCCTCTGATTCCGTCACTACCTGTTATTCCCATACTTAACTGTCCTTCCTTTTACTTTCATCATCCATTCACATTCTCCCAGAACCTCTGCTTTAGTCTTCTTCCTATTTCTTCTCTTCTTTTGCTCCCTTATTCATTTTTCTTTTCTCAGTTACTTCCTCTTACACTTTTTATATGTCTTACTATCTATTACACAGTCCCTCTGTGTTCCTCCCTTTAGCTCTCTTTCTCTTAACACCACTCTCTCTGTTTCCATTCCTTATGATCACTCCTTCATTATTTTTTTTTTTTTTTTTTTGTTGATGCGCTGACGGTACGCGCACCGGGGCGTTCATCGATACGCGCACCGGGAGCGCTCCAGAGTCAAATATAAAAAAAAAAAGTAAAATACTATTTTAAAATAAAAATATTATCTTAATATACATTATAGTGTTCATTTTTAGAAAAACACCTTTCTCAGCTAAAGACATTTGTGAAAAAATAAGCTTAGAAATTCACTAAAAAGTACATAGGTATGAAGCCCTACAAAAAGTTAAAAATTAGCATTAAAAAAACCTATGAAATTCACTGAAAAAACCATAGGTTTCACACCAGTTATAGTTAGGAATTAGCATTTAAAAAACCTATGAAATTCACTGAAAAAACCATAGGTTTCACACCGGTTATAGTTAGGAATTAGCATTTAAAAAACCTATTAAATTCACTGAAAAAACCATAGGTTTCACACCAGTTATAGTTAGCTGGAAATTTTACTGATATAAAACCATTGAAATTCCCACGTTATAGTTAGTCGGACTCACTATAACTTGCGCGTGCAATGCACTGCTGATGACATCACATATTACATCACTCATGACATGGTCAGTGACATCACTCATGACATCACTGATGACACCATCCTTGGGACACAGTGACAGACCTCCTCTCACTGTAAAGTAACCTTTGAAACACATATTGAAAAATAGAAACTAACATTTTCAAAAAAGTGCATATACCCATACCAGTTACAACAACCAATTCAGTAATTTCACCATCTATATACAAATTCACACATTCACCAACAGTTTTATGTATTCACTCATACATATACTCACTCATCATATGTAGTGATACCCCTATTCATTCTGTTACACACCGACAGTCATCAAAAACTTACTCATACATATACTCACACATGCAAATAAACTAATAAACATCCATTTATTTGTATATACAACTATACACACATTAGCACATTACTTCTAAGGAAACTTACACATACTTACTCTCTTAAACAATGACTTATAGAAACACATACTTATTTAAACAGGAACTCTTTCAATCTCTCACTCTCACATATTCTTACTTATATACATCAATGCTCATATATACAAGAATAAAACATATGTAGTTACTCATAAAGACACTAGTGAGAGAGGCATTCACTCACTAACACACACATATACACACTCATCCACCCATACAGTCCTGCACATATGCTGTCTTCAAAACACATACAAACAGTGAGTCAGTCATTGATGCGTCTATGTGCTAAGTAACAGCCCCACCAAACCATACAGACACTCATACTGATACTAAAAAAACATCTAATAACCCATATACACACACATGTAGCTACTCACCAACCCATGCAGCCACTTATACACAAAGTAAAACACTGATACATATATTTAAATATTTAAACATTACTCGCTAAGATACACTTAATAAGCCAGTTAACCAATCAATTTTTTTTTAAAAAACATCCGTTTAGACACTTATTTAAACATTTATTCTTCCATCGACCTTAACATATACATATATAAAATATATATTTTTTTCAGAAAGATACACATTCACTGGACGATGTCATCAGTGATGTCATTTGAGATGTCATCAGTGATGTCATGAGTGATGTCACTGACCATGTCATGAGTGATGTAATATGTGATGTCATCAGCAGTGCATTGCACGCGCAAGTTATAGTGAGTCCGACTAACTATAACGTGGGAATTTCAATGGTTTTATATCAGTAAAATTTCCAGCTAACTATAACTGGTGTGAAACCTATGGTTTTTTCAGTGAATTTAATAGATTTTTTAAATGCTAAATCCTAACTATAACCGGTGTGAAACCTATGTTTTTTTCAGTGAATATATATATATATATATATATATATATATATATATATATATATATATATATATATATTACCTACTGGCGGTCGCCAGTAGGTAGTTATAGTTAGGATTATTTTCTATACAAAATCTCAACATTCTATTGTGAATTACTTTGGCGCCGGTTGAGGAATCTGCCTGAAAATTTCCTCAAATTTGCCTCGCGGGGGCCGAGATAAAATGGGGGTCCCAAAACGCGTTTTCCCCATGTGGCTGTCAACCTCACTTTTAGCCCGAACGGCTGAATGGATTTCCACCAAACTTGGCAAAATTGTAGGGACTGGGAGCCCGATGTGCCTTTGCTATGTCTCAAGATATGTGCTCCAGTGGATTTTGAGTAATTTAGATAAAAAAAATATATATATCTATAAGCGCTCCCCGGTACGCGCCCCAGGGCGCTAACCAGCGTGCTACGCGAGTTCGCGCGAGGAAAGCTGATTGGCTCTCGGGTGTCTGTCAACATTCCAAACAGTCCGGAGCGACCGCCATCTTGTGTCTCGGTAGGATCAAGACACAAGAGGTGGCAAAAACAAAGGGGGAAATGACCATAAGGGGGCAGAGTAGACCCCCCTTGACCCCCTAGGTTTGATGTGGGGGCTATTATAGGGCCCCGCGGATCAAACATTTTTTTATTTTATTTTTATTTGCGCGGGGGGGGCGCTCGGTACGCGCACCGCGGAGCATACCGGGAAGCGATCCATGGGGAAAAAAGAATGATAGAGTTTTTAAAAAATGTAGCCTTTTTTTATAAATTGGAGGTAGTTCTAAAAAGAACTGTTTTTTTCTTCTTTTTGTTGTTTTATATTTGTTTTAATGTTTTTTGAACATTTTGTACTTTTTTTGGCTTTTATGAACTATTTTATATATTTTTTTGTTATTTTTATGGGGAGAAACAAAAAACAGGAAATTGAAAATGGCTCAACTGGAGCAAAAAAAAATCAGGAAAAAATTAGGGTTTTTTGGGGCAATTGTGGTTGTCACCAGCAAGGAGGATGAGCTTTATGCTCTGCTCACCTTAGGAGATGGTCTTACCACAAAAAATACATGTGATCCTGAATTCACCAAACCGTGGTTGTATGCAAGGGATCGTCTCCCTTGTCTCTGGTCCCGATGGAGTGGGTTGCTTTCTTTTGGAGGTGCTGGTTGAATATTGGGAAGGGTTACTGGCCAGTTCTCTCACCTCTGCGGCAGCATAGTTGTTCGGATGCTTGCGCTGCATGTGTCTAATCATGTTATTATTACCAAATGAATATTTTTTGTTAGGGTTCCCCCTAGAAAGTTCAATGCCACAGATTTGGCAAGTCACCTTGGGCGCATTGACTTTCTTCTTGCCCTCTGGGATAGAAAAAACTCTCATACAATGTGCTGCCTTGGCCTGTATGGGGTATTGTCTTCTGGCAGCCACCTTCTCCCCTCCTCCTCCTCCTCCTCCTCCTCCTCCTCCTCCTCCTCCTCTTCTTCTTGACCACCAATGTGATGTTGTGGTGGTCCTCTTGGTGGTGGTGGTGGTGCAGATGATCCAGCTGCAGCTGCTACTGTAGCCATTTTAAAGTACAAAATATTTCTCTTATATCTCCAAACAGGTCTTCCTCAGTCAAAGGACAAAGTCAGAATAAGGAAAAAAGGTGGGGGCTTTCATCATTTGGAAAAAAAAACTGTCCTGAACCAATGAAAAGTGTTGTTTTCAGGTCACATGACCTGGGCTTTCATCATTTGGAAACCAAAACTGTTCTGCACCAATAAAAAGTGTTATTTTCAGGTCACATGACCCGACGCGCTTACGCGACGCGCCCCTGGGCACGACCGGGGGCGCGCCACGGGGCGTGCCACGGGGCGCATCGCGTAAGCGCCTCAGATGCTTACGTTGCGCGATCGTATTCGCTCAAGTATTTCCGGGTGCGCTTACTCCGTGCGTATCACGTGGGCGAGGCTACGCGATACGTCACGATGTTTTCATTCGCGGCAATAGCGTTAACGGGGCGCTCACCGGTAAGCAACTGGGGGCACTCAAGAAAACTGCGCTTTCCAGTGCACAAACCGGGGCGCGCACCGGGAGCGCACCAGGGCAAAAAAATGTTTAAAAAATAATATATAAATATACAATATAGGATTCATTATAAAAAATATTACATTTCATAGGTTTGAGGCCTTATATATAGTTAGGAATTAGCATTTAAAAAAACTTATGAAATTCACTGAAAAAAACCATGTTTCACACCAGTTATAGTTAGGAATTAGCATTTAAAAAACCTATTAAATTCCCTGAAAAAAACATAGGTTTCACACCAGTTATAGTAAGTTGGAAATTTTACTGACATAAAACCATAGAAAATCCAATGTTATAGTTAGTTGAACTCACTATAACAAGCGCGCCTGCAATGCATTGCTGATGACGTCACATCTTACAACACTCATGACATCCTCAGTGACATCACTCATGACATCACTTATGACACCATCTTTGTGACAGAGTGACAGACCTCCTTTTAGTGTAATGTAACCCTTGAAATAGATATTCAAAAATAGAAACTAACATTTTCAAAAAAATGGAGATACCCATAACAGTTACAACAACCAATTCAGTAATTCCACCATCTATATACACATCCACTCATTTACCAACAGTTCTATATAGTCACTCATACATATACTCACTCATCATATGTAGTGATACATCTATACATCCTGTTATACACCGACAGTCATCCAAAAGTTACTCACACACATACTCACACATGAAAATAAATTATTGAACATCCATTTATTTGCATATAAAACTTTACACACACTACATCTTTACTTCTAAGGAAACTTACACATGCTTACTCTCTTAAACAATCATTTATATAAACATATACTTATTTAAACAGGAACTCTTACAATCTCTTACTCTCACATATACTCACTTATATATATCAAAACTCACATACACTAGAATAAAATATATGTTGTTACTAAAAAACACAATAGTGAGACAGTCATTCACTCACTAACACACACATATACACACTCATCCACCCATACAGTCCTGCACATATGCTGTCTTCAAAACACATACAAACAGTGAGTCAGTCACCAACCCATGCAGCTACTTATACACAAAGTGAAACACTGATACATATATTTAAATATTTAAACATTACTCGCTAATATATGTATTCACTAAGATACAATTAATAAAGCAGTTAACCAATCATTTTTTTTTTAAAAAAACATCCATTTACACACTTATTTAACCATTTATTCTTCCATCGACCTTTACATATACATATATAAAACATATTTATTTTTCAGAAAGACACACATTCACTGGCTGGTGTCATCAGTGATGTCATGAGTGATGTCACTGACCATGTCATGAGTGATGTAATATGTGATGTCATCAGCAGTGCATTACACGCGCAAGTTATAGTGAGTCCAACTAACTATAACGTGGGAATTTCAATGGTTTTATGTCAGTAAAATTTCTAGGTAACTATAACTGGTGTGAAACCTATGGTTTTTTCAGTGAATTTGATAGGTTTTTTAAATGCTAATTCCTAACTATAACTGGTGTGAAACCTATGGTTTTTTCAGTGAATTTCAAAGGTTTTTTAACTGCTAATTCCTAACTATAACTGGTGTGAAACCTTTGGTTTTTTCTGTGAATTTCATAGGTTTTTTAACTGCTAATTCTTAACTTTTTATAGGGCTTCATACCTATGTACTTTTTAGTGAATTTCTAAGGTTTTTTTTCGCAAATGTCTATAGCTGAGAAAGGTATGTTTTTATAAAAATGAACCCTATATTGTATATTAATATAATATTTTTTTTGAAGTATATTCATTTTTTTTTAAAAATTCACTTTGGTGCGCGTACCGGTGAGCGCCCCGGTGCGTGTACCGTGGCGCGTTCCGTCAGCGCACTTTTTTTAAAAAAAGTAATGAGAAAAGGAAAATGAATAAGGGAGCAAAAGAAGAGAAGAAAGAGGAAGAAGACTAAAGTTGAAGTTCTGGGAGAATGTGAATGGGTGATGAAAGTAAAAGGAAGGAGAGTAAAGGATGGGGAATGACAGGTAGTGACAGAACTAGAGAAAAGGAACAGCGGTGACAGAGGGAAACAAAATAGCAGTGAGTGTAAGTAAAGAGGAGTAAAAGAGGGTGGATAAAAGTGAATAAGGGTAAGACATGGGGAGTGATAGAGAGAAAGAACAGAGAGAGTAAAGGAAGGAGTGTCAGAAAGGGACTAAGTGAATCAGAAAAAAAGGTAAGTGAAGGAGTTCAAATGAGCAGGGACACTGAAAGAAGTTGAATGTGGTAGGAAAGTAAGGAAAAGAGAAGTAAACATGGAGGATAAGAATAAGTGAGGGAAGCAGAGTAAGGAAACAGGGGTGAGGTAGGGTGAGAGAAAAATAGTGAGGTTAAAGCAAAGGGTGATGACAAACTACATTTTGTAGACACACTTACCATATAATTAATGAAAACTTAATTGCATGTTTAAACAACACTTTGTATCTGTGAAAGACAAATGTAAATGCAAATGTTGATATCAAGCATTACCAAAAATCAAAAAACAAATTAACAGCAAATAAACTCAGGGCCTTATTTATGAAGGCCTTGTGCCACCAGAGAGTCACTTTTTTCCCATCTTTAAAGTGATGTACCAGCAGCACAAGGCAATCATAAATAAGGGCCAAATGAAAATACCATTCATTTGCACCCAAAATCGTTTTTTAAATAACATTTTAGATAAACTGCTCAGAACCTATGTACAACCACTCAATATCACTTTTGAAACCTCACTGTTTCCCAAAATACAAATCCTCTATCTTGCAAATGTTCATAGCAAGCATTATCAAAAAGCAAAAAACAAACCAACAGCAAACAAACTCAGGGCCTTATTAATGAAGGCCTTGCGCCACAAGAGCATCACTTATTTCCCATGTTTAAAGGGATGCACCGGCTGCACAAGGCAATCATAAATAAGGGCCAAATGAAAATACCATTGATTTGCACCCAAAATCGTTTTTTGAATAACATTTTAGAAACACTGCGCAGAACCTATGTACAACCACTCAATATCACTTTTGAAACCTCACTGTTTCCCAAAATACAAATCCACTATCTTGCAAATGTTCATAATAAGTATTTTCAAAAAGCAAAAAACAAATCAACAGCCAACAAACTCAGGGCCTTATTTATGAAGGCCTTGTGCCACCAGAGAGTCACTTTTTTCCCATCTTTAAAGTGATGCACTGGCTGCACAAGGCAATCATAAATAAGGGCCAAATGAAAATACCATTCATTTGCACCCAAAATCGTTTTTTAAATAACATTTTAGAAAAACTGCGCAGAACCTATGTACAACCACTCAATATCACTTTTGAAACCTCACTGTTTCCCAAAATACAAATCCTCTATTTTGCAAATGTTCATAGCTAGTATTATCAAAAAGCAAAAACACAAACCAACAACAAAAAAAATCAGGGCCTTATTTATGAAGGCCTTGCGCCACAAGAGCGTCACTTATTTCCAATGTTTAAAGTGATGCACCGGCTGCACAAGGCAATCATAAATAAGGGCCAAATGAAAATACCATTGATTTGCACCCAAAATAGTTTTTTGAATAACATTTTAGAAACACAACACAGGACCTATGTACAAGCATACAATGTCACTACTGAAACATAACTATCTGCTTCCAAATATTCTCCATAGAGCAAACAAGTCTCTATCTAAATTAAATAAATCATTACTTACCTTTACAAATGCTTTGGGAGATTGAAAACAGTGTAAGACACACACACCAATTTTTCTTTAGCAGAGCAAAAGGTGTGCACTCAATACACTGAAACCAAAACTGGCATAGAAAATCTCTAACTTTACACACATATGCCTTATTTCAACCAATCAAAAGTCTTCCCTCACTATTTTCAAACCAACACCCTTCCCCCTCTCAGACCTTTCTATCTGTTACCATAGCAACTCCCTCCTAACTGAACTCTCAGGTTCAAAGTTTATTCTACAATGTTGCAAATTAAGTCAGCAAGGATGTTTGACCTCTCAATACACCAGCTTATCCAGGGCATTATTGCTTTTAGTGACTTTTTCTTAACCATTCAAATTGCTTCTTACACCCAACACAACCATGCACCCTAACTTTCTGTTTTCAACTAATTGAATCCACCAATCATTGCTTGTGATTCAACAGCAGGTAAACTCCACAATTATTTTTTGTAAACTCCTACTGTTCCAACTGCCATTTCATTCCCACACTTCATCTGACTGCACCAGAACCTTCTCACATCATGTATTCTGTATGGATTATTGGACATAGCTACATCCACTGGGCTCAAAGGTATGCAGCAAGCAGAAATTATCACAACCTTGATTTATCAAATGTGGAAATTAAGTGGATTGGCCAGAGAGGATTGAGATGTCATCAATTGATAGAATTGGTGAAAACCTTTTTGCATCTGCCAAACCCTGACCTCTTAATAGTGCACTGTGGTGGGAATGATTTGGGCACTATGACTGGGGTTGGTCTGGAAATGCTTTTAAAGGACACCTTTGATCAATTGATGACACTTTTTCCACAAACTGCCTTGGTATATTCCAATATATGCCAAAGACAGAAATGGAACTGGTCCAACCAATTTTGTCCACAATTTGAGAAAGCACGGAAACATGTGAATACATCTGTTTCTGCTTACATGAGAGACTGTGGAATGGGTTCAATATACAAGACATCTACAGAGGAGATGGTGTGCACTTCTCAGATAAGGGGAATAGAATATTCCTCCTGAATTTAAGACTGTGCATTGGAACCTACTTGTAGGTACCTAAATCAGCCACAGAACCCAAAAGCTCTTTTCAGAGCTACCCTACCTCTGATCACTGAAAATGATTATCTTTCTCTAACTTTTTTCACTATTTTTCACCAGAGTACGCTCCCCGGTGCGCGTACCGGGCGCTCCCCCCGCAAAATTTTCAATTTTCAATTTTTATTTTTGGCCTATATGAGCGTCCTAAGCCCCCCTCAGAAAACCTAGAGGGTCAGGAAGTGTCTACCGTGCCCCATTCTACCCATTCCCAACGTTGTTTGTCCTCCATCTTCTGTCTCGATTGTACCGAAACACAAAATGGAGGACTCCCGTAACGCTGCCGGTGCGCGTACCGGAGCGCGCACCGGTAAGCGCTCCATAAAAAAAGGAGGGAAAGTAATTTACAGAAAAACCACTGGAGACGCTTTCATCATATATAGAATAGGCCCTACTACATAGCAGTCCCTACCATTTGTCCAAATTTGGTGAAATTCCATTGAAACATTTAGGCTGCAGACCTGTCTAAATATCCTGAGGTAAATTACATGACCAAAACACATATGAAGTGTTAGAATTGACAACCAATTAAAACGTTTCTTAAATTTTCTACGATTATTTCCTGACATTTGATTGGTTATGTACAAGAATATATATAAAAAAAGAGAAGGAAACACAGACATTTTGACTACTACTTCCTGAAGTACATTTAAAAAGAAATTACACTGACAACTTCAACCGCTTTCTTAAAGGTAAGTTGTTATTTGGAAAAGTGAAGTATGTTGTGCACTTTCAGTTAATTTGAGAAAAAATATTCTGTTAGTTATATACTATCCCACTGTAATAGAAATAAATTGAGATAGGCTTCTCTGTTATAGTTATAGATTGAGTTAGGCTTCCCATGTATTATTATAAATTTACTTAGGCTTCATCACATACACTTTTATATATTTCAAATTCCAGCCTAATACCATACACTACCCAAAGATAGCTTCACTATTAAAAAAATCCAAACTGCCTGTCTGAACTTAAACACAACAGTGCCCTAACTCTACTGATATATTTTTTTAATGCAATTTACAGAAACAAAATGGAAGGAGAACAGGATATTTCTTTTGAAATTGTTTTGGACAACAACACAGAAGAAAGAATTGCTGAAAATGATGACTTTGATTTTATGGCTGAGTCTCTGGACCATGAATTAGTTCAGTGTGTGGAATCAATGGAATCACAGAATACAAATGATGACATTCCAGACAATATATTATTAGAAGTTTTATTAAATTATGAAAAAGAATCAGAAGAATAAATGTATATTTAATAATCAAAAATTGTTCGAGCCATTATTCATTTTTATATGTAATTCATCAAGTAGATCAAAAATGTTTCAAATATAAAGTGAGACTTATAGTATACTGTGCAACTTTTTTGTGTTACATAGTAAGTTTGCTCATAGTTACTTCCTTTCTCCCACTATATTATCTCCAATGTGTATTTAACATCTCTTTATCATCTCCTGCCTCCATGTTGTTTCTGCTTTCCTGACAGACTACGCTATGAATTCCATATACCACAATAACTTCTGTAACAAAATGTAAGATATCTAAATAGGAGACGGTGTATATTAAATTATAGACTCTGCATTGGTACCTAAATGTTGGTACTTAAATTAAAAAAAAACAACAAAAAGAACAATTAATAAACATACAATTTTTAAAAGTGTCATTCTTTTTTCCCCATAGTACGCTCCCCGGTCCACTCCCCGGTGCGCGTACCGGGCGCTTCCCCCGCAAAAATTGAAAAGAATTATTCTTTTTTTGGCCCCGCGGGGCCCTTTTAAAGCCCCCACATCAAACCTAGGGGGTCAGGGAGGGTCTACTCTGCCCCCTTATGGTCATTTCCCCCTTTGGTTTGGCCACCTCTCATGTCTCGATCCTACAGAGACACAAGATGGCGGCCGCTCCGGACTGTTTAGAATGTTTACAGACACCCGGGGCGCGCTTACAGATATATATTTTTTTTTAACCTAAATTACTCAAAATCCACTGGAGCACATATCTTGAGACATAGAAAAGGCACATCGGGCAACCAGTCCCTACAATTTTGCCAAGTTTGGTGGAAATCCATTCAGCCGTTCGGGCTAAAAGTGAGGTCGACCGCCCTATGGAAATTAACATGGGGAAAACGCGTTTTGGGACCCCCCTTTTATCTCGGCCCCCGCCAGACGAATCCCCCCCGAACTTTCAGGGAAGGACCGGAGCTTGAAGAGGCCATTTTGAGGAAATTTTCAGGCAGATTCGTCAACCGGTACCAAAGTTATTCCAAATAGAATTTTGAGATTTAACATTGAAAAAAATCCTAACTATAACTACCTACTGGCGACCGCCAGTAGGTAATATATATACATATATATATATATGCCACAAATTTCACTCCGGAAAGGAAAACAGAGGCCAGAGGGGGATCCTTTGGTGAAGCTTTTATTGCCCAGATGCACAGGAAAACAGTGGCGGCAAATATATTTCGGCGATGTCCGTGCCTTCATCAGCGCCCTTCACTGTGAGGAGTCTTTCGAATTAGTCCAATAGTCCTGCTCCTCTGTTTGGTAGTTTTAAGCCACTACACTCCTCCCACTGAACGATGCCGTTCACCTGTTGGTAGTTTGGGGTAAATGCCGAACTTCAACTCCCAGCTTGCACTATCGTCATGCAGCCGGGCTGGTGATATGCGGGAGTTTTTAAATTGTTCGTTGTTGGTAGTGGCTTGGTGCAGGTATGGCGAGAGGACCCCCACCGCTGACATTTGAGCTTCCAGACTTCACCTCGGGTCCCCTCGGTTCGCAGCCGCCGTCAATCAAGGTAGGTATACAAACGTGGGCTGCTGAGTAGCTACACAACGCCCTAACTGAAGCAAATGCCTCTGACCGTACAATACAGTTCCTTGAATGATGGCTGACACCGGGCTGTTCGTTTACACGAGGAAAAGAAGCACTGCATGCAGTGCGGTCGCCCATCTTGCCCGGGCCACTTGATGCTGCGAGGCCATCTGTGCAGCGCTGCAGGCTAGCGCTGGTAATATGCCACAAATTTCACTCCGGAAAGGAAAACAGAGGCCAGAGGGGGATCCTTTGGTGAAGCTTTTATTGCCCAGATGCACAGGAAAACAGTGGCGGCAAATATATTTCGGCGATGTCCGTGCCTTCATCAGCGCCCTTCACTGTGAGGAGTCTTTCGAATTAGTCCAATAGTCCTGCTCCTCTGTTTGGTAGTTTTAAGCCACTACACTCCTCCCACTGAACGATGCCGTTCACCTGTTGGTAGTTTGGGGTAAATGCCGAACTTCAACTCCCAGCTTGCACTATCGTCATGCAGCCGGGCTGGTGATATGCGGGAGTTTTTAAATTGTTCGTTGTTGGTAGTGGCTTGGTGCAGGTATGGCGAGAGGACCCCCACCGCTGACATTTGAGCTTCCAGACTTCACCTCGGGTCCCCTCGGTTCGCAGCCGCCGTCAATCAAGGTAGGTATACAAACGTGGGCTATATATATATATATATACAGAATGGGACTATACATTGATGTTCTAGTCCTTTGTTTGTTTCCATGTACCCTTTGAAAGCATTTTGTTTTTGAATATGGTGGTTGAAACTTAGTCCACCTTTTGTGTCATTGTAAAGGAGGATAAATTCCCATGTGGCTTTGCAATCACATCATGTGATCAAGACAGTGGATACTGTCGAAACGCGTAATGGCGGGCATGCTGAGCAAGATTGAGCTTGAATAAACACACTTGTTTGGCACCATCTCTGGGTTCCTCTCTTCGTCTGTTCAGGACTGCGCGATATCTGGCAGTGTTGGAGGTTTTGGGACGAGTCTATATATATATATATATATAAATATATATTGAAGCTCTGACTCGCCTCGTATTTTAGAAGAAAAGAGAAAGCACTCTCAGGAGCGGGTTCATAGTTTATTTCAAAAACCCACAGCGACTTGGTCCCTGTGGGTTTTTGAACTAAACTATGAACCCGCTCCTGAGAGTGCTTTCTCTTTTCTTCTAAAATACGAAGCGAGTCAGAGCTTCAATTTACTGTGGGAGGCACCGCCCACGAAAGCACCCGTCCTTTGAGTGCGCGAAGTAGGTGCAAACCGAGGTAGCTTTGATATGTATAGATATTTATATATATATTCACAGAAAAAAACATAGGTTTCACACACGTTATAGTTAGCTGAACATTTTACCCATACAAAACCATTGAAACTCCCCCGTTATAGTTAGTTCAGCTAACTATAACTCACGCACCCACAATGCACTGCTGATGACGTCACATATTACTTCCCTCATGACATGGTCAGTGACATCACTCATGACATCACTGTTGACATCTCAAATGACATCACTGATGACATCATCCAGTGACTGTGTGCTTCTGTAAAGTTTCAATATGTTTAATATATATAGGGAAAGGCGTATTGAAGAATGAGTGGGTGTATAAGTGTCTGAAAGGATGATTTAGTAGGTGCGTGATTGACTCTATAAGTGAGTGATTAAATGTATCTTACTGAAACCATGGTTTAGTGACTAAACTGTGTGAATCTCTGTATCCGTCTGTTTGTTGGAATGTAAGCGACTGCATTGGTTTGTGAATAACTACATACGTGTCTATATGAGTTATTGATTGGTTGTCTGAGTATCTGTATGGGTGCCTGAGTGTTTGTGTGGGTGGGGTGTGTGTGACTCTGTGCATAGATGTGTGAGTTGGTGATTCACTGGGTGCATAGTTTGAAGTGTGCATCTGTAAGGGACTATATGGGTGGGTGAGTATGTGTATGGGTGTGTTAGTGAATGAATATATATCTCTTTTGTACATGTATAAGTGACTACATATATGAAAGGCAGTATATATGTGTGTTAGAGTATATAAATGGCTATAAATGAGAGTGTGTGATTGTGATAGTGGCTGCATGGATGAGTGTTTGCTTGTATCAGTCATTGTATAAGAACATAATAATGTGCTAGTATTTGTATGACTAAGTGAACTGGTGTGTGTATAACTGTATAGGTGAGTAAATGGGAGTGTGAATAATTATTTGCATGACTACTAGGTGTGTGAGTGCCTCTATGGATGAGTGGTGGTGTGTGAGTGTCTATATAGGTGTATGAGTGCATATGATAGTCCTGTACTGAGTGACCATAAGTATGAGACACTGTACGGGTGAGTGAGTGGATGTGTGTTTAGACCCAAGAATCAGTGAGTGGGTGTGTAGTTATTGGTGTTAGAGTGTCTATGGTTTTGAGAATGGCAGTCTGTAATTTAGAGTTGGTATATGTGAGGTTATGTTAGGGTGTAAGAAGATGCATGAAATTATCACATGGATGATGTCATCAGTGATGTTATTTGAGATGTCATCAGTGATGTCATGAGTGATGTCACTGACCATGTCATGAGTGATGTAATATGTGATGTCATCAGCAGTGCATTGCGGGCGCGCAAGTTATAGTTAGCGGAACTAACTATAACGGGGGAATTTCAATGGTTTTGTATGAGTGAAATGTCCAGCTAACTATAATTTTCTGTGAATTTCTAAGGTTTTTTAAATGCTAATTCCTAACTATAACGTTTGTGAAACCTTTGGTTTTTTCAGTGGAATTTCATGGTTTTTTAAATGCTAATTCCTAACTATAACATGTGTAAAACCTATGTTTTTTTTCAGTGAATTTCAAAGGTTTTGTAAATGATGATTTTTAAAAGTATTACTTATTAAATGTCCTTCTTTTTATACTAATTTCCTATATTTTATTATAAATATCTATATTTATTTTATTTTTTAAGTTAAATTTCATATTCTTAATGTAAAATAATAACACTCGCTGAGCCTGATGCCGCCGTGAGGGAAACGGCACCAGGCGAACTCACCGCACCGCTACTGCCCACCGCTAGCGGACTACCGCTCCCAGCAGCCCCGGAGAGGGCGTGACACCTCACCACGCGCCCGGAGGTGCCATAAGAACACCGAACGCCTCCCACCCCACGGGACGCATGCGGGCAGCGCCTGGCCTAGCCTGGGCAGAGGGCGGGCCATCTCTGGCCATCAGGGGCCAGCAGAGGTCGGGTCGGGCCACCCCCCTTGGCTTTAGGATGGGGAAGCGCAAACTGACATCCAAAGAAGGGGAAGGTAAGAAGGCCAAGGTGCCCCGCAAATCAGAGACCATTATTTCCTATTTAACCTCTGCAGTGGGGGCACTTAATGACCAAATTGCCAACGTAGGGAAGGAATTGGGACTCAATTTGCTTATGGATGCAGTGCCCACTCTGGATGCTGTAACTCGACCCAATACTGCCCCTCCTATCCTCCTAGAACCAGACATTATAGTAGCCAACCCGCTGCAGGGTGTCCCGGCTGATCTGGTTCCTGTAGACACCTCACAGAGAGACAGTTTGGGGGGGACAAGGATATACGATAACGCAAAACTTAGTAGTAAAGGCAGTAAAAGGAAGAAACCCCTTAACCAGTCCAAAAGGAGAGTGGATACAACACCGAACTTTAGTCTCCCTGCTAATGTGATGGAGTTGATGGAAGAACTAATTGAATCCCGCTTAGAGCCTGTACTTGTGAACATTGGCAAGGACATAGTGGACTCTTTGAACCTTTGTGTCGCAAACATTGTTAAGAAATGCGAAAATATTGATAAATTTCTGAAGGAACTTAGGGTTCATCTTACAGGTTGCAAAGAAGGTAGAGCCATAAGCGAGAATCAAACTAAGGTGATAAGTCAGGAAATAGATATGGATCCCCCCTCTGGCGTTGACATACAGACTCAACCTGAGAGATATATACACCAAGAAAAGAGGGCAAAGTTAACCCCGGGGGCTCAACAAGTACAAATAAGGACTCCAGGCGACGGACCGACCCACTCTTGATTTTTGTACCTCAAAATTACCCACATTACAACTTCCCCCACAAGCAGCTCCTTTAGTGGTAATTCTGACTGGAATCCCTTCCCTTAAAAATGGTGCTGTGAAAAATGAAAATAAACTTTTGGATAGAACTAAAAGGTGGTCTTCATAGTTTAGCAGTGGGAGCAATGATACTGCCTCGAGTATTATTACGGCTAGAAGGGTTGAGTGGGTAGGGAAATGGAAAAAGACCATTCCAGGAGATTGTGTGGTTGTTAATTTTAATAGAGCTAATATTGTGGACACTTTGTTATGGGATGGCTCGGAGTTCGATGGTCAAGGTATTAGGCCACTACCTCTGGGTTACTTTTATCCCCCACCCTCCTACCCACAACTCAAATCACGCTCGCTTAATGTCCCACAGATTCAATGTACCCACTTGAATGTTAATAACACTAAACGTAATTCATATCAATCTCAGCAGGCTTCCTTGAGGGCAGCTAAAATGGTCACGGCCGGCCAGAGTGTTGTAGGACATTGTCCAGAAGTAAATCTAACTAATAGATTCTCCGCCCTGTTGAGTCTGGACTTTAATGATTGACAACTATCTACTGACACGGCTGTTACTGAGCAGAATAGGCAGGCAATATCCCACTCCGCCTACAAGATAATCAGCTGGAATGTGGCAGGGCTGAGAAAGAAAGTAAAGGATGACAGATGGTTACTTTTTGTGGCACAGCATGATATAATTGCTTTACAAGAGACCTGGGACAGAAGTGATCATTTTTATTTAGATGGATACTGTAGCTTCCCAGTTAAGGCTACCTCTGGTCTGGGAGGGAGACCTAAAGGTGGCTTATGTATTCTAACATCACTTAAACTTCCAGGCTCATTTAGCAAATTGGTGATTACTTCAGCTAATCATCAGGGTATAGAATGGTCTCACCCTAAGTACCCAACAATTTTAATATTGAACTTCTACAATGCCCCAGAAAAGGATATACAGAATACACATTTGAGCACTCTTGCTTCCTTTTTAGAAGAATACAAGTCAACACATAACGCTTTATTCGATATAATTTTAATGGGTGACTTCAACATACACCCATGTGGATGGGACTGTTTGGTAAAACATCACATAGGTCCCCATGGCTCAATTTCCACTCACTTCGAACATTCCCCTCAAGGGGAGATGCTGGAAGACTTGCTCGCCAATGTTAACCTATATGAAATTGAGGGAACATGGGGGGAGGACAGGGCCCCAACTTTTATAGGTAGAGAGGCAGATACAGTAATTGACTTCATCTTTGTCTCCCCTGGCATAGTACATGTTGTCTCCTCCTTTGAAGTTGTAGTTTCTGCCTTCAGCGATCACAACCCCCTGGTTTTGTCACTACTCATGGGGGTATGCACACAAACAGAAGGAAGGTGTGGAACATAATTATGATAAACTTATTCCTAAGGACCAGGGTAGAAGGCTTAACTGGGCCAAGGTGGTCCCAGACACTTTTATGCAGGATCTAAAGAGCAAAGTAAAAGAGGACATGGAAATATGTCTAGATAGTTTGGCAGACGGTAAAAAGGTCATTAACTCCTTTATTAATATCTGTGCACAAGTCAGACATGACCTGAAGTGTAACAAGAAGAGGGACGGCTCAGACCAACCAAGGTGGTTTGATGAGTCGTGCTCAAAAGCCCACAAAGATCTAATGTATGCACTAAAACAAAAAACAAGAAATCGGGAGCTAGTGGCTTTATTCAGAAAAAATTATAAACTTGCCATGGCTAACCGCAAACAGTGCAACAAAAATAAGGCATGGGAAAACCTTATGTCAATAGATGTCCTCAGAGATAGTTCCAAATTCTGGGCTGTAATTAACCATCCCTATTTCGCTGACATAAACAATTCGATCATGGATTCTGTAATCCCAGATGAGATATGGGTTGCGCATTTCAGTAAAATATATAATAGTGAGGAGAATTATGTACCAGTGACGGATCCTGCACACAACCATTTAGTCCCCTTTTTGCCGTTTAAAGAGACCGAGGTTGAGAGGGCCATTGTGGAGATGACAAAAAATAAGGCGCCAGGCCCAGATGGTGTGCCCGCTAACCTTTATAGGACCCCATTGGACTTTTGGACCAAGACACTTACTAATGTTTTTAACTCCACAATTACATTGGGGTTCCCTTCATCTTGGGCCACTTCTTCCATAATACATGTGTTCAAAAAAGGTTCAAGAACTGACCCTGCCTGTTACAGGCTGATCTCTCTGATTGACTCTGCCATTGAAATCTTGGGCAGAGTCATTCTGCAGAGACTCGGAGAACACATGGAAGAGAGGAGGCTCCTATCCGAATTACAATATGGGTTCAGGGCCAAAAGGGGTACTCTCGACCAATGCCTTAACCTCCACATGTTAATTAGCAAATACACCTTGGCTAGGGAGGGCTTGTTATATATGGCCTTTATGGACCTATCATCGGCCTTCGATTTGGTCAATCGTACCAAACTCTGGGCTATTTTAACCAGTATAGAGATAGACCCGCCCTTGGTAAATTTCTTAGTGGCCCTGCACCAAGACTTGAGAGCCTCGATTAGAACCAACAGGAAGGGAGAAAGCACCAGTTTTTTTAGATCGAAATGAGGCATTAGGCAGGGGTGCATTTTGGCACCCCTCCTATTCACCTTATATATAAACTCCCTTGAATCAACCCTGAAGGGGTCCACACCAGATATCCCACGCGTGGGGGATTATGTAGTGCCAGTACTCCTCTACGCGGATGACGCGGTACTACTGGTGGGGGATTATGTAGTGCCAGTACTCCTCTAAGCGGATGACGCGGTACTACTAGCCCGCACCGGGGTAGGGCTGCAGAGACTCCTGGACGATTTTGGGGAATTTATGACCTCCTTGGACCTACAGATAAATAACAAAAAATCGCACGTTATGGTGGCAGGGAAACGTCCAAAAACTGCAAAGATAAAAAAGTTTTAGTGTAATGGTGAAGAGATCTCCAGGGTCCCGGTCTTTACTTACTTGGGCGTCATTTTTGACGAAAGGGGCACTTGGAGGCCACAATTAAACACCAAAGGCATAGCTGTCGCCAGATCAACTTCAGCTTTATTGAGCTTTGCAAAACGACTGGGATCGCGCCCTATAGAAGCCCTGTTGACAGTTTACAAGTCAAAATGCCTTTCAATAGCAAAGTATAGCGCTTCCCTGTGGGAATTTTTACCACAAGGTAAACTCCAGGTGGTGGAAAATAAATTACTTAGATCTTTGTTAGTGGTTCCCCCAATCAACCCCGGTACTTTCAGTGCACACAGAGCTGGGTCTTGGTTTCATCAGTGATCAGTTACAGCTGGCACCACTGACCTGCTGGGCTAAGACCTGGCTGAATTCTGAAATTAGTCTAAACCACTCTATCCTTAAAGACTGCATGGCACTGGATAAAGTTAATAAAATACCATGGTTGGTCTATATCAAAGAAACTCTTTGCAAACTGGGGAGGCCTGATATATACTTTGTCCCGAGCTCGATTAAGAAGGGTGACATTTTATTGATCAAGGATAATTTTCTGGGTCGTGCGGAGCTGGAACGGGAGGCAGTAGAGGTACAAAAACCTGGAGTCAGAGCTAATTTCATACTGCAGACTACCCCTAAAATGGAACCATACCTGAATATTGTTACCCGACCCTTCCATCGTAACCTCCTTGTGAGATTTAGACTTAATATCATCCAGTATTCCTTGGGGAATTATCCAGGAACCCTACCTGAATATTGTTACCCGACCCTTCCATCGTAACCTCCTTGTGAGATTTAGACTTAATATCATCCAGTATTCCTTGGGGAATTATCCAGTTTGGGGAAAATCAGATCCATCAATCCAGTGTAGCTGTGATAATTTTTCAGAACAGACCCTGATGCACTTTATTATGTTCTGTGGTCATTATGAGGACTGTAGGAAACAGTTTTTAGTTCCTATTCTGAGAGAAGCAGGCTTTACACAAGTCCGGCCTGCACTCCGCTACCTACAGCTCCTGAGCAGCATCAGGGTAATATTTGGGGTCGCAAGTTTCCTGGTTGCTGCTACGCGTATTAAGTCTAAAAATTTATGCTAAATGTTTCTTAATATGTGATTTTAATTGTTATCAATTACCTTTTAAGATGAAATGCTCTATCCTATGTAAATATATGAAACTGATCTTTTAAATGTAATAACTGTTTTCAACATATGAATTGTCTTTTTACATATGTGATGGAATTGCTTTTATGATTTTAACTATTTGAATAAAGTATGACTTGACTTGACTTGAATAACAAAACTAAATTGAAAAATATTTTTTTATTAATTAATTTTTTCTAATATATTAAAATTGAATTATATATAATTCCTTTTTCATGGTTCTTTTGGTAATCGTACCGTACGCGTACGGTGATCGCACCATACTTTGTATGGCTAATCGTACTCAGCGTGTACCCGTGCATACGCTACGAATACGCTTTGACGTTAAGCGTCGCATCAAGGCTTCCGTGTGACGTCATGTACAACGCCCCGTACGTGAAAGGCGCAAAAGTTTTTAATTGTTTAAAAACATATGTTTATCTATTCAATATACATGCTAACAGTTTACATTATCTGGGATAATTATGACAATTGTTTTTTTTTACTTTTTATAAGCGTATATTACTTTTAAAAGCAATTACACAAATCGCGGCGGAACGTCATCCATACTCGTATCGTAGAAGCACCGTAAGCATACGCAAAGCCATGTGACTATAAAAGAAGAGATTTGATTGGTTCATAACACTTCCTAATCCAACTGTTGAAAGACCCGTCCCGTTTTAATCATTCTACTTTGACTTTCTAAGAAGAAGCATCTCTTCAGAGAATCCTGTCAAATAGAAGGAAGATCACCATAATAACAGCAATGGACTCATCTTCCAGCCATTCTTCAGAGGAAGATTTCATTCCTGAAGAACCTCCAAAGAATAAGAAAAAAGCTCTAATTTGGAAGTTGTTTTACTTTCCCTGAAGTGCAAATACTCCTTTGGCACAGCGAATATGGTGCGACACGTCAAGAACTTGCACCCCAACAACTTTGCTCGAGCTGCAACACGGAGGTTGCAGGACAACCCACCTGCTGCTACACCAAACACATCCACTGCCGCAGCAGCATCTTCGGGCAAGTAGTCCACACCCATATATTGATCCTGATTTTGGTGCAGTTAGAATTCTATGCATTTATTGAGATGTACTTTTGTGTTACGGGGAAAAGTCTATCGACCTGATAAAATGCAGGATGAAGGAGCATCGCTGTCCTCGACATTAGTCATTAGACATTTATCGAGCCTCTTTGTTGTAACAATTAATCCAGCCGAAATCAGTAAGAAATGTGCACACTTGCTGCTTTTCTTGGCTGGGGTTATCAATTAATCTTGCATTTCATATTCTGATTCAAAGTCAAGGCCCTTTGTTGAGCTTTTTTGTTGTAACTACTTCCAGGACTGAAGGCACTGGATAATTTGCACACTTGCGTACTTTCTTGCATCCTTTCTACCGCATAGTGTATTTACTTTGTGCACTTGCTTGCCTCCTTAGTAAGGTGCCCGTTTCTCAGGCTCCTACTCTGGAATCCGACGCCCTATCGGGGTAATGAGCTGGAAATCCAAAGATCCACTTCACTGACAAGGCAGTGGGTAGTTTGTGTGTCTCCAGCCTTTCTTATTTTTCACCTTATTCATCTTCCACTCAATCAACACATCATCCACACATACACACACCTACTTGCTGCCTTTCTTGGCTGTGGTTATCAACTACTCTTCTATTTCATATTCCTATTCAAAGTACAGGCCCTTTATCGAGCCTTTTTGTTGTAACAACTACCACAGCCGACAGCAGTGGGAAATTTGAACACTTGCTGCATTTCTTGGCTGGGTTATCAATTATTCTTCTATTTCATATTCTGATTCAAAGTCAATGCCCTTTAATCGAGCCTTTTTGTTGTAGCTACTACCACGGCCGAAGGCAGTGGGAAGTTGCACACTTGCTGCCTTTCTTGGCTGGGGTTATCAATTATTCTTGTAATTCAAATTCAAAGTGCAGGCCCTTTATTGAGCTTTCTTGGTAACTGCTACCCGTGAATGGCAGAGGGTAATTTGCACACTTGCGTCCTTTCCTGCGTCCTTTCTACGGCACAGTGTGTGGACTTTGTGCACTTGCTTGCCTCCTTAGATGTGAAAACCGTTTCTCAGGCTCCCACTGCGGAATCCGACGCCCTGTCGGTGTAATGGACTCGGAATCCAAACACCCACTTCCCTTACAAGGCAGTGGGTAGTTTGCGAGTCTGCAGCCTTTCTTATTTTTCACCTTATTCATCTTCCACTCAATCAACACATCATCCACACATACACACACTACTTGCTGCCTTTTTGGTTTAGGTTATCAACTATTTTTCAATTTCATATTCCTATTCAAAGTGCAGGCCCTTTATCGAGTCTTTTTGTTGTAACAACTACCCCGGCCGAAGGCAGTGGGAAATTTGCATACTTGCTGCCTTTCTTGGCTGGGATTATCAATTATCCTTCAATTTCATATTTTGATTCAAACTCAAGGCCCTTTATCGAGCCTTTTTGTTGTAGCTACTACCCCGGCCGAAGGCAGTGGGAAATTTCCGCACTTGCTGTCTTTCTTGGCTGGGGTTATCAATTATTGTTCAATTTCATATTCTGATTCAAAGTCAAGGCCCTTTATAGAGCTTTTTTTGTTGTAACTACTTCCCCGGTTGAAGGCACTGGGTAATTCGCACACTTGCAGCCTTTCTTATTGTTCACCTTATTCATCTTCCACTCAATCAACACATCATCCACACATACACACACCTACTTGCTGCCTTTCTTGTCTGTGGTTATCAGCTACTTTTCTATTTCATATTCCTATTCAAAGTACAGGCCCTTTACCGAGCCTTTTTGTTGTAACAACTACCACAGCCGAAAGCAGTGGGAAATTTGAACACTTGCTGCCTTTTTTGGCTGGGTTATCAATTATTCTTCTATTTCATATTCTGATTCAAAGCCAATGCCCTTTAATCGAGCCTTTTTGTTATAGCTACTACCCCAGCCGAAGGCAGTGGGAAATTTGCACACTTACTGCCCTTCTTGGCGGGAGTTATCAATTATTCTTCTTGTAATTCAAATTCAAAGTGCAGGCCCTTTATTGATCCTTCTTGGTAACTACTACCCATGAATGGCAGAGGGTACTTTGCACAATTGCGTCCTTTCTTGCGTCCTTTCTACCGCACAGTGTGTGGACTTTGTGCATTTGCTTGCCTCCTAAGATGTGAAAACCGTTTCTCAGGCTCCCACTGCGGAATCCGACGCCCTGTCGGTGTAATGGACTCGAAATCCAAACATCCACTTCCCTTACAAGGCAGTGGGTAGTTTGCGCGTCTGCAGCCTTTTTTATTTTTCACCTTATTCATCTTCCACTCATTCTTGGCTGTGGTTATCAACTATTCTTCTACTTAATATTCCTATTCAAAGTGCAGGCCCTTTATCGAGCCTTTTTGTTGTAACAACTACCCCAGCCGAAAGCAGTGCGAAATTTGCACACTTGCTGCCTTTCGTGGCTGGGGTTATCAATTGTTCTTGAATTTCAAATTGTGATTCAAAGTCAAGGCCCTTTATCGAGCCTTTATGTTGTAGCTACTAGGGAGTGGGCACTTTGTGCACTTGCTGCCTTTCTTGGCTGGGTTATCAATTATTCTTCTTGTAATTCCAATTCAAAGTGCAGCCCCTTTATTGAGCCTTCTTGGTAACTACTACCCGTGAATGGCAGTGGGTTTTTGGCACACTTGCGTCCTTTCTTACGTCCTTTCTACTGAACAGTGGGTGTACTTTGTGCATTTGATTGCCTCCTTAGATATGGTACCCGTTTCTCAGGCTCCCACTTCGGAATACGACACCCTATCTGTATAATGGGCTGGAAATCCAAAGACCCACTTCCCTTTCAAGGCAGTGGGTAGTTTGCGCGTCTGCAGCCTTTCTTATTTTTCACCTTATTCATCTTCCACTCAATCAACACATCATCCACACATACACACACCTACTTGCTTCCTTTTTTGGATGGGGTTATCAACTATTTTTCAATTTCATATTCCTATTCAGAGTGCAGGCCCTTTACGAGTCTTTTTGTTGTAACAACTACGCAGGCCGAAGGCAGTGGGAAATTTGCATACTTGCTGCCTTTCTTGGCTGGGATTATCAATTATCCTTCAATTTCATATTTTGATTCAAACTCAAGGTCCTTTATCGAGCCTTTTTGTTGTAGCTACTACCCCGGCCGAAGGCAGTGGGAAATTTCCGCACTTGCTTCCTTTCTTGGCTGGGGTTATCAATTATTGTTTAATTTCATATTCTGATTCAAAATCAAGGCCCTTTATAGAGCTTTTTTTGTTGTAACTACTTTCCCGGCTGAAGGCACTGGGTAATTCGCACACTTGCAGCCTTTCTTATTTTTCACCTTATTCATCTTCCAATCAATCAACACATCAACCACACATACACACACCTACTTGCTGCCTTTCTTGGCTGTGGTTATCAATTATTCTTCAATTTCATATTCCTATTCAAGGTTAAGGCCCTTTAACGAGCCCTTTTGTTGTAACAACTACCCCGGCCGAAGGCAGTGGGAAATTTGCACACTAGCTGCCTTTATTGGCTGGGGATAACAATTATTCGTGAATTTCATATTCTGATTCAAAGTCAAGGCCCTTTATCGAGCCTTTTTATTGTAGGTACTACCCAGGACGAAGGCAGTGGGAAATTTCTGCACTTGCTGTAGGAGAGTAGGGTCTGCTTCCTATGGTCACCCCAAATTTTTGCTTTTTGCTTCACTGGTTTCTGACTTAATGTGGCTGTGGGCCGGCTAATCAGACCCACAGCCTTCTGTTCTCTCTCTAAATTAATACCAATGCACTCTAGTTGCATTACCAATTGGAACTGGTTCATCTTATAGGCCCCTGTAACAGTGTACTCTAGGTACCCAGGGCCTAGGTGTATCGAAGGCCTACCTGGGGCTGCAGCATGTATTGTGCCACCCCTGGCCTGGCCTAGCTATTTGACACAACTGGCTGTTCACTCAGCTGGGGTAAGTTAGTGTAATCACCTATTACTTAGATATAGTATATCTATATCTAACATATGTGGACACATGGTAACCTATAAGTTACTCCTATGGCAGGCCTCGACAATCCTGGAGTCAGAGTGCTTGGTTTCATGTGAGATGGTGCTCTGGTATGAGCTGAGCCTGTCTGCAGCTTTCGGAACAACGTCCTTTAGCTGTTTCGTGATATTGCCATACCATATACTCTTAAGTGCATTATGAACCTCGTGGTTAACTGCTATCTTTGGTTTGGCTTTATCAAAACATGTCGAGTAAGGTGTAATACTACTTGGAATACTACCACCTCGGCAATTCTGGCAACGGGGATAGCATTCCACCCTTCTAGAGGGAGACGACATGTACCTAACCTGAAACCCTGGTAAAGTTAAACATGAGCCTCAGTATCACAAAATGGATGCTACCACCACAGGCACAAGTCTGACCTCCTGCTGATTGGAGTCCTTCCAGCTTGGGAGGCCTGGACAAAGGGTTTCCTGTCAGGGGAGGTGCTTGCACCACCCCAGACAGGATTTTGTGTAGTGGGTTAGGGAGGGCTGAATAGAATGAGACATGCCTGGGGCACACAAGGTGTCCCTGTGCATATGCCAGTTCAAACCGGAGCTGGGGCTTTCCAGCCCCAGTCCTGGTGCGAAACTGGACAAAGGAAAGGGGGTGTGACCACCCCCCTTCCTGGTCCCACCCAGAGGAGGGACCTAGCAGGTGATCCGCCCCCTAGATTTGGTTTAAGAGTAGGAGCTGTGTCCTGAGACTTCAGACCATCCTGAACTTGACTTAAAATAAGAAGATAAACTTGACTTTGACGTTCTGCTGCACAGAAGACTGAAGAGAATCTCCCTTGTGGCCAAGGAGTGACCACCCTGTGAATACAGGCACCATCCAGCAACTGGACGACTGCTTTGCTGCCGCCGGAGCTCGAGCCCAGAGCCTGACAAGACCTGGATTCCCAGACATCTCAGAGCCTGATCCACAGTCCCTGAAAAGAAGAGACCCGTGGAGACACGGAGAGACGTGGGACCGGCCATCTTGGAAGATCCACGACAAGTAGACCACACAGACCCCGAGGAATCCTCAACGCTGTGCTTTGGGGTTTGTGAAGCCCCACCACCGAGCAGCATTTGCACCAAAGATAAGCCCTCCAGCATCCACGAGATCTGTGTGGGGCCCTTTTGTATTTTGCCACTCAATGTGTCATCCCAGTTACTGGCCCATTGGCTAGTGGCCATCTTGGTGACAAAATCCACAACCAACGACACTGGTCTGGTTGCTCCAGACTGGCCCTTGCTCCTGTGAAAAGGAGCAGCCACTCTGACCTTGCTTTCCGAGTAAAAAGCTTTCTTTGACTCCTGCGTGGCTTGCATTAGCCAACGCCTGTTTGCTGCAGTCAAGTTGCCGGCACCGCCATCAGCTAGAGCCTGCGTGGGACAGCTTGTGATCGACTCCTGGACGTCCTCGACCTCTTCATGTCCACGTAGTTGCAGAGAAAAGCTACACCTCTTCACCTATTTGCACCCGACAACGCCTGGTTCCTTCCTGGTTCCTCACCGGTCACTGGCTATTGACTTTGAACATTGTCCCCTCTGCTTTCAAGTCTTCACCTCTTCAGATGCACCCTTGGATCCACCGGAACTCTTCTCAACGACCCGCCTGCAGCATCTTCATATTCAGGCTCCATAGAACAGCACGACGAAACCCGACACACTTTGAGACATATACACCCGCTTCCTGTGGGTGAGGTAACGCTGGCACTCTGGTGCTCCTGTGTAGAATTACACCTCTAGTGTCTATGTTCCAAGTTGCTAGGTTCTAGGTCATCCGGAAGGTTCCTTTTTCTTTATCTTTGTGACTTTTACGCACCACTTGAAATCAATAGGCGCCCACATGTAACTTTCAGCACTGCACACGCATTCCGTGGGCCTCCTGGTCACTAACTGTTGTTAGCTCCTTGTAGTCCCAGCAATTCCCCAGGCCCTAGGCGTTTTCCCTATCAGAATAGTGGTTCTTATACCACTATTTTAGTATATGGTTTGAGCGGCCACCTGGGCCTATCCATATTGTGCAACTTTTGTATATTAAAACACTGTTTTGTTTTAACGAATTTGCCTCTGTGCTCATAAAGAGTATAGGGGGTACTTTTAGTAAATATATATATATATATATATATATATATATATATATATATATATATATATATATATATTTTTTTTCAATATATATCCGTGTGGTGTCCTTTCATTTGGTATTCAAGGAGAGTGTATATGGTAAAACAGCTTGCTTCACATGCCTTTACAGAGTTTAGTCTAAGACTGCTTTGTCCACGCTACCACTTGGATAGCTGGTCTATAAGGTTGACTTACAACGAATCATCATAAGGGTTGTTTGGCCTGATATAAGGTGTTCACTAGAACTAGTGAACATCATATATCAGGCCAACTTCTCACGCTTGCTGCCTTTCTTAGCTGGGGTTATTAATTATTGTTCAATTTCATATTCTGATTCAAAGTCAAGGACCTTTATCGAGCCTTTTTTGTTGTAACTACTTCCCCGGCTGAAGGCATAGGGTAATTTTCACACTTGCAGCCTTTCTTATTTTTCACCTTATTCATCTTCCACTCCATAAAAACATCATCCACATGTACACACATCTACTTGCTGCCTTTCTTGACTGTGGTTATCAACTATTCTTCTATTTCATATTCCTATTTAAAGTCCAAGGCCCTTTATCGAGCCTTTTTGTTGTAGCTACTACCCCGGCCGAAGGCAGTAGGAAATTTGCAAACTTGCTGCCTTTCTTGGCTGGGGTAATCAATTATTCTTCTTGTAATTGAAATTCAAAGTGCAGGCCCTTAATTGAACCTTCCTGGTAACTACTACCCATGTATGGCAGTGGGTAATTTGCACACTTGCGTCCTTTCTTGCATCTTTCCTACCGCACAGTGTGTGTACTTTCTGCACTTGCTTGCCTCCTTATAAGTGGTACCCATTTCTCAGGCTCCCACTGCGGAATCCGACGCCCTGTCGGTGTAATGGACTCAAAAACCAAACACCCACTTCCCTTACAAGGCAGTGGGTAGTTTGCGCGTCTGCAGCCTTTCTTCTTTGTCACCTTCTTCATCTTCCATTCAATCAACACATCATCCACACATACACACACCTACTTGCTGCTTTTTTTGGCTAGGGTTATCAATTATTCTTCAATTTCATATTCTGATTCAAAGTCAAGGCCCTTTAACAAGCCTTTTTTTTGTAGCTACTACCCCGGCTGAAGGCAGTTGGAAATTTGCACACTTGTTGGCTTTCTTGGCTGGGGTTACCAATTATTCTTGAATTTCATATTCTGATTCAAAGTCAAGGCCCTTTATCGAGCCTTTTCGTTGTAGCTACTACCCCGGCCGAAGGCAGTAGGAAATTTCCGTACTTGCTGCCTTTCTTGGCTGGAGTTATCAATTATTGTTCAATTTCATATTCTGATTCAAAGTCAAGGGTCTTTAGCGAGCCTTTTTTGTTGTAACTACGTCCCCGGCTGAAGGCACTGGGTAATTTGCAAACTTGCAGCCTTTCTTATTTTTCACGTTATTTATCTTCCACTCAATCAACACATCATCCACACGTACACACACACCTACTTGCTACCTTTCTTGGCAGTGGTTATCAACTATTCTTCTATTTCATACTTATATTCAAAGTCCAAGCCCCTTTATCATGCCTTTTTGTTGTAGCTACTACCCCGGCCAAAGGCAGTAGGAAATTTGCACACTTGCTGCCTGTCTTGGCTGCGTTTATGAATTATTCTTCTTGTAATTCAAATTCAAAGTGCAGGCCCTTTATTGAGCCTTCTTGGTAACTACTACCCATGAATGGTGTGGGTAATTTGCACACTTACATCCTTTCTTGCATCCTTCCTACCGCACAGTGTGTGTACTTTGTGCACTTGCTTGCTTCCTTAGATGTGCTACCCGTTTCTCTTGCTCCCACTGCGGAATTCGACGCCCTATCTGTGTAATGAGCTGGAAATCCAAAGATCCACTTCAATGACAAGGCGCTGGGTAGTTTGCATGTCTCCAGCCTTTTTTATTTTTCACCTTATTCATCTTCCACTCAATCAACACATCATCCACACATACACACACCTACTTGCTACCTTTTTTGGCTGGGGTTATCAATTATTCTTCAATTTCATATTCCTTTTCAAAGTGCAGGACCTTTATCAAGCCTTTTTGTTGTAACAACTACCCCGGCCGAAGGCAGTGAGAAATTTGCACACTTGCTGCCTTTCTTGGCTAGGGTTATCATTTATTCTTGAATTTCATATTCAGATTCAAAGTCAAGGACCTTTATCAAGCCTTTTTGTTGTAACAACTACCCCGGCCGAAGACAGTGGGAAATTTGCACACTTGCTGCCTTTCTTGGCTAGGTTTATCAATTATTCTTGAATTTCATATTCTGATTCAAAGTCAAGGCCCTTTATCGTGCCTTTTTGTTGTAGCTACCACTCCGGCGGAAGGCAGTGGGAAATTTGCGCACTTGCTGCCTTTCTTGGCTGGGGTTATCAATTATTCTTAATGTAATTCAAATTCAAAGTGCAGGCCCTTTATTGAGCCTTCTTGGTAACTACTACCCATGAATGGCAGTGGGTAATTTGCACACTTGCTGCCTTTCTTGTCTGGGGTTACCAATTATTCTTGAATTTCATATTCTGATTCAAAGTCAAGGCCCTTTATCAAACCTTTTTTTTGTTGCTACTACCCCGGCCAAAGGCAGTGCGAGATTTCCACACTTGCTGCCTTTCTTGGCTGGGGTTATCAATTATTGTTCAATTTCATATTCTGATTCAGAGTCGAGGCCCTTTATCGAGCATTTTTTGTTGTAACTACTTTCCCGGCTGAAGGCACTGGGTAATTTGCACACTTGCAGCATTTCTTATTTTTCACCTTATTCATCTTCCACTCAATCAACACATCATCCACACATATACACATCTACCTGCTGCCTTTCTTGGCTGTGGTTATCATTTATTCTTCTATTTCATATTCCTATTCAAAGGGCAGTCCCTTTATCATGATTTTTGTTGTAACAACTACCCCAGCCAAGGCAGTGGGAAATCTGCACATTTGCTGCCTTTCTTGGCTGGGGTTATCAATTATTCTTCAATTTCATATTCTGATTCAAAGTCAAGGCCCTTTATCGAGCCTTTTTGTTGTAGCTACTACCCCGGCCAAAGGCAGTAGGAAATTTGCACACTTGCTGCCTTTCTTGGCTGGGGTTTTCAATTATTCTTCTTGTAATTCAAATTCAAAGTGCAGGCTTTTTATTGAGCCTTCTTGGTAACTACTACCCGTGAATGATAGTGGGTAATTTCCACAATTGCCTCCTTTCTTACATCCTTTCTTCTGCACAGTGTGTTTACTTTGTGCACTTGCTTGCCTCCTTAGATATGGTACCCCTTTCCCAGGCTCCCACTGCAGAATCCGACACTCTATCTGTATAATGGGCTGGAAATCCAAAGATCCACTTCACTGACAAGGCAGTGGATAGTTTGCGTGTCTCCAGCCTTTCTTACTTTTCACCTTATTCATCTTCCACTCAATCAACACATCATCCACACATACACACACCTACTTGCTGCCTTTTCTGGCTGGGGTTATCAATTATTCTTCTATTTCATATTCCTATTCAAAGTGCAGGCCCTTTATTGAGCCTTTTTGTTGTAACAACTACCCCGGTCGAAGGCAGTGGGAAATTTGCACACTTGCTGCCTTTCTTGGCTGGGGTTATCAATTATTCTTGAATTTCGTATTCTAATTCAAAGTCAAGGCCCTTTATTGAGCCTTTTTAGGTCTCATTCTCGAGACCTATTGTCGTCGAGATGCCTCTCAAGGGAGACAGACCGGGGCACGCACGGCGATTCGGGTCTGTGGACGTGCACGTACAGGTACACGCACACACACACACACACACACACACACACACACACACACACACACACACACAGGCACACACACACACGCAGCAACACACACGCAGGCACACACACACACACAGGTACACACATGCAGGCACACACACATGCAGGCAGGCACACACACACACGCAGGCAGGCAGGCAGGCAGGCACCCCCTTCCCTTACAACTAAGCCCCATACGCCACACTCACCGGGCTACAGGCTCCAGGCTCCATCACGCGGGGCTTCCCTCACTGGCATCAACGGCCTCTGCTCCTCGTATGTGCCTACAGCGTTTCTCAGCCTCCCCTGGAGCGGGACATCCACCTTCTGCCCTTCACGTCCAGTCACTTTGTGGACGCAGGCTTCCCGCATAAGGCGGAAGTCCCGCTCCAGGGGAGGCTGAGAAACGGTATAGGAGGAGTGCTGGAGTCTCTTGTTATAGATTTGGAAATGAGGATAGTTTTTGACGAACGGAGAGCCATCTATTTAAGTTTCACGACTACCTCCATGGAAATGGGTAGTAGTAGCTAGTAGCCTATTTTGCCGAGGTCGCGGGCAAGGAATCGAGCTCTGCGCTTCCCAGGCAAGTTGACCGTTGACATGTGAACAGGACGATGAAGGTTCTTGACAGCGATGTGGTGCGACCCTTTCCATTCGGCCACTCCACCTGCCGAGGGTAAGTGTTGTGCCAATACCTAGTTGTTTTTTATGCCTATTTTGAAACAAAACACCAATTTATCACTGAGCAATGAGCAGTTCACCATCCAAAATCAGAACAAAAAATCAAATGACAACTCCTTCAGCACACCCACCTTTTTCACTTGCAACACAACAAAGGTCTTCCTAGATCGACATAATTTTACTTTTGCACAAACTTACACAAACCATTCCGTACACTGTTCATGCGCTCTGCTAATCACACACAACTCCAACAACACATGCACTACACTCTCAAACAATGGTTTCGGATTGCCGGTCTTCTCGATCCACACGTAAAGATGTCCAGAGAGCCTCAACAGAGGTGGTCAGTGCTAGAGATATTCCAATACCAAAATAGCTGGCTCGCGACATGAGGGGTATTTCTGACTGTTTAATGTAACAGAGAGGTGGTGGCTAAACGTGCTGTATGGTAAGTGGCAAGTGCTGCTCACCACACCTTTCTCACTAAACTAAATGATCTGAAATAACATTGGCACATGAACAACATAATCTTTCTGTACTGTGCTTGGTGATTTCATTTCCTCCCTGACTTAAAGATAAGCTTGGGAGAGTCCGTGATGTCAAGTGGTGTCTTAGCCGCAGACTGTGACCTCAAGTACGTTTTTATACGCACTTGTTAAGTATAAGTAGATAAGTAATTATGTATGCCCTTTTCCCCTCCGCATCTTTCGGAAGTCTCTCAAACTGCAGGTCTCATACTTCCTGTCCTTTTCATCACTATTTTGACTTGTTCCTTCTGCTTACACTTACTTTCACGTCCTCCACTTCACCCCTGCCACAAACCCAGCACTGCATTTTCTTTTCCTTGGCGTTCTCAATATTTTGGCAGCTATGCATTTCCTTCACACAGTTTCCATAGAATCAGAACAACAACTGGGACATATGTGTAAAGAGACCAGAATTTTAAAGCTAAAAACCGGGATATTTCACAAAAATAAAAGAAGGTCTACCATTTTACTTCAATCCATGAGAGCGCTCCTCAGCAGAGAATTCCAGAACAGGCAGTAAGAACATACATAAAATGCAATTTGTAAGCCCAGTAGCTTGACTGTTAATTAAAATGCTTTCTTGAAACAACTGCTAACAATCCCTGCTTTGTAAAACATAAAAAACACCTCCCACCGTTTTCAGTCGACCCTCTTTAAAAACAGGGGCATGAGCTACATGTCTTGAAATTTGCTGGGATAGCTGGTGAAAAACTGGGACTGTCCGGGCACAACGGGGACGCCTGGTCACCCTACATATGTGGCCATCACTGCGTGCACTCCGCGGAGAGGCCGAAGAAGGGATGGGCGTTTAGTCTGAACAGTTATATGCCCCAGTGAAAAGCACTGTCAGAAACTCCTGTTGCCAAGATCAACCCCAGAGCTCGGTATCAAAGTTCTTCATGAACACTACAGCACATCCTGAATGCTCCTAGACCTCTAAAGGTGACTCCTTTCACAGTGTGTAGGATACAAGACTCCTATAGTGTATTTAAAATGAAACTACAGAAACATAACATCTGAGAAACTGAAATACTCCTAGAGAATAGGTTCAAATAATCACCATTGCACTGCAACATGGAAGGAAATGGGTGAAAGATAAACAGGACAATGCATCTCTGACTTTAATTACCTTAAGGGTTCTTATACCTCTCATCAAGAAGAGGTCAGCGTTTTTAGGTCTCTTGGCGTTTACAGCGCGAAAGCGCTGTCTCACCAGAGACCTATTTTCAGCGACTCAGCTTTCCAGGAGACAAGAGATGGTCACGCGCATCTTCAAAAATTGGAATGGAGCGGGCCGCGCGGGCGCGAACACGCACGCTGTGGCCATCTCCTGTCTCCTGGGAAGCTCCAACACACACACAACCACACCTCCCCCTGCTTTCGCGCACGCATGCGCACATACAGAGACACACACACTGACGCACATACACTCACGCACACATACAGACACACCCCCCCGCCATCACACACACACACGAGCGTACCGAGACACCCCCACCCCCCTACAACTAAGGCCTACTTACCGCCACTCCGGACTTCTGCAGCCTCCGCTGGGCTCTCCCTCGGGCATGGGAGTCCCGCGTCACCACTGCTCCTCCAGGCACTCCGTGGGCGCGGGCTTCAGAAGAAGGAAGTCCCACCCCACGATAGGTTTCGATTTTCTCTGATGTTGAAGTAGAGGCTGGGACTAGAGATAGTGAAGAGAGGGACTTAACAATGGTGAGCCTTTCACAAGAGGATTCTGTGTAGACTGGATTTTGTTAGTATAAAAGTTACAAGGTGATTTCTTGATACGACCGTGGTAGACTTTGAGAGCCATATACTCTACTTTACAAGCTGGGTCATCGGCTACGCTCGCAGAGGCGCCCTAGGCGCTTACAACTCTTTTTTAATGCTAAAAGTTCGTCTCTAAACCAGTTAGCCGATGGTTTTTGTTCGCGAAAAGTCTAACTAAAGGAGCTATTTGATCCCGTGCTCCGCTGATCATGAATTGTTTAGTTATCTAAGACTATGAACAATATCACTCCAAAAGGGCCACCATCCTCCACCATGATTAATTTTCCGCAATTTCTTTTACTTCAAGTAAGCGCCTACCACAGTTAGGTGATGACTTAGTTTCTTTTTCTGCTTTCTTTTCATTGATCCTGCATATGCCTGTTGAGTGATTGTGGGGAGGGTTTTAGTGTGGGTGGGAAAGTGGGCGAAGGCAAGACTGAGTCAGTGGTTTGATGTATGCATCTATAAGTGCCAGGATGTGTGCTACCTTCATTTATGTTATGGTGTTGAGTGCCTACACGCACCTCGGACTCGAGGCCTATTGGCTTGACCAGTGCTTTTTGTTTTTTTATATCATCACATAACTCCTGTGCCACTCAATTATTTTGTCGGTTTGTATAGCGCTTTGATTACAGCGCTCTTAAAGTTAGTGATATAAATGTCCCTTTCGCCGTGGTGTCCAGCATGGACTCGCGTTTAATGTTTTCCGCCCAAGCATTCCTGAGCAGCGGCCAAGCTCCCTGCAGACGCTGTCCCCTCTCTGACACCGAGCAGGACTTGACACGTTGTGTGCACAGCTGATCCCCCTCGGCACTTTAAACACACAGTAAGGGCGGGCACTGGGAGCCCGGGGGCCACAGGCTCTCTGGCAGCCTCTGAACCCTCAAACATTCTGTCAAATCACTTGATGCACCGAAGCTCAGAAAGGCGATGCAGCGCTTTATAAAACTACTAAGTTAGTAAATAAATAAACATAAGAATCATGTTGTGGGAGGACAGAGCTATCTCGCAAAGGCCCCCTCAGCGGGGGGCCTGGTGTTTGCTTTTCCCATACGCTGCTCGCCTGTGCATCTGTTTTACATTTGCACACATTTTGGGGATTTCACACGAACGGATCTGCTCCCCTGTGCCAACTCATCCCTGCCCCCTTGCTCGGGAACCCAATATTGTTCTGCAGTTCCTGGGAACCTCCCTCTTCCTGTGCTCAACGGGAGACGGAGAACTGGAGGAGCGAACAGCAACTTGTCCAACTGGAGGAAACAAAAAAGGATGTGGTTTTGGCGTCCTGCGTGGAAAGACAACGAAAAATGCTTCTCTAATTGGAACACGCTTTAGTACTGGGGCGATACACGGGGACTGAAGGGCACCGACTCCTGACTGCTGTTTGTGGAGAAAGGGCGCTGCAGAGAAAAGGCCACTACGTGCCCTGGCATGGAATGTGCCCTAGTTTTAACATGTACCTGACCCGAAACCGGCGCTATGAAGTAGCAAGGGTCCTCAACCTCACTGAGCACCAAGTCAAAACCTGGTTCCAGAATAGGAGGATGAAGATGAAAAAGATGAACAAAGAAAAAACCGACACAGAACAACCTTGAAAAAGCTAAAAGAAAAACACGCTTAATAAACGGTGTGCATATCAATGAAAAGAACAGAAAAGTACTGTTAAAGTTACCCACTCTGGATGAGACAAAAACGTTTTTTACTTTGAATGTAAAGGATTCGTATTCAGATTAGTTTAAACACATCAGTATTTTGGAGCACCAGCTTTTCTAGAAAAGCAAACAAATGACTAAAAACGATGTTTTGAATATTTCCCTCAGAATACAAGTACTTGAATTGTTTGTTTGTATTTGCTTTGCAGTAATTTATTTTATTTTGTAACTTATACTGCGACTATGTTTTTTTTTTTTTACAGATTGTGATTGGTTATTTTGTATTAAAGTAGGACCGTTGATTTGGGAAATTGTTGTCCATGAAATATGTTCTCCTGTAAATACTGGTTTGTTTAATTTTTGTCAGAAGAAAAACCTACTTGTATTGTTATTCTGTTTTGCTTGTAGAAAATATGTAAATATAGCTAACACCACTGAAACAATGATTGAAGGCTCTTTATTTCAATTAAGCCAGTTTCTCTGGCAACAAAATTGCTAATCAGATTCTTCGATATGGTAAAGTAATGGCAAAAGTAAGACACTCAAATCTGCGAAAATGAGCTGGAGCAAAAAACATTTTGTAGGATTTTTTGACAATGCCATGTGGTATAATGGTCTCAGAATGGCACGAAGGCTTTGATCACCTTGCCACTTGTGAATGATTCATTATTAATATCCTTTGGCAATGGACATTGCAACGTACACGTAATCATTGCACACTGTTTCTATCAATTCTCTAACAATAAATAAATAAATATACATAACGAATAGCAGAGTACGAAACAGAATCGAAATAGAGTGTACATGGAAGTATAAATGCCACCTCATTCTGTGTTTGTACCAACAGCTAGCATGCTGTGTGTCTGGGATACGAAGGAGGAAACAAGCATTTGCAATTCACTAGGTCTCGCATTTGCGAGAGTTTAAGATATTGGCATTGTGAATGACAATGCCTTTCATTTATGTTTTAAAAACCAACACGTAAATAAAAAGCATTGCCATTTACAATGCCAATAGTTCAAACTCTAACAACTGTGAGACCTATTGCATTACAAATGCTTGTTGTTGTAGCTACTACCCCGGCCGAAGGCAGTGGAAAATATCCGTCACTTGCTGCCTTTCTTAGCCGGGGTTATCAATTATTGTTCAATTTCATATTCTGATTCAAAGTCAAGGCCCTTTATCGAGCCTTTTTTGTTGTAACTACTTCCCCAGCTGAAGGCAGTGGGTAATTTGCATACTTTCAGCCTTTCCTATTTTTCACCTTATTTATCTTCCACCCAATCAACACATCATCCACAAGTACACAGAAACCTACTTGCTACCTTTCTTGGCAGTGGTTATCAACTATTCTTCTATTTCATATTCCTATTCAAAGTCCAAGCCCCTTTATCGAGCCTTTTTGTTGTAGCTACTACCCCGGCCGAAGGCAGTAGGAAATTTGCAGACTTGCTGTCTGTATTGGCTGGGGTTATGAATTATTCTTCTTGTAATTCAAATTCAAAGTGCAGGCCCTTGATTGAGCCTTCTTGGTAACTACTACCCGTGAATGGCTCCCACTGCGAAATCTGACGCCCTGTCGGTGTAATGGACTGGAAAATCAATCACCCACTTCCCTTTCAAGGCAGTGGGTAGTTTTCGCGTCTGCAGCCTTTCTTATTATTCACCTTATTCATCTTCCACTCAATCAACACATCATCCACACATACACACACCTACTTGCTGCCTTTTTTGGCTGGGGTTATCAATTATTCTTCAATTTCATATTCTGATTCAAAGTCAAGGCCCTTTAAAAAGCTTTTCTGTTGTAGCTACTACCCTGGCCGAAGCAGTAGGAAATTTGCACACTTGCTGCCTGTCTCGGCTGGGGTTATGAATTATTCTTCTTGTCATTCAAATTCAAAGTGCAGGCCCTTGATTGAACCTTCTTTGTAACTACTACCCGTGAATGGCAGTGGGTAATTTTCACACTTACGTCCTATCTTGCGTCCTTCCTACCGCACAGTGTGTGTACTTTCTGCACTTGCTTGCCTCCTTAGAAGTGATACCCATTTCTCAGGCTCCCACTGCAAAATCTGACGCCCTGTCGGTGTAATGGGCTGGAAAACCAATCACCCACTTCCCTTGCAAGGCAGTGGGTAGTTTTCGCGTCTGCAGCCTTTCTTATTTTTCACCCTATTCATCTTCCACTCAATCAACACATCATCCACACATACACACACCTACTTGCTGCCTTTTTTGGCTGGGGTTATCAATTATTCTTCAATTTCATATTCTGATTCAAAGTCAAGGCCCTTTAACAAGCCTTTTTGTTGTAGCTATTACCCCGGCCAAAGGCAGTGAGGAATTTGCACACTTGCTGCCTTTCTTGGCTGGGGTTACCAATTATTCTTGAATTTCGTATTCTGATTCAAAGTAAAGGCCCTTTATCGAGCCTTTTTGTTGTAGCTACTACCCCGGCCGAAGGCAGTGGGAAACTTCCACACTTGCTGCCTTTCTTGGCTGGGATTATCAATTATTGTTCAATTTCATATTCTGATTCAAAGTCCAGGCCTTTTATCGAGCCTTTTTTGTTGTAAACTACTGCCCTGGCTGAAGGCCCTGGGTAATTTGCAGACTTGCAGCCATTCTTATTTTTTACCTTATTCATCTTCCACTCAATCAACACATCATCCACACATACACACACCTACTTGCTGCCTTTCTGGGCTGTGGTTATCAACTATTCTTCTATTTCATATTCCGTTTCAAAGTGCAGGCCCTTTATCGAGCTTTTTGTTGTAGCTACTACCCCGGCCGAAGGCAGTAGGAAATTTGCACACCTGCTGCCTTTCTTGGCTGGGGTTATCAATTATTCTTCTCGTAATTCAAATTCAAAGTGCAGGCCCTTTATTGAGCATTCTTGTTGACTACTACCCGTGAATGGCACTGGATAATTTGCACACTTGCGTCCTTCCTTGCATCCTTTCTAGCGCACAGAGTGTGTATTTTGTGTACTTGCTTGCCTCCTTAGTAAGGTACCCGTTTCCCAGGCTCCCACTGCAGAATTCGACGCCCTATCTGTGTAATGAGCTGGAAATCCAAAGATCCACTTCACTGACATGGCAGTGGGTAGTTTGCGTGTCTCCAGCCTTTCTTATTTTTCACCTTATTCATCTTCCACTCAATCAACACATCATCCACACATACACACACCTACTTGCTGCCTTTCTTGGCTGGGGTTACGAATTATTCTTGAATTTCATCTTCTGATTCAAAGTCAAGGCCCTTTATCGAGCCTTTTTGTGATCGTTACTACCTCAGCCAAACACAACACAACATGGCAGGACTATGGAAAGCATCTAAATCTACAGCACTACATGCCAAAAAGAAATGCTTACTCTGTAAGTGACATTTTCCATCTGCAAGATGTAAGATCTGTCAATAGAAAAGAAACATGTTCTCAGTGAAATGAAATGAGTAATTGTGATATATTGAAACTATTTTCACAACTTCTTTACTGTTTGTTGTTACTGTGTTTGTGCTCCTCACGTTCAATATCTTAAGCTACACTGCAACTATTTTCACAACTTCTTTACTGTAATATTGAGGTTTGTGGTGCTCACATAAAATATTGTGTGATACTTTGAACCTATTTTTAACACTTGTTTACTGTAATATCAATGTTTGAAGTGCTTTCATAAAACATTTTTGTATACATTGCAACTATTCTGAAAAATTATTTACTGTAATATCAGTGTTTGAGGTGGTAACAGAAAATGAATGTGATACATTGTGCTGTATGGCTCACTACAATATTGAAACGGAAGTGTGATCGTTTTTGCTGGAAGTGTAAGGACACAGACTGGGGAATTGAAGGTATAAAAGACAAATTTGCGGGTGCATGGAAGAGTGCATGCATAGTCTATAGGGGTTTGAAGCAGTCCATGCCCTAAGGCCCACTTTGCATCATGAGTACTTCAGTACTAGCTGAATGATTACACTTCTGCAAGAAGAGTGTCTCAAACCATTATTATTATATAATAATACATTTATTCTTATAACAACTCATAATTTTATAGAGCTTCTAAAATAATTTCATCATGTATTTCATTTTCCAGGTTATCAATTTCAAAAGCCATATGATCATACTCGATGTCATCTAATGCTTCCACAAAATCAGCATCAGGTTTCGTCTAGGAAATCACAGCTGATATCTGCAGCATTCATATCTTCCTCTTCATTCTCACTACTTGTAAAAGTATGTTCAGCTCTTCTATGACACTGTTACTAATTTCGAAACCGTCTTCCAAATTGTTTTGTTGATTTTTCATACTGAATTTCTTATGTTGTAGGTCATTGTACAAAAACATAAACACTTCATTTTATCGTTACTATAATATCAACATATGTGGATATTCATATGAAATATATTAATTATTTATCTTGGAAATGAAGCAACAATTTTTTGTACTTGAGTGTATATTATTTTGAAAACATTTGAAAAATAAATACAATAAATACAGTGTCACTATGCATTATGCCAAGTGCTTTATTTAAGATATACAGGAATATGTTACCTTTGAATGTAATGACATACAAATCAAGACAAGAAAGAACACTGCAACTCAAGCACATTACATAATGGTACAAATCATGTCATTGGAATGTTGGGTATTAGGATAACATACACAACTCACATATAAAATGATTTCAGAAACTTGTTACTTTTTCGATGATAAGGATTAGTAATGTCTTTCCAAGAAGATTTGAATATTTAAAAGGGTAAAGTATGAGGTGAAGAACAGAGGTAAGAGGTTACATCTCAGGATGCAAGAATGGATGAAAAGGGTGGACCAAGGTCTGCATGTACAATGGCCAGTGGAGATGTTTTGAGGGCGGGTACACTCAAGGTGTTCTATAGAGTGCAATATGTGCTGATGTTACCACCACACAGAATGGGCAAGAGCAGATAAAATAATGGATTGTATGTGCTTGGACTATGATGAGAAAATACACTGTAGGACGACCACGGTCAAGTGCAGAGATTAAATACTTAAGACATAGCAAATGAGGTGGCAACAAGGGCCAGGAGGGACCAAGAGTGGTGGAGGCTGGGGTTCTTAACCCGTGTCCTACCTACTGTGTTGCAAGCTTAAAACAGTGACGACAGGAGTGCCTTCCTTTGACTCCCCCCATTACGTTGTCAATTAGGGTGGAGGGAGGGAAAAGAAAGAAGTAAACTACATGTCTATAGATGTACTGCTATGTTCAGGACACTGGATCAAGCACTGAATAAACAAAGTCAGATACAAAAGAAGATACACAAAAGAAGGCTGCACAAAAGATACACAAAGGAAAGTTACACAAATAGGACGGCGAATCTTGAGCACAAACTGGTAAGTCAGCAAAAGAACAAGAAGGCTAAGAACACTGCAATGGACGCTACGCTGTGGAACTCATTGCGATGAGAGGTAGAAAGATACTGTAAATAAAGCAGAATTCAAATAAAGAAAAAGTAAAAAAGATACATGGATGACAAAGTTACTGGGGTAATACTCTGTTCCCCAACACAAAAAAGATTTTGCAGAAATTATATGTTTGAATGTTAAGGAGCTGCAAAAGGGGTACACAAACACTATCACCCTCTGGAACACACACTGCCAACCTAGAATCGGCCTGTATAAGCTCCCTTTAGACTTAGGGGGTACACAAAACCACGGGGAGAAGAAATACTATCTGCTCCCCATCAACGGCAGCCGAACCCTAGTCAATACACACTGCCAACATACATTCATAGATTCAACATAGATAGTAAAAAAAACAAATAGCCTCTATCACTAATTTTTTTTAAATCCCCGGGGACCCCATCCCCAGGGGCTCAAATATAACATTAGGGACCGTGGAGGGAACCCCACTACCCCCACGGTCCCAGCTGGCTCCCCGCGTCCTTCGAGAGCCGGCATTGCTTTGTCAGAGAGAGCAGCTTGCCTGCTGCTCTTTCTGAAGAAAAGTAATCTGCTTTCCTACTTGAAAGAGAGAGCAGGCTAACTTGCTTTCTCTTTCAAATAGGAAAGCGGTTTGCTGTGGTAAAGTGGGAGTCGCGACGCTCCCGCCCTACCATAGCAAACAGCTGTGTCCCGGGGGTAGGCACCCGGGACACTGCAGGAGCCGGCTCTGGGAGGTGATGGACCCCAAGGCCATCAAAGGCTCCAGGAGGGGGCCACGCAACCTCCTCCCAACATTCAAAAGCCCCGGGGGGTGCAGGTCCCCGGGGCAGCGGGGCGGCCGTGAGCCCCCCCATACTTCAAAAGAAAGCCCCAGGGGCTGGCGGTCCCCGGGGCTCGGGGGGCCTTACAGGGCCCCCATTATGGGAAAAAAATGAGCTAATTAGGAATACAGTGGACTTCTAAATTTTTTTTCTTTTTCACCGCGTATGCGTACTATACGTGTACCCCGCGATTTTTTTATTTAAAAAAAAAATATTGTTTTGGCCTAAGGATCCATATGGGACCCCTTGAGTATTGCACCGTTACATCGCAACTTTTAGAACGGACTTCTATTACAACGCAACTTTTACAACGCTGGATCCATTACATCGCATGCCTTTACAACGCATGACATTACAAAGCAGATGCTATTACAACGCATGCCATTACAACATAAGTATAGGTAAGTATATAATTTTTTTTAATTTTATTTAATATTATTTAATTAATTTAATTATTAATAATTATAAATAAATATATTTATTTATTTGTTTTTTTATATTATAAATTAAATATATTAATTTAAGTAATTTTAAAAAGAAGTATGAGTATAGGAGTATATGTTTTGGGGTACTGAGGTATATGTTTTGGGGTGTTTGGGTATTTTTAAGTTTCAGGGCCGGGTTTGGGTTTTGGGGTACAGGGGTATTTTTAGGTTTCAGGGCTGGGTTTGGGTTTTGGGGTACTGGGGTATTTTTAGGTTTCAGGACTGGGTTTGGGTTTTGGGGTACATGGGTATTTTTTGGTTTTAGGGCTGGGTTTGGGTTTTGGGGTATAGGGGTATTTTTAGGTTTCAGGGCTGGGTTTGGGTTTTAGGGTACAGGGGTATTTTTAGGTTTCAGGGCTGGGTTTGGGTTTTGAGGTACAGGGGTATTTTTAGGTTTCAGGGCTGGGTTTGGGTTTTGGGGTACAGGGGTATTTTTAGGTTTTAGGGCTGGATTTGGGTTTTGGGGTACAGGGGTATTTTTAGGTTTAAGGGCTGGGTTTGGGTTTTGGGGTACAGGGGTATTTTTAGGTTTTAGGGCTGGGTTTGGGTTTTGGGGCACAGGGGTATTTTTAGGGTTCAGTTTTTTAAAAAAAAAAACCGACTTTAAACAAATTAAATTAATTAAATTAATTAAATTAAATTAAATTAATTGAATTATATTATTTACAATTTATAAATTAATTAAATTACATTAATTAAATTAAATTAATTAAATTAAATTAATTACAATTTTAAAATTAATTAAATTACATTAATTAAATTAAATTAAATTAATTAAATTATATTAATTCCATTTTTTAATTTAATTAAATTAAATTACTTACATTAATTTAATTAATTTAATTTAATTACAATTTTAAAATTAATTAAATTAAATTAATTAAATTAAATTAATTATATTAAATTAATTACAATTTTTACATTAATTAAATTAAATTAATAGAATTAAATTTATTACATTAAATTAATTACTATTTTAAAATTAATTAAATTAAATTAATTAAATTAAATTAATTAAATTAACTTAATTACATTTTTTTTAAAAGATATACTTACCTATACTTACGTTGTAATGGCATGCGTTGTAATAGTATCTGCTATGTAATGACATGCGTTGTAAAGGCATGCATTGTAATGGATCCTGCATTGTAAAAATTGCGATGTAACGGTCTGCGTTGTAAAATAACGCGTTGTAACGTCATACATCCGACCCCTTGAGCAGGCCTAGAGGGTCAGGAGGTTTCTGCACTGCCCCCTTTTCTTATTTTTCAACTTTGTTTTACTGTTTTCTTGTGACTCGGTTCTACCGAGGCACAAGATGCCTGCCAACACTTCCTGGTTTGGAGTGTTGACAGACAGTTGACAGCCAATCAGCATGCAGCTCGTGCTCCTAATTGCACGGTTTTCGGTACACTTACTGTACGCGTACCGTGCTGGCTAAAGGTCCCTTGCATGGGGAAAACACGTTTTGGGACCCCAATTTTTTTCAGCCCCCACTTGACGAATCACCCCAAACTTTCAAGGAAAGAGCGGAGCGGAGCAGGCCATTTTCTTGGAGAATTTCGCAAAGATTCGTCCACTGACGCCAAAATTATTCCAAAAAGAATGTTGTGGATTTCCTATGGAAACTAGGTCCTAACTATAACTACCTACAGGCGACCGCCAGTAGGTAATATATATATATATATATATATATATAAATATATATATCCATCCAAACCCACGCGCAGACCTCAGCAGCGTGAAACCGACCACACCAGCGTACTTGAAATACATTTATTTCGGCAGAAATGCATTACGCGTTTCGAGGTAACACACCTCTTAATCATATGCACAGCATTGAGGGTGGGTTCGTTAGTTCTTTAAAACGTAGCTTAAACATTGAAGTAGGACCAATGTCAATTTGCTTAAAGAGGCAGTCTGTTTTAAACATTTTCAAATACAGTGTAGGGTTAAGTTTGATAGTACTTGTATTATTCTTTTAGCTGTATAATACTTGAGTCTCACTGTGATTGCATCCAGGTTCATCTTAACTCGCTGTACGCCTTCATTATTAGGTATTTGGACTTCATGTCCCACAATGCCTCTTGTTGGTACTCCGATTTTACAGCTTACTTCAATGTGGATTTTGGCAGACTTTCACAGCATTTCTCCAACACCTTCACAGGCCTTTCTCAGGTACATATATATATATACATAGGCAGACAGACAGACAGACAGACAGACAGACAGACAGACAGACAGACAGACAGATAGATAGATAGATAGATAGATAGATAGATAGATAGATAGATAGATAGATAGATAGATAGATAGATAGATAGATAGATAGATAGATAGATAGATAGATAGATAGATAGATAGATAGATAGATAGATAGATAGATAGATAGATAGATAGATAGATTTTCAATATTTTGTCTCTCAGGGTTCTGCCTCAATATACTTGTACCACAATATTCTGGGGGTCAATACTCAGTAGCACAACCTTTATCAATATATCAGCTTACCACATGGATTATTGGGTGTAAAGTGCTTCATGAACGTTTTATCGTGAATTCCATTTGTCACTATTGGCAACCACCTTTGATAATACCTTTGATAATATACAGATCCCAGTCAAACATTAAATATGCTGTGCTTTCTTGTAGACAGTGAAGAAAGACACTAAGGGGCAAATGTACAAGAAAATGCAGAATCCAGATATTATGCCAAATTTGGCAATGCCACGCTCTGACATTTTCGAAACAAAGGGATGCACCGTATTTACAAAAATACACGGCACACCTGTGTTTCCCATAAGAGGATATCTAATTGAGTTCCCAGGCCTCAGGCAAAGAATGACTACTTCCTGGGGAGGTACAGAACCTGCAAATCAAGAATGCCATTGTGCCAGTATCTTTAGAGGGTAGAATGAAAAATGTCTATCACATACTTTTTCTGGTTTCAGCTATTATTAGAGCACATTATGATTACACTAAAGATGATGGTGTCATTTTCTAATCAAGGACCCCCATCAATATGTGACTTTATGCCCCTATTCGGTTATAATCAAGTCAAACCCCTATAATGGCATAAACGATCAGAGACATATTTCAGCCATATTTCAGAAACTCGCCTCTGCAGCTCATTAAAGTACATGACACAGCAGAAGCCACTATCTAAGATTCCTAGATTACACACTGAGTTCTTTCACCAGATAAAACCCCCAGCAACCTGGGAAAACCCCGCTTGCTATGTTTTGATTAGTAATAGAACTCTAATGAGCACTGTAAGAACGACCGGTTCTTAGTGACATCTTTATTGACGTCTTATGTCCAAAAACTTACGTCAAACAAGGCACCTTTCAGGTATAAATAATACCAGCATTGCCTTAAGCAAACGCGACAGCGGTGGTGGTAGAGAATACATAAGCAGAAAAGCTGTCCCTTGCAGAGCCCAGCAGATGCGAGAAGCCCACGGACACTGCCCCTCCTCCTCCTTGACGCGCTGAGAAAGACGCTGTCTTTTCTCCTGCCGAGAAAATCCAGCCCCGACGTTTCCAGCCTACCCTTGCGGGTGACTGGGATATCGAGTCCTGCGAGGAGATACAAGACCTACAACATTCTATTCCAGAGGTACGGTGTTGACTAAACCCTTAGAGAGAATTCTTGAAGCAAACTCTTGGCAAAACCAACTTAACTTAAACTGCTACTTACATACTCCCTCCCAAGTATTAGGCTTAGGTCAGGTACACCGGGGTAGGCGTAGTTAGAAGCACCAGTTGAGGACGTTAGCCAAATGTATATATGAATGTATATATTTTACTCATTTTAACTATCGTATGGCTAAGAAACCATATCGATGCTTTTACAGTTTTTTTCGCAATACTCTTTTTACTGTACGCACTTTATATAATAACAAGTCTTGCAATTGTGGCAATTCATTTCTCTTGCATGAGAAGAAAGACTGTTCAATAAATAATACCCTTTTATTGAAAACGCCCGTCTCTCTATTATCTGCATCTTGGTGAAAGTAATCTGCACAACTGACTGAGTGAAATAGCTGTCTATCGTTTCACACGACTCTAGAGATTGACTCTTATTCTAAGGAGCAAAGTTGTCATGTTTATGCGGTTGTTGGAAAACTGAATCCCTTCTTGTCTGAGCCAGGGGAGCTGATCACTCCCTATTCAGTCAAGAAAGTTTCCAGTGACCTCTGAGCTAGTTGGTAACAAACCCAATTAAGTTTAGCAAAGTCAGTAGAGACCTGGAAGATCGGACTTCTACGTCTACACTGCTGTTTATGTTATTCCAATGCGCAGGGCCTATAGGGAAAATAGGAACTACACTACATGGCGCCCAACGTTTGGTAAGGTGATAAAACTAACGCAAGACGTTAGAGTAACTCAGTCGTGCTTTTTCACACAGACCCTTTCTCCCGTAAATACTCCAATAGACGTCTGGAGTGGGTGAAAGGTTAAAATCCGCCCGAACTTAGTATGAAGAGATTCCTATGTAAAGCTCTGGTTTATTCAACGTTGAAGGATACAGTGTTCCAAAATATTGTGCACCTAATCTTTGTCTCCTTGGAGACCTGCTCTGCAAAAACTTTCATTTTTACAATGTCAGAAGAAGAAAACAACGGAACCACTGAAGCCGCAGTAAATGCGACTCAGCAGGGTCCCGATGTTACAGGAATTAATGAACCGGGTGCGATAATCATCCCGGTCAACATAAGAAAAACTATAACGCTAAAACTTATAGAAAATGGACTGACCACACAAGGTGGCACAGTCGTCTTCGTGATAGAGGCACACGAATATCGGCAGACAGAGGTATTCTATTCTTGGATAAAATTTCCAGCGGCAAACGCTGCAACACACGAGTTCCACTATTACAAAATAGAGGAACCTCCGGAAGAGTACGCTCCTTTCGAGGAGATTGAAATTCCATTAAAATACCAAGAGCATCTGCTATGGTTTAAAGGCGCCCTAAAACACAATGATCATATTACCAGGCTCAGTCCACTAGGTAGACCAGGAGCAACGTGGCCGGTTTTGGCCAGCTACACACCACATCCGGACATTGATAAAATGTCAAAAGAAGAACTTTTAGCACAGCTAAAAACATTAATTAAAATACATAGACAATTAGTCCAATATGTAATGCGGACTGCAACAGTCCAAACAGCTGTTAATGTTCCACAGCTGACCCCTCATCAGGGGAACACTAATAAAATTACACCACAGAACATACAATCATGTCTTGGTAAAACACCCATAAATTGGGAACAAATTCCTTTCTGGTTAGCTCAGAAAATTACTCAAATAGAGGCAGTATTTCCGAATACTACCCCTATTGAGAAACACAGAATTCTGACCATCTGCCTTCCAATGGGGGTCGCACCACACGTGGAGGACTGTGACACTTGGGGTACAGTCTTTGCTTCCATTTACACAAAAACACATGGTGTTCCGTCCATGGCGGTAATACCGGATGTGCTAAAACAGATTCAGAATGAATACGGTCCAGAACCTGCTTTAACTCTTGGTATGAAATTACTGAAAGACTTCAAGCAGGTCTCGGATATATTACTAGCCAATATAAAAGGAGAAGCAGCATCTGTAGCCATCCGCCAGAAATTGAAGGAAACAGATATAACAGATCAACCAATTGAGCTTGCCAGAATTATAGAAAAATGTTATGAAGAATTAGGTAGAGACAGCTTGGGTGGGAAACCAGTAAAACCCCAACTACTCGAAAATCCTGACAAATTATTTATTAAAAATAATTTAAACACTCCTAAAAAGAGCTGGGATCGAAATAAACAATCCACTCCCAAGGAAAAAGTTTTCGAGTCCAGAGGAAGGTCTCCTCGGCGGAGGGAAAGAACTCCGACTCGAGAACACCAGTCTCCCCAGAGGGAGCCCTCTGAGAAAAGATATAACCTTAGAAATAGGGATAACTTGAAGAAGCCTGATAGATATCAAAGTATTGATACACGTCCCTCTCGATCTTTTTCGCAGAAATCTGAAAGAAGAGGACGGTCAGACCCAGGAGAGCACACCAAGTCCAAAGACAAGGAACCTGCTCAAAGTAAAAAATCACAATTTCCAAAGAAGAAGGTAGCCAGTATTAGAGTAATCGAACATGCCGAGAATACTGAGGACACAGTTGAAAAACGGGGAGTGGGCACAGACAATGCTAGACAGTGCAGCAGAAATCACCATAGCTCGCAAGATCCTGATGAGTCATCTGGAGACAGTGGGCACGACTGCCGACACCAGAGTTAGCGAACCTCATAAGATATACGAAATAACACTGCGTATAGAGTCTAGGAAAATAAGGGGTCTATTTTGGGATAACCTCTCAAAAGGCTATGACATCCTGTTAGCTGAAAAAGATTGGCCCCCGGAGTTTGTGGCGAAGAAATGATTATGCCTGCCTTCTCGAATCACATTCAGATTCACACTAAATATATATATGCGAGGATACGGGCAGTAGCCCAGGCACCGGCATTATATAAAAATCATGTAGGATGGGATGAGGACTCTCCTCCTCACAAAATCCAGTTAAAAAGTCAACCGACTGCACAAAGGCAGTATCCAATTAAGCAAGAAGCTAAAAAACAGGTCAGGGAGATTTTAGATCAACTTGAATACCAGGGGGTGATTGAAACATGCACCTCTCAAATGAACAATCCTTTGTTTCCTGTCTCCAAACCGGACGATTCATATCGTCTAGTTTTGGACTACAGACACCTTAACTCATGTTGCAAAACATTTGCAGTACAAAATTCGCATAGTGCTGCACTAATGAATAACATAGTTCGCAAAAAATATAAAACAACATTGGACATATCTAATGGTTTCTTTTGTCAAAATATTGCACCAGAAAGCAGGTACTTGACCGCTTTCTCAGTAATGGGGTCGCAGAAAATTTCTGTAGGCTCCCACAGGGATTCAAGAACAGCCCAGGACTATTCTCATCCAGAGTAACAGAGTTACTACAAATATATGATGATGAGGCATTATCTTACGTCGATGACATCTATCTAACAGACGACGACTTGGAGACTCACTTGAAAAGGGTGAACACCATAATACTTGGGTTCGCTGCAGAGGGTTACAAATTCAACTTTAAAAAGTCTCGAATTGCCCATCTGACAGTATTATTTTTAGGATACGAATTATCAAGTGAAGGAAAAAGCCTAGCGGACAACTTCTTAGAGAAGTGCGCTGTACTCCAAGCACCAAAAACGCTGAAGAACTTACAATCGATTCTAGGCTTCCTGAATTTCGGAAGAACTTACATTCTAAATTATGCGGAGAGGGTTAAACCTCTCTACGAACTAATTAAACCTGATTTTAAACCAACCAATTGGACTCAAAAACACAAAGACATTTTGAGATCACTGCAAACAGACATGTTAGCAAAAACAAAATTAGACACACGTGACAATACACGCAACCTTGTAATCCGAGTCATCCCAGGAAGATGCGGATTCACGTACCTGACCTCTAATGAGGGAGAAACGGTACCAATAGCTTACAAATCTCTCTTGTACACACAAGCAGAAAAAACATTCAGTCTCACAGAAAATACTGTGAAAGCAGGGCAAACTGCAATAGCGAATGAACGAGAACTAGCACACGGCAAAAGTATCACTGTTCTCACAGCGGAATCCGCCTTCGAGGTGCTATTCAGCCCAGTAAACCTGCCTACAGTGTCACTGGATCCGAAATGGATACACTGGGAAAATTCTCTTGGCGCAGAAGACGTGAAATACTATTTCGCCCCGCGCATGAAAAAACTGAATGATTTAACTTATGAACAAGAATATCCTCTGCCAATCGAAATTCTTCCTCTACAACAATACTCCTGTATAATCTACACAGACAGATTCATACAGCATTACAACGTAGAAAATAAATCCTACGATGCAGCCTGCGCGATTGTTAAAGGTCGCTGGCTGTGCGGTAAATGCAGACTGAAAATAACAAAAACTGAATCAGTGAGAAACTGTTCGGCTCAGAGAGCTGAAATCAGATCTTTAAAGATGGCGCTTGAAAATGCAGAACGTGAATTCCCGACACTAATCGTGTGCGATTCGCATTTTTGTGTCAACTCTTACAATAACAAGTTGCAGAGCTGGGTTCAAAATGATTTCAAAGATGACACAGGTGCCACAATCAAGCATAAAATGCTTTGGAAACAAGTAGTTCTTTTACAGAAAGAACTACAAAAGACTCACGTGATACACACTCTGAGTCATCAACGTGATGGCGTTCACGTTGCAGGGAATTCATTGGCTAACACAGCCATAGCGGAAGCAACTAAACCGGCTTCCGTAGCCACAAAAAAGCGTTCAGAAAAATACATAGACGGGGGCTCATTACTGACCCTGCGGGAGTGCTGCTTCATCTCATCTGCCCGGGTGCACAGCGCCTTTTCTTGCCACTTCGCCGCCCCACCTCGCGGCCCCCGCTCCGCGGGTGCCGCTCGAAGGCGAGAGACTTTGCTGGGGATCTTGACCCGGTCCACGACGTGCTAGGAGCACCAACGCCAGGTTAGGAACTGCTCCACAGGACTACAAGCACCGAGGCGGGACTGCGAGGACCAGCGTGCCCAGCGGCGCTGATCGGCCGCAGCTGGTCCTCTTCCCGCCCCCTCCACCGTAAAATCACCGCGGTGCAAGTGCTGCCTGGGACTCATTACTGACCCTGCGGGAGTGCTGCTTCATCTCATCTGCCCGGGTGCACAGCGCCTTTTCTTGCCACTTCGCCGCCACGCCTCGCGGCCCCCGCTCCGCGGGTGCCGCTCGAAGGCGAGAGACTTTGCTGGGGATCTTGACCCGGTCCACGACGTGCTAGGAGCACCAACGCCAGGTTAGGAACTGCTCCACAGGACTACAAGCACCGAGGCGGGACTGCGAGGACCAGCGTGCCCAGCGGCGCTGATCGGCCGCAGCTGGTCCTCTTCCCGCCCCCTTCACCTATCTTTTTGCTTGATAAGCAGTCACAGCAACGCGCACGCGGGACGCGCGCGGGGCTAAGGCCGGGGCGAAGACCGGGCAAAGAGCGGGCCATTTGAGGCCGTTCGAGTACGGCAGAGTCCGGCCTAGGCCCACCCCCCCTGGACGTTTTGAAGACCACCCAAAATGCCATTAAGATCAGGGAAGGAACGCACTGTTCACATCAACACTTCTAATGGCGTCGTCTCTGGCCCCTTGGACGCTTTTATCACACAGGCCACTGGCATCTTAGAAAAGGAAATTGCCATGGTTGAGAAAAGGCTCTCAATAGATTTGATTAGTGGAAAACGATCCTCGCTGGGGGCTTTAGCTACATCTATCTCCCCGACACCATCTGTACCCCATGCTGCCTTCAATTGTGTCCATACCACCACTACGGACGCAATAGTCCATATTGAAAATATTGGGGGTAGCCCGACTACAAGGGACAAAATAATGGAAAAAAGGATTAGTATTAACGACTCTAAAGATACGCAGGAGATTGGGATGGAGGATAATGACTCTGTGATTAATGAGGAGCAGGATTTTAGCCAGTTATCCGGAACTCCTCTCCTTAATAAATCCAATATCTCTAATCCTGTTGAAAAGGCTAATCAACCTATATCCAATTCTGCCCCCAATACCAAAAAGAGAAAACGGGATTCTAGATTGTCAGGGGAAAGAAATACGAAACCCAATAAAGCAAATACAGTCCTAGGGGAATGGCGCCAGGGTCCCGAGCCCCAACCAAACCTGCTAAAACCCTCGGTGCCTAATAACAATAATGACATGCTATGCCCCTCACTTCTGGCTTTGGGTTCCTCCACTACATGTCCCATGTGCCTCAATAGTGATGAGGCTCTGCTGGCAAAAATGGAGGCCATGATTAAAACACTACTTCTACCAGTCCTGGAGCGGACTAGGCTCATGACCTCTAAGATCGATAGCATGGAGGGTTTGATTCAATCAAACTACGCAATGTTACAAGCATTGTGTGGCTTAAATAATAAGGGCACTGTTAATGTACCAGCACCAAGTAAGGCACCCAGTAAGGTCACTAGTAAGAATATGGAAAACGGCAAAAATTCCCTTAATAAAACGACAGGAATAAATAACACCATAGCTAAAGGCTCTCAGACACTAAAGCCCCAAACGAGAACAGAGGCTAAACAAAATATGGTTGGGCGCCAACATATGGGTCCTCAAATACAATCTAACTTAAATCGACCTTCACCAAGTAATTTAAGAACTCAAAATACTGCTCCTACCAGTCGCAGGGAGGGGGGACGTAAAAGGCCAAACATTCCCAGTGTTGATCTTCCACCCGAAGCGGCCTCACACACCATCGTTTTGACAGGCGTAGCACCATTAAAACCAGGATCTAGGGAATCATATGGTGACCTTCGTAATAAAGTCACCTTTTGGCTGAATAAAAATCGCCCGCTACCACCCTCCACTCCAACGGAGATATTGTATGTGAGGAGAGTAGATTGGGTAGGGCCTGAGGCAAAAGATTTAGAAGGTGACTGTATCCTCATATCATTTAAAGACTTATGGGTAGTAGATACAATTAAACGGGTACCTAGATTTGCTAGGCAGGGGGATGTACAAACACTAGATCTATCCTACTTTTATCCACGCAGGCATATACCCTCCCAATCCTATCCTCTATTCCGTAAGGGTCCTGCTGCGAGACATCCCATGGTATTGACCCCGATTGACTGCCAGCGCCCTTTTCTTTTTAATCATTTTGGCCCCCTTTCTGGCTTGGAAGCTATAGATTGACTTAACGATCCCCTTAGTGAATCTCCGACTGGTAGTGTTATAGCCCAAGTCCCCAGCGATTATAATGTGGTATGCCCAATTCAATTGACCAATCTTGTTGACGGGGAGGGAGGCCGAACATATCTGCCAAACAGCCCTAGACCACAGATAGTTGCCCAGGGGTCCCTGATCGAGGAGAAAATCATTGCCCCGGTAAACTGTGTTAAGCATCTAGTGGACAATGATGATATAGGGGCTGCTCATGGATTTGTACAGCCCTTACACTCTCTGTTGCCAGGCAATTTGAACGACCATCTGAAAATTTTGTCCTGGAACATAGCGAGTATTAAGGCGCGCCTTGGGTCTGCGGATTGGTCAAGTTTTATGGACAACTACGACATTATCCTGTTGCAGGAAACATGGGCAACGGAACCTGTCCATAAGCTGGGCTATACTAACTTTTTCAAACCCGCAACCAAAGGGGGTAAAGGGCGGGCCGCAGGTGGCTTGCTAATTTGGGTGAAACAATCCCTGGGCTTTTACCCAATGGAGCTCCCGGTGGAAAATCAGGATCTGTTATCCATCATATTTAACAAAGGGAACAAGCAAGTTATGAATATTATTAACATCTATGCTAGAGGCCTTCCTGGCGGTCGATGCCCACCCCTGTTGAACTTTCTTGATCATATGGTAACGAAAATGGACGAAGGTATCACTACCATCATTGCTGGGGACCTAAATTGTACTATAGAACCTGTACTAGATATGGGAGATACATGGACAATGGCAGATGATTCTGTATGGGGTATCAGAGACTTGCAAGTGGAGAAGATGGCTAAAGCTACAGAGGCTGCAGTGTCCTGGACGGCCTTTTGCTTACAAAATGGGTTCCGGGCTTGTAATGGTCGCTCTGCCTCTGATGTGAAGGGAAAATGCACTTTTGATAATGGCCACAGGCAAAGCCGCATTGATTATATTTTACTGGACATGGAGCATTGGGCTCTCTTAATTGATATGGTAGTTTTAGAACGCCCGGAAAGTGATCACAACCCACTGTCCCTATCGTTGAAGGTACCGGATTTAAATAGAAGGCAGGAACCATCTGCAACCTATACAGGGGACGTCCTACTTGCCAATGATAGGAGGAGATTGAAGTGGTCACGGGTTATGGAAGATGAGTGTTTATTAAATAATATCAATGTTGTAGTGGGAAATGTACTTAATGAAATGTTGCAAATAGATATGTCGGGGGTGGAGACTGGAGCTGTAAATAGTGTGATGGGTGTTCATATTAAGTGCTTTGACAGCTTAAAATCAATGCTATCCAAACCATATGGGAAGGCTGTTACTAAAACTAATCCTTTGCCCCAAAAATGGTATAATAAGGACTGTAGAGAGGCACATACAGCTCTCATCTCTGCCATTAAATCTCGGGACATGGTTAAAGTGAGAGCTGTTAGAATCCATTACAAAAAAACCCTTAGTAAAGCCAAACGGGAATGGGAGGATGAGTTCTGGACAGATCTCTTAGAGGCATCATCCTCTAATAACCAGAAAAGGTTTTGGGATTTGGTTAAATGGGGTAAAAACATTGACTCTTCTACACCCGGAAATAATGTGCCAGTCGAGGATTGGGTATCGTTTTACTCGGCCCAATTTAGAGCTGGAGACGATGATACCTCAAATCCCTTAGGCAATCCACTCATGCAGACCCCAGAAAGCGGAAAACTCACCTTTACGGTTGCTGAGGTTGAGCTGGCATTGGCACTTACTCTCCGAGGCAAAGCCCCCGGTATGGACCTAATCCCGGCGGATCTTTTCAAATCTAATCCCACTTTATGGCTCCCGTATATCGCTAGAATAGCTAATACTTTGGCACTTGGAGCTACAGTCCCGAAATCCTGGAAAGGGGCAGAAATAGTTCCAGTCTATAAAAAGGGTGATAAATCTATTCCAGCAAACTACCGCCCTATCAGTTTAATCGATTCGATTCAAAAGATAGTGGCGCGTATGGTTTTGGGAAGGGTCCAGGGTTGGATAGAAATGGAGAACATCCTGTCCCCCATGCAGGTGGGCTTCAGATCGGGAATGAGCACCATAGATCAGGTTTTTAGATTCTGCCTGATCTATTGGAAGGAGGTTTGGTTAGGTGGTGGTAACATCTATGCTGCATTCATCGATCTGAAGTCCGCCTTTGATCTGGTGCCCAGGGACAGGTTGTGGGGTGTGCTGGTAACTTTGGGATGCCCACCCGAATTATTGGACCTTATTATAAGACTCCACGAGGACAACTTTGCGAGGGTGAGGTGGAGGGGTCAGGGACAAGTCACAGAAACTTTCCCCGTAACCCGAGGTGTCCGCCAGGGGTGCGTCCTGGCCCCTACCCTGTTCCTTCTTTTTATCAACCAAGTTGTTAAATTTTTCTTGGATACTCCCACTGATGCCCCAATGTTGGCAGGGATGAGGTTTCCGCTACTCATCTTTGCAGATGACACTCTAATCCTCTCTAAAACACGCAGCGGACTACAGCGGGCTTTGGACCGCTTTGAGGAGTTTTGTGCCATCAACAACCTGGTAGTCAACGTGGGGAAAACAAAATTTATGGTCTTCACAAAAAACCACCTAGTCCGAAGCTCAGTGAAGATGAATGGTGTAAACCTTGAACAGGTTGACACCATGACCTATCTAGGGGTCACCCTTGATAGCCGTCTGAGATGGAAGGATCAGATCAATACGCAACAACTCAAACTTGCCAGGCTGACTGGTTGTCTCATTAAAGAGCAGAAGGAATCAATCACTAAACGGGTCCTGCCGGCCCTTAAGATCTATGATGTTAAAATCTCTACAGCCATCTTATATGGCGCAGATCTATGGGGTCATATGGACTTGTCTAATCTGTACAAAACCCAATGTAGATTCCTACGAAATCTAGTGGGGCTTCCACAGTCCACACCCTCGCTCCCCCTTTGCCTGGATCTTGGTTCCCCCCCCCATAAATGAAATGGCAAGATTTAGGTTAGTGGCATTGTGGAGACGAATATGGACATCCCCTGACTTATTCCTTTTTGCAAAGGAATTGTCGGAAGTTAGGTCTATCAGGGGTTCAGGGAAAATACCATGGCTCATTACTGTAAAAACAATTCTGATAGATATGGGCTTGGAACATCTCTGGTCATCCCCACAATCAAATCCCTTCCCACCTAAAGATGAATTTAAATCACTATATTGGGCCACCACCCGCCTAAAAAGAGTGAAGCTGTCCAATAAAAATGACCTTACAGGCAGTTTTTTAACATTTAAAATTGACCTTTTGAGAGAGCCATACTGGGATGTTATTTCCCGACCGCTAGATAAGAAATTGTACCATCAGTTTAGAGTGGGCGCTTTGCCATTAAACATCTTTCTGAACAAATGGTCCACAGGGATATCTCCTTATTGTACGTGCTGCTCAAGTCATATTGAGTCAGAAGGACATTTTCTTTTTGCCTGTCCTAGGTACGGAGCACCTCGAAAAAATGGCTAAAACCTCTGTTCCAAAATTTACCATATAAAACAGCAATGGAAGCCATACAGGTGCTTAGGACTAACACCTCAGAGGTTTTTGTGGTAGCCTTGGCAAAGTACTTGGGCTGGGCTTGGCTCCTTAGGTTAAAAAGCGTTCGCCTTAGCGCCGAGTGCTAAAGTTGTTCTGCTATTTGCCATAACCTGTTCAGTTCAAGTATACAACTGTTTAACCACCCTACGACTATGTTCTATTAACTGCATTCATTGCTCGCAATCTAGAACTGCAATCCCAACCTTTTAAAGCAATATTTTGTCTTACTCTATTCTCTTTAATTTTATATAAAATATTCAGGTCTCTTTATTCACCAATTGAAATTTAATCCTGTTTTATTCACTTGTTAAGAAATGTTCTTTTTGTTTGTGCACCTATGTATTTTTGTGAGTGTCTAAATAATATCTATGTGCATTGATTTTCTTTGGATATTTTTAAATGAACCAGTTATATTCTTTTGTATTTTACTATGTCTTTTATGATTGCTAATAATCGAAATAAAGACTTTAAAACCTGAAACCTGACATAGACGGGGAAACCATGCTGGCAGTAAAAACGTCTTTAAAAGGCGACTGTGCGGCGCTACCCGTGAACTATCCACTCAATTATGCATACGTAATTGATGCAAACTCCGTTCCTTTTGCTCGAATCCCTGGAGTTGGGGATAGGGTAATTCCAAACACGAACCGTAGAAAGTTATTAATAGTAGACGCTCACTTCGGAGAAGGTGCAAGGCACAACCAGATGAAAGATTCTCTGAAAGAATTACAGTCAGAATACTGGTGGCCAGGAATGAGCATGCAACATCAAATATATGTGAAGAACTGTCCCGAATGTGACAGAGATCGCAGTAATGAACCGGTCCAGTGTGTTGCCCAGTTACCGTTTGTAGACAGGGTAATGCTGTCTATATGCAAACCAGCGTCCTATTAATTGTTTAAGACTACAATTCACTTAGAAAATGTGGCCCCAGCGCTCGGCTGATGCCAAAACTGTTATAAAAGATCTGCGAGTCTTTATCGGCACATACGCAATTGCCATGTTCCATTCTGACCAGGGTCCTGCTTTCAGCTCTCGAGCTTATAAGGAGGCCATGGCCAGTATGGGCGTTGGGTTGTAATACTCTTGTCCATTCCACCCCGAAGGGAACAGTGTAGTGGAAAGAAAAAACCGAGACATAAAGCAATCTATAACAGCGAAGGTATTTGGTTCGGGTGATGGGTGGGTCAAACATTTAATAAGTGTCCAACTTAGTCTAAATAATTTGCCAAGAAATTCTCTAAAAGGTTTCAGCCCGTACGAACTATTGTTCGGAACTAGAATGCATATTCAGGACCTTGATAGTCAGGTATCAGTGGTAAAAGATAAGAATAAAGACTTTGACATCAAAGATCGTTTGGCTGTTTTACAGGACTTGAATGAAACAAGAAAATCCTTAAGCAACATAAAAATAAAGCAACAGCCAACTACCACTGAAGAGGCACCACCAGCCCTAGCAAGACCTGTCTGGATTCCAAAGATTGGGGATCTAATCGGAGAGAAAAAAGCGGTGAAGAAGGAATTTGGGCCTTCTTACAGAATAGCAGTACCTGTCTTAGCAATCAACGGAACAAGATCAGTAGTACTACCGCACTTTGCTGGTAAAAAGGAGAACAGAGTTGTATCAATCGACCTGGTAAAACCACAATCATGTGGCCTATAATCAACAGTGGACTCCCAAGAAACTACAGAATACCCAAATTTGCAACAATCCAAGAGGTTCAAACTGTAAGACTAATCACATTTGATAAACCTGCAGTGCACAGAGAGGGACTATGCAATAATGCCATGGAACTTGTGCCTCTTGAAACACAGATTGAAACAGTTCGTCATGAAACACCAGTCTACAACGATGTGGCATCAGAATGTGCTAACGAAAGACAAATTGGGAAAACGATTCCTACAATTGACATAACTGCCTCTGGCTACTTCATCAACTTCAATACCTTTTCTGAAGATCAAAACGACCCTGAAGTGATGCCAGAAACAAAGACTCTTAAAGAAAAAACAACAGAACTCTTTCAACAATTCAAGGAAGCATTTCTGAATGCACCACTGTTTGAGCTCTGGATTGTATCAGGGGTACTTATACTCCTAGTATGCCTAATCTTGGTTTTTATTTTAGGAAAGTTTATTACAGTTCAATGGACACAGCAAGTCAGAACATCAACTTAGTTCTAAAACCACACAAATCATCTCACGTCGAGAAAAGAGAACTATCATCAGTAAATGTCACAGCCATTCCAATACCCGGTGGGGTAGTATGGGACAAGACTGACTATGAAGTATATAGCCCGATCGAAATCCTGAAATATCCTCACCAGTTCAAGGTTTCTTTAAGTGACTTTGTAAAACCTAGTACATTTTCTGATGATTGGGATTTTGAAAGTATAAATAATATGATGTCTGATTTAGTGTTGTCAGCAAGATTTACAGAACATGATTATTTACAAGGTTTGTCTAATTATGAACAGATGTACTGCTTCTCACAATACGGAGACCATTACTTACATAAATCTGCACAACCTAGAAATGTTTTTAAATATAACCAATGGGAACATTGTGCTACTCCACCTAAAAGTAGGTCTAAAACATTCTATGAGAAATTCCAGTACTTCTCAGGGTTTAACACAAGTGATGCAGAAACGTTTTATTATAAATTGTTAGATAAAACAGGGTTGAAAACTATGCTGACAAATACTAAATTGCTATATTCAGAAGAATTTTATGAAAAAATGATGACATTTGGTTTTGATTTTTGGGAAAACAACATTGAAACAAAAACAATCTGGGGTACAAAAGATTGGCAGGTACAAGGTATAGAAGCATTATTTCGAGCCTGCATGATCCCAGAACAAATAATGTTCTTAAATGACACAATTCACCAAACAACCTGTCTTGGCCTAGCTAAGATTAAAGACCTTAACAAACCGTCTATTCCAAAGCCAATACCTGATAATGCAACCACAGATATTGAAATAGACGTATCTAAAATTTTACATCTAAACAGAACACATCCTGATTGGAAAAAGTGGTTAATCTGGCCTACTGACACAAATAACTGCCAAGATAGATTCCTGAACAAAACACAGGGGTTAACAATGACCAGACCAGACCCTAGATACTCCCAGAGACAACATCCAGGGATAGTAACAACATACAGTGTAGGGAAACTGTGCCTTGAATGGCTAGAATCATCCACACTGGCAGAAATTAAGCAACACTTATCTTTACTTAAAGATGGTGCTGACTTGCGCAATTTCATTTTGGGACCACGCAAACAGCGTCAAAAACGTTTCATAGCGGCAAGTGTATATGCGGCTTACAACAAGGCATGGAAAGTAATGCAAATTGAAACAGCTGAAAAAATATGAGAAATTGATCGTATTAATTTGGGAAAATCATTTTCTGTTGTGGACAATGGGTTAATGACTCTGTCCTCCAGAATATATTCACTGGACAGTATTGTATTATCTGCCATCGATATAATAGACAAAGACTTGCTAATGTTACAACATGGCCAGTCGCAATTGCGTTCTATTGTACAGCTAGGCTGGACGCTGCAAAATCTTCGTTCAGGCTATGTGCCATGGCGTTTAATCAACACAACGTCATTGTTTTCCAGCTTTAACCTTACTGATAACCAAATCAGCTTGGCACAGAAAAGAGCAGACTATACAATCCTGAGCATCGAAAAACTTGAGAGATTACCATTGACAATGTCAGGAAGACCTGTCATTGAATGGATAATACACGGGATTATCACAATTCCGATAACAACTTTCCGATTTAAAAATTGCCTTGAGTATATACCGACTGGCCAGTATGAACGATTGGGTAAAGGGTACATTAAGTTAGCATGGAAATTACCATATATACACACATGCTATAGTGACAGCAACAAAAATGTATTTCTTAGTGGTGAAAATTGCAAACATTCACTAAGCGGTATACGTTTGTGCCAGGGTATTAACTTACATGGGGCCTGTGAAGGAACTTCAAACAACCTTTCATGCCACCAACATGTCACACCTGCAACGCAGATAGAGCCTTTCTTTAGACAACTTTCTAACGGGAGTTACATTCTTATAACGGATCACAGCTGTTGTGGCTTGCTGCCAGGGAAAGCATATCTCGTAAGCGTAACTTCCATGGTCACTTACTGTATGCAAGCATTGTTTCCAAACAGCCCTGGAGACTCTGAGACTCCGATATGGCCTTGTTTGAATGTCTCTGCTATACGAATTGATACTTTAAGAAGAATGAAGTCTGTGCTTTTGCAGACAACAGTGCCCATAACGTCATCAAAAGAGACGTATGATCTCCAAGTTGCAAGGACAGCTTCAGAGATACACGACCTTATATCAACAAATTGCCCCGTGCATTTCACAGAAATGCTTAGCCAAATTCTAAATATGTCAAGTGCCATAGGCATCCCAGGCGTATTTAAGACCATTTTTTCGGGACTGTTAACACCATTCAAAGCAATCCTAGGAATTATTCCTAATTTTGTCCATTCAGTCTTTGGCGGCATACCCCTGATTTTGGGACTTGTAGCAGGCATTTTATTTTTGACCCTCCTGCTCCGATATGGCAAGCCAAAACACAGACATGACTCCGGCAAGAATGGAAGAAACGATCCTAGCAATACGCTACCGGGACCGCATAACTAGAGTCCTTGGATTGGCCAGGCTGAGAGATCTGAACATGACCTGGTTTCTTTCATTCAGACCTATATGGCAGACCTGCATCTTACCTGTGCTTCGATGTATGCTATGCGGAGAAGAATGCGTGTTGGACACCTGTCTTGCACTTCCATCAGCAGTACCAATGGATATCGATACTTTGCTAAGTCCTGTAACGGCTCATGCATTGTGTTGTCCCCAGCGGCTACCAATCCTGATGACGGCATTCGTTGAGACTCCTGTGCTACGACTAGGTAGTGACAGTGGAGAGAGAAATAAAAGCAACATCACCCAGGTACAACCTTCTGGGAGTATCGCTGATCCAGACACCGAAGATAGCAATCATTCTCAAACCTGCCAAGTAACTGCATTATCGTACTTGGTCGAACTGTCACCTGATTTTGTAGACCAATTTTTTGAGAGCTTGTCTGATATGATGTTCTCCCCTGAACAGAAACAATGATTTTTGAAAAGCATTCCGACACACAGCGTTCCCATGAACTCTGAATTCGGCCTTCAGTTTTAATTAAAAAAAAACTACTGAAAAGCGTTGGAACTCTATTCCCCCGTTCACCATGAAATTTTTTTTTTGAATCGAACACTTTTTCAAAATATTGACCTTTTTTCTGGCACGAAAACCTTTGCTTAAAGTAGAACTATTCATAAAGAACACAACTTCTATTTTTGGGTAGGTCTAGAGACATAATAACTTTACCTCTGCCTCTAGCACATTTTACAGCAAATACATTTCTATGTGATGAAATAGTCTCTACCTTCTTTTCTGTACTAAGAGACATTTCATGTGTAATTTATTCACAAAATTGTTCAACTGATTATATATGCAATAGTTTTGAATGATTTCTATGCTTAAAACGTACAGTACTGTCATGTATTTCAAATACGCCATTTCAAATGCAAATATGTATTTTGGGGTGGGTAATGTTACACACGCATCTTATTGCTTTAGTTTTTAGTAATTTGATGGACATAAATTTGTGGAGTGGGTGTCGTGTTCTAATCTAGGACCCCGATCAATATGTGACCTTATGCCCCTTTTCGTTATAATCAAGTCAAACCCCTACAATGGCATAAACGATCAGAGCCATATTTCAGCCATATTTCAGAAACTCGCCTCTGCAGCTCATTAAAGTACATGACACAGCAGAAGCCACTATCTAAGATTCCTAGATTACACACTGAGTTCTTTCACCAGATAAACCCCCCAGCAACCTGGGAAAACCCTGCTTGCTATGTTTTGATTAGTAATAGAACTCTAATGAGCACTGTAAGAACGACCGGTTCTTAGTGATATCTTTATTGACGTCTTATGTCCAAAAACCTACATCAAACAAGGCACCTTTCAGGTATAAATAATACCAGCATTGCCTTAAGCAAACGCGACAGCAGTGGTGGTAGAGAATACAGGAGCAGAACAGCTGTCCCTTGCAGAGCCCAGCAGATGCGAGAAGCCCACGGACGCTGCCCCTCCTCCTCCTTGACGTGCTGAGAAAGACGCTGTCTTTTCTCCTGCCGAGAAAATCCAGCCCGGCGTTTCCAGCCTACCCTTGCGGGTGACTGGGATATCGAGTCCTGAGAGGAGATACAAGACCTCCAACATTCTATTCCAGAGGTACGGTGTTGTCTAAACCCTTAGAGAGAATTCTTGAAGCAAACTCTTGGCAAAACCAACTTAACTTAAACTGCTACTTATATACTCCTTCCCAAGTATTAGGCTTAGGTCAGGTACACCGGGTAGGCATAGTTAGAAGCACCAGTTGAGGACGTTACCCAAATGTATATATGAATGTATATATTTTACTCATTTTAACTATCGTATGGCTAAGAAACCATATCGATGCTTTTACAGTATTATTTCGCAAAACTCTTTTTACTGTACGCACTTTATATAATAACAAGTCTTGCAATTGTGGCAATTCATTTCTCTTGCATGAGAAGAAAGACTGTTCAATAAATAATACCCTTTTATTGAAAACGCTCGTCTCTCCATTCTTTGCATCTTGGTGAAAGTAATCTGCACAACTGACTGAGTGAAATAGCTGTCTATTGTTTCACACAACTCTAGAGATTGACTCTTATTCTAAGGAGCAAAGTTGTCATGTTTATGCGGTTGTTGGAAAACTGAATCCCTTCTTGTCTGAGCCAGGGGAGCTGATCACTCCCTATTCAGTCAAGAAAGTTTCCAGTGACCTCTGAGCTAGTTGGTAACAAACCCAATTAGGTTTAGCATAGTCAGTAGAGACCTGGAAGACCGCACTTCTACGTCTACACTGCTGTTTATGTTATTCCAATGCGCAGGGCCTATAGGGGAAATAGGAACTACACTACAATGGATGCTGCTGCAACAACCAATTTATTTGTTTTATGGAATGTATCAGCAGAAAAAAGTTTTTACAAAAAAGTCATACAGGAAAGGTTATCGATACCATGAACCCCTGGGACTGGTGTCCAAAATGTATTTTTTTTAAATTTTCCTATAAATTTGCAGAGGATCAAAAATCAAACAAAAAAACAAGTGTGGGCTCTGCGCTTGTTTTATTTTTAAAAATCCGGGGTGGGCTGGGACCCGGGTTGGTGATGCATGTTTTTATTTTGTGGAGGGGTATCTAAGAGGCCCCAGGGACCCCACCTCATGGGGCCGATATAAAAAAGAAGACAGGCATAGCTCCCCTTTCTGAGTGTTATCCTCGTTGGTCCTCAGGATCGGGTTGACACCAATGGGTACAGCCACCGATGGGTACCTGTAAGGTAAGGACGATATACAACACTGTGTTCCCTGGGTAGCAAGGCAAGGCTTTTGATTAGCTAAAGGACCCCAAAACATTGAGAGATCAAAAGTAAGCCGATACCATCAATACGTGTTAGTGGGTTGCTAAATGTAAAACAAAATAACAGGGTTTCCGTCACTCTTAATTTCCAGAATAAATAATAAGGTAAGTTCAACGATACCCTTCACCATCAGCAACTCCGGGCAGAACTCCTCCTCGGCCGACAAAGCCGAGCGATTCTCAGGAACCAACCATCCTCCGCAAGGGCACCAGTCCTGGCTACTCGCCAACAGAGGACACTGTGCTAAGCAGCGGCCGAAAATGCCGCTAGAGTTCAGCGTGCAGTGGTAGGGTTGTTGCCTCCTGCTCCAGTACTAAGTTAGCGATTGACGTCACCCCTATGTACCAGTCCTAAGGTCTGTGAGGCAAGCCTGTTCGTTTATGTCTGCAACCCAGTGCCAAACAGCCAATTAGCACACCCTTGAGTGCTTGCAGACTCCAAAGTGGTCTGAGGGTAAGACTCTGTTCTGTCCGCAGCCCGGGAACCATGACCAAGCCAAGACTGAGGGAGACAGGCGCCTAGCCTAGCGCTTTTCCCAGGGAACCCCGGCAACAGCTTGCGTCCGGCTCAATATCCGACGCCGCTTCTGTATTGCGGCCGCCATTTATGGCCGGGGAGGCCTGCGTATGCCCCGCGCATGGCCCGCTGGGTAGTGTAGTCCGGCAGCGCGGTGGAGAGTCCTGCCTGTTCTGCGCTATGTTTGTAGGGAGGCAAAGTCCATAGGCGGCGGCTCCTGCAGATGCAGGTAAGCGTTTCGCCGTGCCGTATGCCGCTTCCGCTTACCGGTACAAGAGAGGGGGGGGAGGCGAGCGGTCCTGACACTGAGCCTAAAAAGACCTGGGTCCCCATCCCCCAAAGCTGAGTATTTAATGAAGGGATATGGAGCACAGCCCCCGTCCCAGAGCCTAATTTTACTGCGAGCACCCAATCCCCCAGGGTGAAAATGCTTCAAAGAGGAGAGGGGGCAGGGGGCTCTTGGCCGCCTCCCTGAGCCCAGTGAGCCCATCCTCCTGTGCAGAACAATGAATTAAGAGAGGGGGCATGCAACCCCCCTCCCTGAGCCTAATTAGGCCCAAGGAACCTCATGCCCAGGGGCCAAAATGTAAAAAATTGAGGAGGGGCCACATGACCCCTCTCCGCGAGCCATAAAAAGGCCCTGGGGACACAATCCTCTGGGGCCATCATACTCTTTAAAGAGAGGGAAGCTATGCAGCCCCTCTCCCTGAGCCTTTAAGGTCCAGGAGACCCAATCCCCGGGGCGGCTAAGTGACTTTCTTCCAGGGAGCCCACCCCAAGGACATTGTAATTTCCTTGCCCGCACTAGCGCTGACAGTGAAACATTCGTTTGCTCCCATCTGGCAGGAGCATTTTCAATACTCCAGCCAAATGGGAGCAAACATGGAAGTCTGCTCCTACCCAGAAGGACATTTAAAAAATGCTCCAACTGCTGGAAGCGGACTTGTGTTCTGTTTTCCTGCGCACACTGATGCACAAAACAGACACACATTGCTTCTGCCTGATAGGAGGATGCAGAAAACAGCTGCTCTCTCTGGGCAGGACCAATGCTGGCTTCAGCACCATGCGGGGTCCTGGCTGGGGCTGCCGGCGCCCTAGGGCACTGTGGTGCCCTTCTATTATAAAGAGCAGCTCTGGGGTTGGGTCCCAGGCGCTCGAGAAGGCTAAGAAAGGGGGGCTGAGCAGCCCCCTCTCCTTTTAAATAAGGTACCAATCCGAGGCATGGGGTTCCTGGGACCTATGTAGGCTCAGAGTAGGGGGGCTGCACGGCCTACCTCACTTTTTTTTATTTGCCCTGGAGATGGGGTCCCCGTGGCCTGGTGAGGCTCGGGGAGGGGGGTCCTGTGGCCCCATCTACTATTTAATTGAATTTGTCCCCCAGGAAATGGGGTGCCATTGGGTATAGATTTTCTGCTATAAACTCAAAAAGAAGAATAGATTATATTTAGGACACAATGTTTATGTCTGACAATATTCAGACAACGATATTTAGGGCAGAATATGTTGTCAGACAATATTCTGACAACAATATTCTGGTACCACCCTGTTTCGGTTGCAGATGTAAGAACAAATTAATAGTTTACCGTCTCCCCAGATGCACGGTGAAAAGCAGCCCACAACTCAACCTCACATGCCACAGAGGACACCTTGACACCAAAGAGGCTGCCTTGAACAGCAGACAGGACAACACAGGCCAAGATGAGGGCTAGCGAGGGGGGGGGGGGGGCTCTTTCAGCTGCACCGGCCAGAGGGTGGAGTTCAAAAGTGTTCATGTTGTTTTAAGAGCACTGGGCGATTAAGTATGCCATCATTAATGAGGACTGTGATGGAAAAAAGCAGCAAGGTGTTAATGGGGATAACCTTTAAGTAATCAAAGCATTACACAATGTTGCGTGCTGCCAAGGTGGGTAAAAGAGCCATTTGCTTAATTCCAACCCCAGCTTATAGACTTGAGAGTTGCACAGTTTATAGAGCTAAGAGTCCACACAGGGCGACATACTTTTTCATTAGTCAGAACTTCAAACTACCCAGGCATTTTCTTTCCAGTTCTCTGCCATTAACACCCCAAGGGATGACACATTAACTGGTCATGGAAGAAACCGAGGCCGGCAGCACCTGTCACTAAAATTAGACCACGGTATAGAGTAATTGTACCCATTTGTCAGAGGCCAGGCAGGGAATCCATTCACAAGATCCTTTAGTCCCTGAACTTCAGAGCAAGAATCCCCGTAGCCCTCGCTGCGCTGTGAGGGCTCGGAGATGGAGAGGTGGCCGAAGCAGGCATGCGTGAGTAGATTAGCACAGGCATTCCTCGAATGCTCGTGGTGTGTAGCCAGATCACCCGCAAAGGCTCTTACCCTTAAATATCACACCACGTCATGCGCAAAATAAAGGGCTAGTGGGGTGAAAACAGTTTAGAGGAAGGAAAGGTAGGAACTGAAGCATTTCCTCATTTATCTGTTCTATTTGGTTATGTCATTTTATATGGGATCAGATAAGGCCTCTGAGCGTCAGAACGCCTCCTAGCGTTCTGAGAATGCATGTCACACTATTGAGGTCAATAATATCAACATACATGTATAATGGTACTATAGTATCGACTACAAACATATAATCATGGTAAGCAAAGATAAGAAAGTATAGCTTTACTATTCTAACTCCACATGTACTTATGTACGAGATATCATAGTGGTCGACATTGTGTGATCGGCATAAGTGCAGGTTGATCAAAATGTAGTTATTGCAGTGGAACAATGTATTTCGATACATTTGGAACAATTGTTTATGGGAAAACAATATCCAATATCCTATGTATGAACTTTATACCAAACTTGAAAGCTTGGTGATAAATTCCTTTGACACATGTAACCAGAGAATAATGAAGATTTAGGGAGCCATTTCTGAATTTGTGGAGTCATTTAAATCCTATTCGGCTCATTCAAATTTTACAGAGCAGGCTTCTGACCCTAATTCATTGCTCATGTTTACTTCTGATCCAAGGACTCTAATGGGGCCCCACCAAAGTTTTTAACTCCATGTCTAATTAATCCTTGCACTTAAGACACATAAATGTCCTTGCAATAGGCCCAGGGGTGGCCAGAAAAAAGATTGCACCTTAACCATCTAAATGAAATGAGTCTGAGACAGCCTACATTTCTTGGAGGCAAATAATCTTAAAACTCCTTAAAAATGTGAGCAAGCCTGAATCATCGTTCATGGAACTGATACCCACTACATTCCAGCTCAAAATACCAAATTTGTTCAAGGACATTGCCTCTGGAATACCAAAAGAATTTGAGGAGGTAGCTTTAGGGATATCATCAATCAGCTGGAGCTTATATCCAGGGGAACATTAGTGGTCAGCCACTCATCATTGTCCAAGGTAAACAATGGCTGAAAGCAGTTAGATGTAGGTAAGTCATGTAAACGCAATTGAAAAAAGGCTAAGAGCAGGAGAGGAAATAGTTAAGGACTGAGTATTGAATAAGAAGTATGGCTCGTCAAAATAACCTAAGGGGACGGCCTGGATACCAGAATGTGTACCCTTTGAGAAGGAGTGCAATCTTTTTTCTGGCCACCCCTGGGCCTATTGGGAGAGTGAAGGGAGGGTCACTTATTTTAGTTGCTCTCTATCTGAATTGCAAAATGAAGAAAATACACACCAAGTGGCAAATTTACAAGACATTGGTATACGGCTGTACCGCAAGGCTTCTTGTTGTGCTGCCCAACGTCAATTCACAAGGACAGGAATACACAGCATTTACAAGATAAGGGCCATTCCTGTCCTTACAGCCAGGGTGGGCGCATATTTTCAAGCTGTGTGCCAACACAGGCACCCTTGCACCATGGTGCAAGGGTGTCTGCATTGTTCGCAGGATTGTTTTTGTGCAGGAAGTGGCATTTTTTTCTTTCTACATGTGCTACAGATTGCAAGACACATAGAAAGAGGTAAAAAAACGAGGAGACATGAAAACATTTCTCCTCGTTACCTCTGCTCTGGGGAGGCGTAAGATTTTGACTTGTTCCCAGATTTATGCCATGCTGTAAATCTGGGAATGCGTCAAAAACACATGGGCGTTGCACAGTAACACTCACCGCAACTCCAATGGAAGGCCTCTTTGAGTCAGAATAAGGTAAGGCAGTGACTTGCACTGCTTTGCCATACTCTATATCTACTAGGCCATGCAAAGTCACGCAGTGTGGCTTTGCATGACTTCGAAGATATGGGTCTGCACACTGAGCCTCTGGATCATCACAAAAGTGAAGCTCTGGAGCGCAATTGCGCCGCAATGGCTTATAAATATGCACCACTGTCTCCCAATTTGTGTGCTGTTTCACTAACTTTATAAAAATCCCTTAGTTTGCTGGTGGTTAATTTTTGCAATTCCAACTATGCACAGTGGAATTCTGAACATGTGATCATTTAAGATTCTTCTTGGCTCGGTTCAGACAGTCGCGACCAGCATTAATCGCAGGTCGGGGGACGGGGTGTCGAGCGAGGAGGAGGGGGGTAATATAATGATAAAAAAAACCTTACCTGTCTGCCCGCAGGGCCCGTGTTTTCTCAGCGTCAGTCCTGCTCCTGCTCTCCTGCCTGCAGCCTGCCTACCTACCCTGCCCTAAGCCAATCACAATACAGCAATGGCAGGTTTGTGATTGGTAAGGAGACGGCGCCCAACCGGGGGCTTACAGGGAGTCTATTTTCTCCATGTAGGCTGCATTGCTGCCTGTATGGAGAAAGGGCAGAGTGTGCATTACTGGTTTGGGTGGCCCCAGAGTACCGACCAAACAGTCATTGCGCCCTCAGGAGTGGGCACAGCACTCTTCGTCTGCCCGCAGAACAGCCCTCCCACCCGCCCCCCCACAATCAAACCCTTCTATTCTGCTTTCTCACAGTGAGAAAGGTCGAAACATAAAATGGCAGTTATTACCATTTTATGTTTCTGCTCTCGCACGGTGAGAAAGCAGTGGGGTGACTCTCCTCCGCCCTAGTGAAGGAGAAGCTGCCCCTGGGTTTAGAGACAGGTATCATAATTATACCCCTTTGGTGCTTATGCGTGATTTCAATTGACACCTTTGTTCTGAATGTTGTAACTCTTCAAACAGTTTATTGCTCAATGTACTTACTCATGGGGCACACTTGAAGCCCTCTGAGCAATGGAAATACGCTTCTGTTGTTGACATTCAAACCTTTCATGCTAGAGGTTGTTCGTCAGTTATTGACAGCTACTCTTCTCTGGGGCACTACCACTAAACTAACAATTCAATGAATGAGACGAGAGGTGATGGCTCAGGACCAAGGACGCAGACTGAGTGGGTTAAAGTGATCCAGAGAGTCTTTTCAAATGTGTTATTTAACATTATTTTTCAGATTTTAACCCCTCCCCTGCTGATGACGGAACCGCTCGGTCATCAGCCGCGGTGGCGCTGTGCTGATGACGGAGCGGTTCCGTCATGGCCCGCCCGACGCGCCTGCGCGGCGCGGATTCTGCGCCTGAGCTGGGCGTTCTATTGAGCAGGTGGGGCCATTACGGAACCGCTCCGTCATAAGCACAGCGCAACCGACGCTGGTGACGGAGCAGTTCCGTCACCAGCATGCGCCCGCCGCTCGGCCGCCCTCCCCCTTAGCACTGCGGCGGAATAGCCGCCGCAGTGAAGGGGTTGACGTTTATCTGAATTCATCTACTTGCTGTTCCTAGAGGGTGGATTGTAATCAGGAGCCTTGTCACTGTGAATGTTTCTTAAAAAGACACTTTACACTATATCATGGTCTGCCCATTCTACAAGCAACTCGGGAAGGATTATATTATTCCCCTTCTTTTAGGGAAATACGTCACTAGGGTTAAACCTGCATTGTTACATTTAAAACGACACTCTGAACAACTGATTTGCTTTTATGTTGCCTGTTTTTTATCTGGAGAGGTCAAATTAACGAACTTGTTGGACTTCATGATGAATTATATATTTTACTATTTTTTATTCAGCATTCTGTGCCCTTTATAATGTTTTGCTTGGTCATATGTAAAAGTGAAATAGATTTTATTGTTCTTTCCCTTTCAGGCATTTAACAAATCTAGAAAATATCTGTTTTGAAATATCCCCTGATCTGTGTGTCTGTATTTATGGCTGTGGTAAAGAGAATCAGGAGACTTCTGTATACTTAATTGGGACGTTTATTCCAGAAGTAAAACTCCACCCGGTCACGGAGTGTCCGGTCAGCGGCAAGCCAACAGTTACAATGGCAAACCGTAGACCAAGCGTCCATGCACGGGTAACAGGACATTCATAAGATAACATGTTTATGCACGAGCTGTGGCTCGCGTAAATCACGGGCTGAGACCCATAAAACAGAACGGTCATACGCCGTGTGAAACATCACGCGGTGTATGACACACAACTATACATTACAATGACGCATGCTCTTTAGCTGGAGCAGTTTAAATAAGTAATGTGCTGCATTTTAAATGAAGCTTTGTATTTTTCATTGTTGTCTTCTATGATTTTATTGAGAAAAATTAAGAAAGAAAGAATGATTGTTAGACATGACATCCTTGGTATGTTACTACCCAAAACCTTTTGCCTTCATCCCTCCTGTTTTGCTAAATGAGTTTTTCCTGGCTTTAGGACCGCTGCTGACCAGTTCTAAAGGGCTTGTTCTATCTCTCTTAAACATAGTACAATTGGCATCTATCTGATTGGTAAATGTAATTTACCTGTAGGAATCTAGTAAATGGTATTCCATGTACCCAGGCCCTGTAAATTAAATGCTACTTGTGGGTCTGCGGCGATTATTGTGCCACCTACTACTGTATCCTTTTCAAAACATGTCTCATCACTGCCACTGCAGTCTGTAGTGCAGTTTTTAACTGTTGTTTATAACCTGACAAAAGAAACCTTTTGCTAGGCCAAATTCTTTTTTGTGCTGTTAGAAATTGAGGTTTCTGGTTGGCAGATAATACAACCTGTCCAAACAGGAGCCACAATCCTAGTCAGGGTAAGTCAGATACACAACCTAAATTAACCTGAGCTCACCCTCTGGTAGCTTGCCACAGAGCAGTCAGGATTAAGAGGCAATGTGCAAAGTATTTGTGCCACATTTAAATTACAGTAACACAATCAAAACACCACGAATAGACTCCACGCCAGTTTAGAACAAAATTGAATATTTATCTGAGTACAAGATGAAAACGTCAAAAGTGCAATCAGTAGAAGTCGAGATATTAAATTTTTAAAGGTTAAATGCGAAAGCAGTTCTTAGAAATCAATAGCGCTCAAAGGCTAGGCCGGGGCAAATCCAAAGTTCAGGCTAACGGCATGGAGGGCAGGCCAGCTATAGAACCCAAGCAGGGCCCACTAAAAAAGTACCTTGTAAGGAGCAAGTGTCAGCATCAATGACTCTCTGCTTCATTTCCAATGGCGGCTGGTGAAGTTTGAAAGTGGTGGGCTGTGGGGGGGACAGTGTTGGGGGTCGTGACATATCAGGGGTGTTTGGGGCAATTCCCTCCGTGCAATTTAAAAAAATAAACAGAGTGGAATTATGCATTTTTCATTAGAAGCAATCACTGCACAACTCAATCAATATCACACTCACGTTTCCTCTAAAAATGATTAAAGTATACAATAGTTGCCACCAGAAAGTGTCAAATGAATTAATAAATTAAAGCCTTTTCTGGCTCCAATCAGCCTTTTCCTGATTTGTACAGAGCAGCAATACCATTCCTGACCACGTCTTTTGCTTCACATTGAGGGAGGCCCGCTCCTTGAGGAAAGTGAGAATATAAAAGATAAAGGAGGGAATTAAACCATCTGGGAACTGGATTTCTGTTGCCTTAGGTTAGAAACTGCTCACTGGAATTCCACACCAGTTCAAAACATGCCTCTCACTGAGGTAAGTGACTGGCATAGTTCGTGGATGATCAAGCACTGTCAAACATGAGATTTGGCGGGCAAATGAACTGCTAATTTTTTTAAGCTTACCCATTTCAACAAACTCTTGACTCCCCTCTTAGTTTTGACCATGGTGATCATCATTCATCATTCAGTGGAATGCCTCTGTCATTTGTTAATGTTTGTATAATGTTGTAAATAGTTCATTTATAATTTATAAAAACCTTGGTGACCACACAAACATTATGTGTCCATAGTCCTTCCATAGTTATTAATAATATTGTCTTCAATGTTGTTTCATTTATAAGACAGAAGCATTTTACAGTACATTAATTCATCACTTAGATCCTGTCATTTCTATATCATATCACAACTCAAATGCCGTCAAGGCGAACTCAGGCCATCATCCTTCCAATTAACTTTGGGTAATATTAACACTTATTTTTTTAGCACTGAATGCAGAAAAAAATGCAATATTAAACATTATGTAAAATACAAGCTATTATTATCAAATACATATTTGAAAATTAGGTAAAATGTGATAGAACTTCAATGTGTACATCTCATGAAACTCTTGATATTATTCTTATGACCACGACAACTTATTCCAACCAGAAACATCTTCTGATGTCACATCAACATAATCTATGCTCAGAGTTAGGATATACGGACATGATCTCCTAATTCAACAAAGCTATTATCTGCGTACTCATTATGTAATGCTATTAATGCTCCCATGAGCTATGATAGCATATCATCTTCATTTAAAATTTTACCCAGAAGAAAAGAGCAACAAACCTCACTTGTGCTCAGTTATTTTTAAAGGATGGTTCTACGGAGGACCACAATTAGTGTATCACAAATTACTCTTTCCCAGGGATGCAGCCACCATGCTTAGATGAGAATTTCAAGCATACATTTGCAGAATGAAGGAACTGATCTATCACTGAAGTCCAAAGTGTGGATTGAGCCTGTCTGTCTCCGAACAGGAGTAGAAGCTTCCAACTCCCTGGCCAGCAAACCTTGTCTGAGGTCGCTGGGACCTTATATGGTCTGCTAGTGGTTGGTACGTGTCTACACTGATTGGTTGTTGTATCTGGTGTTTCTATTGGATTAGGGTTAATGTCCTCATTTGTTGGGTATTTGAGGGTTCTGATTGGTTTCTGGGTCTGTGATTCAATCATTGTAAGGTGGGACTAGGGCTAGGGTTAGGATTTCTATTGGAAGTAGGGACTAGAGCTTCCTATGTTATTGGTTGTTGGGAGTAGGGTGGGACTAGGGCTAGGGTTAGACTTTTAATTGGAAGTAACGATTAGGGCTTCTGGTGTGATTGGTTGCTGGACTAGGTGTGGGACTTAGAGTAGGGTTAGGCTTTCTATTTGAAGAAGGGACTAGGGCTACCTGTGCCATTGGTTGCATGGACTTGTTTTTGGACTACTGGTAGGGGTAGGGCTAGGGATTTTATTGGACATAGAGATCAGGGTTTTTTAACTGATTGGGTGCTTGGACTAGGGCTAAGATTGGCTGTAAGGTCCTGGTCTCCCATTGGTTCCTAGATTTTAGGGCTAGTGTTGTGATTGTATAGTGTTGGGGCTAGGGTTCCCATTGGCTGAAAGGATCACCTGATTACTAGGGCTATAAAAAAGGCCAGGCTTAGGGCGTCTCAGCCCGGGCGTCGAGGTGAAGGGTAGAGAGGACAAGGGCCGTTGCCTGTTTGATCCTGTTAAGGGCAGAGAGGACAAGTGCAGTTGCCTGTTTGATCCAGGACAAGGGCAGTTGCCTGTTTGATCCTGTTTGAGACTTGTCGGGTCTAGGGCCAGAAATACTGCCCGTTTTCTCATTTAGCAATACCCAGCCCACACCATCCACAAACAGAGCACCACACTTACACCAAATGTACACAACACACAACACTATGCACATATTAATGTACCAGCCTGCACTACAAACCCAACCAAACCACAACTACACACCCTACTATCCCAACTACCACACATATCCGACATTACCTACAAACAGTACACAACTCTATCCTATACCACTAACCAATACACTCATCACTAACACAACACCAACCAACACCATACATAACTTCACCCCATTCAGACATACTCTCCCTGCTGTAATTACACCTAACAGACCTTCTATCAGTTGTCCAACAAACACCCTCCTCTCCCTTCTACCATAATAACACTAACGCACAACACACACACTGTAGCACACCACCACACTTTGTAACTCTTGCAACACATATACTTTCAATGTAATTATGGATCTACATGTTTATCACTTTCTTTTAATTTAGCATTTCAAATGCACTACCCTATTTCGCAGCCTATACTTCGCTCAATATATCTTCTAACCCAACCTTCTGACTCATCTCAAACTTCTTCTGCTACTCCTTCCAATGCACTACCCTATCTCTCATCCCATACATCTATCAATATATCCTCTACATCCACTCTCTCATTTATCCCAAACCCCATACCTCTACTATGATTGCCAAAATAACCCTTTCTAGACTCCTACTCTACCCCTCCTTGTATCATCTGACACCTCTTTTACTTTACCGATACCTTAAAGCAAACCTTTCTAAACTCTTTCCTCTGAGTCCTCCCCTCCAAAACTCCTTTTTACTCATCCAAAAGCCTCCTCCTATTGCTAAGACCCCCAAAAAAAAACTTTCACTCTTTTATCCCTTTACTATCCGTTTCAATCGAAATTAACAGACTAACATATTCACTTCTCAACTTCCATATTAAACTATACTAATATACTACCCAAATATCTGAATAACATATCCACTACTCAAATTACTTCATTTTTTTTTTACTATACTAATTTTCAACAGTAATCCTTTATGGATTCCTGAGTGGCGTGCTACTCACCAGAAAAGCAATTAAACACCCATGAGGGGTAACAAGTGCTATATGAATGCAAATCTCTCTTCCCCTTTTATCCCTCCGCTATCCTTCTCTCTCCAAGTAAGTGACTAATATCCACCACTGAAATTACTTCATATTTCACCATATTAATTCACCACTAATCCTTTGTAGGCTTCCTGAATAGCATGCGTCAACAAGCGCTATATAAATACAAACCTATGTCCTCCTCTATTCTTCTGCTATCATTCCAAATCCAAATAACTGACTAACCTATCCACCAGTTAAAATGTACTTGCATGTTTCACTATACTAATTCAACACTAAACCTCTATTGGTCCCCCAGTAGCGCGCTACTCGCCGAAAAAACGCTTCAACGCCTCGTCAGGGGTAGTAAGCGCTATATAAATGCAATTACAATACAATACAATACAAAACAATATAGTTATGTGCTAACATGTAAAAACTAATAATGTGACTCTATTTAATTGAATAGATGATCGGCAACAACTTAAAGTATGCTGAATTGCCTGAAAAATGGCATTTCCAGCTCTCCATGCCAGCTAATCAAAATAATATAACATCTTACACAAAGGATATCTGGGGCTTATCACTAAAGCGTGGGCCATTAACAATGAATGTATATAAAATCTTAAAACAAGTACACATTGTATGAGGCCTGCTCTTTCCCTTACAGTCAGAGGCACTCCAAGATAGGCGAGTCATAAACCAGTCAGCAGTCTGAAAGGAATGCAGGGTGATGGGGGAACATTAATTAATCTACGGCCTACCCAGAAAACACAACGGACAGTCAAAAGAATATTTTGTTTTTTCTACTGCTATGGGTTGTGAAATGGCATCTGCTCAGACTGTAAGACACCAGTTCTCTGCTACTGACAATGAGCAGACGTCAGCGGTGCAGCTTGAGGTTTGCTACTGCACACACAGACAACAAGGAGAGTTGATAATGGGGAATAAGCATGGCACCGACGCTCGTATCATCAGTCTCCAGGTGAAGAAAGGAGAAAAAACCCACCCGCACAGCGCTGTGCCTGCATTTTGCTCTAAACACACCCAGTACTCATGAACACAGGTTCACAGCATGCACACGTAGCACAACCCATTTCACAGTTTTCCGGCAATGCCCGGTGCCGCTTCTATTTCTGGACACTGTACGGTATAGGACTGTTGGGACCAGGTATGACAGTTCATTCAAAGTCGGGTATCCCTCTGCTCATGCCATGTGTAACCTCCCTTGGACCAACCCTCGGCACTTCCACTTCGACCCAGTCACTTGCAGTCTTAGGCATTGTGACTCCCCAGGCCTTCTCCCTTATTAGGAACGATGGGTATTTGGAATGCCATGTGACCAGGCCGGTATGTACCCTCTTACTGAAGGAATGCTGGTCTACAAAGATAGACGGGTGCCGAAGGAAGGAGAAAAGCCACACAAAATGTTCTTTGTTGCTTCCGATGCTCTCAAATTTTATTTACCTTACACAGAGGTGGGTGGAGGGTATCTAAGGCAGCTGAACCTAAGCTACAAGCTCCTTTCTTGAGAACCAGCAGCAGCATGCCCACTGTCTTCTGTGTCGCACAAGTCTGCTGGCACTGGAACTTCATTGGCGTCCCTCACTAAATCTAGGGTGGGAAGCATACAACTCAAGTCTGCGTAGTGTGTCTTTAAACTACTGCGCAGACTCAATTTCTCTGCTTCTTGCCTGCAGCCTTTACCTCACCCTTTCCCACCTTGTCACTGGGTGAAGTGAATGATGTACACTGACCCTACCCTGAAATGAGTTAGGAGAGGGTGGGGTGACATGGGCTCCACTACTAAATTGATGTGAAGCCCCGGAGGTACAGGGCTTCAGCCTGAAGCACTCGGGGCTAACTTTACCCACTACGTCATAAGGGGTGGAGATTACCCCTGAGACTCTGTCTTTGCCGAATTGATGACCTCACAGAACCCATAGCGGTGAGATCATTAGCCCGGCAAAGGAAATTGGCTTCGCAGGCACCAGCACGCACAGAACTACATATGAGGAGAGTGCCGCAGCCATCAGGCCAGCCAAGCAGGATCAACTCGAATCACTCGAGCCAGTGTAAATGTTTTTTTTTTGTTAATACTGTAACTGAAGCTTATATTATTGCTAGCGAAGAATATGGATTTAGTTTTCCTAGTGCCTCTGGAAAAAAATAAAGGGGGCTGAGCCCCTCCGCCCATGACTAGAAACCACCCCTGGTCAGTTCCAACTCATGCAGTTGGGTCGATGCATCGGAGTCAAACCTCGCAGCCGGTGTCGAAGAAACTTTGCTGTGTCAAAGTCAAGCCTCACAGTAGCGTCTTCGTATTGGTGCTGGATTCGTCATTGAACCTTATAGTCGGGATCTGCATAATCAAATTTTGCAGAAAACAACTGCAGAACCTACTTCTGAGGTCCAGGACTGTAGGGGGCACCTCAGGCAAGGGTAGTACTCACAGATGGCAGAATCCATCAGCACCAGCAGGGTTTCAAGAAGTCTTTTGTGACCCCGAGTCTTGGGTTCAAGGTTGTAGAGCGCATGTTCAGTCCCTCTCACTCCCAGGCAAGAAGCAACAGGCAGGAGGCCAACACAGCAATGCAGTTAGCAAAGTGGCAGTTCCTCCCACAGCACTGCAAGCAGCAGTAGACAGGTCAACACAGCAATGCAGGTAGCACAGTGGAAGTCCCTCATACAGCACAGCAGCTCTTCTTCCAGGCAGAATGTCCTTGATTCCAGCAAAGTTCTGATTTGGTGGTGTCAGGGGTCCAGTATTTATGCACATATGTGCCTTTAAAGTATGGGAGACATCAAAGAGGCTTTTGAAGATCACAAGGTCCCGGCATTTCCTACCCTGGCTCCAGACTCACAACATGGAATATGCAGTTATTTGTGTGGGGGTAGGCTATTCAGGTGTAAGTGTCAGCTCCTCCCTCCCAATCTACCTTAGGAAGGCCCATGAGCCTGGTGATGGCCATCAGGATGCAAATGTCACACCCCTTCTCCCTTTGTGTGACTGTCTAAAGCAGAGGTCTTCAAACTGTGGGGTGCGCCCCCCTGGGGGGCATCAATGGGTTCCCTGGGGGCACTAATGCCTCCTCAAGTATATGTAAAAGAAAGTAGCCTGGAAGTGCAGAGATGTTTATTTGCTGCATTTCCAGGCCGTCTTCATTTACTCATAGCGAAGAAGTATGAACTGTGATCAGAGTGGCGTGAAGGCGGGGGGGGGGGGGCAGTGAGTGTGCTGGCAGAGTCAAAGAGGTTGCAAAAAAAAGTAAAAGCCCAATCTAGCCTCCAAGCTGTAGCAGTATAGGCTATTTTTGTATTGCTACTTGTTGACACGCTCTGAAAAAGGTAGAATGTTAGCTCGCTGTGTTCAATGTTTTCCTATTGGCTGTAATGTAGTACTAGTTAAAAGGGGTCTGAGATTACAAGGTGTTACAGAGGTGAAGTCTGTTCAGTGGGTGCTCCCCAAACCAGCTATTTAGTGCCTAATATTCTTCATAGGTCTCCCTTAATGTGGTGCAGATGGTTAGAGACGGTTTATCCTCTGCATGTTGTGTGAGGAGCCCTCACCAGCAAGTCCAAGCTGCCTTGCCTGTGCACGTTTTCAGGCGATGGTCTTAAAGGCTCAGCGCGTCGGCAGCATGGTGAAGTCGAGTCCCAGTTCTACCGTGATGCCTCGTCTGAAAGTCTTGTCTCACTTCAGAGGGCCAGCACTGGATAGCACGAGCAGGCCCACAGTCAGTGGTTGTATGTGAATTACAAATTTTGGAAACTTCTGAAAAACAGTGTGTTTCTTTCTAAAATGTGTCTACGGTTATTTGGCGACAGTCTGGAAGATTGTTATTCCATAAGAAGATTATGCTAGCCATTGCGCTTCGTTTGGGAGCTCATTGCCCTAATTTGTGAGCATTGTTTGGGCTCTTCAAAATAAAAATAAATATTATTTTCTGATTATTGGCAAAAATAATTAAACGTGTGCCAGAGGTTTTCCATTTGTGATAGAAAACATTTGACCCGTGGAATAATTGGAATGTGATTAAGCTAACCTGGAAAATGACTGATTTGAGTAAATTGAGCTGGACCCACCATACTAATTTGCTGGTAGAAAACTAATATCATATATCTACCGTCTTTCTTCTTTCTTTAAACACCAAAGCTTTCATCTTCTTGCTGCTTGTATCACCAGTGTCTGTACTATGTCAAACTTTTTCTTTCTTTTTTTATGTTTATGACCAAAACAGAGCAATATTATATACAATGGGCCTCATTTATGAGGTTTTGTCGTAGGGAAGCACAGCAAAAGAAAAGGGCAGGAATGTGCTGTATTTATAACTTACGGATTCCTGTCCTTCTCCCCTGCACCGGCACACAATGGGATGCCGTGCGCCAACGCAGGCACCGTTGCACCATGATGCAAGGATGCCTGCGTTGCGGGGATCATTATTTTTGTTCAGGAAGGGAAACCTTTCTGAACATAAATAATCACAAGGGGCTTTTTCCTCTTTCTATGTGTGCTTCAGAATGCAGCACACATAGAAAAAGGAAAAACGAGGAAAAATAAAGATATTTCTCCTCGTTGTGCCTCCCTCCACTGGGAGGCGTACGTTTTTGGTGCTGCCTCAGATTTATGATTTCTCATGGATGTTGCTAGGAACGCCCCCAGCAACACCCATTGCACGCTCCTTTAACGCAAAACACTGCATTAAGGGGACTGATATTTATCAGGCAGCATTAAGCTAAAAAGTGGCTTAGTGCTGCCTGATAAATATCACGCAGTCTTCTGCGCAACAGAACGTCACAAAAAGTGACGTTCCGGCAGTGCAAGGAGTCTCATAAATGAGGCCCAATGTTCTGTGAAATTAAATACCGCCTTTTCTACAACTCTTCTACGCTCTTCTACAAACTATCAACAACACTAGGACTTTCACTGTGCTCCACTTATGAATGCAAAGGAAGCAACTGTGAATTTTCCTTTGTTTTACAACACTCCCCAGTGTATTTCATTGGAACTGTCAGAGCAGGCGCTCATTGGGTGCGCACCAGGGTAACTTCTGCTTGTTCCCTGCCGCGAGTAAGGTAGCAAGGCAGAGGGGGAAAACCGGTGGCTTTAGAAATGTGAGAAATGAAAATCGCTTCCTCCTAAAAGCCACGCTGGGTCTGGTGGCTTGATGAGCTGATGTGTTCTCTGTGGGGGCATGTGTTTGCCCTCACCCCCCTCCACCTCCCTTTTACTCATCCAAAGCCTTCTCCTACTGCTATGACCTCCAAAACAAACTACAATTTTTTTACAAAATGTTAAATCCTTCCCTCTTCTATCTCTCTATTATCCTTTCCAATCCAAATACCAGACTAACACATCCACCACTCAAATTAATTTATTATTTCACTATACTAATTCATCCCTAATCCTTTATGGGTTCCAGAGTAGCGTGCTACTCACCAAAAAAGCACATCAACACCCCATCAGGGGTAGCAGGCACTATATAAATGCAAACCTTTTTGCCACTTCTACCCCTTTGCTATCCTCCTCAATCCAAATCACTGACTAACATATCCACCACTCAAATTACTTTCATATTTCACTATATTAATTCACCAATAACACTGTATGAATTCCAGAGTAGTGTGCTACTCGCCGAAAAAGCACTTCAACACCCCATCTGTGGTAGCAAGCGCTATATAAATACAATTACAATACAATACAAAGTGTTTTGTATTTTCACAGTCATTCAAGTGAGTATAAAATTATGCAATAACAGCTTAGTTGAAAAACAAATGCAAGTTAAATTAGCTGGTGATAAATGCACTCTTTTAGGTAATGAAACCTCATTTAGCAACTACCATCACTGCAGATGTGTTTGTGTGTGTTAACCCCTTGGCCGCGGCGGTAATTCCGCCGCGGTGCTGGGGAGATGGGGGTCCTTGGCGGAATTACTCGTGGCCATGCTCGTGACAGAACCACTCCGTCACGAGCCATGGGCGCGCTGTGCTTGTGAAGGAGTGGTTCCGTCACGGCCCCGCCCGCTCAATAAAACGGCTGCGTAGGCGGGGTGGCCGCACCGTGACGGAACCACTCCGTCACCAGCACAGCACGTCCATGGCTCGTGATGGAGTGGTTCCGTCATGAGCACTCAAGCGGTTAATCTGAGAGACACTTAATTAACCCTAGTTGGGGCAGAGGAATAGTAACCTTTCTATTTATAGTCAGGGCCACTGAAATTATGCAACTATGTGGTTTGGGCATTTTGCGCATAGTTATGGATTTTCCGCATTTGCCACATAATCCATCATCAGCTACATAATTTGTAGATTTTATAAAAAAAAATGTTTCTAGCTCAAATGGTTCAAAAGTTAATAAAAATGCAGCAACAGGTTACCTTGCAGCAGAAGGCCCTTTCTAAAGGTTGACTGGTCACCTTTCTGTTGCTTATTGCTATATGTGGGCGTTAATGTGGTACTTATGAGTTGCAAAAAAAGCCAGCACATTGTTAGCAAGTGTAAAAATGGCAAAATGATGTAGTAATGCTATCAAAAAATATGCAGCATTTTGCAGCATAATTCACCTTTGCTTGCTAGATTTAGTCAACCCTGCTGCATAATTTTGTCCTTCTCCTGCCACATAATCCCAGAAGCCCTGTTTATAGTGCTATGAGGTCCCAACCTGCGGCAAAAAGCACTGTAAATATGTAAGTCGTTATTTTAAAATAGCATTTACATAGTCTAAGCTAGGCTGCTGCTGCAAAACGATGCAGTGATTGAGATAAAACAAGTTCTACAAAATATACTTTTTAGAATTAAGTAGTCAAACTCTATCTAATGCAGATATTTTTGTAAGTGTCTCAACTATTTCAGATCTCACCTGATAACACCCCTACATCACATCTCAAAAAGAATAAATATTTGCCACCAGGAATTTTTAAGCAGAGCCGCTTGAATAATTCAGCAGGAGAGGACCACATTATGCCACAGGTTTGATTAAATTATGCTGCACATTTCAGCACATTTTGTGGTTAGCATTACTTCATTATTTTGTCATTTTAACTCATGGTAATGTTGTCAGGGGAAATACCTCACCTCATTAGTAGCTGTTTAACATCGAAATACCACAGCAAGCAACTGCAAGTTACCAGTCAATCTTTGCAAAGGGCCTTCCACATCTTTAGAACACTTTGCCACGTATTAAGTAACTTTGTTCAGTTTGAGCTAGAATCAAGTTGTTTTGTTGGAATCTGCATATTATGGATTATGTAGCAAACTCATAATCATGCAGAAAACGCTGCTGCTGCAGAAACCCATAATTCCAGTGGCCCTGGCTTTAAGGGACTAAGAACCATATGTAGGTAGCTAAATACTGATCGATAACGGCTAAAAATTGGTAATTATCCCGTTACCGACCGGTATTTAGCCTTTTCTAATGTAGGAGGCAGGTTTTAAGGATTCGGTAATGTACCGATTCCTTATTTTCAGGAATCGGTAGATACCGAATCCTTATTTTAAGGAATCTGTAAATTACTGAATCCTTAAAAGCTATGTAGGTGTCACTCAAGTGAGTGCATTTTTGCTATCAGGATTTGTTATTTATCACCAACTACAAGTTGGTGGTAAATACTGAATACCTAAAATAAAGCAATGTTTAGCTTTTTTCTCAGTGCCATGTGGCATACATGCCCTTAGCTGAATAAACACCACAGGGTCTTGACTCCTAACCCAGCAGGGCTAAGCCTGATATACGTAATAAACAACACAACTGCCAATACTGGACTTTAACTTAAAGAATTTTCTGTTAACACATGTATGAATAAAGCATACCGGTCCGTTTCTTATATAAAGTCACTAGTTTATTTATTTATTTGTTTCACTAGTCATTCTGTTTTTTACTTATTTTGTTTCTCAGAACCACTTTTTTGTGCATATACAAAGTATACAATAAAAAACAATTACAATGACATATATTCTCTAAACATATTTACAGTTATTTCAACTCATCCACATCGTACTTTGACTAATCCATTCATCCTAAAATCACACACACACATGCATACAACAAAAAACAGTAAAGTATGGCCCTTTGCCAAACAAAACAATTCAAACTACAATTTATGTGTCCTAATACAAGCCACTAAGTGCCTATATTATATGGAAATGTATAGTTGGAACATAATTCCTTAGTATCCCAATTCAGTCCTTCTAATTTTATTATAGGCAGAGGGCCAAAAAAGGCCCCAGCTCGCACCAACTGCGAAAAATTATAATGCAGAACTGGCACCTGGTAAAAAATCTACACAGTGACTTACAAGAACCTCAGCTGTTCGCATTTAAAAAAGAGAAAAGTGTGGCAAACCACATAGTGCGGGCAGCACTACCACGTGAAGTTAAACTCACATTAAGAGACATGTTGGAGTTACCCCCAATAGTAGGACATCATAAATGTGGAAACTGTGTGTTGTGCACAAAGTGAGGAAGGCACGGTGTTCCGCTTTGACGGAATCCACTGGAAACATGAAAAATGTACTAATTGCCAAACAAGGAATGTTATATATGGGATCATGTGTCCATGCCCATAATTATATATTGGCAAAACTACACAGGAGGCACGCCAGCGGATCTCGCAGCACAAGTCTCGCATCAGGAGAGAAGTACCCAACGCACCGCTGGTCCATCATTGGACATTGGAAAAACAGAAAGAGGAGGACCTACACTGGACCATTATTTCTAAAGTTGACCAGGACCCTCGAGGAGGGGATATGGAGCAGAGACTAGCACAACGGGAGGCACTACTAATAATGAAATTCAATACTGACGTAAACGGCCTGAATAAAATCTCTGAAATTTTCAGAGCAATTCCTTAAGACCGTTATACACCGAGACAGTGGCCCATGCCACCTCTCTACCCTACAATGAACGTGATGGTTAGATGATACAATCCGGAATGGCCGGTTGCTGAGAAGTAACATATGGGCAGTGTTCTGTTTATAAAAAGGACTAGTTGGGGTATCGTTAACACAGTGATCAAAGAAGTGGGATAATACAATGGTGAACATTGCAAAAGAAACATGCTTCGAATGGTTGGAGGACTTCTAGTTAACAGCGTTTGTTTGTGTCCATTTCTCTCACACTCCAATAAAGTTCCATGAAGTCAATGAGACGGTGTCCCTTTAAGAAAACTAGGCCATGTTCAGAAAACTAGGTCACGTGACGGAAATCGAACGTATTACATGCCGAGGCCGGCGTCGCACAACAAACACCCAGACATTTCGTACGGAGAGTAACTCAAATACAAATGTAAGTCCAGCAGTAAGCGTTTGCTCACCCCCGTTTGCCTACTCGAGCCTTCAAACCATTTAACCAAGCCCTCATTCTTGTGTCCACAGAATCGCTTAATAACAAGCACCGCCATCAATCGTCCCGCCCGGCGTGGACACGCCGCGCAAGAGATCAGGTAAGTTGACCTACCCGTTATCCCCATGACCGTACTGTACTGCGATCTACGAATGGTCTATTGAGGTAGTGAACTCTCGGTATATGTCTACATTCTTTTTAGGCACTACGAGCCTTTTTGTTTGCGCTTTCAAGGTTAGTGCTGCTTGTTGCAATCGTCATACCACCTGATTTCACTTTGACCTCCATTAATGCTTAGCTCTTCTCTGTTTAGTGTCACCGCTTCCCACATCGTGAATTGGGTGAGTGCTAATGGCCCATTTTATACGAGTTGTTCCATTGTTAAATATACATTTAGTACGTGTTTATGTATAACACATGTCTCTGTGTAATTGTTTTTCGTTTAGAAATTTGTGACTACACCACATGATCACACAAGGACATGGTTTTCCTTAGAAATAAGGTAGGCGGAGGCTAGCAGGCTGGTGGCCATATGTGTATTTCAATAGGCTCTGTTTCCAATTAGGTGACTTAATCTAGTACATTTGTTTTCTGTTTTTTGTAGAACGTTACGGTCCTAAGGAGAACCCCACAATTAGGGGGTTTGAAACACGTCGACCTTTTTTGGCCCTCTGCCAATAATAAAATTAGAAGGACTGAATTGGGATACTAAGGAATTATGTTCCAACTATACATTTCCATATAATATAGGCACTTAGTGGCTTGTATTAGGACACATAAATTGTAGTTTGAATTGTTTTGTTTGGCAAAGGGCCATACTTTACTGTTTTTTGTTGTATGCATGTGTGTGTGTGATTGTAGGATGAATGGATTAGTCAAAGTACGATGTGGATGAGTTGAAATAATTGTAACTATGTATAGAGAATATATGTCATTGTAATTGTTTTTTATTGTATACTTTGTATATGCACAAAAAAAGTGGTTCTGAGAAACAAAAAAAGTAAAGAAAGAATGACTAGTGAAACAAATAAATAAATAAATTAGTGACGTTATATAAGAAACGGACCTTATGCTTTATTCATAAATGTGTTAACAGAAAATTCTTTAAGTTAAAGTCCAGTATTGGCAGTTGTGTTGTTTATTACATACATGCCCTTAGGGCATGTATGTGTGCCACATGTGCACACATGCACGAATCAGGGGTGCAACAGGGTGTCAATGTGACACCCTGCCACCCTTGAATATGCTCCCCCTATTATCGATTCGGTATTTACCGAATCGTTAATAGTGAATGGCTTCCCATTCATTCCTATGGGCCTGGAGGCCCATTGGAATGAATGGGAAGGTGATTCCTTATTACCGAATTGGTATTACCGATTCGGTAATAACGAATTTTACAGATTCAATATTTTTTACCAAATTATTGGCTACATATGAAATATCGATTCCTAAATGCCGAATCGCTGAAAGTTTGGTAATTAGGAATCAGTATTTCATATTTACCTACATCGGGCCCTTAATCATTTTTACGGCTGGTAAGAAGGCTGTTTTCTTCTTTCAGGTAGAGGCTCCTCAAAGTTAGCATTAACCATTCAGGAAGTTTCTTTGTGAGAGCTGAGTCCATGGGGTGGCAGGTAGAAGGCCAGCAGGGTTGCATTCAGATACAGAGCCCTAATCCTCTTGATCCCTGAGGCCTCACAGTAATGGTCTAGGAGACAGAGGAAAGGATTGAGATTAATAGATATTGTCAAAGAGAATGCCCAGAATAGGGAGCACTGTATGGGGACTGATTTGTATGTTTACAAATGACCAGAGACAGCTTCTTCAGAGCGATACTCCAAAGAAGGGGACAATACAAGTGACCTAATTTCTTTCAAAGGGATATTCATTAGTGTAGCTGGAACTGCTGCCAGGTATGTAAGTGGCCACTACTGGTTATCATTAAGGATTTTAAACTATAGGGGTTATGTCCGTTTCGGGGGCCCGGTAGGACGTGCAATATTTTTTTCAAAAAGATTTACCTGGCCACTAGTTTTGGAACTGCTACTTACTCATGCAGATTTGGAAATACAACACACCACCTCATTGCATTTTATTTTCACAGTTTCATTAATTCAACTAAATTTCAAACATCCTTTCATTTTTTTTAAGCATGAAAAGAATACACATACACAGTCATCGCAAAAGCACCCCCCTGCACGCAGTCATGTCCCTCCTGCTCACCCAATTCTTGCCATACATTTTAGAGGGGGGCCCTACCTCAAAACATTTTGCTTGGGGGGCTCTGAGCAAAAACATTTGAAGACCTCTGGCCTAGAGGGACTGGACAAAACCCAGCTGTCACTCAACCCAGACGTGTATTCAGAGACAAGCAGAGGCACAGAACGGTTAAAGTAAGACAATGCCAACTTTCTAAAAGTTTATGAAGAAGAAAAGGTGCCAGGGCTCCACACCAGCTGAATAAATAAGCTTTGGTGTTCAAAAAATCGAGCCCTGGCACCTTTTCTTCTTCATAAACGTTAAATTGTCCAGCCAGGACCCGTAGGACAAAACCCCTCAATTTTTAAACTTTCTAAAAGTAGCATTTTCAGAATCCTACTTCACCATGAGTTGTGATTTTTAATTGTGAGATCAGAGACACCAAACTCCAAATATGTATTTTTTCCCATTTGGAAATTATACTTAAAAGATGTTTTAGCGCAACCCCAGTGTTAACGTATAGGAGAGCTGGGCCTTGCAGTAGTGAAACATTGAATTTAGCATTTTCTTTCTCTACGATCTTGTAATAATCAAAGGTACATGTCCTACTTTTCAAATACACTTCACCCTGTCCATAGGGCTGCCTAGGACTTACCTTAGGGGTGACTTATATGTAATAAAATGGAAGGTTTGGTCCTGGCAAGTAAGTTAAGTTGCCAGGTCGAAATAGCAGTTTAAACTGCACGCACAGGCTCTGCAGTGGCAGGTCTGAGTCATGTTTAAAGGACTACTGAAATGGGAGGCACAATTAGTGCTACAGGCCCGCTAGTTGAATTTAATTTACAAGTCCTTGGCACATGTAGTGCACTTTACTAGGGACTTAAAAGTCCTAAAGCCAACAAAAACAAGGTCAGAAAAAAGGGGGGGGGAGGAAGGCAAAATGTTTGGGGGTGATCCTGCCGAGAGGACAATTTCCAACAAGTACTTATGTCACCCCTAAGGTAGGCCCTAAATGCTCATGTGGCAGGGTGTATTGAATTGATAAAGTAGGACATGAGTGCTTATGTTTTACATGCCCTGGCAGTGCAAAACACCTATGGTCATTTGTCACTGTGGTAAGGCTAGCCTCTCCCATTGACTAACACTGGACTACCAAGACATGCTTACTTTGGATTGAGAGCAGCTAGAGAAATGCTGTTTACACTCAAATTAATTGTAATTTAACATCCTCTTTAATTGTAAAGTTGGATATTAATTTACAATTCTTAAAATGATACTTTTAGAAACTTGCCATTGCCTTTTGTGAACCATTTGTGCCTCTGCCAGTGACATGGGTTACATGACTGTGAATGGCTCTGCTGTTGAGGTTTGTGACTTGCTTCCAGAGAGTATCACAAAGACGGCTTTGGTGTGCTCAGGATGGGTCATCCTGGTAGGATGACTGGAAAAAGTAGTATCCAACCCTACTTTTGAAACCAGGCCCTCCTGCCTTTTTATTACCCCAGACAGTTTGGAGTCTCAACAGAGGAAGAAACTTCCAGAACCAGAGGTGGGGTAAGTCTGGGAGTCCACCCACACAAATGCTTGCACCAGGTATAAATATATGATCTCCAGAGCCACTATTCAGAACATTTATGGACATGTGAACGTTACAAAACAAGGCATTCACTGGTTCCAGGGGACTGACCTGCTCTTTGAAGGATTGCCTTGTATTAAAAGAAAGACTTGACATGCTTACCTTCCTCTTAGGTAACCAAAGTGACACTAAGAGTCAGTTTTCGGACTTCCTGTGTGAGCTACAGCTCCACAAGAAGGCCTCACTTGAACCGCCCAGCTGATCTGTGGAACCGGACCTGCATGGATCTGCAACGTAAGCTGCCTGAGCCCTGTTAGCCTCTGCTTGATTGAGTCCCTGATCCCCATGAGTTGCCACCCCAGGTCCTTGAACCTTGGCTGGCATCAGTTTGTACTCCTAAAGAAAAGGTGAAAAGCTTGGGTTCTTCACATCCATGAACAGGCCTGTTCACACCAAGACTCTGCCGCCCATGACGACCAGCAATGCGAAGTAACAGTGAAATCTGCTGCTCGTGCAAACAGTCACTGTCTGCGGTGAACAGCAACACGAGAACTGCACTTCATGCCAGGACAATGACAGCCTGCGATGACCACAAATTTGAAGCTACAATACCTACTGTCTCCGACGCTTGACTGGCTCTTTAAGCTACAGCGACAATCGTCTTTGATGCTCAGCCTCCTCCTTGTGGCCTCCAAACAACGCAAATGGATCTCTTTGTGCCATACTGAAAAGGTGCTTTTCAGCAGAACGAACCTGGTCCCTGTATCAGACCCATGCTCCATCGTGGCCAGCTTGCGCTTGTGGTATTTCCAGAGTCTAGAATGACTAGATGACTGCGAGTGGCGCTATGTGATTTTAGGCATTATTTTCACTAAAAACTTTTAAATTGAATATCTCCAGTTCCACTGATTGGACATTTGTTGCTCTGGTATCATTTTTTTTTACATTTACTCTATTTTTATAACTTGGTTTGGGACTCTTCATCTGTAGTGTTTTCACTTTATTATAGCTTGTGTGCTACATAAATACTTCACACATTGCCTTGTTAATTGTGACTCCTTTTGTTCCAAGCTACCAGAAGGTTAAGCAAGGTTAATTAAATGACCTTTGTGGTTCACCCTTACAAGGTTTGTGATTGTTACCTGAGGGGGGTTTCCACCCCCCCCTCAACCAATAACCCAGTTTCTTGCAATGATGAGCAGGAAGTGCTCGCTCCACTGAGTACTTACACACGATTTCCTTGGCTTTCACCATAAGGGTGGATGTTTTGGTGAAGGGATTGACTGGTACTATCTGGTATTAGACTGTAATTATTGTAAATGTTTTTTCTGACCTTGAAAACATTTCTCCTTACAGGTACCTGACCCTAGCAAATTTCTGATTGGGTTTGAATGGCTTTTGGGCCGTGAGTATAATAGAAAAAAAAAATCTTCTTTTTAACACTAAAATCCTCACGGCAGGGTGCACCTTAGGGGGTGTATACCACCGGAGGATCACACTATCTGGTCCTGAAGAAAGCCTAACTCTATGAGTCCACTCATATTCGTTTTTAATCAGTGCTGGTTGGACTATTAATGAAGTAGTTGACAGTCACGACTTCGCACTTTTTATATTTTACACCTTATTGCACTCACTTAGCACAATTTGGCCTTTTTTTCACCTCCTCAACACACACAAGAACCAGCTCCGCTGTAAACAGGCGTTGTAGCACACTGGAAAGACATTAGGTCTTTCCAGTGGGAACCCAGTGATGAAGCATGTCACCACTAGGTTGGTGAGTGAGGGTTCTTAAACAACTTTCTATATGTGTTGAGTTTTCCTATCATTCTTTCCCTTCCACTTAACCCTCACATATTTGTTTGAGGTTGTTTGTTGTCCTTTCACTCTTCTGTTGTTTAATTACAATTAATCATCAACACTCAGAAAAGACTTAAGAACATTTGCGTAGAGGCCTTGATATTTGCACAGAGACCTTGATATTTTGGCAAAATGATTTTTATTTAAGACTTTACTGAAGCTAAACTTCGTGTTGGTAAAATGATAGCAGTATGGACATAACTGCAGCACATAGATATTTAGGTGTTCAGTATACTGTATTGGTTAATAACTATAATTCCAATGCTGAAGGTATTTAAGCAAAAAAGGAACTGACAAATGTGAGTTGGGTATTAGTCGAAAGTAGAATTTGCCAACATTTACAAACGTTTTTGGGTATTGTTGTTTTTTCTTCCTTTATTTGTCTTTACAGAATCCCATTATTGAAGACTCTACATAACGGTTTGAAGGTACGAAGTTAGTGTGGAAGTTCATTTGTTTCTAAACTAACACTTATTAACCAGTTTAGATCTTGGGGGTGTTTTACAGAAACTGAAGGTGTTTTGTGTCATTTAAGGTGGCAAAACTCTTGAGGTAGAGTCCTTTCGAAATCACCTGTCAAACTGTAGAAGTGTTTGCATTGACCTTCAGATATTAGGTATGTTATTGAGAATGAGGAATAACAAATGAATGGTATTTACAACCGTTAAGTCATTAGAATACTGATGTGTCTGGGTATTTGTAGTAATCAGGATAGCAGTCATGAGGTTTTAGCTGTAGTTTATTCACAAATAAACAGGTGCTGCGCAGCAGCGAGGCAAACAGCAGATCAGCAAACAACCAACTTTCAAAACTCCTCAACCTTAACACTCTAAGTAGAATGCAATACAGTACTACAGAACCTTCCTAACAGAGCATTCTAAAATCATGAGGATAGAAAGCTACAAGCATCAGGATAGAATGCTACAGTATTGTTGTTATAATAGGTCAAGATTCACTACGCTGAAAGTTTGATCAAGGAAGGTCCAGAGCACTTCATCTGGAGAAACCATTTGGATCCCCTGAGACGAAGATCCAGTGTTTGTTTGTGTCTCTCTCTACTTCCCCTTTCCCTTGCGGATCAGTCAATAAATCAAGTGTTCACTTCCTTGTTGGGCTGGCTGGTTCATGGGGGAATTGGGACCTTACAACTTCAAGAAGGAAACAACAGAAACGCTGTGACTGCTTGCGCAACAAAAAGCAAAGCCGCACTCCCTTGTTTTCTCTTGATTTTGTAATCATCTGATTTATCACAATGGCTATCACTCAGTTGACTCAACTTGTGCACAAACTCAATCAAGAAATGAAGGAGTTGCGTTTAGAAAATCAATCCCTTCGTCAGGAATTAGATAAAACTAGGACAGGTTTTACCACTTGGAGAGAATCCACAGAAGAAGGAAGACCCATTTTAACTCCTTCTAAATTTGGTACCACAGCTTTTCAAGCTCGGAATACGTCCGGGCAGCCTACCGATCAACCAGTACAAGTCACAGTAGTGACCCCTAGTCCTATCCGTTAGCAAATCCGGAGAGATTTACAGGAGATTGTAATAGATACACAGCATTCATGAGCCAGTGTCAGTTGCACTTTATGTGCAAGCCTCAGATATTTACGACAGACACCTCTAAAGTGGCCTTTATTATCTCCTACCTAGGAGGGGTGGCAGCTAATTGGGCCATGCCCTTAGTAGATAATAATGATCCTATTCTACATAATTTACGTAATTTTAAAATAGCCATGTCCAATCTCTTCGCTAAACCCACATTCATACAAACTTCAGACAATGCGCCAAGAGTCAAACAACCTGATATCCTATGTCACCAACTTTAACAGGCTATTGGCTGAAACTCATTGGCCAGAGGAGAAGAGGGTTTGCCTATTTTACAGAGGACCTAGGGATAACTTGAAAGACTCTTTGGCCCATATCGTCAATTTGCCAGATGATTTTGCTGAATTTCAAGACTTAGTGGTCAAGTTGGATCATAGACTGGGAGAAAGGAAGAGCGAAAGGCCTAAAGGAGATATTAGAAATTTACATTTTAAAACTGAAAGAAAAGAAACTGAGGATAAGAGTTCTGTTGTAGAACCTATGCAGATAGGAGGAGTGAAAGGTCCTTTATCACTCGAGGAAAAAGAACGAAGACGTAAGGGGAACCTATGTCTTTATTGTGGGAAATCCGGTCATTTCGCTAGGGAGTGTCCTGCAAAACCTGCTAAAAGAAAGATGTTAGCAGTATTGAGAGATGTACATCAGGTGTCGGAAAACTAGTTTCCTCAGAGAAAGGGGAGGTTCGTTTCTCCGGGATGCATTGTTCAAAAGATCTCTCAATATGCTACTAATGTAACAAATCATATTCCCAGACATTTCACCGTGAGAGTGATTTTGATTTTGTCCACACAACAGAGACATAGTTTGCCCGTCCTAATTGATTCTGGTGCCACTGGAAACTTTTTTTATATAGAATTAGCGCGAAAGTTTCAGTTAACTCAAGTGCCTAAGAGAGAACCTGAGCGAGTACGGGCAATGGACGGGTCAGACTTGTGTTCTGGCCTAATAAGGTTTAACACCACACCTTTGACTCTAGTCGCAGATAACGGCCATACTGAAAACACTGTATTCGATCTCATTGATACACCAACTTTTGGGGTGATTCTTGGAATCCCTTGGCTTGAACTCCATAACGCCAAAATCGATTGGGTCAAACGTACTGTAACCCTGGAATCTTCTCACTATGGACTTCATTGTTATCAAGAAACTAAGGACCCGGTCCACTCTTTTGTGCCGTATTGAATCAAGAAACGTTAAACTTACCTAGTGACTATCAAGACTTTTCTGAAGTGTTTAACCCAGTTAAGGCTACCAAATTACCACCTCACAGGGTTTACGATTATAGAATTGATTTAGTCCCTGGAGCAGTGCTACCTTGTAGTAGGATGTAAGCGCTAACCGAGCCGCTCTTTTTTGTGGCAAACAAGTCAGGCGATTTGAGATCGTGCTTCGATTATTGTGCAGACAATAAGGCAACAATAAAGAATAGGTATCCTCTACCATTGATTCCAGTGCTGCTTAATCAAGTAAAAGGCTCCAGTATCTACACCAAATTGGATTTGCGAGGCGCTTATCACCTTATCCGTGTTAGGGAAGGTGATGAGTGGAAAACAGATTTTCGCACCAAGTTTGGGTTGTTTGAATATACGGTCATGCCTTTTGGTCTATGTAACGCCCCGGCTGCGTTTCAATACTTAATAAATGAAGTATTGCATGATCTTCTGGACATCTGTGTAATTGTGTACATAGACAACTGTTTGATCTATTCAAAGAATCCTGAAGACCATGTACAACATGTCCGATCAGTCCTACAAAAACTAAGAAACAACTCCTTGTTTGTAAAATTAAAGAAATGTGTTTTCAATACCCCTAAAGTAGAATTCTTAGGCTATTGGTTGTCTCCGGAGGGTTTTATTATGGACCCAAAAAGGATGGAAGCTATTTTGAATTGGCCTGCTCCGACATGTCTTTAAAGGACACACAAAGGATATTGGGATTTGCTAACTTCCACAGACGGTTTATCTCAACATTTTCCCAAATAGTAACATCAATTACACAGTAGCTGAAGAAAGGATAAAGATTCCAAAGGACTTCGGAGGCTCAAAAAGTCTTTTTGAGTCTAAAAAAGGCTTTCACCTCGGCATCCATTCTAATTCATCCTGACCCAGACAGACCATTTGTTGAAGCGGATGCCTCACAAACAGCCTTGAGAGGCGTGCTAATGCAAAAGAATTCTAGTACTGGATGCCTACATCCGATAGCCTTTTATTCAAGGAAGCTTTTAGCGGCAGAACAAAACTACACCATTGCTCAACGGGAATTGTTGGCAATAAAAGCAGTTTTCTAGGAATCGAGACATCATCTCCTGTGAGCTAAGCACACCATCATCATCTTCTCCTATCATAAATATTTACAGTTCTATTCCACCGTAAAAGCCTTTACACCCAGACCAATGCGCTGGTTGCAGTTTTTTAGTGAATTTGATTTCTTGCCCAGGATCTAAACAGCTTCTGTTTGATACTCTTTCACGTTTGGTATGTGAAAAGCATAATGATCAAGTTGACAAAACACAAAGCATTATTCCTGCAGAAAGAATAGTGGCAGTAACCCATCCAGATGTCTTTCTAAGTCAAATTCAAAGGAAAGTTAAAACCCTGGATCATCAACAATGGCTATCTCAGAAACACAACTCAATCCGTGGGGGGTTTTTCCTCCATAAGGATAACATTTTTGTTCCTGAAAAAGAATTGTGTTTACAAGTTTTGAGTTGGAATCATGACCTGGCCACTGCTTCCCATCCAGGGATTAACAAAACTCTAGAACTATGTCAAAGACATTTTTGGTGGGACAACATAACAACTGATGTACAACAATACGTTAAGAGGTGTCCTGTATGTGCACAACAAAAAGCCCTACATACTGCACCAATGCGTCTTTTACAACCAATGGCTATTCCTCCTAGTCCCTGGCACACAATAAGTCTAGATTGTATTACTGACTTACCCAAATCCAATGGTTTCACTACGATTCTGGTAGTAGTAGACCTACTATCAAAAATGGGACATTTCATCCCGTTGTCTAAACTACCATCAGCAACAGAGTTCAGTGATATATTTTTGGTTAATGTTGTTAAACTACATGGCCTCCCAAGCAAAATCGTTTTGGATAGAGGATTTAAATTAATTTCCGTAATTCTGGAATCAACTCAGTAAACAATTAGGGATAGAATTAGCCTTATTATCTGCTATTCACCCCCAGACCGATGGTCAAACAGAAAAGGTGAACTAATATCTTGAACAAGGTTTACGATGCTTGGTTTCTACCATATCCACTAATTGGGATGAGGTACTACCCTGGGCAGAGTTCTCATACAATAATACCACACCAGCAGCCCTGGGTTGTTCACCCTTCTATTTTTTAACAGGTCAGCATCCACGTTCCATCCCAGTAACATTTCCAGAAAACTGACAAATCATACCAGCAGTTACCGAAAGGCTGTCTAAATTATAAACGTTCTAGGAACAAGTGAAAAATAACTTAGCTGAAAAAAATTAAGAATGAAAAACTTAGCAGACCGACATAGGTTACCAACCCCGCCATACAAGGAGGGAGATTTAGTCTGGTTGTCAACAATAAAAATTCAAATTGAAGGTCCAAAAAAGGTGAAACCAAGATACATAGGACCATTCTCTACAAAAAGAATTTGAATCCAGTCTCTGTCAAATTGGTTCTTCCCAAGAATTATTCTATCCATCCAGTGTTTCATGTCTCCCTCTTAAAACCCCATGACCCGGCCACACGACCTAATAATCCTCCTCCGCCAATTGTAGTTGGAGATCACCTAGAGTACGAAGTCAAAAAGGTTCTAGATTCAAAACGTATTGGTGGTCATCTTTACTACTTACTTGATTGGAAAGGGTATGATCCATCTGAAAGATCTTGGGAGAGAGAAAGTAATGTGCACGCACCAAGATTAGAGAGGTCATTTCATGCTCTTCACCCGGAAAAACTGCGCCCTGTGAGACAGCCTTTTGGGGGGGGAAGAACTGTTAAGGGTTCATTTGCCGTTATCGCCTGAGCATGACCCCCCCTTAGAATATTGTAAGACATCAGGGTTGTTTGTAACTATGCGATTGTTTCTAGACAAAACTATTAGTGGTTAGCAATGCTTGTTGCCTTTTTATGTTTAAGAATACTTGTTGCTAGCAGTGCTTTTTGCCTTCTTGAAATCCTGCCACCTGCTTCACGTGAGCAAACCGCTGAACGGCTTGTTACATCCCACGTGAGGAGCAGGCAAATGCTCTAAAGACGCTCCGTGTTGCAGGTATAAAAGACGCGCCTTGGCGGGAAAGGGCGCTTTAGTTCACTTGGATATGACGCATCACCACGAGCGTTTTGGACCCGGCGTAGGAATCAGCTAACAGCCGGTGAGTTCCCTTTTTTCGAGAATCCTGCTTCTTTCATCCTGCCGGCTTCCTTCAACCTCCCCTTCCTTCAGCCTGCACTCAGATCGGCAATCACCTCGTCTGCCCGCCTCCCTCCTCCCGCTCCCTCCTACCTTCTCTCGCTCCCCCTTACCTGTTTCTGAAGACTCCGAGCGTTGTCCCTCGTTGCTGGGAGTCGGAGCCTCCTTCCTGGATTTCTTCTTCGGAAGTCCCGGTTGTAAACAGGACGACTTCCTATGAATCGGAAAACAAAGAAAACAATCCTGTTACCAGGTAATCGGACGCTAATAAAAGAAGCAACGAATACCGGTAAGACTTTTTGAACTTCTCGAACTTGTTGCATACAATTAATCATCAACACTCCGAAGAGACTTAAGAACATTTACGCAGAGGCCTTGATATTTGCACAGAGACCTTGATATTCTGGCAAAATGATTTTTATTTAAGATTTACTGAAGCTAAACTTCGTGTTGGTAATATGATAGCAGTATGGACATAACTGCAGCACATAAATGTTTAGGTGTTCAGTATACTGTATTGGGTAATAACTATAATTCCAATGCTGAAGGTATTTAAGCAAAAAAGGAACTGACAAATGTGAATTGGGTATTACGCGAAAGTAGAATTTGCCTACATTTCCGAACCTTTTTGGGTATTGTTGTTTTTTCTTCCTTTATTTGTCTTTACAGAACCCCATTATTGAAGACTCTACATAACGGTTTGAAGGTACGAAGATAGTGTGGAAGATCACTTGTTTCTAAACTAACACTTATTAACCAGTTCAGCACTTGGGGGTGTTTTACAGAAACTGAAGTTGTTTTGTGTCAATTAAGGTGGTAAAACTCTTGAGGTAGAGTCCTTTCGAAATCACCTGTCAAACTGTAGAAGTGTTTGCATGGACCTTTAGACATTAGGTATGTTATTGAGAATAAGGAATAACAAATGAATGTTATTTACAACCGTTAAGTCATTAGAATACTGATTGTGTCTGGGTATTGTTGTTATAATAGGTCAAGATTCACTACGCTGAAAGTTTGATCAAGGAAGGTCCAAAGCACTTCATCTAGAGAAACCATTTGGATCCCCTGAGACGAAGATCCTGTGTTTGTTGTTTCTCTCTCCACTTCCCCTTTCCCTTGCGGATCAGTCGGTACATTAAGTGTTCACTTCCTTGATGGGCTGGCTGGTTCATGGGGGAATTGGGACCTTACAACTTCTAGAAGGAAATAACCGGAACGCGCTGACTGCTTGCGCAACATCTATCAGAATGCTTTGGACCACTGAGCATAATTATACCTTGGGTTTTGCATTATGCAAGTTTTCAATGGCATTATTCATATGTATCAGAAAGGGGGGAATGAACCACACTGTCATACTGGGTGAATTGGGAAATCAGCAACGTTAGTTTTATCATGCATTAAACTTTTCTTTGTTTCCCTCACAGTTATTGGCCTAAAGACTATACCTATAACCACCTTCCGTCTGGAGCAAAGTGTGCTCAATGACGAAGACAGGTGAGAGCTTTCTACTCACTTATAAGACACTATCCAGGAAGCCCTAAAATATAAGGCCTCCATATATATTCCTTTGGTCGTGATGAAGGCCATAGACCCGTTGGGGCTGTTCCAGGCCGAAACATGTCAACCCGACTACTAGATGTCATGGACCAGTGACTCATCCACTAAACACCGCTTTGTTTTTAGGCGTATCCCTATCCTACTCTTTTCCCACAATAAACATTAACCTTAAGGATAGGAGATAATTTTAATTCATTCACCAAAGTCAACATCCAGACAGTCTTCCTCCTGGTGGAGGTTTTGAATGGAATATAATTTAGAAAAAAGGGGGACCCCTACTTCTAATGCATTCACTACCGGTAGGGAGTAAAAATAGACAATTTTTAGAAGAACATGTAGTAGTGAGCTTAGTAATTAAGCCAAAAAACCCAAGGAGACCAAGAAGCTAATGAAATAATTAGAGTGACATGTAAACAAAATTGACAGAACAAAACCAGTAATTATATTCAAAAATAGTTTGTGGTTTATTTAAATATTTTCTTCATTTTTTTTATAAGAATCTCATTTATAAAAGATACATATAAGTATTTAAAACATCACTGACATACATGCTGTGATATTGAAAAATTATTAACACATATTCAAAAACACGTGGAGAAAGAAAAATGAGAAATAGGGAATTTAACACACACAAAAACCAATGCACAAATGACTATGATGGTAAATAGGGCTAGTGGAGTAAGCAAAGCGGTGGGTGGAAACTCTACGCGCGTTTCGGCATTTGCCTTCTTCAGGAGTCCGTCATTTGCTTTAGGACAGAAACATAACACTGCAAGACATATAAAAATCATGTCACATACACTTACATAGAAAATTTTGTATTGTTGTTATACATTTCTGATGGGAGTCTTGGGTCTAGGTCTAGATCATATACACTTACATACTATATATACAGGGTTGGAACCATTTTTATCAATTGACCTTGTATCTTTGAGCAGTTACATCTTCAAAGCAAACAGATTAATTTATATACATGGAATAATAATTCTATTGATAGGCAAGTGAAACTGATATATTCTATCTGAGACAATTGTAATCAAGACCTGTTTTTCTCACCTACTATCTAACACTCTGGATATATTCTATAGATCAATCTAGGTGGACTTTTAAAGAACCGTATGTGATATAAGTGAAGAGGCTTAGAAAATTAGGAAATGAAAGTGAAAAAAAGGGTGGGAAAGAGAATTTAGAAAAAAGAAAAAAGTAAAAAGTGTAGCAGTTTGCTTACTTTATATTTTTAAAGGTAGGTTAAAAAGATATGGATTATAGGTTAAGTTTACCTTGTAAGGTAAGGGTAGATTTCTAGTATATTGACCTTGTCAGAGATTAGAGGCGAACTTATAAGATTTACTTACAAAGACAGAGGGTATACTCCTATTTTTAGAAAAATCTCTTGCTGGTAAGTCATGTAGGTCAGGACGTTCTCTGTACCTCGCTAGATGTAAAAGATAGACAATTTTTATTTAGCAAGCTATTGTGGAACATATTTTTTGTATTCATAGGCAGCTGAATATTGATAACTAGTTTAGAAAATACCCATAATTGCTCATCAATGAGGTAAGCTAAACCATTTTTAGTTATCACAAATATTAATGTAATGTACATTAACCTTAAGGATAGGAGATAATTTTAATTAATTCACCAAAGTCAACATCCAGACAGTCTTCCTCCTGGTGGAGGTTTTGAATGGGACACTCAAGTGACAAGCCCCGATGATGACGCTATCCACCGAACCACACTAAGCTGAGATTTCATACACTGTAGTCTATAAACATGTGGTTGAGGGTCTCTGAGACAAAAAGTTCTTAGACTCTGGCACTGAGATTTTTGTGGTTCATTCCCATCTTTCTGATAGATAACCAGTACCTCTTGGAAGCTGAATGAACCTCTGTTTCTTCCTCCCTCCACTTTTTTGATCTGTACCATTATTCATATGTATCCACCATTACCTTTTCAATCATGAATGATGTCCTGGGTCCCATATACAGCAATGAGTTCCAGTACAATTAATATCTATTGTAAAACTTTTGTTTTTGTTAATCATTTGCACACCAAAAATCTTAAGAAATGCAATATTGATAGACACAATCAGTGCAAGGGCCTACGCATGGTTTTAATCTGTTTAGACAGTAAGAACCTGTTTACACATTAAGATCATATTAAAGAGGGTTTTGATTTATTCTGATTCCTTATGCCCTTAAGTAATAGAGAACACCTTTGTTGGATAGTATTAAAAATTGATAAATTAATTTACAAGTGCGAAATCATATTTTGTATAAAGCAAGCCACTCAAGGGTATAAAGTGAATTTACACAAGCAAACAGCTTTGTGAAGTAGCCTTCTGTTGTGCACACCAAGTTTATGTTGCAGATCATTGCCCATGAAGGTAAAATGGCAACTATTGCATGCGGATTCTGGAAATTATGTGTGGAAAATATCCACATATGTTCTGTTTATGCCATGCCAGTGAAAATAAACGCGCACAAGGCTAATGGTTTCAATTGTTGCTTCACCACTCGTTAGTAATGGCCCGTCCCCATCCTCAAAAGTGATATTAAATAGCATATTACACTCTGTAGAGCTACACATATCCTATATGTTGTACATATATACGTGCATATATTGTATTATTGTGAATCCCATTAAAATTATGATTGTTCGTGTTACTACTCCTTATGGGCCTAATGGGACCTAAGCCAGGAAAACACTGTGTGATTTGGCCGTAAAATGGGCTCCTCCAGGGTTGGCATCTGTCAAAATCTAGCCAAATGAAAAGAAGAAGCGCAGATAAAAAGACAGATGAGAATTGAATCTTGATTAATGAGGTGGTTGGGGAGATGAGGAAAAGTGGCAACGGTGGAAGACCTGTCGCTTTGAAGCAGGTACAATTACAGTCTCATAGAGTGGAATAAGATTTTCAATTGATAACTGCGAACTTTGTACATTTTTGGCCAAACTGTTAAGAGTTTCCAGCTGGTCAAAAGTCCTCTTTGACATCCTCAGGAAAAGAGATATATTTGGAAATCAGGGAGTAAGTACTTATGCTAAAATTCTGCCTGTTTTATCAAAATCATAACAAAAACCAAGATGTGTGAAGAAAATGGCTACAAATACCCTCCAGTGCCCTAATGAAGGCCCCCCATTTACTAAATTGTGTATGCTCTCACACAGCACAAAACAATTTAGTTTTAGCGTGGCACGTTCCTGCTTTTATAGTGGTGGGAAAATTGATAATGTATTCTGCACTGTGTTGTGTCTGCTTAACTCTGCTCTGTAACACAACACTTTCTATAATATCAACACAAAGAGTCCTTTTCACAAACCACAATTGGTAGTACGTTTAGTAATAGTTCAATACTACTACTAAAGTACTAGAAAATGATATTCAGAAAGAGTAAGTTCTTGCTATTCACAAAAGGCACTTCTACAGTTACTATAACAAAAAAGAACCAAAACAGTAGTAAATTACTCCAGCTCAGATCTGAAGTATGTCCAGCATCACACATGTTACCACTGATACTGCAAACCCTCTCATAGAAGATAACGGAGGTAGGGACTTAACATAAAACCTTGGATGAACTAATGTTAAATTAAATTAAGTTAATAAAATTGTTATGATTATAAACCAATATAGTTTAATGTTATTCAAAAATATCCACACAAAAATCATCATATTTATACAATACATATTCTTTCTTGATAACACTTTATAATAATCCTTTCTGAATTGACAAACATAATGTAGGATTTGATTTTATGAAAATATTATTACATCACGTTTAATTAATTCTATATATAACTTCTAATAATTGTTAATGTACAACCATTTTTTTTCACTTTCGATGGATATTTATTTTTTAATCACACATGGTCACACAACCACTCACTTATTATATGTTAGAAATAGCATCACTCCTTAGTAGCATAGAAAGTATACTATTTTAACTTATGTAGTACATTAGTATATATGTTTAACACTCATAAACATTTAGAAAACATGCACACTCACTGGATGATGTCATCAGTGATGTATTTGAGATGTTATCAGTGATGTCACTGACAATGTCATGAGTGATTTAATGTGTGAGGTGATAAGCAGTGCATTGTGAGGCATAAGTTATAGTTAGCTCAGGTAACTATAGCTGCTGAATTTCGCTGGTTTTGTAGGAGTGAATTATAAGCCTAACTATAACGTCTCTGTAACCTTTGTTTTTTTCACTGAATGTTTAAGATTTTTTTATTGTATTCCCTAACTGTAACCTTTGAGAATGGGTGTGTGAGTGCAAGTGTGGGTCTGCGAGTGGGTATGTGAGTGTCTGTGTGGCTCTATTAGTGGGTGTGTGAGTGTCTGAGTGGGTCTGTGAGTGGGTCTATGAGTATGTGAGTGGGTCTGTGAGTGATTGTATGAGTGGGTATGTGAGTGCCTGGGTGGATCTGTGAATAGGTGTGAACAGATGTGGGTCTGTGAGTGGTTGTGTGAGTGCCTGTGTGGATTTGTGAGTGGGTCTGTGCGGATCTGTGACTGGGTCTTTGAGTGGTGCTATGGTGCTGTAAGTGGGCACGTCAGTGGCTGTGTGTGGGTGGGTGTGAGTGGTGCTATGGTTTTTTGGCATTACTTGGGCATTTAAAAGCAAAAACCATGGACTCTGCTCTCATCAGCAAATGACAAGAAGTAACCCCCTCATCACAGTCACTGCATGAGATATTGCGCTAGAAAAAAGCAAGGCTGCAAACACCTCCATCACGGATTACAGATAACTTTTCACAGTGGAAATGCAGAGAAAACACACTTGCTTTGCCTTGGCCATGCGCACGAAGTTAGGATGATTAGTTCTTTACAGAAGCGGAGTTCGACTCGGGTGCCTGCTTTGTTTATATTGGTATGTGCTTCCATTTGTTTAATTTCTGTTAAATGAGCATTGTGCCAGAATCAATCCAGCCCTGCGTATTTATCCAAGAAGAGGCCACCGTTTTGTGCAACACCTCTACCCAGGTTGAGTACTTTACACTTGCTAATTGGTTTACCTCTCTGGGTAAATGTACAGTGCATCTCCTACACTGCACCTGCATAAGGGACGCGGAAGAAATGTATCCAGTGACCTTTAGTGTCTGTAACTTTACCAATGTGATTGTTCCTCGATCGCCTTCATTAGATACCTTTATTAGGTTGAACTGCAGACAAAACCCACATGGATGATTTGTACTTTAAGGAAGTGAATTATTTTTTGTTTGGTGGAGATGCAATCGCATTCCTAGGCATCAAGACCCCATCTCCAAAATCCCAAAATAGGAGGGAAACACACTCGGGAACCTTTAAATAATCTGGAAGACCTTGCATACCGCTAATGTCTATGGGGCGGAGCCAAACCAGTTGGGTTCTAGGCAAGTTTACATATTTCTAGGTTTTATACGTTTGCATCACAATCTGTACTCTCAGCAGCAGATGACAAGAAAGAACCCCCTCATCACAGACACTATGTGAGATATTGTGCTCGAGAAAAGCAAGGATGCAATCACCTTCATCACGGATTACAGATAAGTTTTACGTGGAAATGCAAAGAAAACACATTTGCTTTGCCTTGGCCATGTGCTCGAAGTTAGGATAATTCATACTTTACAGAAGTGGTGCTTCAACAAGGGCACAAATAAGGGAAGGGTGCTGCGTGTACCCCTGTCCCCAGGTCAATTTCCGCCCTGGGTACCCCATTTCCCGTGGCCTGGCCTTTCAATTTTTGTATTATTAATACAGGAGGGGGCTGTGCGATCCATCTTCATGGCCAATTCCAGCCCCAGGGACCCAATCCCCCGGCCATTAACCGATGGGTGAGGGAAGAAGCATGGACCCCCTCCTCGGGCCGATTTCAGATGAAAAAATGCCATTCCCCGGGGCATGACCATTTGTCCAGGGAGCCCCTAGGGCACCAAGTGTGCTTTGGGACCATGGTGGGAGCCTCAAGGCCCACAATGTCCCTGCCGGTTCCTGGCCAGCATTGCTTTCACACATAGGGAGTTGCTAAGCATGCAGCCCCCAGTGTGCGAAAGGCTTTTCCCTGCTTGCATGACAGCAGGAAACAGACGAAAGCTCTGCTTCCAACAACCCACAGCAAACAGCCATTTCCCAGGGTGGGAACCCCGGGACATAACAGAAGCCAGCCCTGGGGGGGGGGGGGTTACCAGGGCCATTATTGGCTCCAGTAGGGGGACCATGTGCCCCCCTCCTTTGATTTAGTATGGGCTTTCCTGGGGAGGTGGCACCCCCCAGGGCCAAGAATGACCCAGTAGGGGGGTCAGGCGGCACCCCTCCCATTTAAAAAAAAATTTGGCTCTGGGGAGGGGCTGAGCCCGTGGACTCCATGAGGCCACCCCAATAGAAAACAAATAGCCCCAGGGAGGTGGTGGTCCCCAGAGTACGGGGGTGTTTGTGGCCCCCCGTTTAAGAACATAAGCCCAGGGGAGGTGGTGGTCCCCGGGGCATACAAATGCTCAGGGACGGGGCCCCTATGCCCCCTCCTTTAATTTTGTTTTAGGTCGCATGCCTCTGGTACCTGGCACACCCGGGGGCCAATTAGTAGAGAAGCACAGGAGTCTATGCCTCTTTTAAAAATAAATTTGGCAGGAGCCTCAGATCCAGTGTGGCTCCCAACTATTTTTACAAAAAAAGTGCTTTCCTTTCTTTACCCTGCATGTACCCCCCCCCCCCCCCACACACACACACACACACAAACACACACCCCAAAGGGCCTACGGGGTCAGGGAATGCCTACCCTGTCTCTTATCTTTTTTTATGTTTTTTGTTGAGACTCGTCTGAAGTCGAGTCCCCAATTGGCTTCCAACACTTCCTGGTTGAAGTGTTGGCATCTTGAAAACAGGGAGAGGGGCTCAAAGAGTCCAAAGGCACAGAGCACCACAAATAACTGTATAGTTATAAAAATTCCCTTTGGGCCTATAATGTGTACTCAATTCTAATTCTACTAGAGAAATTAATTTCTATCAAACATCCAATTTCACACCAATCAGCCCAAATTTATCACACAGCTGCAACCGCTCCACTCCAGATATGAAAGTGCTCATAATAAAAAAGTGTTATTGCATCAATTATGAAAATCACAACAATAAATCACAGCATAAAAGTTCATAATAAAAACACATCAGATAGTAACACCAAGAGGGCTATTAAAAATACATTCAAAACTTCATGACTAATAGAATACATATGTCATCACAAAAGGAAAGCACCACATGGAAAGAAAATAAGAAAAGGCAATCTAAATATGCCTTTGAGGCGTTAATTTGAACCTTATGTTGACAGGACTTAGCAGAGAACAACTATCCCTGACTTTTGTGATTCCTGTCCAATATAAAATTTAACAAGGCTCTCTGCGTCAACGAGTTTCAGTGGATATAAACGAATAGGATCACCTTCTTCAGGACATTGCAGAGAGGTGGTCCAGGCCATGCCCCTTTTTACACCTCTCTGCAACGCAGCTGTGTGGTGCTTACTGAAGGTACCTGGTGGGCTAGTTGGCCCCCAGGGAACCTCAGGATTGAAGGGGAATTAATTCCCCAACTTAAAACGTGCCACGGGCGAATTTGCACAGTGGTGAAGAGAGTGGGCAGGGCCTGATGTCACATGTGTGCAGACAGGCACTGTGTGCGTTTTAGGTTGGGGAATTAATTCCCCTTCAATCGTGAGGGTTCCTGGGGGCCAACTAGCCCACCAGGTACCGCCAGTAAGCACCACAGGGCTGCGTTGCAGAGAGGTGGTCCAAGACCACACCCCTTTTTACACCTCTCTGCATCGCAGCTGTGTGGTGCTCACTGGAGGTACTTGGTGGACTATTTGGACCCCAGGGACCCTCAGTATTGAAGGGGACTTAATCCCCCAACTTAAAACGCATCACGGGACGTTTGCACAGTGGTGAAGGGAGGGGGCGAGGCCTGATGTGACATGTGTGCAAACCGGCCCTGTGGCGTGTTTTAAGTAGGGGGATTAATTCCCCGTCAATCGTGAGGGTCCCTGGGGCCAACTTGGCCACCAGGCACCAGGTACCTCCAGTAAGCCCCACAGGCTGCTTTGCAGAGGGTAGTCTGAGGCCACACCCCTTTTTACACCTCTCTGCAATGCAGCTCTGTGGCACTTACTGGAGGTACCTGGTGGTCTAGTTGGCCCCCAGGGACCCTCAAGATTCAAGGGGACTTAATCCCCCAACTAAAACATGCACCACGGGGCGCGTTTGCACACTTGTCGCATCAGGTCCCACCTTCTCCCTTCACCACTGTGCAAACAGGCCCTCTGGTGGGTTGTAAGTTGGGGGATTAACTCCCCTTCAATCCTGAGGGTCTCTGGAGTCCAACTAGACCACCAGGTACCTCCTGTAAGGACCACAGAGCTGTGTTGCAGAGAGGTATAAAAACGGGCATGGCCTTGGACCACCTCTCTGCAAAGCAGCTCTGTGGCGCTTACTGGAGGCACCTGGTGAGCTAGTTGGCCACAGGGACACTCAGGATTCAAGGGGACCTAATCCCCCAACTTACAACGTGCTAGGGGGTGAGTTTGCACAGTGGTGGAGGGAGGGGGCGGGCCTGATATACGAAGATAGCAATCCTGCTGTGTGGAGCTTACTGGTGGTAAAAATAGGGGTAGTTGGCCCCCAAGGTTGAAGTTGGGGGCTAACTACTCCTTCTGTTACCTCCAGTAAATCCCACACAGTGGGATTGCTAAGAGGTGTTTGAAGTAACCCTGGACGTAGTTTGCGTAGTAGTGCACTTCACAACACGCTAGCTACGCATAGCTACGCAAACTACGTAGTGCACTGGGCAAAATGCTGTTCGCACTGATTGCACGTTGCTGGATGCTTGTTGTCACTGTGCAATCAGGGCAAACCGCATCTTGCACAGTGCAAGCGGTCAGTAGTTTTCTACTCGAGCAGCAGCTTTCTCAACGCAGACTGGTAGTTTCTCATTGCGAGCGTTCGCGAGCATATGCGACCACTCGCAATGAGAAACCTGACGTCCCTGCGTTGAGAATATCGCCGGGAGGTTAATTTTCCACGCTTGCGATCTGCAACTTGATGTTGGAAAAACGAGGAAAAAGTCTCGCATGGATGACATTTTGCTCACTCGCGGTCGCCAACTTGATGTTTAGGACCACGAGCAAGCAAAAAATTACAGCTACACGTGTTTGCACTGTGCTACGTGCAATCCGCGTAGAGCGAAGTACCGCAAACTGTACAAAACTATGCGAGCATAGCGTAGTACTTCGCCCAGGGTTAGTTTGAAGGCCACTCTCACCTTTCTCCAACACTACGCAAACACGACTGCTATGTTATAGTTAGAAATTAACATTTAAAAACCTTTGAAATTCACTGAAAAAAACATAGGTTTCAGGAACATTATAGTTAAAAATTAGCATTTAAAAAAACATTGAAATTCACTGGAAAAACCAAAGGTTTCAGATACATTATAGTTAGAAATTAACATTTAAAAAACCTTAGAAACGTACTGAAAAAAACACTGGTTTCAGGCACGTTATAGTTAGTTGCACATTTCACTCGCACAAAACGATAGAAATTCTGGCATTATTGTTAGTTCAGCTAACTACAACTAGCGCCCCCGCAATGCACTGCTGATGACGTCACATACAACCTCATTCATGACATGGTCAGTTGCATCACTGATGACATCACTGATGACATAACTGATGACATCATCCACATGATGATCTGAGCACCTCCTCACACCCTAATATAATCTTTGACACACCCACTCTAAAATACAGACTACCATTCTTGAAACCATAGACACACCAATACCAATTACTACATACCCACTCACTGATTCCTAGGTCAACACACACATCCACTCACTCACCTATACAAACACTCTTAAATGCAGTCACTATCATATGTACTCATACACCCATACAGACACTCACACAGTGCCACTCACCCATAGAGTTTTCCACACAGCTATTCAGTGATGCAAATAATTAATCACACTCCCATTTACTCACCTACTCAGTTATACACACACCACCTCACTTATTTATACAGATACTAACACATACTGCCTCTCATATACAATGACTGAGACAAGCACACACTCATCCATACTGATACTCTCACATTCACTCACTCTCACATAAAATCACTTATATACTCCAACAATCAAATGTACTGCCTTTTACATATGTGGTTACTCACACATGTACAACTAAGACATCCATTAACTCACCAACACAGCTATATACACACTCACCCACCTACACAGCCCTTCCCTGATGCACTCTTGAACCATACACCCAGTGAATCAGCCACTCACACATTTATGTATAGAGTCACACCCCCACCCACCCACACAGACACTCAGGCACCAGATAGATACTCAGACAACCAAACAATAACTCATATGGACACTCATGTAGCTACTCACCAACCCTTGTAGTCGCTTACACCCCAGCTAAGAAACTGCTACAGACATTTACACAGTTTTCTCACTAACCCATGCATTCAGTAAGATACAGTTAATCAGTCATTTATACAATCAGTCACACATCTACTAAATCCTCCATTCACACACTCATACACCCACTCATTCTTCAGTACACCTTGGCATTTGTATAAAACATATTTACAGTTGATGTCATCAGTGATGTCATCAGTGATGTCACTGGCCATGTCATGAATGATGTAATATGAGACGTCATCAGCAGTGCATTGCGGGGGCACGAGTTATAGTTGGCTGAACTAACTATAATGCCAGAATTTCTATGGTTGTGTTCGAGTGAAATGTCCAACTAACTATAATGTGCCTGAAACCTATGGCTTTTTTCAGTGAATTTCTAAGGTTTTTTAAATGCTAATTTGTAACTATAATGTACCTGAAACCTACTTTTTTTGGTGAATATATATATATATATATATCTATATATATATATATATATATATATATATATATATATATATATATATATATAGATAGATAGATAGATATATAACCTCCTACTGGCAGTCGCCAGTAGGTAGTTATAGTTAGGACCTAGTTTCCATAGGAAATCTGCAACATTCTATTTGGAATAACTTTGCCACCAGTTGACTAATCTTCGTGAATTTCTCCAAGAAAATGGCCTGCCCTGCTTTGCTCCTTCCCTGAAAAGTTTGGGGGTGATTCGTGAAGCGGGGGCTGAGAAAAAAGGGGGGTCCCAAAACATGTTTTCCCCATGCAATTTTCCATAGGACCTTTAGCCAGGGCTACAGCCCGAACTGCTGAATGGAATTACACCATATTTGGCAGAGAGGTAGAGTTCGGTTCGCAGATCACCCTTTTTGTTAAATGGTGTAAATACGTTCAGTAGTTCCTGAGAAAATCAAAAGTAAAATCATAGATATATCTATAGGCGCTTACTGTACGCGTACAGTACGCGTATAGATCCGCGTACCCTACCCGTACGTACGCGTACCTTTCAGAGCACGAGCTGCATGCTGATTGGCTGTCAACTGTCTGTCAGCACTACAAACCAGGAAGTGTTGACAGCCATCTTGTGCTCGGTAGACCGAGGCACAAGAAAGCAGAAAAACAAACGTGTAGAACGCAAAAAGGGGGCAAGGTAGAAGCACCCAAACCCCCTAGGCCTGCTCAGGGGGTCCCACAAGGACCCACAAGCCCCCAAAAGTTTTATTACATTTTTTTTTAAATCACGGGGTACGCGTACGTACCCATACGTGCACGTATGCGTATGCATACATGTACGTATGTGTACCCCGTGAAAAAAAACAGTCTGCTTTTTTCAAATTACCCCCCGGGGGGACCAAGTCTCGGGGTCCCAATTCCCCACACACTGTCCCGGGGCTTGCCACCCCCGGGGCAAAGTAATTATTTTAGACCTCGCTGCAATGCAGCCCCCTGGTGCTTACTGGAGGCTCCTGGTGGGCTAGTTGGCCCCCAGGGACCCCCAGTATGCAAGGGGAATTATTTACCCCTCTGCAAATGCGCCAGGGGGCTGCGTTGCAGAGAGGTGTAAGAAGGGGTGTGGCCTCATTACACCTCTCTGCAATGCAGCCCCCTGGCGCATACTGGAGATAGCTGGTGGGCTAGTTGGCTCCCAGGGACCCCCAGTATGCAAGGGGCATTAGTTCCCCCTCTGCAAACGTGTCTGGGGGGTGCATTGGAGAGAGGTGTAAAAAGGGGTGTGGCCTCACTACACCTCTCTGCAACGCAGCCTCCTGGTGCATACTTTAGGTTCCTGGTGGGCTAGTTGGCCCCCAGGGATCCCAAGTATGCAAGGGGACTTAATCCCCCAACTTAGAACACTCTACAGGGCGAGTTTGCACAGTAGTGAAGGTAGGGGCAGGGCTTGAGGTGATGTGAGTGCAAACATGCCATGAGGCGCGTTTTAAGTTGGGGAATTAATTCCTGTTCAATCCAGAGGTCGCCTAAGGGTCAACTAGTCCAACAGGTATCTCCAGTAAGCGCCACGGAGCTGTGTTGCAGAGTGTTGTAAAAAGGGTGTGTGCCTTTTGAACACCTCTCTGCAACACAGCTGCCTGGTGCACAATGGAGGTAGTGGGCTAGTTGGCTCACAGGGTACCTCAGGATTGAAGAGGAATTAATTCCCAGGGCGTGTTTGCACACATTTTGCCTCAGGCCCCGCCCCCTTCCTTCACTATTGAGCAAAATATTCCTGTAAATTCTGCCGAACTATGAATTTCAATTTACTTACCTGTTATCACAAGAAACGACAGTGCTGCATCTTTGAGCGCACTACTGATCCTGAAAAGTAATTCTAACCTTACTTACAGTAAATTGAATTTCCTTCCATAAGCTAACATTGACTGGTTTCACCTGGAAATTTTTTTAAGTGTGGAGTTTTGGAACTTAAAAAAATTCCTCTAAAATCAGCCGAACTACGAATACCGATTTACTCACCTGTTATCAGGAGAGACCTCAGTGCTGCATCTTGCAGCTCACTACTATTCCTGAAAAGTAAATTTAACTGTACTTACCAGTAACTTGAATTTCCTTCCATAGGATATCATTGCCTGATATATAAAATATATATAAATAAAAAAAATATTAAATATAAAAAAATATTACAATTTCAATATTTTTAAAGAAAAATTATTTTTCAAGTTATATAAAAAATATGTAATGTAATTTAAAACATAAAATATCTAAAAATAAATAATTTAAAATAATGTAGTAAATCAGTATAAAAAATATAACAATTAATACATTTAAAAATTATCATTTACAAATCCTTTGAAATTCACTGAAATAAACATAGGTTTCAGCCACGTTATAGTTAGGAATTAGCATTTAAAAAACCTTAAAAATTCACAAAAAAACCATAGGTTTCACACATGTTATAGTTAGCTGGACATTTCACTCAGACAAAACCATTGAAATTCCCCCATTATAGTTAGTTCAGTGTCACATATTACATCACTCATGACATGGTCAGTGACATCACTCATGACATCACTGATGACATCTCAAATGACATCACTGATGACATCACTGATGACATCATCCTTGTGAAAGACTGGCAGACCTCCTCTCACCCTAATATAACCTTTGATACACACAATCAAAATTAGAAACTAAAGTTTTTTTTAAAACTGGGGATACCAATACCAGTTACAAAAACCTATTCAGTAATTCCAACATCTACATACACATCCACTCATTCACCAACAGTTCTACATAGTCACTCACACATGTACTCACTCATCATATGTACTCATATACCTCTACGTCCTGTTACACACTCATCCATAGAGTTACTCACACACATACTCACACATGCAAATAAACTATCAAACATCCATTTATTTGCATATACAGCTATACACCACTACACTTACTTTTACTGTAACGTACACATGCTTACTCTCTTAAACAATCACTTATAGAAACACATACTTATTTATACAGGAACTCTTCCAATCTCTCACTCTCACATATAATTACTTATATACATCAACACTAACATATAGTAAATTAAAACTTATGAAGTTACTCATAAAGAAACTATTCAGACAGTCATTCACTTACTAACACACCCATACACACACTCATCCACCCATACAGTCCTGCACACATGCTGTCAAACACATACAAACAGTGAGTCAGTCATTCATGCATCTATGCGCTAAGTAATACCCCTCACCGAACCATAAAGACACTCATACTGATACTCAAAAAACCAACTAATAGCCCATACATCATTCATGACATGGTGAGTGACATCACTGATGACATCTCAAATGACATCACTGATGATATCTCAAATGACATCACTGATGACATCTCAAATGACATCACTGATGAAATCACTGATAACATCTCATTTGACATTACTGATCACATCACTGATGATATCATTCATGTGATAATACGATGAACCTCTTCAGACTCTAATATAACCTTAGATACAATCAGTGTAAACAGACACTCACAGACTGTCACTCATCCATGGAGTTACTCACACACCTAGTCAGTCATGCAAAGAATCAATCACACCTCCATTTCCTCAACTATACAGTTATACACACCTTACTTAATCAAACATATACTAACACATATTTACTCTCTTATACAATCACTGATACAAGTTCACAATGATCCATACAGCCACTCACACATTCACTGGCTCTTATGCACAGTTATTTATATATGTCAACTCTTACATGTACTGTGTTTTACATATGTACTTACTTTGACATGTAGCACTGAGAAATCCAATCACTCACCAATACACTCATGCAGACAGTCAACCGCCCATACAGCTGTTTCCACATGCGCTTTTGAACCCATACATCTAGTGAATCAACTGCTCACACATCTATGCACAGAGTCACACACCTTCCAGCCACCCCCACACACACACTCACTCTCCCATACAAATACTTGGGCAACCAATCAATAACCCATATAGTTACTCATATAGCTACTGATCAACACATGCAGCAGTTTACAGAACAACAGATATAATGATGCACAAATTAAGACAGTTTAGTCACTAACCCATGCACTCAGTGAGACACATTTAATCATTCTCTCATACAGTCAGTCATGCACCTACTAAATCCTTCATCCAGACACTTATACATCCACTCATTCTTCAATATGTAAGACATATTTTAATTTTACAGAAACATACAGTCACTGGATGTTGTCATCAGTGACGTCATCAGTGATGTCATTTGAGATGTCATCAGTGATGTCATCAGTGATGTCACTGACCATGTCATGAATGATGTAATATGTGACATCATCAGCAGTGGATTGCGGGTGCGCGATATATAGTTATTGCAACTAACTATATATGCGAATTTCTATGGTTTTGTGCGAGTAAATTAAGGTTTTGTAAATGCTAATCCCTAACTATATTTGGTTTATAACCAATGTTTTTTTCAGTGAATATATATATATATAGTGGCAGTCGAGAAAGGGAGATGGGAGAGGTTATTCTTCTCCCTATTTACACCGCTTTTCAAGATTTACTTGCAGCGCTGCAGCATACACAGGCATTGAGCTTTTATTACCGCAAGTTGCATTGTGGGGTCTGCAGTATCTTGAACAGACCATGTGACCACTGGGACTACATAAGCCACTCACCTGTGAACAAGGCGGCAAGACCGTCGAAACGCGTAAGGAGAGAAGAGTGGATGTACTGCTGTGGCGTAGACTATTAAACGTCCTTTCTTGAAAGTAAGACGGAGTTGGGCTCTCTTTTGTTGGAAAGTTTAAAGTTACAGGATTCTCCGTTCCTGTTATCAAGAGCCCGCCCTGCATGGGTCGACGGCCCCCAGTAAAATGGAGACTCTTTGAAAATGTTTTATGGAGGGGGCACGATCCGCTTGAACTGCCACAACTGCTTAATGTACTTCCGTTGCAATTTGGGAGTGGCAGCCGAGAAAGGGAGATGGGAGAGGTGATTCTTCTCCCTATTTACACCGCTTTTCAAGATTTACTTGCAGCGCTGCAGCATACACAGGCATTGAGCTTTTATTACCGCAAGTTGCATTGTGGGGTCTGCAATATCTTGAACAGACCATGTGACCACTGGGACTACATAAGCCACTCACCTGTGAACAAGGCGGCAAGACCGTCGAAACGCGTAAGGAGAGAAGAGTGGATGTACTGCTGTGGCGTAGACTATTAAACATCCTTTCTTGAAAGTAAGACGGAGTTGGGCTCTCTTTTGTTGGAAAGTTTAAAGTTACAGGATTCTCCGTTCCTGTTATCAAGAGCCCGCCCTGCATGGGTCAACGGCCCCCAGTAAAATGGAGACTCTTTGAAAATATATATATATATATATATATATATATATATATATATATATATATATATATATATTACCTACTGGCGATAGCCAGTAGGTATATATAGTTAGGATTTTTTCCCTATGGGATTTCTGAAAATTCTATGTCTAATAACTTTGGCGTTTGTGGACGGAATTGGCTGAAATTTTCAGGAAAATGGCACATTTTGTTTCTGAGCAGCCCCTGAAAATTTGGGGGGGGTTCTTCAAGGGGGGGCCGAGAAAAAAGGGGGGTCCCAAAACACGTTTTTCCCATTCATTTTTCCATAGGGCGGTTGGACTCACTTTTAGCCCGAACGGCTGAATGGATTTGCACGAAACTTGGCAAAATTGTAGGGACTGTTAGCCTGATGTGCCTTTGCTAGGTCTCAGTATATGTGCTTCAGTGAATTTTGAGAAATTAACGTTTTAAACAAGATATATATCTGTAACAGCGCTCCGGGCAGCGCTCCGGTTCGCGTACTTTTCGCGTATCGGAACTTTGCGATGCAAAGCTGATTGGCTCTCTGGTGTCTGTCAACATTCTAAACAGTCCGGAGCGGCCGCCATCTTGTCTCTCGGTAGGATCGAGAGACAAGAGGAGGCCAAAACAAAGGGGGAAATAAAGGAAAGGGGGCAAGGTAGACCCCTTCTGACCCCCTAGGATTGATGAGGGGGATATTATAGAGCCACGCGGGGCAAAAATTTTTTTTTTTAAAAATTCCGATTTTTTCGCCGTAGAGACGCGTCCCGGTACGCGAACCGGGCAGCTAACCGGGCAGCTAACCGGGCAGCTAACCGGCAGCGTAACGGGAGTCTGAGGAGTAGCTGATTGGCTGTTAACATTGTAAACAGTCTGGAGATCGAGAGACAAGAGGTGGAAAAAAAAAAGGTGTAAATGAAGGAAAGGGGTAAGGTGAACCCCTAGGATTGATGAGGGGGCTATTAAAGTTGCCCGCGGGGCAAAAGAAAAAAATATTGCGATTTTTCGCGGTAGAGGTGCTTTCCGGTTCGTTAACCGGGCAGCTAACTGGCAGCGTAATGGGAGTCCGACATATTGTGTTTTTGGAACGTTTGTGATATGTGCACGTGTGGATTTTGTCTAATTAAGGTAAAAAAAATATATATATATCTTTAAGCGTGCTCTGGCGCGCTTACGTTACGGGTTTGGTTTGCGCTGCAGAGACGATACGTCACGGTTATGCGATGCATAATGAGGCGTCTCATGGGCTACGTGATACGTCACGTAATAAAGAATATATTTTACAGCTATAGATATTAGCTTTTAAAAAACCAATGAAATTCACTGAAAAAACCATAGGTTATAGACCATATATAGTTAGGAATTTGCATTTACAAAACCTTGAAAATTCACTGAAAAAACCATAGGTTATAGACCATATATAGTTAGGGATTAGCATTTACAAAACCTTATTTTACTCGCACAAAACCATTGAAATTCCATATATAGTTAGTTGCACTAACTATATATCGCGCACCCGCAATCCATTGCTAATGATGTCACATATTACATCATTCATGACATGGTCAGTGACATCACTGATGACATCACTGATGACATCTCAAATGACATCACTGATGACATCACTGATGACATCTCAAATGACTTCACTGATGACATCACTGATGACAACACCCAGTGACTGTATGTTTCTGTAAAGTTAAAATATGTCTTACATATTGAAGAATGAGTGGATGTATAAGTGTCTGGATGAAGGATTTAGTAGGTGCATGACTGACTGTATGAGTGAGTGATTAAATGTGTCTCACTGAGTGCATGGGTTAGTGACTAAACTGTCTTAATTTGGCAATCATTATATATGTTGTTCTGTAAACTGCTGCATGTTTAAATCAGTAGCTATATGAGTAACTATATGGGTTATTGAATGGTTGCCCAAGTGTTTGTATGGGAGACTGAGTATGTGTGTGGGTGGCTGGGAGGTGTATGACTCTGTGCATAGATGTGTGAGCAGTTGATTAACTAAATGTATGGGTTCAAAAGTGCATGTGGAAACAGCTGTATGGGCGGTCGACTGACTGCATGAGTGTATTGGTGAGTGAATGGATATCTCAGTGCTACATGTCAAAGTAAGTACATATGTAAAACACAGTCCATGTGAGAGTTGACATATATAAATAACTGAACATAAGAGCTAGTGAATGTGAGAGTGGCTGTATCGATCATTGTGAACTTGTATCAGGGATTGTATAAGAGAGTAAATATGTGTTAGTATATGTTTGAATAAGTAAGGTGTGTATAACTGTATAGTTGAGGAAATGGAGGTGTGATTAATCTTTTGCATGACTGAGTAGGTGTGTGAGTAACTCCATGGATAAGTGACAGTCTGTGAGTGTCTGTTTATACTGATTGTATCTAAGGTTATATTAGAGTCTGAAGATGTTCATTGTATTATCACATAAATGATATCATCAGTGATGTGATCAGTAATGTCAAATGAGATGTCAGTGATGTCATCAGTGATGTCATTTGAGATGTCATCAGTGATGTCATCAGTGATGTCACTGACCATGTCATGAATGATGTAATATGTGACATCATTAGCAATGGATTGCGGGTGCGCGATATATAGTTAGTGCAACTAACTATATATGGAATTTCAATGGTTTTGTGCGAGTAAAATAAGGTTTTGTAAATGCTAATCCCTAACTATATATGGTCTATAACCTATGGTTTTTTCAGTGAATTTTCAAGGTTTTGTAAATGCAAATTCCTAACTATATATGGTCTATAACCTATGGTTTTTTCAGTGAATATATATATATATATATATATATATATATATATATATATATATATATATATATATATATATATATATATATATATATATATATATTACCTACTGGCAGCCGCCAGTAGGTATATATAGTTAGGACCTAGTTACCATAGGAAATCCCCAACATTCTATTGGGAATAACTTTGACGCCGATTAAGGAATCTGCGTGTAAATTTCCTTACAATTGCTTCTCAAATCTCAAATGACATCACTGATGACATCATCCAGTGACTGTGTTTTTTTTAAGTTTAAATATGTTTTATATATATATGCCACAGTGTATTGAAGAATAAGTGGTTATTTAAGTGTCTGGCTGGAGGAATTAGTATGTGCGTGACAGACTGTATAAGTGAGTGATTAAATGTGTCTAACTGAATGTATGGGTTTGTGACTAAACTGTCTGAATGTGTGTATCAGTATGTCTGTTGTTGTGTAAGTTGCTGTATGTGTTGGTCAGTAGCTACATGAGTGTCTATATGAATTATTGATTGGTTACCTGAGTATTTGTATGGGGGTCTGAGTGTGTGTGTGTGTGTGTGTGTGTGTGTGTGTGTGTGGGTGGGTGGTAGGTGTGTGACTCTGTGTATAGATGTGTAAGTGGTTGATTCACTGGGTGTATGGGTGCAAGAGTGCATGTGGAAACAACTGTATGGGAAGATGACTGTGTGAATGGTTGTGTTGGTGAGAGATTGGATGTCTCAGTGGTACATGTCCAAGTAACTGCATATGTAAAAGGCAGTGTATGTGAGACTTGGAGTATATAAATGACTATTCGTTAGAGTCAGTGACTGTGAGAGTGGCTGTATGGATGAGTGTGTACTTGTATCGTTGATTGTATAAGAGAGTAAGTATGTGTTAGTATATGTTTGAATAAGTGAAAGTGAGGGACAAGCCTGTCCCAAGTTTTACTTTGGCCTAGGTGTCCTGCTAAGGGGATGTCATGTGCAAGGGTGAGTAGGAAGCGCCTAAACTTCAGAGATATGACCAACCGCATGGTGGCACCAGGCTTGGGGTCTCTACCCTCTGAGTATAGGAGTCCCTCATCCCAATAGATCTTGTGAGATCCACTGACACTACCAGCAGCCTCACCAGTAGCTTGCTGTCTGAGGGTTTCAAGAGAGGGGCAGGTTTTCTGCTCCAACCCCAAGTCTGCCCTGGGAGGGCCCCCTGGCCCCAAGAACTCAGCCTGATCATGTTCACAGGGACTGAGATCATCCCCCTCAAGAGATTGATCTTCACACTGAGTCTGGGAGGAAGACACAACCTTACCCCTCCTGCTTCTTCTCTTTGGAGACCCTTGGTCCATTGTTCCAGGATCCAAGGCCTGTTCGGTGTTAGCCAGCTTGGCCTGTGACCTGGTTACAGCAAACACATCTTCAGTGATGCCCAGCATTACTGCATGAGTCCTAAATTCCATATCAGCCCAAGCTGATGCCTCTAAATCATTGCCCAACAAAGAATCTACTGGTAGGTCTGAGCTAACCACACCTTCTTAGGGCCAGTTACCCTTCCCCAGCGGAAAATTAACAGCTGCCAAGGAATGGTCAGTCATAACATTGTTTGCATTGGTCACTTAGTACATTTCACCACATATGATTTGTCCAGGAGACACAAGTTTCTCTATCACCATTGTGACACTGGCCCCTGTGTCCCTGTATGCCATTGCTTATATTCCATTTATTAAAGGTTGTTGTATGTACTTGCCCAAGTTACTGGGACTAACAAGTAGGGTGGCAATATCTATGTCACCATCACAAACTAACACAGCCTGAGCTGTAGTCCTGACTAGGCCAGAACCCATCTCGGCACCCAAGATTAACCCTACTAATCCCTTGTCCCCTTACCACCACTTGGAGCTGTACTAGGGGGAGCAGTTACCCTAGGGGCAGTGGTGGTTGGAGTAGAATCCTTGGCCTTTGGACAATTGGCATTTTTTGTCCAATGGGGCTTTTCCTTGCATAAATAACACCAAGGTTTCTTTTTGCCTTTACCTTTGTTGGATTGTGACTCCCCCACCAGATGCAGGTTTTTGGGGCCCTGAAGAAGACTTGTCATCTTTACCCTTGTCCCAACCCTTATCCGAAGTTTTAGAATCTTGCCTCTCCTGGTAACTACCTTGGTTCTAGTTTCTCCTCTACACCCCGGTTCTGACCTACCTATCTGCCTTCTTTCCCAATTCTTGGGGAGAAGTCAGATCAACTGATTTCGGCAAATATTAAGGATCTGCTCCCTCATAATTACATTGTACAATCCCTTGAAATCATTCTCTTTGCTGCCAAGCAACCAGCCGTCCAGAGCCTTAATGGCGCTATCCGCAAAGTCTACCCAGTCCTGCTTCTGTGTTGGCGAGTTCACAGCCGACCAACTCGCCGCATCCCTGAGCCAGCACCCTCCCGCCAGCACAGCGAACCCCAGCCAGGCCGCCGACAACCTCACAAAGTGGATCAGCAACTGCATGGACGAACTCGCCCCTCTAAGGACCCCGCCCAGCACACCCGGCAGCAAGAAGGCCCCTTGGTTCACCGACTAACTCAAATGCTCCAAGAAGAACTGCCGAGCCCTCGAGAAAGCCTGGAGAAGAGACCCAACACCGGACAACATGACTACCCTCAAGCTCGCCACCCGAAAGCACCATCAACTGATCCACGCCACCAAGAAAACAGCATTCAAGGACCGCCTGGACAACAACGCACACAACAGCAAGGAACTCTTCAACATCGTGAAAGAGCTCTCCAACCCCAACGACGGAAACAACAACATCACCCCATCGCAAGACCTCTGCAACTCCCTCGCCTCATACTTCCACAACAAGATCGCTGACATACACAGCAGCTTCAGCACACAAACAACGCACCCCACCACCACCCTCAGCGCCGGGACACCGATCAACACCGAAGACACCATCCGCACGATGAACTCCATCCCCTCCGGATCCCCAACCGACCCCTGCCCTCACCACGTCTTCAACAAGGCGGACGCTGTCATCGCACCCCACCTGCGGGACATCATCAACACCTCAATCGACACCACCACCTTCCGTGAGAGCTGGAAGCACGCCGAACTCAGCGCTCTACTAAAGAAACCAACAGCGGACCCCACCGAACTAAAAAACTACCACCCCATCTCGCTCCTCCCGTTTCCAGCCAAAGTCATCGAGAAGACAGTCAACAAGCAGCTGGCCGCCTTCCTCGAGACGAATGGATCGCTCGACCCCTCACAGTCTGGCTTCCGGGCCAACCACAGCACCGAAACCGCCCTCATCGCTGCCACCGATGACATCCGAGCACTGCAGGAAACGGAGAAACAGCGGCCCTCATCCTCCTAGACCTCTCCGCGGCATTCGACACTGTCTGCCACCGCACCCTAGTGCAGCGCCTCAACAACGTCGTAATCCAGGAGAAGGCACTGGATTGGATCATCTCCTTCCTCGTTGGAAGGACACAGAGAGTTCGCCTACCCCGTTCAGATCTGCAGCAACAGAAGTCATCTGCGGCGTTCCCCAAGGCTCCTCGCTCAGCCCCACCCTCTTCAATGTCTAAATGAGCCCCCTTGCGGCCATCGCACGCCAACACAACCTCAACATCATCTCCTACGCCGACGACACACAGCTGATCCTCTCCCTCACCAATGACCCCGCCACCGCCAGAGCCAACCTACACCAAGGGATGAAAGACGTAGCCGAGTGGATGATGACCAGCCGCCTGAAACTGAACTCAGACAAGACGGAAGTCCTCATCCTGGGCTCCTCGCCCTCCGCCTGGGACGACTCCTGGTGGCCCCCCGCCCTGGGCACCGCACCCAAACCGACAGACCACGCACGCAACCTGGGCTTTATCCTGGACTCCTCCCTCTCCATGACCAGACAAGTCAACACCGTCTCCTTGTCTTGTTTCAACATCCTGCGCATGCTACGTAAGATCTTCCGGTGGATCCCCACCAAGACCAGGAAGACGGTCACCCAGGCCCTCGTCATCAGCCGTCTGGACTACGGCAACGCCCTCTACGCCGGAACCACCGCCAAGCTCCAGAAGAGACTCCAGCAGATCCAGAATGCCTCCGCGAGACTCATCCTCGACATCCCCAGACACAGCCACATCTCCAGACACCTGAGAGACCTGCACTGGCTCCCGGTCAACAAGAGAATTACCTTCCGGCTCCTCACCCACGCACACAAAGCCCTACACAACCAAGGCCCGAGTTACCTCAACAGCCGCCTCAACTTCTACGCTCCCAAACGCCATCTCCGATCGACCAGTCACGCCCTCGCCGCCGTCCCCCGCATCCGAAGAGCGACAACAGGAGGAAGGTCCTTCTCCCACCTGGCCGCCAAGACCTGGAACTCCCTCCCTCCCTCCCGACCTACGCCTGACCCAAGACCACCTCTCCTTCAGGAAGAAGCTCAAGACCTGGCTGTTCGAGCATAGCGGACCCCCCCCCCCCCCAAGCGCCTTGAGACCCTCCGGGTGAGTAGTGCGCGTTATAAATGTCTTTGATTGATTGATTGATTGATTTATCTTCTGGAGGTCTCTGAACTTAATCCCATACTGTTCAGTGGTTAAGCCAAACCTATCAATGAGAGCACTCTTCTGGACTGAATAAGTGTCATCATCCTCTTCTCTAACAGTGAGGATCTTATCTCTACCTTTTTCAGCAAAGGAGAGCCACGAGATAGCTGCCCACTGCTCTTGAGGGACCCTCTGAACTTTACAGGCCCCTCCAAAGCTGTTATCCATTATTTGATGTCAACCCCAACATGATAGGAAGGGACAACCTTGCTCAGGTTCCTATTGTCAAAAGAATGTTCCTTTACTCTAGGGACACAGTTTTTTAAAATGTATTTTTATTATAACCATGAAAATATCACAGCGAGAAAGTGATACAATCCAAATGTCATGGTAGTCAGGCATACACTGCATACAGTTCTATATTATCACATGATGAGTACTATACAGCGAACACTAACGTATCAGGGTATTATTTTTCCAGAGACGGGTGTGCCGGCAGCATAGGTAGTTCACATATGTTACCCCTGTATGCATTTCATTTCCCCCATATTTGCATGAATTTTCTAGGGCAGCCTCTGGATACATATACTGTTTTTTCTCAATACATGCACCAGTCTAAGTCACCTTCCCACTCCCGTAGTTTTTGAGTTGTGTGCACCTTCCATTTCTATGCAACATTCCTCTTGGGGACCATCAATCCTAAAGCCACTAGAGCTTTCTCTTTGCTACCCAGGTCCGTTGGTTCCCATATATTTAGGAGGTATCGTTTGGCTTCCATAGCTAACATTTGTTACATAAGTACCCCATACATGAATGAACCGCTCTCCAATATCTAAAAATATGCGGGCATTCCCATATTATGTGAAAAAAGGTGCCTTCCTGGCCATATCACCGTTGACAACTAGTCTCATCTCCATATCCCAGCCTAACCAATGTTGGCCCAGTGACATAAATCCTGTGGAGTATTTTCAATTGCACCAACTTCAACTTAGAGGATATCGCTCCCTCCCTCAGGGACGCTAGTGCCTCCATCCATCCGTCTTTGTCAAGTTCAGCTAGGTCACTTTCCCACTTTGCCCGAAGTGGCAGGAGGGGATCAGGGGAATGATTTATGAGTTTCAAGTATGTCAAGGAAATAGCCTTTTTGGCAGGTAACCATCCAAAAGTCTGACATCGAGAGGGGAGGCCTCGGGAGGGTCTTCCCCTTTTGGAATGACTGCCTGTAGTGCATGTCATATCTGAAGGTATCTGAATCTTTCCGAGTCTACAAGTTCATATTTTTGTTATAGAGTTGTAAAGGACAGCCCCTTACCCCGTTTCCAAAGATCAGCCACCCGTGAAATCCCAATCAAGCCCCATCTATCAAACCCCTTTGATTTCCAGAGGTCGCCCAGTTAGTCCCATAATGGGGTACTCCGAGTAATCATCTTTGCCCATGACCCATCCCGTAATTTTCTGAACCGAGTGCCACACTTGTACTGAGTGTTTCGTGGGTCCTGTCAAGGGGAACTTTGGAGGTTTTGAGTATAGTGCTTGGGTGTAATTCCCCCCAGGGAGTAGCCATTTATCGATTGCATAACCTGGATCAGGTGGGGGGTGATACATACAGTGGTTGATGGCCGCCAACTGTGCCGCCCAGTAATCTTTCTTGATGTTTGGCAAACCGATTCTACCATCGTACCAGTTTCTAACCAGTTTTGGGAATGAGGTACGTGGCGGACCACTCCCTCAGAGCAGCGTTCGTTGTGCACCGTCCATTTGTCTAAAATAGGATGCAGGGACTAGAGAGGGTGAATTTTGTAAAATGTATAAAAAAAATTAGGAAACAACATCATTTTAAACAGTGCAGCTTGCCCCAAGAGTGACAATTGAAAGGACTGCCAGTGTTCTACATCACATTTCAATCGCCGCAGTAGCGGCAGAAGATTGGCCTTGTAAAACAACTTGGGACCATTAGTAATGAAAATTCCCAAGTATTTGAACCCCTCCATTACTATCCAGAGTTGATAGTCTTTTGGTAGGACCAGTAAGTTGCCCTTGAGTACTCAAATAAGAGATTTTGTCCAGTTGATCGTGTATCCGGAGTATGTACCAAAGTTGGTGAAGATGTTTAAGACTCTAACCAGGGATCTATTGGCGCACAAAATATAATCTGCGTAGAGCAAAATACGGTCCTTTCAGTCTTCGGACCTTGCGCAATCCTCTTACTATAGGGTCTCGCTGAATCCAACAGGCCAAAGGCTTTAGTGTGAGCGCAAACAGCAGTGGGGACAGCGGGCACCCCTGCCTTGTCCCCCTGTGTAGATGGAATATAGTTGATTTTTTGTTGTTGACCACCACTTGTGCTAGTGGGTCGGTATAGAGAAGTCTGACCCAACTGATGAATTTAGGACCAAACCCCAACCTCTCCAATACAGCAAAAAGGTATGGCCACTCTATGGTGTCAAATGCCACAGTGGCGTCTAAAGAAACCACAACTGTGTCCTACATGAGGGTGTCCACCCTTCCCAGAACTCTGTGTATCCTTCTTAAATTCAGGGATGTATTTCTGGATGGCATGAATCCCGACTGGTCCGGGTGGACCAAATCCGGAAGAACCCGAATCAATCGGGTGGCTAGCAATTTGGCTAGTATTTTGGCCTCCTCATTTATCAGCGATGTATGTCTGTATGAGGTGCAGCTATTCCTTGGTTCCCCTCTTTGGGTATCACTACCAGGGTGGCCAGTCTCTGGTCCTGTGGAAGGAGCCCCTTCTCAAGACTTTCTACAAACATCACCCGGAGGTGGGGGGTTAACTTGTCAGGAAACAATTTATATAATTCTATCGGATGGCCGTTTGGGCCCATCGTCTTTCCCGCCTGGAGAGAACAGATAGCCTGAGCTATTAGTCCGATGTAATGTCTTTCTCCAACCCAATTTTGTCTTCTTCCGCCAATACCAGCAGACGAATTTCCACCAATAGTTCTGTATTTTCATCCTCCGCCCTGGTGCAATTGGACATGTAGATATGGTCATAGTACCTACCAAATTCGTACGCAATGTCCTGTGGCTCGGTGAACTTTTCCCCTGTGTCTGTTAACAGTACTGTGACTAGCCGGTTTTCTGCCTCCCACTTATCTAGCCAGGCCAACAGTTTCCCAGCTTTGTCCCCTAATTCCTACACGCTACCCAGCTTGTGGTTGGGCATAGTTTTAGCTATCTCCCTCGCTTTGGTCCTGTATTCCTCTAGTGTCAAATGAAGAAAGTGGGTTGTGTCATGGTCGGCGGCTGTTGTGATATCTTCTTCCAATTTTAGTATTTCCTCTTTTAGTTTGAGAAGTCTGGCTTGTTTTTCATTTTTATGCTCCAGAGATCTGTGAGAGCGCCCGTCCCCTTATTTCTCTTTTAAAGGCCTCCCAAAGGACCTGAGCTGATTCAACAACGCCCTCATTCTCTTTGAAGTAGTGTTCAGTTTCTTTCTCTAATTTCAGTCTTATGAATGGGTTTTGCAGATACCGAGGGCTGATGGGGCCCACCCTAGTATAGTCTCTCTTACCATATTCCATCTGCAGCCAAACTGGGGAATAGTCTGATATTCCTCTTGCTAGATGCCTTATTTCCTTCAAATAGCCAGCTTTTGCTGCTGGAACAAGGAATAGTCTTACTGGGAAAGGCTTTTATGGGCCCAGAGTGAAATGTGTACTGAACCTCTGCAGGATGATGTACCCTCCATATATCTACTATACCCATACCATTCTATCACTGGGAAATGCAGGCAATACTTTCCCCAAGTTCCTGAATGCATTTTCTTGTAGTCCCGGAGGCAAGTTCAGTGACATCAATGTCAGAGATTCACCCTCCCACTGGCCTGTCACTGCTGTATACCTCCCTACTGTATCAGTATCGATCTGGTCTATTGTCTTAGGGAAGGAACATTTCTTCAATATGCCTATGTCCCTGGTGCCCGTCGTGAACCCGGAATGTACCATCAATTGATATCCTCCTCTTGCTAGGGCCCTACACATGTTCCTGATGAGGTGTGTTTCTTGGAGCAGAACCACCTCCGGGGTGTGTCGTTTAAGAAATTGCAGTATGATTCCTCGTTTCAGCTTAACCCGTAACCATATCCCATTTACATTCCAGGATAATAACCTAATATGTCTCTCAAACATGTACCCCATGCCTTGAAGTAGTATTCGCCATGGGGGGGGCACCCCACCCAGCCCCGGAGCACCAACCATCTGCCAACAGGATTTTACACAATCCACTATGTTCTCCACTGCGAGTTCACGGTTACTGTATGTCCCATGCCTAGACTCGCTACATATGACTCTGTGTTGAACGGAAAAAAAAACCCTTAGGAACAAAACCTCCAGCACCCCCCACCCTCTCACCCTCCCTGCTCCCCCACACTCTGGGCTTGAAACTGCCCATAATCCCAATAGTCCAGAGTGCCTGTCGCCCTAACTAAGAACTAATTGGAAGTTGGGGGGGAAGGAGCTACATACACCAGCCCATTGGACTCCGCTTCACTATGTTGCGTTCCCCTTTAACGAGATTAGAACAAGCATTATATACATATACCAGCAATTTGTGCCGAAAATGTTGTCTTTTACTGCTTGGAGTGTCGTCTCGGTGTTTTACAGGTCTGCAGAGGTATGGTTGGCGCCCAAGTGTTCCAACTAACAATTCACAGTCTGGTGTAGTACTTTGCGGTCCGATTCAAGTGTCTAAGGATCATTTTCCATTATGAACCTTTGCCGGTCTCCAGCCCTCCAACCAGTCTTGGGCCGCCTCCGGCGTGTCAAAGAACCAAGCCTTCCTGTCAGCTTCCACTCTGAGCTTTACCGAAAACAACATCGCATAGCGAATGCCCTTGTCTCTCAACTGTTTTTTAACATCTAGGAAAGTGCACCGCTGGCGCTGAACTGCAATAGAAAAGTCCGGGAAAAAGGACAATTCACTGTTTTCAGTTTTTAGGGGAGGGTTAGTTTGAGTCGTTTGTAGAATCTTATCACAATCTCTAAAGTTAGGAAGTCGAGCGAGAATGGGCCTTGGGGGGCACCCGGTTTAAGTCTACACCCGGCAATCTGTGGGCTCTGTCAACTGTAAAGATTTTTTATACATTTTTAGGGCTCAGATGATTCATGATTAAATCTTCCACAAAAAAGTCCTCAGTTGGCCCCTCCCCTCGCTCCGGGACCTCAATAATTGTGAAGTTGTTATGTCTAGCTCGACCTTCGTGATCGTCCAGCTGGGCATGTAGCCGTTGTCGTGCCAGTTGAAGTTCTTTCATTTATTTACTCATTCTGTCGGCGTCTCTACTAAGTTTGTTAGTCACCACTTCTATTGCGTTCACTTTCTCGCTCGTATTGTGTAGATCAGTTCTGATCAGCGCCATTTCAAGTGATAATGTATCCATTCTGTGTTTCAGTGAGGAACGTACCTCAGCAATGACCGCCATTACGTCTACCAACTACGTCTCTCCTCCAGTCAGCGTCAACAATTTTTCAACCTCCCCCTTAGGTGGGAGGTTGTCCTCAGCGCCTCAGTGGTGCACCAGTGATCAACTTACACCTCCATTAAGCAAGCAATAAAGGTCAGCGAAAAGCCGGATCAATGTAACAGATGTTAATGCGGTCTTAGGCCCTCGGTGTCAGGAGCCTCACTGGGTCGCGGCCATTACGCTCCGCGTTGAAGCCTCTTGGGACACTGTTGCTGCCACCATGGGACTCTAGTCCCAATCTTTTTCAAGCTCTCTGGACTTCTAGGGACTCTTTGTCCAGGGGCAATTGCTGTTGCCTGAGCCTAAGCTTAGCTTTCTCAAGTTCCAGAAATTGGTACTCCCTGTCATGAGAGTGGTCCATCTTGCTAGATACAGAGGTCCCTACAGACTGTCCTGAGTGATTAGACTGCAGAGGGAGATCTAGTTCTTCTTGGTAAACTCTGCACTCTTCTAGGAGGGGCGATGAGGGGGCCTTCTTGGCCTTCTTCATCATCTCCCTGAAGATCTGAGTTGTCCAGGTGGGAACAATCTTGTTCCTCCTGGCCAGGGCTTGATTCTAGGTCCTGAAAGGTGTCACCTCCTGACTTGTCCTCATTTCCAGTGCCACCCACTCTCTCCTGTTCATCTGATCCAGGGTCTTTCTAAGGTCTTCAAGAAGTAACGTCTCTATTAGACGTCGAGTGTTGGCACTTCTCCCTGTCTTCAGCTTTCTAGAGGCACACAGCGCTTTCGATTCTTGAAATGAAAGCTCACTGTATCTAGAGGGCAGATAGCCACTGGCATCTCCTTTAGAAGACAAACTAAGTGTGGTGAGGTGCTGCACCTACCTAACCTAGTGGGAAGTAATCTCTCTAAGGTTGGAGAAAGGGTGTGCTAAACCTTTGACTTACCCAACCTAAGTTCAGTAGAACTTACTTATTCTAAGCTAGTATTATATGTACCTAGTACTTAGTGGTTTTCAGTTAATGAATACAAAAATGTATCTGGTAAAACAATGCAGGCTTGAATCCCAACTGCTGCACACCAGTGTGAGAAGTTGGCCTGGTATATGATGTCCACTAATTAAAGTGGGCACCTTGCAGCAGTCCAAACAACCCTCATGGTGATTTAAGAGGTCAAAGATAATCTCAGAAAGTTATCCAAGTGGTAGCTGTGGAGAGCAGCCTTCAGGCTTAGTCTTTAAGGAATGCTAAGCAGCGTGTTTTACCAGAATGAAACCTTATTGTATTGGTTAAATGACAGGAGAAACACACAGAAGATATAAAAATATGTATTTATTATTATAACACACTCTAAATACCTTAAAGTATCTGCTACATACAGCTAAACACAAAGCACACAATACTGTAGCACATAAACAAATGTAAGTAGCAATATTACACAGTGGGCTCCAGGGGGAGACCAAACCATATACTAAAATAGTGGTATAAGAACCACAAATTGAGTCAAGACAGTGTCTAGAGGTTGTACAATTGCTGGGACCCCAAGTAACCACCCAAGGTGAGTAATTAGGGACCCCACGGAGGACGGTGCAGTGTGAAAACACGACCTTGTGCTACGTACAATTCAATGGGAGAGTCGAGGTTGCAGTTTTAAAGTTTAAGAACCCTTACCAGTGGATTACGAGGAAGACCTTTGGGTCATAGGAGGTTGAAGAGCCACCCCACCCTTGGATACCAAAGTCAAGAGTTACCTATCCCAGGGAAGCTGGGTGCAAAAGGCTAAAGTGGTGTCGGAAACCGCTGTCAATCTCATTGGAGGACTTCAAGGAAAGGCCACTGAGGGAAAGAAGAAAAGTGTCGGTTTGGATCCAAATGTGGATTCTTGTTGAAGAGTACCTGAAAGCAGAGGAGACAGAGTCTGGTTCACTCAGGGGTGACCAGGGTCTCGGTAGACGAATGCCCACCGATGTTGGGTGCTCCAGGAATGACGATGGAGACCATGACTCTACAGCACCGGGGACCAGGAGATGTTGAGGATGACCAGCCGCTGGATATGAGCTGTCCCACAAAAGATGTCGAGTGCTGAAGGGTCGCTGTCTGGTAGGAGCAAAAACAAGCCTTGGCAGCGGCAACCCATGAAGAAGGTCAAGGAAGGTTACGGTCTATCCCAGCAAGGACCAGGGGACTCACCACAGCAAGGGGAGTTAGAGCAGGCCTGGAGAAACCAGGGGTGCCCAGGAAAAGCAGTGTTGACACTGAAGAGGACTCACCGGCCGGAGGCACAGGAATCACAAGGGGACCATGAGCAGATTTACAAAGCAACGGCCAATGGAGCAGTCAAGTGCCAAGAAATTGGGGATATTCGTAGCCCAATGCACTTGTTTGGAAAACTTCAACAAGCATATTCACTTGCAAAACTATGCAGTGCACAGGGGTTCAGGTTATGGAGTCCCCACTAGGGTTGCTGGCCTCAGACTTGGTGAGACAGCAGCTCAACCTCAAGGAACGTAGGAACCCACATCCTGTGTTTCTGGAGCCTTCAGATTCCATAGGAGCTTAGGATCAGCAGACCAGTCAGTTGCGTTATGGTGCCTGCAAATGCATAGAAGTGACTACTTTACCCCAAGGGAGATAACTTGAGTTGTCCTTGATGCTCCACAGGTCCTGCATGGAGCCTGTATGGTGCACAGACACAGTCGATCCTTTGTGTGCTTTCCCTGCCTGACTGCCTCGCTCCGCCGCGTGACCACGCCCCCTGCTCCCGAGCGGCGTGGTCCCTGCTCGCCTGACCTGCCCCTGTGGTTTTTGCCGTGTTATACTGTTGTTGTCTATTTGTATTGCCTGTTTTGTAGTTTTTTGTATTTTCCTTCCTGTTTGCTGCTTTTTTTGCTGCCGTTCGTCCTCCCTCCCCGCTTCCCACCACTACCGCCAACCCCGCCCCTTTTTGCCTTCTGTACCCTCCCCGCTCCCGCCTCCCAGCTGCTCCGCCCCCCGCTCACTTCGCCATATATGGCGACCGTGCGAACGCGCAGCGGTCACGCGCAGCGGGCGCGCCGATTGTGCGCCGAAGGCGCGCCAAAGGTAAGCCCGTCTACGCCCGTCTGCGCCTGGACCGCGCCCAGTGCCAGGACCCCTGGCCCCCGCCGAAGCAAGACGACCCGCCGGACCTACGACGCCGCAACACTCATCGCACTCAACACCGGCCGAACCCCGGGATGCTACCGAGCCATCCCGAGACGCACCCACGGACCCTTCAGCTGCCACGCCTGCAAGTTCACCTGCATCCGGACCTGCCCGGCACCAGCACCTACCAAGCCGAACACCTGCAGCAACCACCTGAAGTGCATCCTGCTCAACACCCGCTCCATCCACAGACACACCATCGAACTCTGGAACCTCCTAGACGCCACAGCCCCTGACGTTGCCTTCATCACGGAGACCTGGATGAACGCCTCTTCAGCGCCCGACATCGCCATCGCCATCCCAGAGGGCTACAAGATCACCCGGAGGAACCGCACCGCCAACCAGATGGGAGGAGGCATCGCCATCATCCACAGGAACACCATCCGAATCACGACTAGCACCGACAACACCCTCACCACCGCCGAACACCTGCACTTCCAGATCCACACCGACCCGAAGACCACCCTCAGAGGCACCCTGATCTACCGACCCACGGGACCATGCACTCAATTCAGCGAGGACATCGCCGACTTCGTCAGCCCGCATGCCCTCCCCTCCGCTGACTACATCCTCCTGGGGGACATCAACTTCCACCTGGAGAACAACAACGACCGCAACACCAGCACCCTGCTCGACAACCTCGCCAACCTTGGACTCAAGCAACTGGTGAACACCCTACCCACCTCGCCGGACACACACTCGACGCCGTCTTCTCATCCAGCAAAGACATCGCCTTCAGCCACGCCACGGAACTCCACTGGACAGACCACAGCTGCGTCCACTTCACCTTCAGAAGAGCGACGATCCACCACCACCAGCAACAGCAACAGGTTGCCCGAAGAAACTGGAACAAGATCACAGCTGACCAGCTCGCCGCTTCCCTGAGCCAGCACCCTCCTGCCAGCTCAGCGAACCCCAGCCAGGCCGCCGACAACCTCACGAAGTGGATTAGCAACTGCGCGGACGAACTCGCCCCTCTGAGGACCCCGCCCAGCAGACCCAGCAGCAAGAAAGCCCCATGGTTCACCGACGGACTCAAGAGCTCCAAGAAGAACTGCCGAGCCCTCGAGAAAGTATGGAGAAAGGAACCTACACCGGACAACATGACCGCCCTCAAACTCGCCACCCGGAAGCACCACCAACTGATGCGCACCGCCAAGAAAACTGCATTCACGGACCGGCTGGACAACAACGCACACAACTGCAAGGAACTCTTCAACATCGTGAAAGAGCTCTCCAACCCCAACGCCGGAAACAACGACATCACCCCTTCGCAAGACCTCTGCAACTTCCTCGCCTCCTACTTCCACAACAAGATCGCGGACATACACAACAGCTTTAGCACCCATCCGACGCACGCCACAACCACAGCAACGCCGCCCACCACCACCATCCGAGCCTGGACTCCGATCAGCACCGATGACACCGTCCGCATGATGAACTCCGTCCACTCCGGATCTCCGACTGACCCCTGCCCTCACCACGTCTTCAACAAGGCCGACGCTGTCATCGCAGCCCACCTGCGGGACATTATCAACTCCTCCTTCGACACCGCCACCTTCCCCGAGAGCTGGAATCACGCCGAACTCAGCGCTCTACTCAAGAACCCTACAGCAGACCCCACGAACTCAAGAACTACCGCCCCATCTCGCTACTCCCGTTTCCAGCCAAAGTCATCGAGAAGACCGTCAACAAACAGCTGGCCACCTTCCTCGAGACAAACGGATCCCTCGACCCCTCGCAGTCCGGCTTCCGAGCCAACCACAGCACAGAGACTGCCCTCATCGCCGCCACCGACGACATCCGAGCCCTGATGGACAACGGAGAAACAGCGGCCCTCATCCTCCTAGACCTCTCCGCGGCCTTCAACACCGTCTGCCACCGCACCCTAGTGCAGCGCCTCAGCAACGTCGGAGTCCAGGAAAAGGCACTGGAGTGGATTGTCTCCTTCCTCGACGGAAGAACACAGAGAGTCCGCCTGCCACCGTACGAGTCAGAGGCCACCGAAGTCATCTGCGGCGTCCCTCAAGGGTCCTCGCTGAGCCCTACCCTCTTCAACGTCTACATGAGCCCCCTCGCGGCATCGCACGCCAACACAACCTCAACATAATCTCCTACGCCGACGACACCCAGCTGATCCTCTCCCTGACCAACGACCCCGCCGCCGCCAGAGCCAACCTGCACGAAGGGATGAAGGAGGTAGCCGAGTGGATGACGACTAGCCGCCTGAAACTGAACTCAGACAAGACGGAGGTCCTCATCCTGGGCTCCACACCCACCGCCTGGGACGACTCCTGGTGGCCCCCCTGCCCTGGGCACCGCACCCAAACCGACAAACCACGCACGCAACCTGGGCTTCATCCTGGACTCCTCCCTCTCCATGACCAGGCAAGTCAACGCCGTCTCCTCAGCATGCTTCAACATCCTGTGCATGCTACGGAAAATCTTCTGGTGGATCCCCACGGAGACCAGGAAGACCGTCACCCAGGCCCTTGTCACCAGCCGACTGGACTACGGCAACGCCCTCTACGCCGGAACCACCGCCAAGCTCCAGAAGAGACTCCAGCGGATCCAGAACGTCTCAGCCAGACTCATCCTCGACATCCCACGAAACAGCCACATCTCCGGACACCTGAGAGACCTGCATTGGCTCCCCGTCAACAAAAGAATCACCTTCCGTCTCCTCACCCACGCACACAAAGCCCTACACGATCAAGGCCCGAGCTACCTCAACAAACGGATCAACTTCTACGCTCCAAAACGCCACCTCCGCTCAGCCAGCCGCGCTCTCGCCAACGTCCCAAGCATCCGTAGAGCGACAACAGGAGGAAGGTCCTTCTCCTACCTGGCCGCCAAGACCTGGAACTCCCTCCCGGCCGACCTGCGCCTGACCCAAGACCACCTCTCCTTCAGGAAGAAGCTCAAGACCTGGCTGTTCGAGCAGTAACGCCCCCCCCCCTAAGCGCCTTGAGACCCAACGGGTAAGTAGTGCGCTCTATAAATGTCACTGATTGATTGATTGATTGATTGATTGATTGGACAGAGAGGGAGACAAAGTCAGACCCAGTCGATGGACAGCAAAGTCTAGAGTGTCCAGATGATCAAAGGTCAGTGGTTTCTTGTTCAGAATCTTGCCCACATCGAATCTAGGGTCCTACAGCCAGGTAAGCCATTTTGTACCCACAGGAGAGAGTTGACAGATTCAGGGGACCCTCCCAGGGGTGGGTCAGGAAAGTGGGGAGGATACTCCCATGTCCTTTGTCCAGTTTCATGCCAGAGGAGTAGCCAATGGCTCCAAGGGCTGGTTTGAACTGGACTATGCACAGGGACACCAAATGTGCCCCTCGTGCAGACTTTCAAGCACTTTGGAAGTGCCCCCACCCAGCTACAATACACTAAATGCTGTCTGGGAGGTGGTCACACCTCCCTGTGACAGGATGCCTATTGTTGTGCCTTCCCCTGCTCCAGGTTGGTTCAGCAGCAGGAGGGCAGAAATGTGTCTCTGGTCAGCAGCAACCATTTTGTGCTGTCTGGCTCAAGAAGGCTGGTACCAGGAAGACGAGGGACCCCACAAAGCTCACTTCAGAATGATGGAATCATACCTCCCACACCGGTTACTGGTGTGGAGGTATGATTCCAAGGTGTTTGATACCAAACACAACATGTTTAGTTGCAGACGTTTTTAGATAGCATTTTACGCGAGCATATAATGCACCTCTACCTATATGTCTTGCTGTGCTACAGTGCGACTCCAGAAATTATTTCAAATCATTACTCACCATTTCCCTGAAACCTTTAAACACTCAAAACATGCACCAGTGCGGCCCATAACACTGCGCATTTACCCTGTTCACTTACACTTGGCTTCAAGGCTTCTGGTGAATCGCAATGGAGAAATGCTGTAACATTTGGTGGAGCGTCTAAAACCTATTTAATATTTACACTAAAAGTTCAAAACAGTTTACCATGGTTTCATATTAAACACTTTTATTCAGACACACCACCACAATGGCAATGAATCTGCTAGAACGAAAATTAGGCGTAGGAAGAAAACAAAGACCAGCTTTTAATTCTTCATTTCTCTAATTTTTATTCACAGCAATCTTTTAGTATATCTGACATTACGCATTTATTGATTCTTTATTGAGTGATTCTTAAACTTTATTTAAAAAACATGATCATTTTATTAAGAGCTCAGAAAAATCGCTCTATTATAGATTTCAGTAAAGTTTAGCAAAGAACAGATAGTTTCAAATTCAATCTCTCCTAACATCCCTGACTAACACCCTCATGCTATCCCAACAGTCCTGCAAAGCAAAGAAATAGGAAAAATGGAAATATGGAAAAAGCGACCCCAACCTTACAAGTCCAGGGGTTTTTATACCTTATTTCTCAACGTAATCTGTCTAAAAAAGTAACTAGAACCATCTTGGGTTCTGATTGGATAAATTTGGGTGGATGTGCACTTCCTCACCATTTCAGCATTTGTTATTCACATGATTCAGCTAATATTATAAAAGTCTATTGTTTAGGCAGTCCGTGGCCTAGGCACATTGCATTGTAGAAACATTGCCCTTCTTTCCCATGGCTTGGATATTCAGTCATTCATGCTGGGCACCCATTCTAGGTTCCGGGTGATGCAACCTTGAACTTCTCCCTCAAGCACAGTCAGCTAACTTGCGCTGGCAGAAATCTTTGACGCGCCTGCGCAGACCAATGCCCACTCACAGTAGCTCAGAGCGGCCATTTTCTCACTAGGCCTCACAGGCCACATTTGGAACTATCATAGAAACAAACAGAAATCCATGTTAATTTTAGTGATGAAACCCATTCTGTTTACCTCCCCCATGCTAATGTTTCGCATTAGTCGTTACCTAGCAATATGCCACACAAATGCGTTTTATACTTACATAATCGACCCTCTCTTTTCACAAAACATATGCAAAAGCACATTTAAATAGCATTTTGTTTATATTGAAGCTATGCATTAGTCCACAACACAACAACAATACATATTAGCTAGTATTATTGCAACATATAAGCAGAATTAGTATCCCCCGTGTGTAATTTAAAAATAAAAAATAAAAATAACGTGTGCATCTTACTCTATGGTTGATTATTTTCACAAAACATGCAATTAGTAAACATTATTGTTATGGGACATTGACTTCATATGGGGTACACAAAATGTTGTGTTTACCACCTCGCTCCATCAGCTGCATCACCGAAAACCTGGGAGAATGGTCTCCAAAGGCTGTAAGGGTGTTCTGCTCATGCAGGGACAACCTCTCATGTAAAATCAGGCACCCTGCCTTCTGGATTGTCAAGGCCTGCTAGAGGGGTGACTGATAGGTTTTAAGTGTAGCGACCTATAGATATAGTAAACCTACATCTTAAGTAAGTGATGCATGCTCCAACTTACACAGGCTGCAATGGCAGGCCTGTAGATCCATTTTGCATGACCTCTCATGGGCGGCGTAATACATGCTTCAGTCCATGGGAGGCCTCTGGGATACCTATGCCCTGGATACAGTTGTACCATGTGCTAGGGACTGACAAGGTTACCCCGGTGTCTAATCTGGAGTGTACCTAAGTACATGACATAACATTTTAGGGAGAAAGCAGATAGACTGGGGTCCTGATTAGCATGAACTCAGTCAGACTAGTCAAAAACAGTGTAACATCAAGAAAAAAGTGGGGGTAACAATAAGAAGCAGATCCTACTTTCCTACACATTGTAATTGTACCTTATTTCTAATCTAGCACTCCATACTACATCTGCCATTTTTAAGCACTGTAAATAACAAAAATGTACTATTACCACTGATCGTGGAAGGGTGTAATGTCGAGCCTGCCTTGATGGGATTGCTAACTTTCAAATCACCACATTGGTTAGCAGCAAGCATTCAACACACTGAGCCATCCTACCAGATTAAGGATAGTCTGGGGACAGTATATATCGCAGAAGTTCTCTTGCTGCCTTGGCTTTAGGTAACACAAAGGCATTGGCAGGAACAGAAAGGAAACAGGGTTCTCTGAGACTGTTACCTTCAGCAGTTTCTACTCCTTGCTGTTTACGTAGACCTGCATAAGCTAGTAGGCAGATCCTGAATGGCCAGAAGCGAGACAAGAGCATAAACCCTGCAACGCATTCCAAGTCAAATTGTGATGTCACTTTCACGACTCCAGGTTATTGGTACATTGTCATCTGTGTCTGGTGGCCAATTTGAAAACTATAAACAATTGTGTGCATACATGAGAAGGGTGGAAAGTGGCAACATTCTGAGCAAATTCATTGTAAGTAGAAAAAAAGAAAAAGCTTAGAAACAGTTTTCCTCTTTCTGTTTCAAACTGTGCTGTCTGAAAATAAAACACTAACTCTCAAAAAATATTCAGATAAATGCATTCACTTTACGTCCCGTCCCGTAGGTGTATAAAAAAGACACTGAGCTCTCCCGGGAATAAGAAAAGCCCATCATGATCTCTCCCTGCTAACAATTCACAGTCTGGTGTAGTACTTTGCGGACCGATTCAAGTGTCCAAAGATAATTTTCCATTATGAACCTTTGCCGGTCTCCAGCCCTCCAACCAATCTTGGGCCGCCTCCGGTGTGTCAAAGAACCAAGCCTTCCTGTCAGCTTCCACTCTGAGCTTTACCGATAACAACATCGCATAGCGAATGCCCTTGTCTCTCAACTGTTTTTTAACATCTAGGAAAGTGCACCGCTGATGCTGAACTGCAATAGAAAAGTCTGGAAAAAAGGACTATTCCTTCTTGTCAGTTTTTAGGGGAGCGTTAGTTCGAGTCGTTTGTAGAATCTTATCACGATCTCTAAAGTTAAGAAGTCGAGCGAGAATGGGCCTTGGGGGGCACCCGATTTATGCCTACCCCCCGCACTCTGTGGGCTCTGTCAACTGTAAAGAATTGTGATACATTTTTAGGGCTCATATGATTCATAATTAAATCCTCCACGAAAAAGTCCACGGTTGGCCCCTCCCCTAGCTCCGGGACCTCAATAATTCCGACATTGTTATGTCTAGCTCGACCTTCGTAATCGTGCAGCAGGGCATCTAGCCGTTGTCGTGCCAGTTCAAGTTCTTTAATTGCTTTACTCATTCTCTCGGCGTCTCCCCTAAGTTTGTTAGTCACCCCTTCTATGGCATTCACTTTCTCGGTCGTTTTGTGTAGATCAGTTCTGATCAGCGCCATTTCAAGTGATAATGTATTCATTCTGTGTTCCAGTGAGGAACGCACCCCAGCAATGGCCGCCATTACGTCTACCAACTGCATCTCTCCTCCAGTCGGCGTCAACGATTTTTCAACCTCTCCCTTAGATGCTCCATCAAGGTCACTTACTTTGTGGGGGGCGTATGTATCCAATTTTGAATAGAGCGTGGATAGTTGGCCTTTCGGATCTGACATGGAGCGGTAACACCTGTGAGCTTCAAGCCCCAATTCTACGCAGTGGTATCCTGTGCAGCATTCACTGCGCACCTGTTGAAGGGCCATCACACGTGAATCACCAAATATTAGGAGTGTTGTCCTCAGCGCCTCAGTGGTGCACCAGTGATCAACTTATACCGCCATTCAGCAAGTAATAAAGGCCAGCAACCCCGGATTCCGAGTTGGGGCCTCAGTTCTTTATATCACACACCCACCTTGGACTGCGATCAGAGTTTCCTTTTACAAATGCTCTTGGGGCTTACAAAGGTCAGCCAGGAGTTCCTGCCCCAAAAGTAAAGAATTCCACCACACTGTGGACAAGCCACCTCTCTGTCAATGTTCACTCAGCTCCTCTGGGCAGATGTGCCTTTGATCTGTGCAATACCACTCTCTCTGGATCTGAGTACTTTCACTGGATCTTCGTCTCTATGATGGGGGCTTCACTCCCCGTGATCAGTCCCTTCAAGGCGCTGACAGAGGCAGGGCGGTCTACAGACCGGAGCTGCGCCACCAGGCCCCGGAGCACTCCCAGTACTGCCGCAGCTCCACTAGCCCCCCTGATGGTATAGAGGGGGGGAGCGGGAGGAACGTCGGTGTTTCTGAACTGGCCTCTGAAGGTACAGTACGTAGGCCGCCGTTGTCTCGGGCCCTGCTACAAACCAACAGCCGCAGCCGCACCCGCACCCGCACCCAGCAGGAGCTTCAGTCCTCGTAGAAGACTTGCAAATCCCAGGGCAGGATGGATCGAAGGGGGGGAGCAGAGGGAAGCCCATCACAAGTGCGGCACTTGCCTCCAGGGTCCGGTGAGACAATGTCGGTCGCAGGTCCTCCGAGCACCGACACAGTCCCACAGCCGCAGCCGCCCCAGATGGAAGTCTCTGCAGGCCGTAACTTATCTCGGGCTTGGGGATCCGGGCCCAAACTTTCCATGGTTCCCCTTCTCCACGAAGTCCCAGCACCAGTTTTGCAGAGGGGAGAGGGGGCCACTACGGATAGTCAGCACTCACTCCGCTGCAGTTTGGGGGAAAAGCCGGATCAATGTAACAGATATTAATGCGGTCTCAGGCCCTCGGTGTCAGGAGCCTCACTGCCTTGCGGCCATTGCGCTCGGCATTCAAGCCTCTAGGGACACTGTTGCTGCCACAATGGGTCTCTAGTTCCAATCTTTTTCTAGCTCTCTGGACTTCTTTGGACTCTTTGTCCAGGGCCAATTGCTGTTGCTTGAGCCTAAGCTTAGCTTTCTCAGGTTCCAGAAATTGGTACTCCCTGTCATAAGAGTGGTCCCTCTTGCTAGATACAGAGGTCCCTACAGACTGTCCTGAGTGATTAGACTCTGCAGAGGGAGATCTAGTTCTTCTTGGTAAACTCTGCACTCTTCTAGGAGGGGCGAAGAGGGGGCCTTCTTGGCCTTCTCCATCATCTCCCTGAAGATCTGAGTTGTCCAGGTAGGAACCTTCTTGTTCCTCCTGGCCAGGGCTTGATTCTAGGTCCCAAAAGGTGTCACCTCCTGACCTGTCCTCATTTCCAGTCCCACCCACTCTCTCCTGTTCATCTGATCCAGGGGTCTTTCTAAGGTCTTCAAGAAGTAAAGTGTCTATTAGACGTTGAGTGTTGGCCCTTCTCCCTGTCTTCAGCTTTCTAGAGGCACACAGCGCTTCCAATTCTTGGAATGAAAGCTCACTGTATCTAGATGGCAGAGATCCACTGGCATCTCCTTTAGAAGACAAACTAAGTGTGGTGAGGTGCTACACCTACCTAACCTAGTGGGAAGTAAACTCTCTAAGGTTGGAGAAAGGGTGTGCTAAACCTTTGACTTACCCAACCTAAGTTCAGTAGAACTTACTTATTCTAACCTAGTATTATATGTACCTAGTACTTAGTGGTTTTCAGTTAATGAATACAAAGATGAATCAGGTAAAACAATGCAGGCTTGAATCCCAACCGCTGCACACCAGTGTGAGAAGTTGGCCTGGTATGTGATGTCCACTAATTAAAGTGGGCACCTTGCAGCAGTCCAAACAACCCTTATGGTGATTTAAGAGGTCAAAGATAATCTCAGAAAGTTATCCAAGTGGTAGCTATGGAGAGCAGCCTTCAGGCTTAGTCTTAAGGAATGTTAAGCCGCTTGTTTTACCAGAATGAAACCTTATTTTATTGGTTAAATGAAAGGTGAACCACACAGTAGATATAAAAATATGTATTTATTATTATAACACACTCTAAATACCTTACGGTATTTGCTACATGCAGCTAAACACAAAGCATACAATACTGTAGCACATTAACAAATGTAAGTAGCAATATTACACAGTGGGCTCCAGGGGGAGACCAAACCATATACTAAAATAGTGGTATAAGAACCATGAATTGAGTCAAGACAGTGTCTAGAGGTTGTACAATTGCTGGGACCCCAAGGAACCACCCAAGGTGAGTAATTAGGGACCCCACGGAGGACGGGGGCAGTGTGAAAACACGACCTCGTGCTACGTACAATTTAATGGGAGAGTTGCGGTTGCAGTTTTAAAGTTTAAGGACCGTTCCCAGTGGATTACGAGGAAGCCCTTTGGGTCATAGGAGGTTGAAGAGCCACCCCAGCCTTGGATTCCAAAGTCAAGAGTTTCCTATCCCAGGGAGCTGGGAGCGTAGGGGTGAAGTGGTGTCGGAAACCGCTGTCAATCTCATTGGAGGACTTCAAGGAAAGGCCACTGTGGGAAAGAAGAAGAGTGTCGGTTTGGATCCAAATGTGGATTCTTGTTGAAGAGTACCTGAAAGCAGAGGAGACAGAGTCTGGGTCACTCAGGAGTGACCAGGGGCTCGGTTGACGAATGCCCACCGATGTCGGGTGCTTCAGGAATGACGATGGAGACCTTGACTCTACAGCTGCGTGGACCAGGAGATGTTGAGGATGACCAACTGCCGGATATGAGCTGTCCCACAAAAGATGTCGCGTGCTGAAGGGTCGCTGTCTGGTAGGAGCACAAACAAGCCTTGACAGCGGCAACCCATGAAGAAGGTCAAGGAAGGTTACGTCTAGCCCAGCAAGGACCAGGGGACTCACCACAGCAAGGGGAGTTGGGGCAGGCTTGGAGAAACCATGGGTGCCCAGGAAAAGCAGTGTTGACACTGAAGAGAACTCACAAGCCGGAGGCACAGGAGTCACGAGGGGACCATGAGCAGATTTACAAAGCAACGGCCAACGGAGCAGTCAGTGTGAGGAGGCCAAAGTTCTTTGGTGGAAATGTGCCAAGAAGCTTGGGCTATTCGTAGCCCAATGCACTTGTTTGGAAAACCCCTACAAGCATATTCACTTGCAAAACTATGCAGTGCACAGGGGTTCAGGTTATGTAGTACCCACTAGGGATGCTGGCCTCAGACTTGGTGAGACAGCAGCTCAACCTCAAGAAACGTAGGAACCCACCTCATGTGATGCTGGAGCCTTAAGCATCCGCAGGAGCTTAGGATCAGCAGACCAGTCAGTTGCATTATGGTGCCTGCAAATGCAAAGGAGTGACAAGTTCAAGTTCAAGAAGTCTTTATTCGATTAGTTCATCATAAAAGACATAAAATACATTTATACATATTAAACAGTTAAAACAAGTATTAAAGCATTGACATGCTAATCGGCTTCTTGTATATTTTTACAATATTTACAGAGACGCACAAGTGCAACCATAGTTCAACAGAATACAGGTCTCCATGTAAAAAGTCACATCATTTAAGACCCCGTTAGATTGCTTTTAATGAGCCTACTTCTAAGCAACCAGGCCCACCCCAAAAATTTAGCAACACCCACGACAATCAGAGGGTCCAGATTGGTCTTTAACATTCTACTTGCTTCCCCAGCCGATCTGGTGCCTAGATTTCTGCATACCGGCCTAAGCCATTTGGCTCTTGGGGCAGAGTATAATGGACACACATATAAAAAATGATTCAAGTTTTCCCCAATACCTTGACACTTGGGACAGAACCCCATCCTTTCTGCTCCCCACTTTTTGGTAAAATCCCCATGGGGAAGTGAACCGCATCTGAATTGAGAAAATAATTTGCGGTCCGCTGGTTTTGTTATTATATCCCAATATCTTTCCAGCTTGGGCGTATCCTTAAAAACAATAAACAGACCTGTAAGGCTACTCGAGCTCGTTTTATAATACCTGTTGTGTATCACCCATTCCCAATAACTATGTTTGAGATCCTTTTTTGAGGGGAATTTAGCTGTTTCAGGAGAGGACCACAGATCGCCATACCCCAGAGCTATTAGGGTGGCCTTAAGGTCTCTGAACCAGCCAATGTTTGTGGCACCGGAGCTGTTTCTTACCTCCAAGCAAACTTTTGCATAATGATGGAGTTCCGGCGTTGTCCAAAGACGACGCCAGAATGTTAAGGGGCGAAGTCTTGCTTGGTCCTCTACCGGTTGGCACCCCAAGTCATAAAGAAGGGGAATTAATGGTATTGACTGTGGCAGACCCGTTGCCATTCTTAAGAATTTATTTTGGGCATGTCTTAGCGGGTCCAAATTGCTACCACCCCACAGTTCCGCTCCATATAGGACTGCTGATAAAATCTTGCCACCATAGATCTTAAGGAGCGGGGACATTGGCCTTGTAAATGACCCTTTATGTTCCTTAATCAATGCCCCGCCCAACTGCTGGTGCTTCAAGGTCATGAGCTCGATCTGTTGTGTCCAGCTCAAAGTCTCACTAAAGGTGACTCCCAGGTATGTGAAATGTTTTGTCTGCTCCAGGGGGGTATCCCCCATGGAGACCCTGGCATTTATTTGTTTGTTCCCTCTTAAAACCATAAATTTGGTTTTGGACACGTTCACCTCCAGCTCATGTTCGCTGCAGAAACTCTCGAACCTTGACAGTGCTTTCTGCAAACCCTGCCTGGTTCGTGAAATCAAGAGAGTTGAGGTTCCGTGACAATTGTAAGTGGTGTTTTCGACTCGCACGAATATGGTCGAGTCTAGTATCTATGAACCGCAAATGACGAGTTTAGTAAGTGTGCGCAGTTTCGCTGTGCTAACTTAAACCGTTCGTTTGTTACGTGGGTTTTTCATCTGTACCCACGGGTTCCATCTTAGATACGGCATCCATTTTGTCTCTTGCCCTCAAGTAGTCAGCGAACGGACGCTGTCCGCTTCGCGACCCTGGGACTCCCAAGATATTTGCGGAAGACACATGTTCTTTGTAAGTGTCTTTATGACGAGGGGGTTGCTGCTGTAAGGCAGATGGCGCCGCTCGAGGCTCATCTTGCCGCACGGACTTATTGTCTTAGCCGTGCATCTCATTAGGCACGTCCCTTTGATGCCTGTATCTCGTGCTTCTCGATACCTCCCCTTTTTACACCCTTTCCGATCTCCCCACTGTCTCCGTCTTCCTCTGCACCTGTCTTCGTTCCTATTTCGATCTACTTTATTGTTGATTGGAATTTGCTAATGGTGGGAAGATGGGTTTTTACAGTTGGGAACCGCCAAATGTTTCCGCACTTATGTTCCGGACTTTATGTGTTTCAAAGTGACCAAAGCGACCCCTCTGAGAGCTAAATGTGGGAACCGGGTTGTAAACTATTGTGTATCATGTTATCTTATGGGTAAAAACTGTATAAAAGGAGCGATCCACAAATACAATTTGAAGCAGTCTCCCCGAACTACACTCGATGTACTTCCTGTGACTTCTGTGTTCCCTGCAGTAAATAAACCTTGACTCTTTGACGCCGAAGGAAGTGTCCCGTGTCTCTGTGACTTGTACGCCGGAGCAGGTTACCCACGAAGGTTTCAGGTGTTGTGCCCTGGCACCGCTGGGTCCAAAAGAACCCAGTCCTTCAGTTGGCGCCCAACGTGGGGCTGCATCAGTGGTACCGGTCCAAGCCCGACGATCGTGAGGAACTTCGTGTGAAATCTCCGAGGGAAGGTGCACCCCGCTTCATCGATCCTGTTGTCGAAATAAGTGGCCCGAAGACTTTTCCCGCGAAGATTCCCGCCTCCTGACGGCTGCGACGGACTGCTGCCCTGACTGTAGACCTGTTTTGGCGCCTGGCGTAGACCTTGGTATAGCGAGACGATTGACGGGCCTTCCTGAGGACGCCATTGATCTTTGAGTTAAGTATTTGTGGGTCGCTCCCAGAGTTCTTGGTTGTTGTAAACACTTTAGCGAGTGTTTTTGTTGTAGACACTTTAGCGGGTGTCTTTGTTGTGCACGCTGTGTGAGTGTTTTTGTCGGTGACACTTTGCTAGCGTACTTTGTTGTTGTTGTATTTGTTTGACGACTGCAGCCGCCAAAGACCGAGGGTTTAGTTCTTTGCTGGGACTTGGTAAATCCCGAAATCCCGTAACCCTTGAAGTTTGTGAAACTCGGCTAGTGTGCAAGATGCCTGGTCGCAGTACTTTGTTCAGTTGTTTTAGACCTTGTGGTGCGGATTCCCTGCTGGAGGACTCGTGTCCGATACCTCCGGTTGGAACTCCTACTTATGACCTATATAGCAAACATGGGCTAGGCCCGATTGCTTTTAACGATTATTGGATAAAATATACAAAGAAAGACGGCGACATTCGTTGGCCACCTCACGGTAGCTTCGAAGCGTCGATCTTAGATAATTTGGAAATAAAATTGTTCGAACGCAAATCTAGGCCGGCCATGTTTGATGCCTTTCGGTTCTGGCGCAAAGAAGCCCGACAGAAAGAGATCAGACAAAATAAACGTAGTCAGCGAGATACTGTTGCTACCATAGTAAAGAAAGCTGAGCAGTTTCAGCGTGATAAGGAGGATAAGGATAAGGAAGTGTTTGAGAGACTACAACGTATGTCCATAGATAAATGCTATCCTGTTTTGCCTACGGAGTCGGATAAGAAGGAAGAGGCAGTTGAGGATTCTTTAATGTCCTATCTTATGAAGTCGCCACCTCCGTACGTACAGGGTACCGCAGTTCCTGTGGTCCCTGCCGTACCTGTTCTTCCACCTGTTATTCCTCCACCTGTTCCTCAACCTGCACCCGCTCTTCCGACTGTTCCTGCTCCTTTGCCTGGTTCTATTCCTACTGCTCCTCCGCTTCCACATACTCCTGTTCCCGCTACTGCTCCTGTGTTGTTAACCCCTGTTGTTGCTAATGTCTCTACTCCTTCTCTTGTTAGTCCTGTGTCTTACTCTTCTCCCTCTACTCGTAATCGTAATTCTCCCGCTGCGACAAACTTCTTCCAGTCGCTCGGACCTGTTTTTGGCTCTGCTGGTTCTGCTGGTCCTCAGAGACGTAGCCAGCTTCCTGGTAATAGAGAACGTGTTGCGCTATACAATATGGCGATGGGTTGGATGATAAACCCTGTTAGAAATCCACCTCGTGTTGTCCTCGAAACGTTTGATCAATTCAACATACCAACTCAGAGATATGTGTTTGATGAAATGTGCAAGTTCTTACATGATCAGATAGTGGTTAATGCGCCTGACGAGGTGCTGTCCGCCCTGTCTGAACTTCGGCTTCAGTTCGCAACTGGACTGATAGTCGACACTAATGTCCGACGTGCTGTTGAGCAGTTGCTATCTCTTCGTCCCGCTCCTATTCCTCATGCATTGTTCGTTGAGGACATTGAAAAACAAGATGAGTCTGGCCAATATCCTATGCGTGAAGTTCCGCCAGTTTGGATACCACTTGATAATACTGGTGCCCAGCCAGTTCCGGCACATTTCCAGAGAGTGTGGATACACCTCCCGTGGAAACGATCGGAAGTGCTTCAGGTGAAACAAACTTTGCCCGATCCTCGTAAAAATCCTGCTGGATATTACAAGGAATTATCGCAGCTCGTAGACGCTACGATAATGAATCTTGCCGATATCGACATGTTGTTCGGTAATATCGTACCGCAACCGGTATGGGCTAAGATTCGTCAGCAAGATCACGCAAATGAATTAGGTGGTGATTGGAATGCCATTACAGCGGCAGACGCTGGACAAGTGGCTGCTACTAAACCCGATCAGTTGATTGCTGATCTTCCTCAGCGAATCATTACATTAATGAAAACGCTTATGCCAGCTATGAAGGTAAATTGGGATAAGTTGTCAGCCTGTAAGCAAAAGAAAGATGAGAGTGTCTCGGACTTCTTTACGAGGTTTGAGGAAGCATTCGTTGATCATAGTGGGCAGGATATGGGTACTGAGGGTGGACAGAGGTTGTTCGTGGATAAATTTGTGTCGAACTTATTGCCCGATTTGAGCAATAAATTGAGGAATTCAGAAAGTGCGTGGGCCGTTTCTACCTCAGCTCAGATATTGGCTACGGCACAATATTACGAAAATAGAGAAAAAGAGGAAAATGACCGTGCCGATAAAAAGACGAAAGAGCTAAAAACTAAAGTGTTGTTACAGCAAGCATATCCGCCGCGTTCTAATCAGAATGCGCCTCAGCAGAATAGATCACAGTCGCAATCGAATCGATCGCAGTCGCGTAATGACTCCTCTTTCCAACGATCTTCATTAGGGTACAACCAATGTGCTTATTGTAGACAGGAGGGACACATTAAATTCAATTGTCCTGCTTTAAATGACCGTAGTGGTGGTAATTCGTCTAGAGGAGGCCGTGGTGGTGCACAGCACGCATCACGTGGTAGAGGTCGTGGTGCTCAGAATGATCGCTCTGACCAATCATCAACTTCTAATAACTGTTTCGATCAACGTGGATCATCGCAAGGACGATCTGCGCAGTACAATGTAGACGATTATTACGTCGATCAGGGAACTGACGACAGTAATTACTAGGACAGCCAAAGACAAGGAGAGGGAGTGGTATCAGTTCCGGTTGATCAGAGAGGGCCTTACGTCGCAGTTGCTACATCGGGCGTCGTTGAGCCTTTTCTGTTGGACACTGGTGCAGCGAAAAGTTCTATCATGCATTCGAAACTCCCTGGCGCACCTTTGTCTGGCTTAACAAATGTTTCCGTTGGATTCTCTGGCGCCCCCGTTAGCAATCCAGTTTCGTGCCCTTTGCCCCTTCAAATTGGGCCTCGTGAGCTCGAAGCTCCATTGATTTTGACCACTGGTTGTGGCGAAAATCTTTTGGGTCTGGATTTGCTTAAACGCTTGTATGCAACTTTGTATTGTTCTCCTGCGGGTGTAAAGCTTACGTTCGGAGAGAGAGTAGTCTCTCCCATGTATTTGTCTCTCGATAAGCTTCCACCGGAATTGGATTCTCTTCCTGCGTCTTTGTGGGCGACGGGTCCAAATGATGTGGGCCTACTTGATATCTCCCCTTATGTTGTTCAGTTGAAATCTAATGTGCGATTGCCACGTATTCCCCAATATCGTATCTCCCTTGATGGTGAACGAGCTTTGTTAGCGATCATTTATGACTTGATCGAGAAAGATGTCATCGAGGAAACTCGGGGAAACGTGTGCAATAGCCCTGTACTGCCCATTCTTAAACGTACTGATCCTACCAAACCGCCTGTTTATCGTTTTGTTATCGATTTACGGGAGGTAAATAAAATAGTGGTTCCTCAATTCCCTGTTGTGCCTGACATCACGGCGCTACTGACTCTGATTCCAGCTACTGCTTCATGGTTTTCGGTGATTGATTTGAAAAACGCGTTTTTCAGCATCCCGATTGCCGAAGAGAGCAGGGACCTTTTCGGTTTCTCTCTTGGTGGACGTAGCTTCCGGTTCAAACGCGCTCCTCAGGGCTACTGTGAAAGTCCATCGATTTACAGTCAAGCCTTGAAGGGTCAACTAGATGCGTTTAGGTTGCCGGTTGGTGCGGCTTTAATCCAATACGTCGACGACTTATTGGTGGCTGCTGATACTCAGGACATTTGCAAAATTGCTACAGTGTCGTTGCTGCAACATCTCTGTGAGTTAAATCACAAGGTGTCACCCTCTAAACTCCAATATTGTTGTCAAGAAGTAACCTATCTAGGTCACTTATTGTCAAAGGAGGGAAGGAGATTGACCCCAGAGAGAATTGCAGCGATTGCGCGCATGGCTGTGCCACAAACCCAAAGAGATGTGCGTGCCTTTCTAGGTATCACGTCGTACTGCAGGCAGTGGATTCCTAATTTTTCATTGCTAGCGAAACCATTGGTGGCTCTTACGTGCAAGGATGTTTCATCTCCTTTACCATGGACGGAAGAATGTCAGAAAAGTTTTTCTGAACTGCGTGATTCATTGTGTTCGGCTCCTGTGTTAGGTACCCCTGATTACAGCAAACCGTTCACGTTATATGTTCACGAGAGGGAAGGTTGTGCTTTAAGCGTCTTAACGCAACCTTTTGGTGGTAAGCAACGTCCATGTGCATATTTTTCCTCGACCTTAGACCCAGTAGCTAGAGCATTGCCGAGTTGTTTGAGAGCAACTGCGGCAGCTGCGGTCTCCATCCGACAATCAGCAGGATTGGTCATGGATAATATGCTTACGGTGATGGTTCCGCATGCAGTCGATACTCTTTTGAATCGTACGAAAACTCAGCACTTGACGAGTGCGAGGTTGTCTGGGTACGAATTGACGCTCTTGGCAAGCCACATTCAGATAAAACGTTGTAATGTCCTAAATCCGGCAACTTTGTTACCAATTAGTGCAGAGTCAGATGAAGTAGCAGAACATGACTGTTACTTGCGGACAGAAGAGGAAACAAAAGGTCGTGTGGACCTTAAAAACACCCCATTAGAAGACCCGGATGGCACCCTGTATGTGGATGGGTCATGTTTTAAATTGCCGAATGGTGATGTGACTACTGCTTATGCTGTGGTGACATTGAATACTGTTGTTGAGACTGCAAGATTGAATCAGAATTCTGCCCAAGCTGCAGAGCTGATTGCTCTTACTAGAGCATGTGTATTAGCAAAAGGTAAACGTGTGAATGTGTACACCGATAGCCAGTACGCTTTCGGTGTAGCGCATAGTTTTGGACGGTTGTGGCGAGAGCGTGGTTTCTTGACGTCGCATGGCACGAAAATACAGCATGGCCAGCTTGTGAACGATCTTTTGGATGCATTGACTTTGCCTGCTCAAGTTGCAATTGTTAAGTGTAGTGCGCATCGTAAAGTGACGGATGATGTTGGTCGTGGTAATGCGTTTGCAGATGAGATTGCTAAGGAGACTGCCCGGAACCTTAGCACTCGAATGTATGTGACGAGTTCGGTTAGGTGGCCTGCAGAATCGAATACGTGTGAAAATACCATAGAGAGTGTGAAAGCAATTCAGAATGAGGCCACCGACACTGAAAAGATGAAGTGGAAAGAAAGTACGGGAAAGTTGGATGTGAATGGTTGCTGGATTGATTTGTCGGATCAGAAAAGATGGATGTTGCCTGATGCGTATGTACTAGCCGTTGTGACAATGGCACATGGGTTAGCACATATTAGCGCGAAAGGTATTTGCAAGTTGCTGGCTGATGTGTGGAAGAATGATGGAATTACAAAGTGTGCTGAACGTCTGGTGAAGAATTGTATGGTGTGTATAATGTACAATCCTGGCAAAGGAACCCCAACTCCCCCTGGCAGTTTTGCTCCTCCTTCGTATCCCTTTGAGGTGATTCAATTGGACTTCATCCATATGGAGCGATGCAATAACCTGAAATACGTTTTGGTTGTGGTTTGTGCATTCTCCCGATGGATCGAGGCCTATCCCCTCAAAGACAATACTGCTTTGTCTACTGCGAAAATCCTACTGAAGGAATACTTTCCTCGGTATGGAATGCCTAGAGTCGTGTGGTCAGATAACGGAAGTGAGTTTGTTGGAAGTGTGATGAAGAGTGTGTGTAAGGGCCTTGGAATTAATCAGAAATTCCATAGCGCCAATCATCCCCAGTCAGCTGGATTGGTTGAAGGGTACAATGGCACCCTTAAACTAAAACTAGCGAAGATTCAAGCTACGACTGGACTTTCGTGGCCTGATGCTTTGCCTCTAGCATTACTGTCAACTAGGGCGACTGTACACTCCCGAATAGGGCTTAGTCCCTATGAAATAGTGTTCGGCCGTCCTGCGAATGTGTGGGGGGTTCCTAGGCCAGGTGTATTCTCTGATCTTGAGTTTCCGATGTTGATTGATTACTTACATGACTTGACTGCTAAACTGAGGTTAATTCACCAACAGGTTTACGACGCCTTGCCGACGCAGACGGAGGGTCCAGGCCACCAGCTCCAGCCCGGGAACTGGGTGGTTACTCGTAACTTCTCACGAAAAAACAATCTGGACCCCCGATTCACCGGACCTTACCAGGTGCTCCTGGCCACGAGGACTGCCGTTCGTCTTGAGGGGCGGAAGAATTGGGTACATGCTACCCATTGTAAGCGAGTCCCTATTCCTTTGCCGGCAGACCCGTGGGTAAGGAAAGGCATTGCGTCAACAGAAACAGAAACATTGCCGGCGTTCGTACCTTTTAGCGACGCACAGCTTGTTGGAGAACCCTCAGCGCAGCAGAAAGCCACTGTTGAACATTTGTCAGCAAAAGACTCAAGACCAGATCAACGAACTGATCAGCAGGACGCTGTCTCTTCAACGGATCCTTTGTTCGACGAGCAGACACGTCCCGGGAAACATCGATATTCTTTGCGATCTCACACTAAGGACAAATAAAAATTTTCTTGCTTTGCTGAAATTGATAACTGCAATATCCTCGTTTCCCATGATCAATTTTGAACAATCGTATCATTGAATTGTTTTGTACATATATCAAGCTTCTTCTTTGTATCTTTTTCCTTCCACAGCTAAGAAATATTGTGCTAATATAAATACATATTGTGTATTGAGGGCCGTAGGGCCGCGCGCGTACTTCCTTCTGGACAGTAGGTCTTGACGCTAGGTTAAAGGCCGTCGGTTCCTAGGAACTCCTGGGGATTGACTATTGCTGCACAGAACGAAGTGCGTCAAGAAACGTTGCGGACGGTCGTAGGGAAATGGCATTTTCGAAGCTGAATGATTTGGAAGGAGCTCAGGCGTATAGAGTCAAGCTGCAGAAACTCAGTCGTACGAAATGTTTTATGTTCCAATTGTTTGTATTGTTTTTGACTGCTTCTGCATTTTTGGCGGGTGGGGTGTATTACACTATGTCTTACTTCTTACTTGCTACCCCTACTCCTACTCCTTACCCTAACCTTACTTCTACTACTGCTTCTCCCCATTCCTTTCATATGTTACCGGAACACGAACAGGCTAGACGTGTAGAATTCCGCAACAATTCCTTTATCCAGCTCCTCCATCAGCATCAGTTAGTGGTTAACACTACTAATTGTTGGGTGTGTGGGTTGATGCCACATACTATGGGTAAGGGAATTCCATATCTGGTGTTACCGTATAGTTCCCAAGGGTCAGCTCGAGCATTCCAAACAATGTTTCGAAGCGCACTGGGTTTCCACCCCACTCAAGAACAACGTTCCCCCAACTCTGGTCCTACCTCTTATCAGAGGCTGTTATCGATGGCAATAGAGGATATGGAAGATGAGATCCATGATCCTTTTCTTATCCCTAAAGAAGAGGTACAAGCCTATAGGGTCCTAAGTAGAGGGGAATATAGTACGTTCACTAATGAAAAGCAGCTTAAAAGCTCGTCTCCAATATGGGTCGTACCCCACACTGGTGATCTTTGTCTTGTGGGTCGTGGTTCGCAAGCCTCACTTGGAGTAAGTGCTTGCACTGAAAGTTACGTTCTGCCAATGTCCCCGTCCCCTGTGTTTCTGGCTGCCAAGGGTACCTACTTTATCTGTCATGATCGTGCATACACATGGTTGCCCGCAGACTTCATGGGCTCATGTTTCGTTGCAAATCTGTTGCCTCCGACGTTTACTGTAGATGCCGATTATCATAAGACTAGAGTTGTACGAGGCGTAATTAGCGAAGAGGATACTGCCGGTCAAGAGGCAGGAGACTTTTTCAAAGGTTTCCTCCCGTTTTGGGGACCTATGGTTAATAGTAGGAACCTGAGACATTTGACTCGAGTGGTAGAATCGACAGCTAATATTACTGCCAGTGCCCTTGGTAATATCACCACAGAACTTCAGGCGGAGAGACTTATGACATTACAAAACCGTATGGTTTTAGATGTTGTCTTAGCAGATCGCGGTGGGGTATGTAAGGTGATCCATTCGAGCTGCTGCATTTTCATTCCAGATAATGCTCCTACTGTCTATCAAGCCATCTCGAAGTTGCATAAGATCTCCGAATCCATACACGTGGATGTAGGGGATTGGACGCTACTTGGTTGGTTTTGGGGCCTGGTGTCGACTTGGGGTTGGAAGATTCTGACGATCATCGGGGTTGTGGTAGTGTTCCTGTTCACGTGTTGCCTTTGTGTGCAGTGTGGTCCTGCCTTATGTGGCCTCTGTGCTACAACGTGTATGAGACAACCATCTGTTACCAAGGGGACTCGATCGGACAGAGCTATGCTACAACGACATCTTGGTGGTCTGATGAATATCGAATATGATTCCGACTAGTGCTTGCCTACATGAGGGCAAAAGGAGCGTCTGAGGTTCCGTGACAATTGTAAGTGGTGTTTTCGACTCGCACGAATATGGTCGAGTCTAGTATCTATGAACCGCAAATGACGAGTTTAGTAAGTGTGCGCAGTTTCGCTGTGCTAACTTAAACCGTTCGTTTGTTACGTGGGTTTTTCATCTGTACCCACGGGTTCCATCTTAGATACGGCATCCATTTTGTCTCTTGCCCTCAAGTAGTCAGCGAACGGACGCTGTCCGCTTCGCGACCCTGGGACTCCCAAGATATTTGCGGAAGACACATGTTCTTTGTAAGTGTCTTTATGACGAGGGGGTTGCTGCTGTAAGGCAGATGGCGCCGCTCGAGGCTCATCTTGCCGCACGGACTTATTGTCTTAGCCGTGCATCTCATTAGGCACGTCCCTTTGATGCCTGTATCTCGTGCTTCTTGATACCTCCCCTTTTTACACCCTTTCCGATCTCCCCACTGTCTCCGTCTTCCTCTGCACCTGTCTTCGTTCCTATTTCGATCTACTTTATTGTTGATTGGAATTTGCTAATGGTGGGAAGATGGGTTTTTACAGTTGGGAACCGCCAAATGTTTCCGCACTTATGTTCCGGACTTTATGTGTTTCAAAGTGACCAAAGCGACCCCTCTGAGAGCTAAATGTGGGAACCGGGTTGTAAACTATTGTGTATCATGTTATCTTATGGGTAAAAACTGTATAAAAGGAGCGATCCACAAATACAATTTGAAGCAGTCTCCCCGAACTACACTCGATGTACTTCCTGTGACTTCTGTGTTCCCTGCAGTAAATAAACCTTGACTCTTTGACGCCGAAGGAAGTGTCCCGTGTCTCTGTGACTTGTACGCCGGAGCAGGTTACCCACGAAGGTTTCAGGTGTTGTGCCCTGGCACCGCTGGGTCCAAAAGAACCCAGTCCTTCAGAGTATCGTCAGCGAACATGAGCAGGGGGATTTTCATTCCAGCCAAACTTGGGGCGTCCGTGGAAAAGTTGTCATAATACTTGGTAACTCTATTGATATATAGAGAAAACAAGGTAGGTGCCAAAACACAACCTTGCCTGACACCTTTAGCCACTGGAAAGTTCTCCGTCACCTCACCCGGTTTGCCCCATCGCACAAATGCAAAAGTCTGTGCATGAAGGTTCACTATGAGTCGTACCAAGATGGGGGGCATACCCATATCTAGTAGGGATTTCCATAACCCAGCCCTCGGGACCAGGTCAAATGCTGACCTTAAGTCCACGAAGGCCGCGTATAGGTTGCCTTTGCCCAGGGTGACCGTCTTCCAATGCAAAAGCATGAAACGGAATGCCTGATCCAGGGTGCTCACATGAGGTCTAAACCCGGCTTGTAGCGGAGTAAGGATGTCATGCTCCTCTATCCATGCCTGTATCCTAGTAAGAACAAGACGGGTTATGATCTTCTGTACCGCGTCAATTAGACAGATCGGCCGGTAGTTAGATGGAACCGACCGATCACCCTTCTTGAAAATAGGCAATATTTCGGCACCAGCCCAGGAATCGGGTACCCTAGCATCCATGGCCAGTGCATTTACCAGTCGCACTAGGTATGGTACCCATAGATCATGGTCCTGTTGGAATATATCCGCTGGGATACAGTCAGGACCAGGCGCTTTTCCCCTAGGGATGGCTTTCAGGACTGCTTCGACTTCATTAGCCGAGAACACAAGTGTGTCATATGATAATGGCCAACTGATAGAAACTTGCGTGGTACTGCGGCATCTAAATTGTTCCTCAAAGTGGGACACCCATTTGTGAGGTTCAACAGATGCGGGGCTTGGGCGATCATCCTGTGACTGACCCCACCTAAGAAGGTGCCAGAACTGCTGTAAGTTCCTGGAGCCACAGGCCTCAGCTAGTGATGTCCAACGCTCGTCATCCCAGGCAGCTTTGGCATGACGTTTGGCTTCATTAAAAGCCTTCCTACTAGCTTTAATTAGGGCTGGGTTCTTTGATTTTAAAGCTTTAAACAGATCTGCATGGGTCTCTCGGCAAACATCATTAAACCAATTTACAGGTTTCATGACCTTCCCTCTCCCCTTATTGGCAACAAACTTAACAAACAGTGATTTTAAGGACAGAAACAGGCTAGCATGAATGTCTGTGATATTTGTGTTCATCATTTCCTGGTTATCACACTTATCAATTTCTATCAGTGAATTTAAGACCAGGGCTCTGATCTTTTTGCGTGCTTCCACATCTACAGAAACCTTTGGCCAACGCACCCTCCTCATGTTGTTTGTAAGTACGACCGCCTCCTGTACAGGATTAGGCTGTCGTTCAACCGGCCCTACAAAGCTAAAATCCTTCAGTTCTGCTAACAAGGGTTCATGGTCACTTTCTTGGCGTGGCTTAACAATCATATCCGAAACCACAGGCCACATTTTAATATCAACTTGGATGTAATCAATGCGACTGCTATGTCTGCCATTGAAAAATGTGTGATTACCCATCCTGTCCGAGCTTACACGTCCGTTGAGGGCACGAAGCCCCCAGTTCAGACAGAGACCTTTGATATATGTGGCTGCTTGGGACCATTTATTAAACAGGGGTAAATCAAGTTGAGGAATCCCCCAGGTCAAATCCTCTGCTTTAGTTAGTAAACCATCATCTTTACTTAATGGTTCAAAACAGGTATTAAGGTCACCCATCACAACCACATGACCGGTTTTTGTGGTAGAACTTAGGAAATCATCCAAACAAGTAAGGGTGGGTGAAACTCTGCCACCCGTGATTCCTCTAGCATATACATTGATCAGTAGTATATCCAACCCACTGTTTGTTCTAATACTAACTATCAATATATCAGGACAGTCAATAAAGATTTATTTAACAGATACACCTGCAACTTGGCGAACCCATGTTGTGAGGCCACCGATGGCCCGACCTATTAGACCTTTGGTCGCTGATTTATTAAAATTCAAGAAACCTTGGAGATACACTGGTGAGGTTGCCCAGGTCTCCTGAAAGGACCAAACATCGCCTTGGCAGATGAACTCAACCCAATCAGGGATGCATATACGAGATTCAATACCCGCGATGTTCCAACATCCCATAGTAGTACCCTTTTTACACACTCGATCACACAGTTTAGTTATCTCAAGAGGGTGGGATTCGTTAGACTGGGGTGGGGGTTCTACAAGCACAGGGGCAGCTATGATCGTACCTGCCATTGGCATACATACTGACCCGGCCTGGTGACTTGGCTCTGGGTTTACGCCCACTGTGATGACATCCATAGTAGACAATGAGGTGGGTACTATAGCTAATATGTCTGTCTCTCCTGTGTAAACCATGCCCCCTTCCACACTATTACAGGGTTGATCATCAAAACTTTCAACATTGCTTAGTGGGTTAATCAGGTCATCTCCACCACCCATACAGTCGGATTTAGATTTATCATCCCTTGTCGAAAAAACTGGTCAATCGTTAGTCGACAACCCTGATAGGGGTCATAGAGGTTTCTCAGCGGGATGTTCCAGTACTCTTTAGGCTTTAGGCTATTTGGGTAATGATGTGCTGGGTAGAAAGTTGGAGGCTGTTGAAACTGTGGAAAAACAGGGGTGATAGGAGCTAAAGGATACAGGGACTTATTAGGGAGAGGAAAGTCCAATAAGGCTGGGGGACCAGGAGGCTGGGGCTTAATCATAGCCCAACCCGGCGTTTGAGGGGGACATTTGTAGCTAGATTGAGTGTAAGAGCGGTACCATGCCTCAGGGTTAAATTGGGGTCCATGAAAGCTAGGTGTAAAGTTGGACCATTTGAGGAGACTTTTGGTGTTTTTGACAGGGGGTTGTTCTGTTGGATTAATCAGGGTCTCAGGATAGAAATAACTAAGGTTCCTAGTGGAGATCCCTCCCTCATTTCTTCCTACAAACCAATCTGAGAGATGGGATACTACTCTATGGTCCCTAAAGTTAATGATCACTATATCCCCCTCTATATCCTTGGGGCGAACCCTCACCCACTGACATCTTCTGACTGAAACAATATCCCCATTAAGATGTACAGGAAGGGGTCTGTTTGTTTTCAGCCAGAAGATGACTTTATTTTTTAGGCTTTCATTATTTTCCCGATCCCCTTCCGAAACTGGTGGCACACCCGTCATTACAATAACATAATTCATGGAATCCGGGGGCAGGTCCACATTGTGCCTCCGTGGTAGGGATTTGTGAAGTTTACTATTAGAGTTAGCAGATTTGCCCACCCCATTCTTTGCTTGTTGCACTGCTCCCTTTGAAGGTGGTTTATTTACGACCACCCTGGGATTCGCTTTGGCTGTGCTAGCTGGTCTGGGGGGTTTAACAGCCAAAGCCGGTACTTTATTTGAAGTAGTGGCTACGTTAGTTGTACAATTAGGATGTTGGCTGGTGGTAGTATTTATATTACCAGCAACTTGAATTGTACCTTGTGATTTAGTGGATGGACCCTTGTCCTTATCTGAGCTAGAGGGATGTGTTAGCTCAATGGTCGCCAATAGGCGATCCAATTTGTCACCCATTGTCCTAACACGCTCCAGCAAGGGTAACATGCATGATTTAATGAGCTTCTCTATAATGGCATAAGACACCTCATTAAACCCTTCAATAACTAAATCGGGAGTAGCCATATCTTGTGATTCTGGCAGCGGTAACTCTGCAATGGGTGGGATCAGTAGCTCAGAGTTAACTTTGGGTGGAGGTGGTGGTGGTGTCTGACAGCTTTGGCCTTTCCTTTTTACCCCGCCCTTTCTCCTTTTTTTTCTAGGTGGAGAACGCACAACCCTCTTAGCCTTGTCAGGCTTGGTTCCAGCGTCACACACACTCATTGGGGGTAGATTCTCGCCTGGATCAATGCAAACCAGTGACAGGTTGGGCAGCGTGGGACGTGGATCGGAATCCGTGATTTGGATATCGGGGATGTTTGTATCAACAAAGCTAGAGTGATCAATAGGAGGGCAAAGTAACTAGCCTCCACTGGTAGCACTAGAACATGGCGGGGAGATAATGGGAAACCTAAATATACTGGGGATTTGATTAATATCAGTAACATCATCCTCAATGGAACTCAACCCTCGGGCAACCGTTACCTGAGTGAGGTTTGGGTCTAAGGAGGGGGGCAGTGGAATTTTCTTCAGTTGCTCAAGTGAGCGTTGTCGCTCAGCTCTTCTTTCTGCAAGGAGAAGGTCTATATCTACTTCCTTGGTGGATTTTTTAAAGAATTTATCGAGTGGGCCAAGTACAGAAATGCCCACACCTGGGGGAGCTGAATGACTCATATCCAGACAAGGCAAGCTATGCTAACTAACCCGAGATTACTACCTTAATACACTGCTGACAGACAGCGGAACAGTGGACAGCAAATGAAACAAAAAAGCAAATACAAATAACAATGTCTGTAACCTGGCCCAGCCGGGCCTCTTACGGCCCCGGACGGCCACAGACGGTCCCGCCCTTGTCCCGGGCTTTTCCCGGGACGCTCCCGCGCGCTCCCGCGCCGCGGGAATGTCCGTTTGATTTATAGTGGCCGGTTTTGGGGGGCGTGTCCTGCAGGGAGAGCTGCCCAGGTGGGTTCAATGAGGGCGGGCGGTCAGGCGGGCGCTCCTGGGACAGGTAGTCCTGTGCCTCCGCCTCTGCCTGCTCGCAGCCCTGCACAGATGTCTCCAATCAAAATCTGCCCCTGTTATAGCCTCCACGAAGCGGGACCCGCGCAGCGGGTTCCGCGAGTTGTTGCAGTGCTGAGGGAAAGATTTCCACCGGTTCTCCCTCTATTCTCGAGTCAGGTGCGTGAAAAATGATCTTGCTGCTGCTCTAGTCCAGCAGCCTTTTCTCCGTCGTGAGTGGGGGCGTTTCCTGCAGGGAGAGCTGCCCAGGTGGGTTCAATGAGGGCGGGCGGTCAGGCGGGCGCTCCTGGGACAGGTAGTCCTGCGCCTCCGCCTCCGCCTGCTTGCAGCCCTGCACAGATGTCTCCAATCAAAATCTGCCCCTGTGATAGCCTCCACGAAGCGGGACCCGCGCAGCGGGTTCCGCGAGTTGTTGCAGTGCTGAGGGAAAGATTTCCACCGGTTCTCCCTCTATTCTCGAGTCAGGTGCGTGAAAAATGAGGAGTGACTCTTTTACCCCAAGGGAGATAACTTGAGTTGTCCTTGATGCTCCACAGGTCCTGCATGGAGCCTGTATGGTGCACAGTCACAGTTGATCCTTTGGACAATTAGGGAGACAAAGTCAGACCCAGTCGATGTACAGCAAAGTCCAGAGTGCCCAAACGGTCAAAGGTCAGTGGTTTCTTGTTCAGAATCTTGCCCACATCGAATCTAGGGTCCTACAGCCGGTAAGCTCTTTTGTACCCACGGGAGAGGGTTGGACAGATTCAGGGGACCCTCCTAGGGGAGGGTCAGGACAGTGGGGAGGATACTACCATGTCCTTTGTCCAGTTTCATGCCAGAGCAGTAGCCAATGACTCCAAGGGCTGGTTTGAATTGGACTATTCACAGGGACACCAAATGTGCCCCTCGTGCAGACTTTCAAGCACTTTGGAAGTGCACTCACCCAGCTACAATACACTAAATGTTGTCTGGGAGGTGGTCACCACTCCCTGTGACAGGATGCCTATTGTGGTGCCTTCCTCTGCTCGAGGTTGGCTCAGCAGCAGGAGGGCAGAAATGTATCTCTGGTCAGCAGCAACCATTTTGTGCTGTCAGGCCCAAGAAGGCTGTACCAGGAAGACGAGGGACCCCACGAAGCTCACTTCAGAATGATGGAATCATACCTCCCACACCAGTTACTGGTGTGGAGGTATGATTCCAAGGTGTTTGATACCAAACACAACATATTTTGTTGCAGCCATTTTTAGATAGCATTTTAAGCGAGCATATAATGCACCTCTACCTATATGTCTGGCTGCATCACCGAAAACCTTGGAGAATGTTCTCCGCAGGCTGCAGGGGTATTCTGCTCATGCAGGGACACCCTCGCACGTGAAACCAGGCACACTGCCTTCTGGATTGTCAAGGTCTGCTAGAGGGGTAACTGATAGGTTTTAAGTGTAGTGACCTACTGATATAGTAAACCTATATCTTAAGTAAGTGATGCATGATCCAACTTACACAGGCTGCAATGACAGGCCTGTAGATCCATTTTGCATGGCCTCTCATGGGCGGCGTAATACATGCTTCAGTCCATGGGAGGCCTCTGGGATACCTATGCCCTGGATACAGGTGTACCATTTGCTAGGGACTGACAAGGTTACCCCGGTGTCTAATCTGGAGTGTACCTAAGTACATGGCATAACATTTTAGGGAGAAAGCAGATAGACTGGGGTCCTGATTAGCATGAACTCAGTCAGACTAGTCAAAAGCAGTGTAACATCAAGAAAAAAGTGGGGGTAACAATAAGAAGCAGATCCTACTTTCCTACACATTGTAATTGTACCTTATTTCTAATCTAGCACTCCATACTACATCTGCCATTTTTAAGCACTGTAAATAACAAAAATGTACTATTACCACTGATCATGGAAGGGTGTAATGTCGAGCCTGCCTTGATGGGATTCCTAACTTTCAAATCACCACATTGGTCAGCAGCAAGCATTCAACACACTGAGCCATCCTACCAGATTAAGGATAGTCTGGGGACAGTATATATCACAGAAGTTCTCTTGCTGCCTTGGCTTCAGGTATCACAAAGGCGTTGGCAGGAACAGAAAGGAAACAGGGTTCTCTGAGACTGTTACCTTCAGCAGTTTCTACTCCTTGCTGTTTACGTAGACCTGCAGAAGCTAGTAGGCAGATCCTGAATGGCCAGAAGCGAGGCAAGAGCATAAACCCTGCAACCCGTTGCAAGTCAAATTTTGATGTCACTTTCACGACTCCAGGCTATTGGTACATTGTCATCTGTGTCTGGTGGCCAATTTGAAAACTATGAACAACTTTGTGCATACATGAGAAGGGTGGAAAGTGGCAACATTATGAGCAAATACATTGTAAGTAGAAAAAAAAGAAAAAGCTGAGAAACAGTGCTTCTCTTTCTGTTTCAAACTGTGCTGTCTGAAAATAAAACACTAACTCTCTAAAAATATTCAGATAAACGCATTCACTTTACGTCCCGTCCGGTAGGTGCATAAAAAAGACACTGAGCTCTCCCGGGAATAAGAAAAACCCAACATGATCTCTCCCCGATAGTGATTACATTTGGCTCAATTATTCTAGGACCAATCCCTTTAAACATGAAACTGCCTCCCAAACTTAGTAAACATTGGTTCAGCAGTTTTTACCTACATTTACCTACATTTATGCCAAAGAAAACCTATAGACAGCTGCTGGAATGCTGCGTGTTTTCCATAATTATAGATTCGCTGCATTTGTCACGTAATGCGTCATTTGCTGCATCATTTGCAGATTATAACAAAAAAAGTTTGTATGTCAAATAGATCAAAAGTTCCTAAGAACATGATAACTTTTTGCCTCACAGTGGAAGAACCTTCACAAAGGTTGTTTGATCCCTTTAAGTCGCTTATTGCCGTATTTGGGAGATAACCTGAGATTAATAAGGAGGGAACCTTTGATCAGTCACTAAAATTTGTAACAAGCATTGGCATAGCCAATAGGTCTCGCCTTTGGGACCATATAAGTCACAGCTTTCCAAACTTTTCATGTTGGTGAAACACTTTTTAGACGTGCATCATTTCGAGACACGGTAATTCAGTTTTGCTAGCAAACCGGAGGTTAAATTAACTGCATATAAAAAATAAGGAGAAATACATATGTCATAGATTAACTGTCAGAGAACTCCCAACTGATTGTATTTCTCAGCTTTCAAGTTGTCCCACTTGAAGTTTCACAAGCCTGTCCAGAACTCTAATAGCATTTTCTTGTGACTGGCAAAAAAATATGAGACCAAAGCATTTCGATTAAAAGTGAACCAGCATTTCAATGTCAAGCGACCCGAGTTTAAACTTTGGCAATTCTGAAAGCTATGCCATGAGGGCTATTCATATATTTGCTGTGATTTTGCTGCCCTCAAGGGACCTTATGGTCTTCCTGCATTTACTTGGCTGTTCTGTGGGAGCTGAGCGGTTTTCGGCTCTTTGGGCGAAGTTATTAAGCAGACCAAGGTTGATGTTGTTTCAGTCCCAAATAACGTGCTCCTCATTGGGAGGGACTGTACTTTTAACTGTCGATCCTCCTTCTCTCCTGACTCATCTTCCTGTGGCTCGGATGTCACACGGCAACAGGAAAAATAGACATTTGTAGTAACTGAGGTAACTCTGACATTCTTGTCTTACCTGACGTTGTGTGCGAACTGCTGAAAACTGTGCTTTTCCAGGGAAACACGCTGCAGAGTTGCCACTGCCCATGAAGAGCGTTGTATAAATTGTACAGGTAATAGTGTAGTGTCAGCTCAAACGCACACATACAAAGCACAAAAAAATCAATTCTACCATTACCAAACCCGCTTACCTTCACCTTCACTTCACACACATTTATTTATAGAGAATCATCATGTGATGAGTAAGTGGTGCTCATGATTTTCTTCTTTTTTACTGCTCCAAGTTGGCTTGAATTTTGTGCCTGCAGCCGCCATCCAGCAACTGAAGTACAGCGAACTTCACCAGGCCCGGCTCCAGCTGCAGCTGGCACAGCACCTTCACAGTGTAGCCCTGCAGCAGGTCAGCCAGGCCAGACGGGGTGGGGGCTCGATTCTCATGGTGGCGGTAGCACCTGTGTGTCTCCATGCAACCCGGGCTCAGACAGGCAGCCGAGCCCGGCGGCCACCAGAATGTGCTCCCCCGCCACTCCTCCTCGTCCCGGGTAATACTCCTGCCGGGAACGGGTAGCAGAGGCGCCTCTGCTGACCGTACTGAGCATGTGCCTTGAGCGCACACAGCGCACACACTCACCTAACGGTCTCCCTCTCCTTTCTCCGCATATGTCTGACGAACGGATTGCCATTTCAATTTGTACTGAAAAAGATTTTGGGGGGAGCTAATTCTTCCAACCATAGACAGAGTGGCTGTAAGAAGGGTTGAAAACACAACAAAAACGCATAATTTACAAGTAAATGGTCTTTTAAAGACCTGTTAAGTACTCGGTGCGGCTTCAATTAGATGGTCGCCAGCCCGAGCTGACACATGAGGAAAATTAAATTTTGGTCATGATGTGTTCCCTAGCGCGTACCCCACCGACTCCATGCATCAGCTTAAAGTGCATGTAACTTCCCTCCTGTGCCAGCTATGAAGACGCAAATACATTTGCGTCCACCGTTAACTTGTCCTCTTTCAGATCCACCATGAATGGATTATATAGTCCGTTCCCAAGCATGCTATGCCACCGTCTTTTTGTAGTACACTTTTCGTATTTTTCCTGCTCTAGCCAGAGTAGGCCCTGAATTCCTGCCATCTGAACCTCTTTTGTGGCTCCTGGCTTTGCCCAGGCTACCTCTGTACTCGTGAACTCTGTCCTATTTTCAGCGCGGCCCCTCGCGCTCAGCTCAAGCCTGCTTTCTGCCAAGACTGACTATAACCTTCGAGTTATCTGTTCCGTTCCCCGAGAATACATTCCTGCCTACTAGATCCTGTAAACATCCTCTCCAGCTGCAGAGCCAAAAGGGCCGACCTGTCTTAATGCAAGTAATTCATAGCCTCCGTTGCCATGCTTCCATGGAAGGCCCCGTGCCCCACGCTTCACATGTAGACACTTAGGCGCTCATACACGCATCCACAGTTAGCATAGAATAGCTTCTGCCCTAGAGACCTTTCCGCCCAGATAGTATAGTTCCTAAACATCAGATATCAGATATGATAGAAGTACAAGTTGATCTGACATGCCAGACTTCTGTCTCTTTCCATCAGTGTAAATGTCAAGTCCCCTGCACCCCGTCAATCACACGTCATGCAGCTGCGCGCGCATCCAAGCTTCCGATTTCTGCTGACATTGCAACATTCTGTTAGCACCACCCCTTGGTGCCACCCACTTGCGTCACTTATCAGTGACGTTTCTAGCACACACCTCTGGTTCACGCCTAGTTTACGCCTCTTGATGATGTACTAGTACCACGTGTATACTGTTATCTTGTCTTCTCTCAGCTGTTACGCCTCTTACATTGATTCCTATGTATAAATCAAGTATATAAGCTATGTATTGATAATAAACTTCAGCGCGCTCATCTATCCCTTCTGACACCCCTGTGGTGGTCAGAACATGATATCCTGATTCCTTTATGAGGAATAAAACCCTTAGAAACTCTAACACCACGGACTCTGTTTTCTTTCATTTCCGATTGAGTTATTATTGATTAAGTACTTACCTGCATAGAAATTAAGAGAGTAAATTAATTATTTACGTCATTTTGGCGCCCGAATAGGGACCCCTCCCCCACCTCACGCGCCGGTTGGTGCGTTGCATACTGTGTCCCCTGCCATCAGTTAGACGGACTACACGTGTACTGGCAGGATTTCCTGCATCCCCCTCTGACCCACGGAGGTGACGAAGACTGCGATCAGTGCCCAGACGAGGCGGTGAGGAGTGCGGAGGATCCCGACCAGAGCCCAGCCGAAAGAAGCAAGGTCCGAGGTGTGAAGAGGCCCACCAGTTTTCCGAAGTTTTCCGAAGTTTTCCGAAGTTTTCCGAAGTTCCGAGTCGAGTCCAGTCGAGTTTTCCGAGGCCTTCTGTTTCCGTGCTTCCCGGTGAGTACCATTGCTGGGTCGTATCTAGACGGGTTTGGGTACGCAAGTCCGGTCTGCACTGTTTTTAGGCAGTGTATCTGTACTGTTTAGCAGTATATCAAGTATTCCGAATTTCTGCACTGTTACACCAGTGTATCCGTACTGTTGAGCAGTACATCTAGTATAGGGGGTTAGTCATCTATGTTCTCAATGTTTTATTGTGATTAATGTTGTGGTATGAATGTGACTGTTCAAACGTGTATTATTGTGTTTCTCGTATAATCTAGCTGTCAAGAGTATTACGGAATAAAGACCTAGCGTTCAGTAATAAGTAAGCAAGATGCCGTTCTTTAACAAGTTAAAACAGATAGGAACTAGGAAAGGGTTACTGGAGGAAGAAATTCCTATCCCCCCTAGGGACACTCCAGGCAATTTTATGTATCAGAAACACGGCATAGATGCCATATTATATCTAGATTTATGGGCCGATTACACCAAACACCTAGACGAAAGACACAGATGGCCTGTTACCGGAACGTGGGATGCCGAGTGCATCATGAGGGTAGAAGAAGCATTATGGAAAAAGAAAGCTAGACAATCTCAGAAGGACGCCATAGAATTTTGGCGTAAGGAATCACGTAAGCGTGCTGACAAAGCACTCCGTAGAGAAGACAGACTTAAAGAATCAGATAAAGAGCAAGAAAACGAATTAGTTACTGAAGGGATCCGAGTAAAAACAGAACAAATAGACCGTGCCCGAAATAATCTTGTAAACGGTATGTATCTTGCAGCGGATGGCACATCTGAAACTGAATCAGAAATACCGAAAAACTTACCGACACCATTAGTTCCAACTAAAGTAATGCATAAAACTACTAAAGACATATTCCTGAATTCATATCTAGAGGATGTAGTACCAGCTTATACCAATCTGCCTGTTCGTGCCCTGCCTACTGACAGGGACGGGGGTGGCACTCCGCCCCCAGATCCGGTTCTGCCGGCACCGCGACAGACCTCCACTGTTCCGCCAGCTCCGCCACTTCCCCCACTCAAAACAGACCTACCGAAACCAGTCCTACCTGATCTTACTAAACGACAAATTCAAGTCCAAATCCAAACTCCGCGAAGAGATAATGCCCAAGCATCCGCCTCAGGAGGTGCGACAGCGGGTCTACAGACCCCGCCACCTACACACAGATTGCATTTAAGGGACACACAGAATCCTTTCCAGTCCCCCTACTCATCCCGGCTTGACGCATTCAAAGATAGGATGTCAGTTTGTAGATATGATCCGGTACCCGGAAAAGACGATTTGATGGTATTAGCATCACTCCGATTAAGATCTGCCACCGATAACCTGCTATGCTATGTAGGAATGCAGGAAATTCTCGACAGACTATATAAGTTCGTACTGACAGGGAAAGACCCCGAAAGCGTTAAAGCTGCCATGCATAAACAGAAAGTTGACATTCAAGCACAGATATTACGATTTTTCATAAATTGTGTGATAAGAGAACGAGACAGGCCTGGGACAGATCAAAGTGAGTTAGACGCATTAAATAAGTGGGGTCAAAATATAGCCGACGGAAGGCACGATAAAGGGGCTTGCATAGCCAGTATGTCCCAGAAAATTAGAAAGGCAGTATTGACTGCACACCAGGAAGAGAGTGACAAAGCTTCCTCCGAGGAGGAAGATGAACACGAGGCACCAGGAAGGTCTACAGATACTATAGCATATGTAGGTAGGGGAGCCTACCTTAGGAAAGGCATCCGTCCGGAGAGCAAGAGAGTTCTTTTCTCTGCTCTAACAAATCCGAATTCTTCTGAACATCAGTTCCAGGAAACTGATAAAAGGCTTCGAGACCGAGTGGGGTACCATGTACTGAACTCTATGGACGAACAGGAACTAGCCCGGTCAGCCGTGTTATGGGCCGAAAACCCAGACGTATATAATGATGACACGTTAGTGCAGACATTCTTGAACCTTTCCCCAGAAGAGCAGAAAATAGCAGGTGTATATATGATTCAGCACCTCCTTATCAAGTTCGGAAATCATCATTCTGATCCAGGTCCCTTACACGAGACATTAGAAGCACTACTCATGGATAGATGGAGAGGTTTTAGTACCAAATTAATACAAATAATTCTAGAGCAACGACGTAAGTATTACAACTTCCTAAGCTCCGAATATGTTCCCGCCCCGCCTCCAGAAAGAAAAACGTACCACATGCAATGCGGTGGTGGCATTGAAAGTCAGAATCCCTTACGAGAAGTACACCCAGTTATGGGTACGGACCAACGCTTGAAACGTGTGTATGTTCACACACCCCTGACTAAGTTAGAACTGTTAGAAATGAAGAAATTAGTTCCGTGCCATGATAAAGACCCTGCAGGTTTTCACAGAGAGCTTAAAGACATGTTACTGATGGGAGATTACACGTATGATGATATTACGAAAATGTTGAAAGTACTGTTGCCCACGGGCATTTACGAGAAATTAAAGGAGAAGGATTGGGAGGTGGGAGAGTCAAAGATAGCATGGGCGGAAATAGAAGACGAAGAAAGCAAACGAGTCCCAGGGTTAGGCCTTGGGGATCTGACTAAAGCATTACCAGGTTTAATAGTACAGGTTTTGCCAAGATTATTGACAACAAGAAAGGAAGATTGGGACGCAATCTCGTCCTGTAAACAGAAACAAGATGAAGATACTAGTGACTTTTATTCAAGATTCGAGAAATGTTTCATTATAAATAGTGGCCTAAAGGTTAGCAGCGAGTCATATCCACACCTTTTTGTAACAAAATTAGTCGAGAACGCCCTACCATTAGTTAAAAATAGAGTGTACAAGGTTGAAAGTACTTGGCAGGCAAATACGCCATCACAGATGTTACAAATGTTACAATATCACCAGAACAGAATAAGGGAAGAACAAGATCAGGAACAGAAACGTATGAAAGACACGAAAATGAAAATGTTAGTAGCTCAGACGATTCCAGCCGACGGTCATAGAAAAGGTGGGGCCCAGACCAATCATTCTGCCGCTCCCGTTAAAGGGACATGTAATTATTGCAAGCAGCCAGGTCACTACGTACATGAATGTCCAGTCCTGAAACATAACATTGAGACAGGTAAAACTAAAGAAAGACCGCGTCCGCCTAGACATGAACAGGGTCATCAACAGACCTCACAGAACGAACAGCCAATGCAGAATACACAGCCTATGCATGATCAGTAAGCATGAGCGAATTTTGCGGATCTCGCGTTCGCGAATTTTGCGGATTTGCGGATTCGCAATCCGCAAAATCCGCGAATTCCCGCGAATTTGCGGATTTTTTTTTTTTGTGTGTTCGCCCGTGTTTCTGCCAGTTCGCAAGGGTTTTGTACACTTTCGCAAATTGCGAACTTACCTGTCGGGTCGCAAGTTTCGCGAACTTGTTGTTTCCAGCCTGTTTGGGACACTCTTCTTCATCACTGCCACTCTCTGTCACCACTGCCACTCTCTGACTACTCATGCCACCCTCTGGCCCACCCATGCCACCCTCTGTTTCATCACCACACCCTCTGGTTGTCCAGTGTACATTATTTTCGGCAAAGCAAAGCACACCTTCCCTGCCTCAAGTGACCTGAATTAATTTGGGGCTGATTCATGTGTCACAGAATATTTTTTTAGCTGGCACCTGCTTCCTTAGTGCGCCCTGATTAGTGATCTTTTGCACTTGCTAAGTGCTTTCATTGTTGCAAAATTAGTTACAACACCTGCCCTGCCCCAACTGACAATAATGAATTAGGGGCTGATTAATGGATTTTAACTTCCAGCCTGGCTCCTGCTTGTCTCCCTTAGCTGTAATTCAGGACCTTTGTGGCATATGTGTAACTATTCTGAGGTTCAGAGCAGGGTCACATACTAGTTTCAACTGGCAACTGAACTCTGGAGGGGCCCCTCAGGAAGCACTCCAGGAAATGGCTACTAATGATGAGCCTGAACTTTTGAACCTGGTAAGTAGTTACTTTCAGTTTTGCTAAGATCGTATTTCTGCAATTTTGCACTTATTCGCGGGGCGCGAACTCACGCGAACAGTGCGAGCAGTGCGAGCAAAATCCGCTGCTCGCGGATTTGCGGATTTTGCGGGAAATTCGCAAATCTCGCGGATTGCGGATTTCCCGAAAATCCGCAAAATCCGCGAGCGGAACGGATTTTCCGCCCACGCCTAATGATCAGTCCCATACAGTACAGACAGTAGCAGTACCGCAGCCACAGCATGTTCAGACACAGCCCGCTGCCGCAACCCGGCAAGTCTCACAACAGATGTACCAGTATGCCCAGTCGGCATATCCAGATTATCAGCGATATACATGAAACAGCCTAGAGAGGGAAGGTGATTTGCCTCTTATCGAAATTCCTGTAGATCAAGAAGGTCCTTATGTACATAGTCACGTATTAGGAAAAGACAGAAAGTTTTTAATTGACACAGGGGCAAGTCGCACTACTATAAGTCATAATGAAGTTCCAGGGGCACCCCTCTCAGGCTCACAGAATGTTTCCCTTGGTTTTTCAGGACAGCCTATTGTAAATGAAGTGTCAGAACCAGTACCACTAGCTGTGGGTCCATTATCTCGAGTTACAGATTTGTTACTTACGAAATCATGTCCAGAAAATCTGTTAGGAATTAAAACACTGAAAGCTCTAGGAGCTATCATATGCTGCTCCCCGGAAGGAGTCAGACTCTTTCTACGGGATTTCAAGGGTCATTACGTTTTACGTGACTTTGATGTCAGATTGAAAAATGTACCAGATCACTTATGGGCAAAGGGCCCAGCAGATGTAGGTTGTATGCATATCACTCCATACCGTGTAACACTCAAGACAGGAGTTGTTTTACCCAGAATCAGACAATACAAGTTACCACCCGATGCTGTAGTGGCTTTACTGAAAATAATTGAAGAGCTTATTGCCCAAGGAGTGGTCGTAGAGACCGACTCCAATATCTGTAATTCACCCATCATTCCAATTCTTAAACGTACAGACCGCAATGCACCGCCAGTATATCGGCTGGTGATTGACCTTCGAGAACTAAACAAATGTATTGTACCACAGTATCCTGTGGTCCCCGATATCTCTTCCCTATTAACTGCTATTGACTCAGAAGCAACGTTCTTTACTGTAATCGATCTCAAGAACGCTTTCTTCAGTGTACCTATTGACCCGGAGAGCCAATATCTCTTCGGATTCAGTTTAAATGGACGAAGTTTCAAATTTTCCCGCGCACCTCAAGGATTTACAGAAAGCCCCAGCATCTATAGTCAAGCACTGAAAAGACAACTAGATTGTATTCAAATGCCAGTTAATACCACTTTACTGCAATACGTCGATGATCTACTGATCACCGCACGAAGTGAGCCCGAATGTGAACAAGCATCACTGACAGTTTTGCATTTCCTGGCCGACAAGGGACACAAGGTGTCCCCTTCGAAGCTACAATTCTGTGTTCAGCAAGTTGTGTACTTGGGTCACTTGCTGTCCAAAGTGGGGAGACAGCTCACTCCCGATCGCATTCAATTAATTGTAAACATGCCACGACCCCAGACACAAAAGGAAGTGCGGGCCTTCATAGGCCTCACCTCGTACTGCAGACAATGGATTCCTCAATATGCATTTCTAGCCAAACCACTCATTCAATTAACGACACAGGAGGCAGCGACTTCGACTGTCCTCCCTTGGACTCAGGAACACACACAAGCCTTTGAGGAATTAAAGAAAGCTTTATGCCAAGCACCAGTTTTAGCAACACCATGTTACAGCAAACCGTTTACACTTTTTGTTACAGAACGTGAAGGTACAGCGTTGTCTGTCCTCACCCAAGATCAAGCAGGTTCACATAAGCCTTGTGCTTATTTTTCAAGTACATTGGATTCAGTAGCACAGGCGCTCCCTGCATGTTTAAAGTCAGTAGCAGCAACAGCGTTAGCAATCAGACAAAGTGACTCAATTGTTTTAGGTCATCAGTTAACGGTACAAGTTCCACATTCTGTAGAGGTTCTGTTAAACAGAACCCAGACTCAACACTTGACTATAGCACGACTTACAGGTTACGAATTGACATTATTCCAACCACACATAGAAATCAGACGCTGCAGTATCTTGAACCCAGCAACACTGTTACCTACAGTTATGACAGATCCAGCTCCACATGATTGTATAGAAATCATTAATGCAGTAACAAAGCCCAGACGAGATTTAACAGATGTTCCATTGACAAATCCAGACCTGACACTTTATGTGGATGGTTCATGTATGAGAACAAGTACAGGAGAGTTAGTGGCCGCGTATGCCGTGACCACTGAAACTGAAGTTAAAGAAACACATCGTATTGATACACTGTCTGCTCAAGCGGCAGAGCTCATCGCTCTGACCCGAGCCTGTATTCTAGCCAAGAACAGAAATGTTAACATATACACTGATTCCCGTTATGCGTTCGGAGTCGTACACGACTTCGGCATGCTCTGGCAGGAACGAGGTTTCCTGACCTCTCATGGTACAAAGATACAGCACGGTCCACTCATTCAAGCACTGTTAGAAGCAATACATCTGCCTTCAGGCATATCCGTCATGAAGTGTAAAGCACATACTAAAGTCACAGACTCTATTTCCCAGGGTAACGACCTGGCAGATCAGATAGCAAAACATACAGCACTGACTCACACTCAGACAACTGATACGATAAAGACAACAGATCCGACAAACTGCATGACAGTCAGGGATCCCACACTAGATGTTATTGACATTCAGACACATGCTACTCCAGAAGAAATAAAGAAATGGATTGAACTAGGAGGGATCCAGACAGATCAAGGTTGGATGACGAAGGGAAAATCTACATGGTTTCTCCCTGACTCTATGGTTCAAGTCATGATAAATACAGCACATAGTCCTGCCCACCTAGGAGAGAAAGCAATGCTAGACAGTTTGCAAAATCTCTGGAACAATAAACACTTACGAGCAGCCGCAAAACAGAAAGTGCGTACTTGCATGATCTGTTGTCAGTTCAATCCAGGTAAAAGCGTCCCTGTAGAGCAAGGTGGATTCCATCCTCCCGATCACCCTTTTGAAGTCCTCCAGATGGATTATATCCAGATGGACCGTTGTCGAGGATTTAAATATGTTCTCGTAGTTGTCTGCGCTCTGTCCCGCTGGACCGAAGCATACCCAGTCCCAGATTACACTGCTCCGACCACTGCCAAACAGTTGGTTCGTGAATTTTTCCCACGGTACGGCTTGCCTCGTGTCGTGTACTCAGATAACGGTCAGCCATTCTCGTCTGCCCTAATGAAAGAAGTTTCCTTGTTATTGGGATACCAGTGGAAGTTCCATTGTGTCCGACATCCAGAAGCAGCAGGCCTTGTAGAAAGGCATAATCAGACATTAAAGATCCGCCTTGCCAAAATATGTCAGGAAAAAGGGGTCGACTGGATAGTCGCCCTGCCAGTGGCACTATTCTATATGAGAATGGTCGCCCATTCAAGATCAGGGCTATCCCCGTACGAGGTGGTTTTTGGAAGACCACCGAATATGTGGGGGACGCCCATTCCTAAAAAGATAACCGATGTTGATTCTAATATGTTGACAGATTACCTTGCCTCCTTGATGTCTGCACTCCAATCATGTCGTTCACAGGTTGCCGCAGCCTTCCCTGACAACACTGATGTGAAGCCGCATGACGTCCGCCCCGGGGACGTTGTCCTCGTCCGAAACTTCGACAGGAAAAGTCCATTGGAGCCCCGCTGGAAGTCTCCGAAGACCGTTCTTCTTACAACAAAGACCGCAGTCAAATTGGAAGGCAGAAAGGGGTGGGTCCACCTAAGCCATATCAAAACATTCCCAGGACTGAAACCGGAACAAGACACACCCACCCCCACCAAAGACTGTGATAACAAAGACTTTACCGAAGTTAAAAGAGAAAAGACTCCTCAAGAACAATATCGTATGAAATTGCGATCTAGCAAGTCAGACAGTTTAATTGTTTAAGTCCTCCCCTAGGTGAATCGGTTAAATAGTTTCTGACATGTATCCCCTAGATCGAGTTAGAGAGAGAGAAGAAAAGAAAAGAACATATTGCAAATCACTTCGTAGTCACTGCATAGTGACACTTATAATCATGTTTATTCTCAGTATTTTAATCATTGTTGCTAGCATCTTGTTACCTATCTATTATCCTATTTTCAAGCGTGAACAATCTGCTTACAATGTCTCTGCTGAACACACTTTTAGTGAGTTACCTCCTCATGAGCTTTCCTACAGACTCGCGCTGCGCAACAATACATTCATTAGTATGTTACATCATTCTCATCAAACTAACAATGCTACAAATTGCTGGATATGTGGCCGACTCCCTCCCTACCAGAATTACAAGGGAGCCCTGCCTCTCTTTCCGTACCCATTCTCTCACAATGGCTCCTGCGGAGCATGGTTTAAGATAATTAATTCTTTAGATCCCGACATTGCTGTTTTCGATGGGGGTTGGGTTTGGGGAAACCTGAACGTGGTCCTACTAGATGTCTGTTACCCAGATAAGGAGGGACTCCCCACTAGAATTGGAACTGATCTAGAAAATGAAGTGTATGGATTAGGTAATTATACAATTAGCCTTATGATTCTTACTGTCGAATCCGAAGCCCCACCAGTTCTACCCATTATGTCAGTACTGCCAGTCACTGGTGAATTATGTATCAAGAAGAAAGGTTCAGTACACTTAGGGCATAGTAAATGCACTACTGTGGTCGAATTCAGTGATGATGGAAAATCATCTTTCAAAGCTACCAGTCATTCTTATTTTGTTTGTGGTCATACCGCATACATTCGTCTACCTCCAGATTGGGATGGTACCTGTTACATTGCATTCCTCCTACCACCTGTTTTTCTAGCTCCTTCTGATTATCACAGAAATAGCAATCTAGTAAAGAACAGACCCAGAAGAGACATCCCACTTGTCGACTACACAGAAACAGCATGGGAACAGTACACTGACTTTAATAAAGGATTCTTTTTCTTTTTAGGCCCTGTCCAGAATAGTAAATTAATACGCAGACTAACTAGAACACTTGAAGCCGTAGTAAATGAAACTACCTCAGCCCTAGGTAACTTAACAGAAGAGCAGTCCGCTATGCGGGTTGTTGTCCTTCAGAATCGTCTTGTAATTGACGTCATCTTGGCAGATAGAGGTGGAGCCTGTAAGGTCATCGGGTCAAGCTGCTGTGTTTTCATCCCACAAAATGCACCATCTGTATATCAAGCTATCACCCGTCTCCATAAGATTGCAAATCAGATACATCAGACTCCAGGCACCTGGACTTGGTCCGGTTGGTTCTGGACAACGTTAACAGCTTGGGGATGGAAGATCCTATCCTTCCTAGGCATTGGCCTAGTCCTAGTATTCAGTTGCTGCCTGTGCCTGCAGTGTGGGCCAGCGATTTGTGGACTGTGTGCCACCTCTTGTATTGAACATTCCAGTTTTCATTCAAAACGTAACCGAAAGAAAGAAGAACAAATGATGTTACAAGAACAGACTGATCGATTCATGAGGATCGATATTTCATGAAGGGTCCGTAGGGAACAAGGAGGGAATGAGGAAAATTAAATTTTGGTCATGATGTGTTCCCTAGCGCGTACCCCACCGACTCCATGCATCAGCTTAAAGTGCATGTAACTTCCCTCCTGTGCCAGCTATGAAGACGCAAATACATTTGCGTCCACCGTTAACTTGTCCTCTTTCAGATCCACCATGAATGGATTATATAGTCCGTTCCCAAGCATGCTATGCCACCGTCTTTTTGTAGTACACTTTTCGTATTTTTCCTGCTCTAGCCAGAGTAGGCCCTGAATTCCTGCCATCTGAACCTCTTTTGTGGCTCCTGGCTTTGCCCAGGCTACCTCTGTACTCGTGAACTCTGTCCTATTTTCAGCGCGGCCCCTCGCGCTCAGCTCAAGCCTGCTTTCTGCCAAGACTGACTATAACCTTCGAGTTATCTGTTCCGTTCCCCGAGAATACATTCCTGCCTACTAGATCCTGTAAACATCCTCTCCAGCTGCAGAGCCAAAAGGGCCGACCTGTCTTAATGCAAGTAATTCATAGCCTCCGTTGCCATGCTTCCATGGAAGGCCCCGTGCCCCACGCTTCACATGTAGACACTTAGGCGCTCATACACGCATCCACAGTTAGCATAGAATAGCTTCTGCCCTAGAGACCTTTCCGCCCAGATAGTATAGTTCCTAAACATCAGATATCAGATATGATAGAAGTACAAGTTGATCTGACATGCCAGACTTCTGTCTCTTTCCATCAGTGTAAATGTCAAGTCCCCTGCACCCCGTCAATCACACGTCATGCAGCTGCGCGCGCATCCAAGCTTCCGATTTCTGCTGACATTGCAACATTCTGTTAGCACCACCCCTTGGTGCCACCCACTTGCGTCACTTATCAGTGACGTTTCTAGCACACACCTCTGGTTCACGCCTAGTTTACGCCTCTTGATGATGTACTAGTACCACGTGTATACTGTTATCTTGTCTTCTCTCAGCTGTTACGCCTCTTACATTGATTCCTATGTATAAATCAAGTATATAAGCTATGTATTGATAATAAACTTCAGCGCGCTCATCTATCCCTTCTGACACCCCTGTGGTGGTCAGAACATGATATCCTGATTCCTTTATGAGGAATAAAACCCTTAGAAACTCTAACACCACGGACTCTGTTTTCTTTCATTTCCGATTGAGTTATTATTGATTAAGTACTTACCTGCATAGAAATTAAGAGAGTAAATTAATTATTTACGTCACACACACGACGGGGGGGGGTGCTGAAGCCCCTTGAGCCCAATGGGTGTTGCGCGCATGCCTCACGGGATGGGGGGGGGCGAGTAACTGGCAAGGGAAACCGTCTCTGCCGCAGTCCGGATGGCTGTAGAGTAGGAACAAGATGGGGAGGCAGGCAGACTTTGAATGCCTCAGAGCGTCAGCACTTCTACACTCCGTACAAGGCCGTCTCACTCCTTGTCTGCTTAACCCTCATTCTACCAGCACCCCGCGAGATCTTAAACCTTAGAGAGGGACGACTGCCCGTGCCTCCGGACAGTGGCGTAACGAAACTTGAGGGGGCCCCCCTTTAAAGCATATGGAGCCCCCCCCCCCCCCCCGGTTGCGCGGCCCACCATGTTCCACTTAGACCCACCACCCAGAAATCTAGCATATTTTGCTTTGAAACTTCCATTATTTAAATGAAATGCCTCTATATTGTCTTTCTGTAAGTTCTAGTGAGAAAGTGGGAAACACTCAACATACACGTTATTTGACTTAAGCTTAGTGTGGGCCTTCACAGTGTGTATTTCTTTACCTGGAACTCCTATACGTTTGTACTATTACAGAAAAAATGCAGTGCCTGTGGGGGCTAGCTCAATGTTCCACCTGAGGTTTCAAGTCTAAGTCAAAGTACCCTTAATGTAGCCTGTTTATCTCAGTGGAATGGTCTGTTAGGCAGGTTGGGAGGCCAGTAACATCTCAAGACTTTATACTCTCTCCAGAGCCTGCCAGAAACGTTCTTGTTAAATGTACCTTTCACCATACATCTGTGAGCTACTTAATTGCCTACTAGTTATTCCCTCTACTCTTTCTTCCAAACTCTGAATGTAACCTTTAGGGAGCATTTCAAAGCATAAAAAACAAATGCTCATGTGTGTTTTTGCTTGTATTTTAAATTGTTGTATTTCTGTACATTTATTATCATAGTTCTGTAAATGAATATGGTATCACTCGCTTCATCTAATTAGAATTACTTACCATATTGCTTTATTCTCTTTAAAACAAATGTTTACATTTAAAACTTGCCACAAGGCAATAGCAACCATTCACAAAGACATTTGGTTTTGCCTTTTGGACCTATTTACGTTGCCAATGTTGTTTAGCGATGCTTTACACCGTCTGTAAAAAGCAAAATGTGCGCCATTGATAAAAAAAAGAAAAAATCATCGTGGCATGACGTCACAACGTAATAGCGCCTTTGGCATCCAGTAGGCACATGTATGCGTGATGACTTGATTGTACACATGCATAAACACCATGCGCGTGCTGCCTACTAAATGACGCGGGTGACATTTTATTTATCTTTTTATTTACTGATCCAAGATGTTGGATGTGCGGTAAAAAAAAATAACAAAAATCAACAGTGCAGGGCATTTCTACAAGCGGACTCTCTCTTTAGAAAATATCTGTTCTAGCTCTTTCAAGTAGACACATTTTAATACGCGTTGGGTAACAATGACAATCTAGTTAACTTATAAATGTGTAGGATTCAATAATCCACAAGAAGACAAAACCCTACGATGTCGTATTTTTGGGCATAAGGCTTGTGGTGATGCAGAAGTTTTGCAAAATTTAAATGATGGATTTTTACAATAAGAAGTCTAGAGAATCTCCTATAAATCTAGTTTGTAAAGTATTCAGTTCAAATTTTTTGCAGGATCATCCTTCAAAATTGAGACTAACCCCAAAGCCAAAGGCTGGACCGGTTCAAAATGGGCTGCTTCAAGAAGCCTGTAAGGAGTAAATTGGCCGATTGGCATGCTATATGTCCCGTGATGCCACAGCTATGCTGTATGGCATAGAACACCTGTCCATAGAGCTGACGAGAGGCTTTCTACTATGTGTACGGTGCCGCAAGCATAGTAAAAACACTACAATCTACTATATAACAAATAGAAGATGGCTGTCTTTTTTATATGCAAAAAGGGTTGTAGGCATATTAAAAATAAATCAATCTGTTTTAGATGATATATCGGGTGATAATTTCTTTCTATATAGTAATTCAAACCACAGTTTTTCATAAATTAGTGCTGTAACCGTTGTTGCTTTCCGGGGCTCCATTTGGCTGCTGATGGGTGAGTGCGCCTTCGCTACGCGTCTGGCTATTTCTAAGAGTTCCCGCACGTTTTGAGGAGCATCTTTTCCATTTTGTAGCTGGGATAATTATGAGAAAAGAGCGGCGAGTGTGCGAGTTAGTTTGTGCGCAGCATTCCGTTTGCAGACTAGAGGGATATTTTTTGAAATGACCTTAGGAAAACGTGTTGAGCGATTCGGCATATTTCACTGCAGCACAGCTCCCCTCGCCTCGCCGGGGAAGCAAAGCTGTGCTGGACATTCACGTTTGCCAGTCTCGCTAGTGGTGTGCAACTGGGGCATAAGAGAGGCATTTAAACACATAAGAGGCCGAGCAAAGTATGTGCACGCGTCCACCCACTCGTGTTTATGCAGCGCTGCAGCAGTTCACTGTATTTGGTTTGATATGTATCTAGTAAGTCACAACTGATAACTTTTTGGGAAATCGTGTTTGCTGTTAGTAATTCCTAAATAATGGACATGTGTATAGCCCTGAAAACTAGCATCACCCAGTTCCATGTACAGGGTGCTGCAATGACAGGGGGACGTGAATCCTGAATTACTAGATCTGTTCTGGCTTGCTAGGGAGGGCCTGAGACCTACCTTTATCTACAGGGGCTATAATTTCTCCCTCCATGTAAAGTCTTTTTTTGTGCAGGGCCACTATAAATAGAATCCCAATAACCATAGTGTGCAATTGCAAAAACGGACCTTAATGAAAAATAGTGATACATAGTGGTTTGAATGATTATAACTTAGAATAAATACCAAAAATAATTTTGTAAACCTCCCCGCTTACGTTTTACCATCATTTATCATTATCCTTAATGAGTTTTCTAAGGACTTCTGTTCCACAGTTACCAATTTGCTGAGAGATCAGGTCCAGCTCTTCTAAGCGAAGTGACCCCGCAACAGTCCAATGGTCCTCCTCGCCCCCACCTGCCCCGAACCACCCCTGGCGCGCCTCCTGCCTATCCTGGGTCAAACTCAGACCGTGAACCAGAGGAGACTCACTCACCTGAGGGCCTGCTGCTGGGCCTGGCCTGAGGCTGCAGCTCAGAGCTAGAGCGGCGTGAGCGGGATGGGCAGAAGACAGGCAGGGGCTGAGGGGGGTAGCGCAAGGCTAGCCAGATAGGGGCCAGGCAATTTAAATTATGCTAATTGGCAAATAAAGCCCCCACCAGTGACGGACTTCGGACAGTCCTCACCTGAGCGTGCCTTTCTCTTCTCTTGGCTATGCGAGTATGCCGCCCCTGGCCTGATGCCAAACCCACCTTACTCTAACGCGCATTTTTTATTGCGTGTGAGCTCATCATTGCGGCAATTGCGCATGTGTTATCCCTGTCCCGACAAATGTAATGAGGGCATTGGTCACCAGCCGGCCCCCACCCCCCACGCGCATACGCGTCCCCAGTGGAAGGCGGAAAGTTTGTCTCGGAGTATACAAGTGCAGGCTGCGCCCGCGTTCACCTGACCCACCCTGTCCTGCCGCCATTGATTGATATAAAGAGCCTGCTCAGGGCAGGCCAGGGCGGCCCCGGCACCATTTCTGAAGAGCCTCAGGGCCCCAGTCGGGGCCCACGAACCATATATAATTGCCTCAGGGGCCCCGGACGGGGTCCCCGCTGCAGCTGCCCCGCACCATCCACTCTAGACTTGACTCTCGAGAGTAGTAGGGGGCCCTCAGTCAGTCCTGCCCGCGCAGTCACACCATTAAGAGAGCGGAGCCTCGCTCGACGCTTTCAGTCACTTACTAGTCACACCCGGGCCCCGGTCGGGGCCCGCCCGTTTACCCCATTGGTATCAATTTCAGAGGCCTGGCCCGGCCGGGGCCCCCGCACCATTCCTGCATGCATCAAGAGAGACCCAGAGGCCAGAGACACCATTTATAATTGCCGCAGCTGCCGACCTCACTCACGGGCCCCGGCAGGGGCCCTGGCCCGCATTGTTCCTCAAGAGCAGCTGCCTGCCAGCCTCATGCCACGGGCCCCGGCTGGGGCCCACCCGCACAATGTAACAATTTCGGGGGGCCCCAGCCGGGGCCCCCACACCAGTCCTCAAGAGCCTCCAGGTCCCGTACGGGGCCCAGACAACAGGGGCCCCGGCCGGGGCCCAGCGTGCACCATTTTGTCAGAGCCTTCTTGTGCGGCGGCGGCACCAGTGCACCACCATTAAATTTATTAAAGAGGCCGGGCACAGGATTTAATACAGTGAGGGGCCTGGGCCCCCTGGAGCGTGGGGCCCCCCTGCAACTCGGGGGCTGCGGGGGTTTGTGTTACGCCCCGGCCTCCGGATCTCACACTGCACCCAGACAATCCCATCTGCAGGAGATAGCGGCCCTAGTACCCTTTGCGCACATAGAAATTCTCCGACCCTAGGGGGCAGACCGACATAATACATGCACCGCCCAAACCTTTCGATCAGGATAAACTGTCACTGCTGCAGTGCCGTCTAATCTGCAATTTAACACTTCTCTCAGTTGCCCCTAGGTTTGTACTGCCTGGCCCTTTCATACTCCTCTAACAAAGAAACAGTCACTACAGCTGGCAGCACATCACAAGCTGCATACAGGGGTAACATCCCTGCCTGCGCATCTCACATCATAAATACATTCCAAGGTCACTTCTAAAGTGCTAAAGACTAAAAGGCATTCGTGCTCTGGGCCCTTCCTATACCCATTCACAGGGCCCAACCATGTAAGCACATATATACACCCCACTTCAAGACAGTACATTGGTGCGATAGACACCAAAGTGCCTGCAGTCTCACAGAGCTCACAACGTACCCACAGGTGATTAATGGATTTTGTGTAACATCTGCGACCCTAATGCATTCTGGGCGTCATAGTCTTGTTTTGCTACAACTGAACTGATTAGACTGAAATCAATGATTTGTGGTTTTATGTTCATGGCTGGTTCAGTGTCTGCACTCAGCTAGAGTGGGGGGGCCACGCTATATCCACATACAAATTGTTTCCACTTCCTAATTACTCCCAGTGCTTCATCTACATAAAGTACACCCCTCTAGAACGCTACGCAGGATATGCATTTAACCAAACGCGTCTTTGCCACACGCTTGCTCCTAGCAGTGCAACGGACGAAAAAGTATATAGCACTGCCCAAATATAACAAAGGTGCAATAAAATGTCACTAGTTATTTGCAGATTCCACCCAAACCAACAGTAAGAAGGAAATGACATGCACGGCGCTTCGTGAAACATGCCGCTTTCATTTCAAGAAAAAAAAACGATTTTTAAATAAATGTAATCCTTAACAAATTAGCAGAATGTCTCGCTGTAAAGTTTGACAAAACACACCACAAAGGATGTGCGGGACAAGACCTCTCAAGACAACAGAACTCTTGCTAGCTCAGAGGTTAACGTAATGTCTGGGGTTTCAACGATCAGACACGTGACAAAAAAAAGCAGGGGGGAGGGATTCACTCGCTGGAGCGATAATTGCGACCAGATGGGCCGCGCGCTCCCGCGAGTGAATATCCTGACGTGCATGCGTTGCCATTGAAGGCAATGGAACGCGTGCACGTGCTTGGCTGAAAAGCCTAAGCGCTCGGAAAAGGTTGTTTTCCTTTGCAGCACATGCGCTGCGAAGGCTCGACCTAAAAAGGAAATACGACTATTACAAAAGGGCCACATTACTCCCAATACATTTCCTTTCCTTTTAAAATTAGTATCCCCCCCCACATGCGTTGGTGCAGGGCGGCTTTAACACTAGTGGCGCCCTGTGCAAAAATCTCTGTTGTTGCCCCCCCAAGGACCACCTCTGCCATGGATTCCCTTACTAGCACCCTTTCACATTGCCCTTCAGGTCTCCATAACCACTGTCTCTCAGATTCATTTACTTTTAAAGCACCACTCATACCAGTGTAAGGAGTCAGAGCACTTTACATCACACACATGTTACAAAGAGACAATCAATCATGCGTGTGTATATCAATTTAATATATGTTCCATCAGACGGGACTACACTGTGCAGTGTAGGAGTGACATGTCATCGATACTGGTAGGTAATATAGTTTAAGAGTCCTTATTCTAGAAAAGTACAAATTCAAACTTTAAAACGTAACATCATTGTTAGGGTTTCTCTTTAATAATATGACTTTTTTCTACCCAAATGAACCCTTTTCACAAGATTGGGGTGATGAAAGACTGGGCAAAAAAACATATAGCGCTAACATATACCTTGCAGTTTGCATGCAGCTCTTGACTTATAAAAGACAAGTTACAAAACGAGGTCTCTTACAGAAGCAGTAACCTTCTGACCTATTTACGTTATATGAACTTTGTCATCTGCATAGTACACGTTCTTAGCCGCAGGCATTTTAACCCTCAGTGTTACTTTAGGATGAGTCAAAACTTCCACTAGAAAAACCTCTGGTCTCTTCCCAGGAAGATGATTAATTGCCAGATGTATCTTGACATTTTAAGTGATGCCTGAAAATTGATAATATACTTGCAAAAATGACACCCCCACCACAAATCGGCGCCCGGTGCGATGGCACCGGTGGCAGCGCCCGAGAACGACCGGCTCTGTCGGTTGGTCCTCCTGAATCGCATATCAGTGGCCTTGCCTACAGAGAATAATAATAATAACAATAATAATAATAATAATAATAATAATAATAATAATAATAATAATAATAATAATAATACCTACAGAAAATGTAAAAGCAAAGGGCCATTTTGATGCTGTTCTTGCAAACATAGCCCCTTACTCCATCTGACAGATATTACCCAAATGTCCATGTTTGTGGTGCATTTTAGATGGCTATTAACCTGGTCAAATGTACAAACTAACTAAACGGCCTCAAATATTGAATCTTCCATGTGAAATTTTCCAGAGTCATTCGTGACCTCTAGCGCTGTAAAGCTGCAGCTTCGAGTTGGTCAGTGACAGCTGCATCATCAAGGGACATTGAACTGTGATTACGTGCGACTGGCCACATATGTGTCTTCCACTCCATTAAACAGCCGTCTTCTCTCAGACATATGTGTCTAGTAACTGTTTCATGGGGGCTTTACTGTCTCTGAAGAAGATGTACAGCTTGCTTATAAATGACAGCATCCTCTCCAGCAGAGCCATGGCCCTGTCGATGTGGCTCTGTTTCCAAGGCTCTCTCTGTCTTTCTCCACCCCGGTAGTGCTTTCTCTCCCTTTTTGTTTCTCTCGCCCCCTCCCCTCCCACCCTGCCTTTTCTCTCTTCTTTAGTTATGTATTTTTGCTTCTCTCATGCCTCTCACATCCTGCTCTTTAGTTTCCTCTGGCATCCTCGTTTCCTCTCGTTCTCTCTTTCTTCTTCCCACCTTGCCTACTTCCCCACCCCCTCTCTTCTCACTACACCTACAGATGTAGAGCGAGGAAGATATATCAATATATAAATATCGCCTCCTTCTTTACTTCCCTCTTTCTTCCTTACAGAAAATCTTGGGGGAGTAGCTCAGCGTCGCACTGCTGTCACTGCTCAGAAGGGTGGGTGCATCGAGATCTCTTTCAGATAATAGATGCTGAAAAAAAGCAAAGAGAAGAACAATAGGATGCAAGTGACTTTGAAAAGGTTTTCCCGAGTGTCTGGAAAGATAACACACATTAAAGACTTAAAAGAAACAAATAAAATTAAATTCATGTCTTCAGAAAAGTAAGAACAATCCTTATTTCATGTATTTGAAAGCTTTCCCAATTTCTCAGCTATGTTTTTGATAAATACATTTGAATGTAAAATGTATACCAGGTAACATTTTGAAAGAGCTATGATGTTATTGAAAAAGAGTTTAATTATTCATATTTAATTAAGTTCTTGATAAATGGAATTGTATTTAACTTTTAGGAGACTGTAGTATGCTGTATGTCTTGAATCCACGAATGAGTGATCTGGTACTTGGGCACTAGCGTTATGCAGGCCCCTACAGCTGCGGAAGTGCTGGGGCTCCACAACCCTTTCGGGGCCCAAACCTTCAGGGGGCCCCCATTGAGCTCAAACCAATTAATACCTGTGAGATATGGGAGATTCTGGAGCCCCTCATCACGTTCTGCAGGGCGGAACCATTATTTTGCATTATGCCACTGCGCATGGGTGTGACGTCAGTGCCTGGATTGTTCCCACACACACACCAGGAATTCTGGGGCTTTGTGAGGTGTCTCTTGAGGTTACCCTCACCGTTGAGGACTTATCAGAAATACAGTTAATTCTGAACCATTTGCCTCTTCGGGGCCTCCTCATTCTGACACAGAGTCTCACCAAGAAATGGTGACCTCTTGGAGAAGGTGAAGTCCCCAAGACAAACACACGGGTCTGTGGTAAACACACGGATCTGTGGTAAACACACGGGTCTGTGGTAAACACACGGTCTAGTCATTCCAATAGAACGATTAACGCCTGTTACTGACCTCATTCAATCAATCAATCAAGGAATTTGTAGAGCGCGCTACTCACCTGTTAGGGTCTCAAGGCGCTGGGGGGGGGGGGGGGTCGCTATTGCTCGAACAGCCAGGACTTGAGTTGTTTCCTGAAGGCAAGATGGTCCTGTGTCAGCCGGAGGTGGGTGGGGAGGGAGTTCCATGTCTTGGCTGCCAGATAGGAGAAGGATCTTCCTCCAGCGGTGGCTTTGCGAATACGTGGGACAGTGGCGAGGGTGAGGCTGGCAGAGCGGAGTTGGCGGGTCGGTGTGTAGAATGCGAGGCGGTTGTTGAGGTACATGGGGCCCGCGTCGTGGAGAGCCTTGTGTGCGTGGGTGGGGAGTCGGAATGTGATTCTCTTGCTGACGGGGAGCCAGTGCAGGTCCTTCAGATGGGCAAAGATGTGGCTGTGGCGGGGGATGTCCAGGATGAGTCTTGCCGAGGCGTTCTGTATGTGCTGTAGTCTTTTCTGGAGCTTGGCTGTGGTTCCGGCATAGAGGGTGTTTCCGTAGTCCAGGCGACTGGTGACAAGGGCCTGGGTGACCGTCTTCCTGGTTGCGGTGGGGATCCATCGGAAGATTTTTTGGATAATGCACAGGGTGTTGAAACAGGATGATGAGACAGTGTTGACTTGCTTGGTCATCTTGAGGGATGAGTCAGGGATGAAGCCCAGGTTGCGCGCGTGGTCAGTGGGTTTGGGGGCGGTGCCCAGGGCAGGTGGCCACCAGGAGTCGTCCCAGCTTTGTCCATCTCCACCCCCTTTTGTACCGCTTTGTTCGCCATAAGTTGGCAGGGTATGCTCAGACGTGAGTCCCTTGCTCACTTTGCCACTGGATTCAAGCAAGCCGGGCTGAAGACGGCTGGAATGCCAGAAACCGGTCCTCGGAAGCTTGTTTTCAGTCCAGGGAAGACATGGCTTGGCAGTTCGGGCTGGACTGTTCCTATGAGGCACAGGGTCAGACTGATTTGCATATAGCCATGTCTGAACTGGGGTGGCAGAGTGGGCTAAAGAACGGTGATGGATTAAACCCAGATCTTTTGACTGGGTGTGAGTGTTTGATTGATTCAGATGCTCCGTCCATCACCACCCCCTTTTGTACCACTTTTGGCCACCATAAGTGTGGCAGGGTATGCTCAGACGTGAGTCCCTTGCTCACTTTGCCACTGGATTCAAGCAAGTCGGGCTGAAGACGGCTGGAATGCCAGAAACCGGTACTCGGAAGCTTGTTTTCGGTCCAGGGAAGACATGGCTTGGCAGTTCAGGCTGGACTGTTCCTATGAGGCACAGGGTCAGACTGATTTGCATATAGCCATGTCTGAACTGGGGTGGCAGAGTGGGCTAAAGAACGGTGATGGATTAAACCCAGATCTTTTGACTGGGTGTGAGCGTTTGATTGATTCAGATGCTCCGTCCATCACCACCCCCTTTTGCATCGCCGAGCAGTCAGAGCCGCCACCTGACCAAAACAAGTATTGACAGTTGAGCTCCCATAAAGGGTCCTTGACACTGCATTTCGGTGACAGCTGACAATTTGGAGCCTGGATGGCATTATTAGCACCATATGTCACCTTGCTGTATAGTGTGAACTGGCAAAAGCTGATGTTCTGATTTCTATCAAACAAGAGTGTGGAACAATATTGGTCAAAGACACAGGAGGCGATGATTCAGAGTACAACATGGATATGCAACCTTCGGCAAGGAGGAATCGCTGATCTGCATATCATGAGAACTGAAGTCCTATGCATTTCCAGCTCCTGCAACACCACTGCAAGTGATGCCATTGGAAAGAGACTAGAGACAAGCCAAGCTACAGTTCAATTAGAAATAAAGTGCAATCCAAGCAGAGGCACAAGAGTTGCAACTCGCTGAGTCCTCTGATGGTGGCATTGCTACTCTTCGTGATGTGAAAGTAAGCCTGCATTCAATAAATGCAAAATTGACACTCTGACAGATAGACCATTTTCAGGAGCTGTTAGATAAAAAGGACACAGGGCTGATCCAGGCAGAATCGAGAATTTCGGAAGTAAAAGACTCTCACCAGCAATCGTCTGACACCCTTTCTAAGCTCACACGCAACTGGAAAAGAGTCATGTTAAGAATGAGGATGTAGAGAGCCACCATGCCGGAGCACATATGAGGTTGATGTACATAATTATACACTAACAACCTCTCACCGCACCCCTTTTAATGATACCAGCCCGGGGGCTAAATAAAAGTTTTTTCATCCCACGAGCCAGGTATTTTTTAACTATCACTTATCACTACCTAACCCCACTACTCACGTACAATCATTACCTCTCACACACCACACATAGTCCAAAATCAGTGCTCACACGTAGTCGTCGGTCGTAGCACGCCGCATCCCGTGGAGGGGTACGAAGACCCCGCTGATGAAGCATGACACCAAGGGGCCTGTTGGTGTGTGAGGGGTATTTAAACAACACTGAGTGCTTCCCACCACAGTGGGGATCACTATCACTATCTGAGTGGATTCCACTTTGTTTATGGGATGTAGAGAGCCACCATGCCGGAGCAAAGTACGTATTGTAGGTTTGAGGAACCCAACAATAACACCCATATGGAGCTGTCTATCAAATGCCTCCTAGAATCCCTGGGGCATATTATCAAGCACGGAGTTAAAATTATCACCACTTTCGTGGCAGAAAACTGCAGCTAAAGCGGCGATAAAAGGCTTGATAATATGCCCTGGAGAATTCCAATAGAAGCCCATGTTGACACCAAAACATGGGCTTCTATTGGAACTCTCAAGAGCATATTATCAAGCCCATTAACGCCACTTTAGCTGCAGTTTTCTGCCGCTAAAGCGGCGATAATTTTAACTCCGTTTCTTGATAATATGCCCCCCTGTTCAAATGTGATGGCTTTATTGTGGAGAGGGCACACTGCTCCCTAACTCCTAAACCACATTTGAGGCAGAACCCTAGACCTGTAATAGCTAGACTGCTCAGTCAGAGGGACAGAAATCAAATACTATGACTTAGCATGGCAATCCCAGATTTGCAATATGGAGGATCCAAAATCATATTCTAGAGGCCTGAAGATCTTTCCTGGAAATTGGAAGTTTTAAAAAAATGATTATGGGCAAAAGCTGTTAAATACTCCATGCCCTTCCCAGCCAGAGTGCTTACAGAATATAATGAGAAAACACACTTTTTCACTCAGCATGACTATGCGCTAAATTTGTTATACCATCACCTCAAGCACAGAGATGGCCCATTTCAAACTCCAGTGGCCCTACCTCCACTCAGGGAATTTATATGTGTGGTGCCTCCAGTATTAGTGATAATGTTTGATTTCTTCTTTAACTGTGTCAAACTGCTCTCTCTTCACAGCAAGCAGTCTTGGAATTGTCTGACACTATCTGCCACTGTGATGGAGAATGTATGTGAACTCGTTGAATTGGTTATCGCAGTGTGCAATCAGTAACATTAGTATTGCCTTTCCCCCTCCTCACACTATTAATAACATAAATGCAAACCCATAAATGTGTGGCAGAAAGAATTGATCATTGCTTAATTTTGAGACTTGGTGACCGGGCTCGTGTGAACTGTTGGTTGTGGAACAATGTTTAGGGTTAAAATACAGTTATGGACAAAAGACCAGGGCTGGACTTCATTTATGGTGGCTATGAGTGTCGCTGTATAGGGTAGTTTTTCTTTGTACATCACGATATAGGAATCCACTTATTGGGTTCAACATGGGTGGCGGGAGGCAGTGGTAATTTTTTGGAGACTCTTATATATAACTTTTATTACAGCAAAGACACCTGGAGATAATATTAGCTTGTTAATGCTCTTATTTATCTGATGGCAGTGCAGGAACAATCCAGATACACACACTACTCCGGCGGACTCAATCACTGATCTAATGGAGAAATCAATTAGTTGGAATATATATGGAATTAACAATCCACAGAAAGCTGGGCAAGTCTTATTCTATCTTGACAGACACAAAATAGATATTGTTCTGTTTTAAAAGGGGTACGTGACACATTCAGGGCAGCCATCTTATGTGTCTACGTTTGAACATCACAGTATTTCTCTTCATGTTCTGCATACTCTTTAGGGCTAATTATACTTATATGAAAAATTGTGAATTTCAGTCTAAAAGAAATCGTTACATATGCATTTGTCAGGGCAGTAATAATAACCGGGATTCTGGAAACTCAGCCATTACTTTTAGTGAATATTTTCATTACCAATACTGACGAGTCAAATCGTTTCACGATATGATTCTTAAATATAGTGAAAATAAAGACAGGCTCATACCATGAGGGGTGATTTTAATTTGGATTTATCCTGGTATTTGGATAAAATGCAGTGAGACTATTGACAACCGTTAAAGTTGAGCATGGCCTTATCACTACAATTGTATGGCTTAGTAGATAAATAGAGAACTGTACACCCTGCTTGCACTGAATTTCCATATTTTTTTTCTTTCCTTTACAAATATTCCCGCATTGTCATGTAGCTAGAGTCACAATCAAAGATGGTGAAGATCTGTAATACAAGTATACAGCCTAGGATTTTATCGGATCATTCTCCAGTCATTCTTGTTATAGAGAATTCCGCTCTGCCTCCACATTTTGTAAGCTGGGGATTGAAGGGGACAGAGATTTGGGATTTGATATCCACATTGACATCAGGGCTGCCATAATACAGTACTTCAAGATAAATGAGCAATCAGATCCGAAGATTTAGACTAGATGGGAGGCTTTTAAAGTATATATTAGAGTCATTTGTATAGCGAAGGGATCGGATATTCTTAAGACACTTTGCAGACATTTGAAACAATTTGAGAACAGACTCAAAATGCTGGAGCATGAGTATTCTACCAATAAAACGAAATCCTCTATTGTTAAATTCCAGGAAATACTGTAAGAATTCCAAAATTCTCTACCCTGGACAGCATGTGTGTGACCGACTTTTTAGGAAAGGGGACAGACCCGAGCAAACACTAGCATGGGTGATCAAATTATCAACACATCTATTCACAACACCCGATCTTGACTATAGACACAGGTAATTATACAATAATTTCTGCACCAGTGGACATTACTCACCCCTTTCAACAGAATTATGAAATGCCCCCTCCCTGATACTGGAAGATGTAAAAAATGTGATTCCAAGCCTTTCCAGTGGTCAGGTGACAACGGCTCCAAGGGATAGTGTGGAAACTCCATGCACATGAGTACTATTGTGTTTATAAGAAACTAGTTAGTTTTTTTTTGCAAAGTGAACACAACAAACATGGCAAAGTTCAGTGGCTTCAGTGCAGCGGCTGCAGAGGTGGCTCCACTGAAGGTTTAGAGATCCCACAAGGAAAATGGTAGACCAGTGGATTCTAGGCCTTAGACCAAACCTTTGTGGTCAGCAGGCTGCCCACTAGGCTTTAAAGGTGTCTAAAAGACAAATTGTCTATGTGCCTGCCTTCTCTTTACTATTACACAGTTATGTAGCGTAGTTTTCTTCATTATAGAAGTACCTGACTGCGACTTAAGTTATGGACCCTAAATTAATGAGTATATTTCAATAATCCTTTTAGCAGATAGAGTTAAGAATATTTGAGTCATCTTTGACCAACTTCTATCTATGAGAAATCAAGTTAAGTTGCTTTGGTTAACTAATCTATGAAAAAAATAAAAATAATTACACATTTTCTAGACGAGATTCCCTTCTGTATTATAGTCAAAACTTTCAGTGCGCCCTCCCACTCAGAGCGACCAATGGGAGGGGGTGCAGTAGTGCTTTGGCCATTGGCAGCATCCCTAAGCGGTTGGGTCCAGTTACACGCTGCAACTGATTATGAGGGAATCCTACCACCTTTTAAAAGTGCGCCCAGTCTGCTGGCAGAGGTCCAGTTTTAAAGTGTGCCTCTGTCTTTCAGCAACATTGCAATTTCGCATGGTTAGATAAAAATCTTAGTGCGTAGAATTTTACATGACTAATGAACTTTTTATAATTTATATGCTTATGTAATGCATTGATTTAAATGTGCCCAGTAACAATGATCATGTGTAGGTGTGCTTTATGAATTGAGGTGCTGTTTCTTATGTTGGCCTAATTGTGTGACGCTCTAATGTTAGGTTTGCTAGTAAAATTCATGTATATGCAGAACTTGTTATTTCTCACTTTTCAATTGCAGGTGGAGAAATACATCCCTGTTAGTTAGAATAATGTTTTTTTTCGGAGTTAGGCTTAGGGCGGAGAAGATACATTGAATGGCAATGCTGACAATGTGGAATGGTTTTCTTCTCACCAGAGAGAGCCTAGGAATCAAGGTCATCGAGCCAAGGTCTGGGAGCATTGATGTTGCATGGAAAGTTACCTACAAGGAGGTGTTGGGGTGATGCTGCACAGCATTGTGGGAAGTCTCATACCGGTTCTTGTATTGGAGTTATGGACAGAGTCTGGGGACTTCTGCTTTGACTTGGGAGAGGAGAGCATCTTAGAACGAGCTCTGTAGCAGTATGCTTCTTGACCCATCCAACATGAATGGTCTTCTTAGGAAGCCTTCACGTGCTGACATCTTTTCAGAACTTGCCTTGGGACGCTGCTAAGTAGGGATGTCATGTTAGCGATAGTGTAGGGACAGACAAATTCTTTTTAACTATGAACCTCCAATGAAGAGGAAACTTGATATTGGAGCAGTTATCCTTTGTGTCCTGATCCTCAAATTAGTTATTCTGTGTATGCTGCATCGTCTTAACTCCACCCATAGACTTAGGTTTGTATTAGTTCCAATGTAAGTGTATAGCCTCGTCTTGAGGTGTTTGTATGTTTAACTGTTCTTGGCTTTGTAATAAATCAAACTAACCCTGGATCGAGAGTCTGTGATTCTTCAGAGTCATGGTTCATTGGAACAGTGATGAGTTGGTTGGCTAATGAGTCTTCGTCCCCTCCACACAATCATGCAGATAAAAAGAGACATCGGCTAAAGGTTCCAGAGTAAGTATAGAGTGTGGAACCTGGCTCGTTCAGTACCTTTTTCTTTTATTTATTTTTCATATTTTTCGATCATCTTGTTACTAATGTTCATTGCCTCCCAGATCTTTCTCTCTTTTCCCTTTTTTAGGTTGGATCATCATAAAGCTCCATCCAGCTTTCTTCAACACTTCTGGTTTTCATACATTTAATTGAACTATCTGAAAAAAAAAAATGAGTTTACTGGGGGGGCGGTGCTTGCCGGCGTCCATGAAAGACGTGTGAGCGCTGAGCTCCTCGCCTGAGCCCCGTTAAACTCCGTCAAAATTATCCTTTTGGCGCCTAACTAGCTCTAAAAGTTGAGGCGAACTCTCTATCTACACTCCGGCCTGGCGGGGGGCCTTTCCCCGGTCGAAATCCGGTGTGGTGGTGCTTTGCTGCTTGGAGGACGGCGCTGTGGCGGACCAGGCCGTAATCCACGGTCTATCCTGAGTGGCTGCCCGTGCTGCGTCACGCTACGTGCGGTTTGCGGTACTGAAGTGGTGCCGGTCTACCTATCCTGCGACCGAACAACTGGTCCTGCCTGGCGATATCACGCCCTGTTTTCGAGCGAAGTTGTGGTGAACTGGCACTCGATTGTGCATTCGGAGGGAGCAGAGGCGCTGGTGTTTGCGGTACTACTTGCCCCCGAAGGAAGTTTCTAGCTGGCCGCTAACCTGCTTGGAGATCGCTCTATCTGCCTGCACCTGGACCCTGCGCGACCTACGGAAGGCTGTGGGACTGTGGATGTGAGGTGTTCTAGAGTGGTGATGACCCAACTGCCCGGCTTTGGTGTGGTGTGGTTGCAGGGGAGTGCTCGACGGTGTAGCTCTCTGGCGGCTGGGCCTACTCGTACTGCCGTGTGATTGGCCGCCATCTTGGACGCATTTCTTGCTGCGCAACACCTTGTCCTTTGGAGCCTGCGGCCTCAGTGCCTCCTATCTACCCTCCTAACATTTGCTGGTGGTGTATTGCTGGCGGTTGGGCACCTCGACTGGATGTCCACCAGGAACGCTATGGGGAAGGGCGACAAAACCCAGCCCAAACTGACGTTTGATCAGCGGAAAGCGAAGGGTGCTGAAGGACCGGCCCCGGATGCCTCGCCGCGACCTACTGCCTCCGAAAGCTCACTGTGTGCGGACATTCGCGAAATGCTGGTTTCGATGGAGAAAGGCTTGCAAGACAGCATGGCGGCGATTGGCACTAAAATTGATGCATTGACATACCGGATGGACCGCATATCCGAGAGAGTCGATAAGCATGCTGAACGGCTGGATATGGCGGAAAGGCGGCTGACGGAGCCGGAGGAGGCCCAGACGGAATGGGATAAAGACCGCAAGCAGTTCGGAAGGCTACTTCAAGTCATTCAAGACAAGACGGAGGACTTGGAGGCACGCTCACGGCGCTCCAACGTTCGCATTACTGGGGTGGCGGAGTCTACCAACACCGGTAAAATGGAGCTGTTCCTGGAGAAGCTGCTTCGGACCCTGTTAGGGGAGGAGGTCTTCACCCCTATGTTCATCGTCGAGAGGGCTCATCGCACTCTGGGGCCGAAGCCGCAACCAGGACTCCCACCGCGGCCGATTATTGCGAAGCTCTTGAACTATCGAGACAGGGATCTGGCGCTTCGGCTGGCGAGGGAGAAAGGAGATTTGCAATTTGAGGGCATGAATATCTCCCTCTATCCGGACTTCACGGCGAGAGTGCAGGAGGAAAGGAAGCGCTTCGCCCCATATAAAAAACAACTGAGAGACCTTGGGCTGGACTATGCCATGTTGTACCCTGCGAGACTCCGAATTAACAGGCAGGGGCATTCACACTTCTTCACCGACCCTGCGGAACTGAAAAAATCCCTGAAGGAGTGGGCTAAGGAACAACGCAACAGTCCGAGGAGTCAACGAGAGGACGCTGATGCTGCTTCTAACATGGACGGCCAGGGGTAACCGAGTGTATGGTCTCCTCCCTGGGCCGACTGTGCCCTACCAAATTTTTGACTCTTGTACAGACGCTGTGAGCCTACTGTGTCACAATTATGGGATGAGATCTTTCTAGTTACTTGCTGAACTAATAAGAGTGTACTGGGGGTTTGGTGGCAGCACGCTCTGCTGTCTGCCGGTTGCTCTGGGGAGGGCCCTCCCACGCGTGGGAGTTTTGTTCTTTGATGGTGAGGATTTGGGCTGGTGAGGGCGCCGAATGCTGGTGGGGGGCAGGGTGGTGGAGTGGCTGAGGTTTAAGGTCCTAGACCCAATCGAACTGTTGTCTGGCTGGGAACCTCTGCCCCTGCGCTTTTGGCTTTTGGCTCTTTTGAGGGCCCCTTGGGTCTGTAGAGTCAGCTGGTGGTTTCAGGGGGGGGGATGGTGGGTGGTTGTGGGACCTGTCTGACCGGGTTGGGGTTGGTCGGCTGTGGGTGGGTGGGTGGTTGTTCTATTCTTCTTTTGTTGACCATGTTGCATACGCCAATTGGGGACTGTTGGGGGGAGGGTTTTGTTCGGCCTACTACAGGACTGTGTCTGCTGTGCCACCTGTGCGAAGTTGATTCACTCACTACTCTGCAATGGTGGACGTTGAGGTTCTAGGGTCGGAGAGTGGCCCCAACTCTATCAGAATGCTAACTTGGAATGTGAGGGGGCTGAATGATTTCCGTAAACTCCGGAAGGTACTGGCATACTTACAGCGCCACCGGGTTGACCTCGCACTGCTCCAGGAGTCCCACTTGCCTCTATCTAGTCCTATGCTGTTGACCAGGGGTCTTGGGGGCGATTGTGTTGCTGCAGGGTTTACTACACATGCAAGGGGTGTGCTTACGTGGGCTAATCCCAAATCACAATTGAAACTACAGAAGATTGTTGTGGACCCGGAGGGTCGATATACCATTGCCCGTTGTGTGGGGAAAGGCCACGACTTGTTGGTTGTGAATGTGTGTGGCCCCAATTACGACACCCCTTCCTTTTATACCTCGCTAGCGGACCTATGCAGACAGTATGAGGGTTCCAGGCTGCTGTGGGGGGGCGATTTCAATTTTGTGTTGAATCCAGAGCTGGATAGGTCAGCTGGCGCTTCCAAAAGCCCGGCGGCCTCGGCATTACTCATGCAGGCGGAATTGGTGAAGCTTGATTTGTTGGATGTGTGGCGTCATAGGCACCCGGGGAAGGGTGGTTTCACTCATTACTCAGCCTCTCATAATATACACACGAGAATTGATTATTGGTTTGCCTCCCACTCCCTCCTTAATTCAGTGAAGGGATGTGCAGTATTGCCCCGCACGTTATCTGACCATTCACCACTGCTTTTGCTGCTAGAGGCACCGGCTAGAAGGATTCCCCCGTTCACTTGGAGGTTCCCCCCATATTCACTCCTGGATGAGGCTTTCAGAGGGGAATTAGCTGAGGATATAGACACTTACTTCACGACTAATGTGGGGTCGGTGGATAGTGTCCAGGTTCTTTGGGATGCGTTCAAGGTGTACATACGTGGGATGACGATGGCCAAACACTCAGGGGTGCTCAAAGCTATCAGGCAGCGATTGAAATACTTGGAAACACAGCTGTCTGATCTGGAGCGACAAACGGGGGGTGCAGTGGACACTGACTCGAATGAGAGGCTTAAAGCCCTGCTGGCGGAACTCCACGATGAGGCGGATAGGGAGATACAACATATGGGGAAGTACGCCACGGCACGCGCATACGGGGAACGGGACCGCCCTGGCTCCCTGTTGGCTAAACTGATGCGTAATAGCAGACCGCCATTGGTGATTGAGGAGTTACTAACATCTAGTGGTGAGGTGGTTACGGAGGAAAGGGATGTACTGGCGGAATTTCATGCTTATTATACCGAACTGTACAAATCACGGTCAGGTCACCTAGAGGAGGAAATAGACGACTACCTGAGCTATATCCAGATGCCCTTCCTGGCCAATTGGCAGAGAGAATTTCTTATGGCACCGTTCCAGAAAGAGGAGATTTCGGAGGCGCTGGAGGGAATGAGGTCAGGCAGCGCTCCGGGGGCTGATGGGCTTACAGTGGCCTTCTATAAGGCTTTCCAAGACAAACTTATGCCACATTTGATGCTGCTTTTTGATGACATTTGCCAACAGGGTAGTATGCCGAAATCTATGAGGGAGGCACTTCTCATTACCATCCCGAAGCCGGGGAAACCCCCCAACGAGTGTGGCTCGTATAGGCCGCTCTCCCTGATTAACGTAGATGCCAAACTATACGCAAAAGTTCTGGCTGCACGTCTGGCTCTACTTGTCCCAGATTTGGTTGCTCCGGAGCAGGCTGGGTTTGTCCCCGCTCGGAACTTGACGTATAACATCCGTACGGTGCTAGGCACCATTCAACATGTCCGGCAAGAGAATAAGGCTGTTGCTATCTTCCTGGACATGGAAAAAGCCTTTGATTCAGTGGAGTGAGCGTTTATGCTCAGGGTTCTGCGTAAGTATGGGCTGGGCAAACCTTTTTTACAGATGCTAGGGGCCTTGTACTATAAGCCGACTGCACGATTGAAGATAGGGAACTCGGTCACTGCCCCGATTGAGATCAGCAGGGGCACCCGACAGGGTTGCCCCCTCTCCCCGCTTCTGTATGCTTTAGTGGTGGAACCGCTGGCGTGCGCTATTAGGGAATACCATGGGTTTGAAGGGATCAACTTCCCTACCTATCAGATTGGCATTTCGACGTACGCTGACAATACCCTGTTATATGTTCGTGAACCAGAGGAGAACTTGGCGTCTGTCTTGCGGGAAGTGGTGAGGTTTGGAGCCCTGTCTGGATTACGGGTCAACTGGAACAAGTTTGTGGCGTTGCCTCTGACCCCGGTGACCCTCCTGTTTGACTCGGAGTACCCGCTGCAGTGGACCACGGATTCTATCCGCTACTTGGGGATCCGTGTCCACACTGATCCTGAGATACTGGTACGCGAGAACTATGGTGTTGCGTACTCTAGACTGGTGGATGATGTGGAGGTGTGGTGCAGGCTTCCGCTGTCCCTGATGGGCAGAATAGCGATAATGAAGATGGTGGTCCTCCCCAGGTTCCTCTTTCTCTTTGCTAATATCCCCGTGGTGCTTTCGAAAGCTTTTTTCCGGCAGCTCACGCAGACGCTCATCAGACTTGCGTGGGGGGGCAAACAACCGAGGGTTCAATGGCAGACTTTAATGCTCCCCTATGAACGTGGGGGCCTGGGGGCTCCAGATCTGGAGCGGTATTACAGAATAGCGCAGGGGGCTCATCTACACACTTGGATCCATGGGGACCCTGGCATCCCGCACGTGAAACTTGAGCGCCTCTTCGCGGATCCCACCCCGCTCCCGGCCACAGTATGCTGCCCTGTTGACCGTAGGGTTGGAAATTTAGACTCCATTGCAGCCACGAACCACGCTTGGCATGAGCTAGTCCGCTCCCGGGATAGCGAGCTGCTGTATTCCCCCCTCATGCGTGTGGAATGGGCGGTGTGGTTGGCCCCACTGACAGACAAGGGGGTCCTTAAGGCGTTACGGGACTTGGGCATAGAAAAGATGGGGGATTTCTTCTCGAACGACACGGTAAAGACGTTGCATCAGGTCCTGCAATCCCATCCTGGGAAGACGCTGTTGCACAGTTTCCAATATCATCGGGTCCGTAGGGTGCTACAGATGTTGCTGGGCCCGGAAATGTCGGAGCTGCAGGAGGTGCCGGAGCTTACATATGTTATCAAGAACCCATCGTCCAGTAAGTTGGTTACGAACCTTAAGAAATTGGGGGACCAGCACAAGCAGTACCCACTCTCCAAGGCCAGATTGGCTTGGCAGTGTGATCTCCAGTTGACGATCTCGGATGAGATGTGGCACTACTGTTGCACGAACACTAGAAAGATTTCACTTAATAGCAGACATCGTCTGATACATTTTAAGTATCTGCAGCGGGTCTATTACACACCGGAAAGATTGCACAGGTACGGATTGCGGGAGTCGGCGGAGTGCGAGCGGTGCCACTTTCCCTCGGCTGATTTCTTACACATGTCCTGGACTTGCCCTAGTATTCATACATTTTGGCAGGGGGTATTCTCGGAACTTAGTGTTATGTTGGGGACGGAGGTCCTGCCGTGCCCGGCTCTGGCGCTGCTGGACTTTTCCAAACCACTGCCGGTGGCAGTGCGGCGCTTGGCGGATATGGCGCTGCTGACTGCCAAGCGCCTGGTTGCGTTGTGCTGGATGAGGGGACCAATTCCTACTAAAAGGCGCTGGGAGACGGATTTACTGTATTGCTGTACACAGTCGGAGGTGTATAATGAACTGCTTCCCCCGAAGAGTCGCCCCAAGAATTTCTGGGGGCTATATAGGGAATATCAGTGTGCCAAGGGGGGCGGAGAGTCAGAACCTGAGGGGGAGGAGCTGGATGAGATACGGGAGGAAGGGGTGGCGGCGTCAGAGATTGCCATTCTACACGTTTGACTGTTCTTTTTTGTGAGGTGGTCGCCTGGTTCCTTGTTGCAGTTAGTTGTGATGTGGGGGGTGAGAGTCCCCGGGGAGGTTACACAGGGAGGGTGGTACTCGGTGACTGCCTTAGTGTGGCCCTTGCACCCTTGGGCCTATGCGTCCTTGGCTATAGGTGCATTGTTAACGTTCAGACTCAGCAGATATAGCAGGTGGGTGGGTGGACACAGGTACGGGTAGGATGGTTGTTTGGGGGGTAGGGGGTTTGTCAAGATGTGGGTTTATTGCACTTTTCTTTAGGTAACTTGTTTAAATGGTTTCGGGACTTCTTCTGCACAGTCACACTAGCTGCATTGTATTTGCACATCACTCCGTGGTCATGGGCGCCGATGCCCGGATTATCCACTCCATTCTTACTACACGGCAAAGCTATTCATGTAGAACGCTTTTTCTGTCTGCGCCGCCAGGCCTCCGGGATGCTGGCACTAAGGCTGTGTATGATGCTACTGACCACTGTGCTGGATGCTATTTACTGTTGCCGCCGGCCTCCGGGTTGTAGGCGATGAGTGCTGTGTGCTTACATCGAAGGTGCAATAAAGTACAAATTTAACAAAAAAAAAAATGAGTTTACTTCATATGTTATCTTTAGAGATCACAGCTTTAGGAAAGATCTGAAAGATGGAAGGAATTAAGAAGTATGGTTTGGTAGACGCTCAATTGTGGAGTGTTTTGAGGAGCACACAAAGAAGAAATTCTATGGGAAACAATTGTGCTTCAATGACAGCAAGAAGATAGTAGGATAGTTCTTATAAAATGTCCATGTATTGCTGCTGGGGGAACAGAACGTATATTTTGAAGGAAATGGAGGTTCTGGAGGAATGGTAGTGTAAGAGAAGCTGAATAAAGAATGGTAGAGAGAAAAAACACCTCTGCACAGGTAAGTCAGGGAAGAGATGGGAAGCTAAGAACGAGAGAAGTATAAGAAGGACATAATTGAAGTCATGAGCTTAGTCACCTGGGTCAAGTGGAGGAAGAAGGGGATAGTAATTCAAGGATAAAAGTGAAACTATGATTTCTTTGTTTAAATGTGTTTACGTTTGACAATTTAATCTCGGGCAGGCGGGCTGGAAACTCTTAAGCTGTGTGTAAGGATTTTAGGTGTGGGAAGGGTTATAGAATATTATTGTAAGAACATTGTGAGGTGTCTGTAGAGTTTGTGACTAAGTTGAAGGCTTTTTAAGAGTGTGAGCTCTGCTTGCTTCCAATAACGCAGCCTTTTCCAAAAACTCAGGTGCATCAAGAAGCATTCTGCTTCCAATGAAGAAGGGAAGGGAGAAAAACAATGAGAGCTCAGCCACTTTTAAGGGTGACTGGCAAAGCAAGCAGTAGGGTGGAAGCTCCATGGAGAAAGTTCTGCTGGGACATTCACACTACTTTCAATGTGAGTATAGTTGTAGCCCGAGATAAACGTACCTAATATCTTACTGGCATCAATGCCATTCTCTTGGCAGCTGCCCTTGATGTTCTTGATATGTGCAGTCTCCTTGAAGCTATGTGGCAGTAGTGTTAGACCTGTCAGCCATAGGGTGGATTTCCCCCAAACTTTTTGCCTTCTGTCTCCAATATTTCTGATCTCGTTTTTGCTGGCCTTAGAACTATGTGCACATTAGCACTGCTAACCAGTGCTGAAGTGCATGTGCTCCCTCCTTTAAACATGTTAAGATTGGCTTATACCGAATTGGCATCTTTAATTTACGGTACTACATGTACCCAGGGCCTGTAAATTAAATCCTACCAGTGGCCCTGCAGCAGTGATTGTGCCACCCACTTAAGTAGCCCTTTAAATATGCCCAGGCCTGTCATTGCAGCCTCTGTGTGCAGTTTATAAACTGTAATTTCGACTTGGTAAAATAAGCCTTCTGCCTGGCCCGAATGTTTCTTTTTAATACAAATAAATTACCCCTAGGGTAAGCCTCTGACATCCCAGAGAGAGGGTGCCGTGGATTTAAAAAGTTGGACATGTACTTTTAATTTATACATGTCTTGGTAGTGAAATGCACCAACATTCGTTCTTTACTGTTGCAAGACCTACCTCTCCCATAGAATAACATTGGAGTCACCTTATTGGAATATATGACGTTATCCCGCAAACTATTATCCCGCATATCATCACTCCGCATTTTTTACAATGCGGGTGCAATTTGTCCTCAATACTATCCCCCCGCAAACTTTTACTCCGCATATGACTTTACCACGCATGCCATTACAACGCAAATGCATGTGTGGTGAAGTCAAGTACTTACCCTATATATATATATATATATATTCACTGAAAAAACCATAGGTTATAGACCATATATAGTTAGGAATTCGCATTTACAAAACCTTATTTTACTCACACAAAACCATTGAAATTCCATATATAGTTAGTTGCACTAACTATATATCGCGCACCCGCAATCCACTGCTGATGATGTCACATATTACATCATTCATGACATGGTCAGTGACATCACAGATGACATCACTGATGACATTAGATGAGAAAGTGTAAGCACACAGGTTGCGATTACATCCCCCGGAAGAGGCACTCCAGAATGTTCATAACAATGATTCAAAAAGTTAATTTGTAAAGGGTTTATTCAACATTGTACCACTGTTTATAAGGCAAAGTTCGATGGTTCATATGATATTATCGCCATATCATTGAATGCAAACAAAAGGACACTCCAATGCATTTCGGGCTTCACGCCCTTTATCAAGGAGAGGCTGGAGAGAAAGGAAGAGAAAAGCCCGGGTCAGGGGGGAGTATATAGCGGATTGAGGTCATTAAAACAACAAGTGGGTGAGTATGGTGAAGCATGCCATAGGAGTGTGAGAAGGCTACTCCGTGTGACTTCATAGTAGTGCAGGTCGGATATTTATACACAAAAAGGTAGTGCAACGAAAACATGCTCAGGAGTAAATACAAAACAAGGTAAAATGCCGAGACAGTGCAACCAAATGAATAAGGAAGTGTAAAGAATTGAGTGTTTTAAACACGCGATGCCAAGCATTAAAGCGCTTCCTTAGATGTGAAGCGTGAACGTGCAGGAAACATGCCGTTTAAAAATGCAAATGCGTTACGCGGTAATATCGGGTCCAGGAGGTGGACTACCCAGTGCGTGACTATAATAGCGCGAGTGAGCTAAACGAAAAATAGTACATTGTGAGGAACTTACTCAAAACGGCGCCGTGGCGGTCACAGACGGAAGGCTTGGCAATCAGTGAAACGGCCGGTGTGAGCCCGGAGATAACTAGTGTAACATAGAAGACGGACTAGGAAAGAAAGTAAACCAGTGGGGGCCATGATGGGACAGGAAAGTATGATAGAAAACATAGAAGAGGGGTTGTGTTGATACAACAAGCAAGTGTGAAATAAACAGGAATATTAAAGGAAAATAAACAGTTTTTACACATGAAAAGACATACGATGGAGCATTAATGATTAGAATAGAAAAGGAGTAAAGAGCAATGCATAAGGCTAAAGGTAACAGCTATATTCTACTCGGTCGTTAAGTCCGTATGGCTTAAGTGTTTGTAAACGAAAGGTCCATTCTAGTTCTTTCTGCAAAAGTAATTTGCGATTGTCTACCCCTTCTCTACGGGTGACACATTCCAAAACAGTGAATTGCAGCTGTGCGATGGTATGATGAGATTCCTGGAAATGCATGGCAACGTTGGATTTTACCTGTTTGGTGCGGATATTAGATTTGTGTTCGTTAATGCGAACTTTAATCTTTCTTTCGGTTTTTCCGACATAGAGTTTTCCGCATGGACACTTCAGTGCATAGATAAGGTTCATGCTGTCACAAGTGGCATTGACACAAAGTTTGATAGCATTGCCTTTCATGGGGTGTGTTATTCGGTTGCCTCTGATAATGCAATTGCAATTGTTGCAGTTTAAGCATGGTTGTGTTCCCTTATATTTTACTGGGGTCAAAGCTTCTGTAGACAAGATTTCTTTAATGTTTTTCCCCCGTGTATGTGCGAATAAAGGAAGATCGTTAAAAATATTCCGAAAGTCTGGTTCAATTCGCAAAATAGACCAATGGTTCAATATAATTCTTTTGAACTGTTGGGTTGCCGAGGAAAATTTAGAAACAAGGACCATGCGTTGCGATGGTGGTTTAACGGTTTGAGTTAGGCTTTGTTGTCTGGTGATGTTAGTCAAGCGTGTTTCAGCAGTTTTGAGTACTTCAGTAGGATAACCTCTGTCTATGAAGCGTTGATGCATCTCTTTGATGCGGTAGTTGTAAGTGTCCTGTTCAGATACAATCCTTTTTATGCGCAGCATTTGTGAATAGGGTAAATGTTTTTTCAGGGACCCTTGGTGAAAACTTTGGAAATGCAACGTGTTGTTGCGATCCGTAGCTTTGCGATGTAAATCGGTGATGATCTTGTTGTCTTGAATTTTCACCTGCACATCGAGGAAAGATATTTCTGATTGGCTTGTCTGCCATGTAAGTTGGATGCGTGGATCCTTAGAGTTGAGATCCGTTAGTGCTGCAATCAGTTGGTCATGTGTGTTGTTCCAGAGGAAAAAAAGGTCGTCTATGTACCTTACGTACATTTTGATGTTTTGGTAGAGTCCGGGATTGTCATAAATGTAGGTTTTTTCAAATTGTTCCATATATATATTGGCGTAGGAGGGAGCCGCACAATTGCCCATCGCCATTCCCGTAAGCTGAAGATACCATTTGTCATTTTCCTGAAAGTAGCTATGGTATAATGTATAAATCATAAGTTCCATGAGGAATGTCTGCATTTTGGGATCAATCTCACTTTGGAGTAACGCTTGCTCCACTGCTTCAATACCTCCTTGATGGGGTATGGAGGTGTAAAGAGAACTGACGTCGGCTGTACATAGAATAAGTGACTCGTCATTGTTGAATCGATGCTTTTATGGCTCAGGGGAGCCAGGTAGTTACTAGGCGGCCGTAGGCCCAGAAGTTGGTCACTTTTGGAATCAGTGCTAGGTGGCAACACGTTCTCGAAGTAATGACGTAATCTAAGTTTTCTAGTGAGCTTAAAGACACTAACTTCTAACTCCAGTTGATTAGTGTGAGTTACAGGAACAAATGAGGTGCCTTTCTGAAGAAGATTCATTTGGTGTTTAGAGATAATGGTATCAGAGATGTTAATAACTAAGTTGGTTTTTTGGTCTTGAGGTCCTTCTTGGTTACAGTGCTTCGCGTGTTGGGAGGACTTTTTTCCAACGCTTTTCTTCTTGCTCCTCCGGAGTCGATGATTGTTTCTTGGCCTGTTTCTAAAAAAGGAACCGCGGAAGTTTGGTTTGGTGCACTACTAGAAGCGGATGCCTGGTCGCTTGAAGATCCCGTTGGGGCAGTGGATGTTTTTTGTGAGGGACGGTAGGATGTATCACTTCCTGAGGAGGAAGTATCGGTTTGGGTATTGTAAGGCTTATTACGTCGCCGTTGGGCATATACGTCAGCCCAAGTATACACTTCGTCAAGCTTGTAGTCAAGCGTGTCCCTTCTATATTTGCGGATCTTTCGTTCGTTTATTTCCCTTTGATGTTTGTCCAGGATAGTTTTGATGTCTTCAAGAGACGAGGTTAATTCTTCAGGAGTGAGTAGATCTTTGAGTTGACGGTCAGTTTCTTTTATTTCCGTTTCAAGCTCTTTTAGAATACTGGCCAATTCTTCGACTATCAATAAGATGAGGTCAAGACTGCACTTGTTGAGAATGCCATTCCATTTGTCTTTAAAATCTTTGGAATTCTTACAAAGGGAAGGTTTCAGAGCTATACGCAAACCGCGTGGGATTCTGAGGGCTCGATGGTATTTTAGCAGCGTGCTTGCGTGCAGTTTCTGATTGATGTGGCGTTTTGATAAATACAACAGTTGTTTGATGCATTGCTCTTTATTGCGGGTGGGTGTTGTTGGGCTAATGTCTTCTTCGATCAGTCCATAAATCCGCTGATGTTCATTTTCATCATATCCAAGGGTGTGAGCCCTAGCTTCAGTGCTTCTTGAGATTTCTTCAAATTGCATGGCGTGCTACCTGCCAGGTGGCGGGAACTGTGATATACAATAAAACGATGAGGAAGGTGCACAGCACTGGTAATACCACTCTTGTAAGTGTGTATTTACTCAGGATGGGTGCTCTCAGGGGCGGTGTTGCCGTCAAACACCATACGATAATAGATGAGAAAGTGTAAGCACACAGGTTGCGATTACATCCCCCGGAAGAGGCACTCCAGAATGTTCATAACAATGATTCAAAAAGTTAATTTGTAAAGGGTTTATTCAACATTGTACCACTGTTTATAAGGCAAAGTTCGATGGTTCATATGATATTATCGCCATATCATTGAATGCAAACAAAAGGACACTCCAATGCATTTCGGGCTTCACGCCCTTTATCAAGGAGAGGCTGGAGAGAAAGGAAGAGAAAAGCCCGGGTCAGGGGGGAGTATATAGCGGATTGAGGTCATTAAAACAACAAGTGGGTGAGTATGGTGAAGCATGCCATAGGAGTGTGAGAAGGCTACTCCGTGTGACTTCATAGTAGTGCAGGTCGGATATTTATACACGAAAAGGTAGTGCAACGAAAACATGCTCAGGAGTAAATACAAAACAAGGTAAAATGCCGAGACAGTGCAACCAAATGAATAAGGAAGTGTAAAGAATTGAGTGTTTTAAACACCCGATGCCAAGCATTAAAGCGCTTCCTTAGATGTGAAGCGTGAACGTGCAGGAAACATGCCGTTTAAAAATGCAAATGCGTTACGCGGTAATATCGGGTCCAGGAGGTGGACTACCCAGTGCGTGACTATAATAGCGCGAGTGAGCTAAACGAAAAATAGTACATTGTGAGGAACTTACTCAAAACGGCGCCGTGGCGGTCACAGACGGAAGGCTTGGCAATCAGTGAAACGGCCGGTGTGAGCCCGGAGATAACTAGTGTAACATAGAAGACGGACTAGGAAAGAAAGTAAACCAGTGGGGGCCATGATGGGACAGGAAAGTATGATAGAAAACATAGAAGAGGGGTTGTGTTGATACAACAAGCAAGTGTGAAATAAACAGGAATATTAAAGGAAAATAAACAGTTTTTACACATGAAAAGACATACGATGGAGCATTAATGATTAGAATAGAAAAGGAGTAAAGAGCAATGCATAAGGCTAAAGGTAACAGCTATATTCTACTCGGTCGTTAAGTCCGTATGGCTTAAGTGTTTGTAAACGAAAGGTCCATTCTAGTTCTTTCTGCAAAAGTAATTTGCGATTGTCTACCCCTTCTCTACGGGTGACACATTCCAAAACAGTGAATTGCAGCTGTGCGATGGTATGATGAGATTCCTGGAAATGCATGGCAACGTTGGATTTTACCTGTTTGGTGCGGATATTAGATTTGTGTTCGTTAATGCGAACTTTAATCTTTCTTTCGGTTTTTCCGACATAGAGTTTTCCGCATGGACACTTCAGTGCATAGATAAGGTTCATGCTGTCACAAGTGGCATTGACACAAAGTTTGATAGCATTGCCTTTCATGGGGTGTGTTATTCGGTTGCCTCTGATAATGCAATTGCAATTGTTGCAGTTTAAGCATGGTTGTGTTCCCTTATATTTTACTGGGGTCAAAGCTTCTGTAGACAAGATTTCTTTAATGTTTTTCCCCCGTGTATGTGCGAATAAAGGAAGATCGTTAAAAATATTCCGAAAGTCTGGTTCAATTCGCAAAATAGACCAATGGTTCAATATAATTCTTTTGAACTGTTGGGTTGCCGAGGAAAATTTAGAAACAAGGACCATGCGTTGCGATGGTGGTTTAACGGTTTGAGTTAGGCTTTGTTGTCTGGTGATGTTAGTCAAGCGTGTTTCAGCAGTTTTGAGTACTTCAGTAGGATAACCTCTGTCTATGAAGCGTTGATGCATCTCTTTGATGCGGTAGTTGTAAGTGTCCTGTTCAGATACAATCCTTTTTATGCGCAGCATTTGTGAATAGGGTAAATGTTTTTTCAGGGACCCTTGGTGAAAACTTTGGAAATGCAACGTGTTGTTGCGATCCGTAGCTTTGCGATGTAAATCGGTGATGATCTTGTTGTCTTGAATTTTCACCTGCACATCGAGGAAAGATATTTCTGATTGGCTTGTCTGCCATGTAAGTTGGATGCGTGGATCCTTAGAGTTGAGATCCGTTAGTGCTGCAATCAGTTGGTCATGTGTGTTGTTCCAGAGGAAAAAAAGGTCGTCTATGTACCTTACGTACATTTTGATGTTTTGGTAGAGTCCGGGATTGTCATAAATGTAGGTTTTTTCAAATTGTTCCATATATATATTGGCGTAAGAGGGAGCCGCACAATTGCCCATCGCCATTCCCGTAAGCTGAAGATACCATTTGTCATTTTCCTGAAAGTAGCTATGGTATAATGTATAAATCATAAGTTCCATGAGGAATGTCTGCATTTTGGGATCAATCTCACTTTGGAGTAACGCTTGCTCCACTGCTTCAATACCTCCTTGATGGGGTATGGAGGTGTAAAGAGAACTGACGTCGGCTGTACATAGAATAAGTGACTCGTCATTGTTGAATCGATGCTTTTATGGCTCAGGGGAGCCAGGTAGTTACTAGGCGGCCGTAGGCCCAGAAGTTGGTCACTTTTGGTTTCAGTGCTAGGTGGCAACACGTTCTCGAAGTAATGACGTAATCTAAGTTTTCTAGTGAGCTTAAAGACACTAACTTCTAACTCCAGTTGATTAGTGTGAGTTACAGGAACAAATGAGGTGCCTTTCTGAAGAAGATTCATTTGGTGTTTAGAGATAATGGTATCAGAGATGTTAATAACTAAGTTGGTTTTTTGGTCTTGAGGTCCTTCTTGGTTACAGTGCTTCGCGTGTTGGGAGGACTTTTTTCCAACGCTTTTCTTCTTGCTCCTCCGGAGTCGATGATTGTTTCTTGGCCTGTTTCTAAAAAAGGAACCGCGGAAGTTTGGTTTGGTGCACTACTAGAAGCGGATGCCTGGTCGCTTGAAGATCCCGTTGGGGCAGTGGATGTTTTTTGTGAGGGACGGTAGGATGTATCACTTCCTGAGGAGGAAGTATCGGTTTGGGTATTGTAAGGCTTATTACGTCGCCGTTGGGCATATACGTCAGCCCAAGTATACACTTCGTCAAGCTTGTAGTCAAGCGTGTCCCTTCTATATTTGCGGATCTTTCGTTCGTTTATTTCCCTTTGATGTTTGTCCAGGATAGTTTTGATGTCTTCAAGAGACGAGGTTAATTCTTCAGGAGTGAGTAGATCTTTGAGTTGACGGTCAGTTTCTTTTATTTCCGTTTCAAGCTCTTTTAGAATACTGGCCAATTCTTCGACTATCAATAAGATGAGGTCAAGACTGCACTTGTTGAGAATGCCATTCCATTTGTCTTTAAAATCTTTGGAATTCTTACAAAGGGAAGGTTTCAGAGCTATACGCAAACCGCGTGGGATTCTGAGGGCTCGATGGTATTTTAGCAGCGTGCTTGCGTGCAGTTTCTGATTGATGTGGCGTTTTGATAAATACAACAGTTGTTTGATGCATTGCTCTTTATTGCGGGTGGGTGTTGTTGGGCTAATGTCTTCTTCGATCAGTCCATAAATCCGCTGATGTTCATTTTCATCATATCCAAGGGTGTGAGCCCTAGCTTCAGTGCTTCTTGAGATTTCTTCAAATTGCATGGCGTGCTACCTGCCAGGTGGCGGGAACTGTGATATACAATAAAACGATGAGGAAGGTGCACAGCACTGGTAATACCACTCTTGTAAGTGTGTATTTACTCAGGATGGGTGCTCTCAGGGGCGGTGTTGCCGTCAAACACCATACGATAATAGATGAGAAAGTGTAAGCACACAGGTTGCGATTACATCCCCCGGAAGAGGCACTCCAGAATGTTCATAACAATGATTCAAAAAGTTAATTTGTAAAGGGTTTATTCAACATTGTACCACTGTTTATAAGGCAAAGTTCGATGGTTCATATGATATTATCGCCATATCATTGAATGCAAACAAAAGGACACTCCAATGCATTTCGGGCTTCACGCCCTTTATCAAGGAGAGGCTGGAGAGAAAGGAAGAGAAAAGCCCGGGTCAGGGGGGAGTATATAGCGGATTGAGGTCATTAAAACAACAAGTGGGTGAGTATGGTGAAGCATGCCATAGGAGTGTGAGAAGGCTACTCCGTGTGACTTCATAGTAGTGCAGGTCGGATATTTATACACGAAAAGGTAGTGCAACGAAAACATGCTCAGGAGTAAATACAAAACAAGGTAAAATGCCGAGACAGTGCAACCAAATGAATAAGGAAGTGTAAAGAATTGAGTGTTTTAAACACCCGATGCCAAGCATTAAAGCGCTTCCTTAGATGTGAAGCGTGAACGTGCAGGAAACATGCCGTTTAAAAATGCAAATGCGTTACGCGGTAATATCGGGTCCAGGAGGTGGACTACCCAGTGCGTGACTATAATAGCGCGAGTGAGCTAAACGAAAAATAGTACATTGTGAGGAACTTACTCAAAACGGCGCCGTGGCGGTCACAGACGGAAGGCTTGGCAATCAGTGAAACGGCCGGTGTGAGCCCGGAGATAACTAGTGTAACATAGAAGACGGACTAGGAAAGAAAGTAAACCAGTGGGGGCCATGATGGGACAGGAAAGTATGATAGAAAACATAGAAGAGGGGTTGTGTTGATACAACAAGCAAGTGTGAAATAAACAGGAATATTAAAGGAAAATAAACAGTTTTTACACATGAAAAGACATACGATGGAGCATTAATGATTAGAATAGAAAAGGAGTAAAGAGCAATGCATAAGGCTAAAGGTAACAGCTATATTCTACTCGGTCGTTAAGTCCGTATGGCTTAAGTGTTTGTAAACGAAAGGTCCATTCTAGTTCTTTCTGCAAAAGTAATTTGCGATTGTCTACCCCTTCTCTACGGGTGACACATTCCAAAACAGTGAATTGCAGCTGTGCGATGGTATGATGAGATTCCTGGAAATGCATGGCAACGTTGGATTTTACCTGTTTGGTGCGGATATTAGATTTGTGTTCGTTAATGCGAACTTTAATCTTTCTTTCGGTTTTTCCGACATAGAGTTTTCCGCATGGACACTTCAGTGCATAGATAAGGTTCATGCTGTCACAAGTGGCATTGACACAAAGTTTGATAGCATTGCCTTTCATGGGGTGTGTTATTCGGTTGCCTCTGATAATGCAATTGCAATTGTTGCAGTTTAAGCATGGTTGTGTTCCCTTATATTTTACTGGGGTCAAAGCTTCTGTAGACAAGATTTCTTTAATGTTTTTCCCCCGTGTATGTGCGAATAAAGGAAGATCGTTAAAAATATTCCGAAAGTCTGGTTCAATTCGCAAAATAGACCAATGGTTCAATATAATTCTTTTGAACTGTTGGGTTGCCGAGGAAAATTTAGAAACAAGGACCATGCGTTGCGATGGTGGTTTAACGGTTTGAGTTAGGCTTTGTTGTCTGGTGATGTTAGTCAAGCGTGTTTCAGCAGTTTTGAGTACTTCAGTAGGATAACCTCTGTCTATGAAGCGTTGATGCATCTCTTTGATGCGGTAGTTGTAAGTGTCCTGTTCAGATACAATCCTTTTTATGCGCAGCATTTGTGAATAGGGTAAATGTTTTTTCAGGGACCCTTGGTGAAAACTTTGGAAATGCAACGTGTTGTTGCGATCCGTAGCTTTGCGATGTAAATCGGTGATGATCTTGTTGTCTTGAATTTTCACCTGCACATCGAGGAAAGATATTTCTGATTGGCTTGTCTGCCATGTAAGTTGGATGCGTGGTAAAATCCAACGTTGCCATGCATTTCCAGGAATCTCATCATACCATCGCACAGCTGCAATTCACTGTTTTGGAATGTGTCACCCGTAGAGAAGGGGTAGACAATCGCAAATTACTTTTGCAGAAAGAACTAGAATGGACCTTTCGTTTACAAACACTTAAGCCATACGGACTTAACGACCGAGTAGAATATAGCTGTTACCTTTAGCCTTATGCATTGCTCTTTACTCCTTTTCTATTCTAATCATTAATGCTCCATCGTATGTCTTTTCATGTGTAAAAACTGTTTATTTTCCTTTAATATTCCTGTTTATTTCACACTTGCTTGTTGTATCAACACAACCCCTCTTCTATGTTTTCTATCATACTTTCCTGTCCCATCATGGCCCCCACTGGTTTACTTTCTTTCCTAGTCCGTCTTCTATGTTACACTAGTTATCTCCGGGCTCACACCGGCCGTTTCACTGATTGCCAAGCCTTCCGTCTGTGACCGCCACGGCGCCGTTTTGAGTAAGTTCCTCACAATGTACTATTTTTCGTTTAGCTCACTCGCGCTATTATAGTCACGCACTGGGTAGTCCACCTCCTGGACCCGATATTACCGCGTAACGCATTTGCATTTTTAAACGGCATGTTTCCTGCACGTTCACGCTTCACATCTAAGGAAGCGCTTTAATGCTTGGCATCGCGTGTTTAAAACACTCAATTCTTTACACTTCCTTATTCATTTGGTTGCACTGTCTCGGCATTTTACCTTGTTTTGTATTTACTCCTGAGCATGTTTTCGTTGCACTACCTTTTCGTGTATAAATATCCGACCTGCACTACTATGAAGTCACACGGAGTAGCCTTCTCACACTCCTATGGCATGCTTCACCATACTCACCCACTTGTTGTTTTAATGGCCTCAATCCGCTATATACTCCCCCCTGACCCGGGCTTTTCTCTTCCTTTCTCTCCAGCCTCTCCTTGATAAAGGGCGTGAAGCCCGAAATGCATTGGAGTGTCCTTTTGTTTGCATTCAATGATATGGCGATAATATCATATGAACCATCGAACTTTGCCTTATAAACAGTGGTACAATGTTGAATAAACCCTTTACAAATTAACTTTTTGAATCGTTGTTATGAACATTCTGGAGTGCCTCTTCCGGGGGATGTAATCGCAACCTGTGTGCTTACACTTTCTCATCTATTATCGTATGGTGTTTGACGGCAACACCGCCCCTGAGAGCACCCATCCTGAGTAAATACACACTTACAAGAGTGGTATTACCAGTGCTGTGCACCTTCCTCATCGTTTTATTGTATATCACTGATGACATCTCAAATGACATCACTGATGACATCACTGATGACAACATCCAGTGACTGTATGTTTCTGTAAAGTTAAAATATGTCTTACATATTGAAGAATGAGTGGATGTATAAGTGTCTGGATGAAGGATTTAGTAGGTGCATGACTGACTGTATGAGTGAGTGATTAAATGTGTCTCACTGAGTGCATGGGTTAGTGACTAAACTGTCTTAATTTGTGCATCATTATGTCTGTTGTTCTGTAAACTGTTGCATGTGTTGATAAGTAGCTATATGAGTAACTATATGGGTTATTGATTGGTTGCCCAAGTATTTGTATGGGAGACTGAGTGTGTGTGTGGGTGGCTGGGAGGTGTATGACTCTGTGCATAGATGTGTGAGCAGTTGATTCACTAGATGTATGGTTTCAAAAGTGCATGTGGAAACAGCTGTATGGGCGGTTGACTGTGTGCATGAGTGTATTGGTGAGTGAATGGATATCTCAGTGATACATGTCAAAGTAAGTACATATGTAAAACACAGTACATGTGAGAGTTGACATATATAAATAACTGTGCATAAGAGCCAGTGAATGTGTGAGTGGCTGTATGGGTCATTGTGAACTTGTATCAGGGATTGTATAAGAGAGTAAATATGTGTTAGTATATGTTTGAATAAGTGAAGTTTGTATAACTGTATAGTTGAGGAAATGGAGGTGTGATTGATTCTTTACATGACTGACTAGGTGTGTGAGTAACTCCATGGATGAGTGACAGTCTGTGAGTGTCTGTTTACACTGATTGTATCTAAGGTTATATTAGAGTCTGAAGAGGTTCATCGTATTATCACATGAATGATATCATCAGTGATGTGATCAGTAATGTCAAATGAGATGTCATCAGTGATGTCATCAGTGATGTCATTTGAGATGTCATCAGTGATGTCATTTGAGATGTCATCAGTGATGTCATCAGTGATGTCACTGACCATGTCATGAATGATGTAATATGTGACATCATCAGCAGTGGATTGCGGGTGCGCGATATATAGTTAGTGCAACTAACTATATATGGAATTTCAATGGTTTTGTGTGAGTAAAATAAGGTTTTGTAAATGCGAATTCCTAACTATATATGGTCTATAACCTATGGTTTTTTCAGTGAATTTTCAAGGTTTTGTAAATGCTAATTCCTAACTATATATGGTCTATAACCTATGGTTTTTTCAGTGAATTTTCAAGGTTTTGTAAATGCTAATTCCTAACTATATATGGTCTATAGCCTATGGTTTTTTCAGTGAATATATATATATACATACATATATAAACATATATCATCTGTATATCTATATAAATACAAACATAAATGCATGCATACATATACTTATATGCATACAGATGCATGTTATTTACATGAAAGTTGAAAAAACACTAATAAAAGCAAAGCTAAAAAGCCACCTCATTACAAACAGAATGGCTTTAACTTAAACGAGGGAGAGATCTATTGCATTTTCAATGCTTGTTTACTTTGGTTCAATCAAGAAGGCATTCAGATGTGTCACACATTTGCCATAAATTCTGAATGTTAGCACTCTAGTTGCACATTAGATCACTGTAGTAAAGCTACTGCTCACCAGGGACGTCTGCTGCTGGTATTCAAAGTGCATGTTTCAGTCTGCATGTCAGAATTTTTTTAATGAAATAGAAGAGGATTTGAGAAGTCACTCAAAATGATCCCTAATTTTTCTTTCTGAAGCACTAATCATACTTTCTATGGCAAAATTAACCCCCTCATGTTGTTCCTTTTTAAATTGAGTGTTTTCAGACTTACCACTTCATTCCAATCAAGATGGCTTCTGGTGTGCCATACTTTTGTCATAAGTAAGACTGTTAGCGCTCTAGTTGTTCTTTAGAACACTCTGGGACATTCTGTCATTGGGCTATACTTGGGGTACATCTGGGTGATATTTGGGCTACGTTTAGGCTCTTTTGTCTCTGGTGGCCATCTTGGGAGACTGTACGTCAGAATGTTTTAATGAAATTGAAGAGGGTTTGAGAAGTCACTCAAAATGTGCCCTAATTTTTCTTTCTGCAGCACTAATCATAATTCATATGGCAAAATATACCCCCTCATTTTGTTCCTTTTTAAATTAAATGTTTTAAGAGTTACCACTTTATTCCAATCAAGATGGCTTCAGGTGTGCCATACCTTTGTAATAAGTAGGACTGTTAGCGCTCTAGTTGTTCTTTAGAACACTCTGGGACATTCTGTCATTGGGCTATACTTGGGCTACATTTGGGTGATATTTGGGCTACATTTGGGCTCTTTTGTCTCTGGTGGCCATTTTGGGAGACTGCATGTCAGAATTTTTTAATGAAATAGAAGAGGATTTGAAAAGTCACTCAAAATGTGCCCTAATTTTTCTTTCTGCAGCACTAATAATACCTTCTATTGCATAATATACCCCCTCATTTTGTTCCTTTTTAAATTAAATGTTTTAAGAGTTACCACTTTATTCCCATCAAGATGGCTTCAGGTGTGCCATACCTTTGTAATAAGTAGGACTGTTAGCGCTCTAGTTGTTCTTTAGAACACTCTGGGACATTCTGTCATTGGGCTATACTTGGGCTACATCTGGGTGATATTTGGGCTACATTTGGGCTCTTTTGTCTCTGGTGGCCATTTTGGGAGACTGCATGTCAGAATTTTTTAATGAAATAGAAGAGGATTTGAAAAGTCACTCAAAATGTGCCCTAATTTTTCTTTCTGCAGCACTAATAATACCTTCTATTGCATAATATACCCCCTCATTTTGTTCCTTTTTAAATTAAATGTTTTAAGAGTTACCACTTTATTCCCATCACGATGGCTCCAGGTGTGCTATACCTTTGTAATAAGTAGGACTGTTAGCGCTCTAGTTGTTCTTTAGAACACTCTGGGACATTCTGTCATTGGGCTATACTTGGGCTACATCTGGGTGATATTTGGGCTACATTTGGGCTCTTTTGTCTCTGGTGGCCATTTTGGGAGACTGCATGTCAGAATGTTTTAATGAAATAGAAAAGGATTTGAGAAGTCACTCAAAATGTGCCCTAATTTTTCATTCTGCAGCACTAATCATACTTTCTATGGAAAATATACCCCCTCATGTTGTTTCTTTTTAAATTAAATGTTTTAAGAGTTACCACTTTATTCCAATCAAGATGGCTTCAGGTGTGCCATACCTTTTTAATAAGTAGGACTGTTAGCGCTCTAGTTGTTCTTTAGAACACTCTGGGACATTCTGTCATTGGGCAATACTTGGGCTACATCTGGGTGATATTTGGGCTACATTTGGGCTCTTTTGTCTCTGGTGGTCATTTTGGGAGACTGCATGTCAGAATGTTTTAATGAAATAGAAAAGGATTTGAGAAGTCACTCAAAATGTGCCCTAATTTTTCATTCTGCAGCACTAATCATACTTTCTATGGCAAAATATACCCCCTCATGTTGTTTCTTTTTAAATTAAATGTTTTAAGAGTTACCACTTTATTCCAATCAATTTGGCTTCAGGTGTGCCATACCTTTGTAATAAGTAGGACTGTTAGCGCTGTAGTTGTTCTTTAGAACACTCTAGGAGGCTGCAGTAGAACACAAAGGAATGAACTGACAGTCTCTGTCCTTGTTGGATGTACATGTTTTACTGAGAATGTCAGACTTCATTTTCACATGACTGAGAAAGATAATGTGAATTTACAGAAAATATGCTTTCAGTTTAGCTTATAGATCCCCTTCCAAACCACTGTGGGAAAATCATGAGATATTAGTTTTCTTTCAAACAATATTCATGATATCACAGCAGAAGGTTTTTTCACATGGTAAAATCACCTTAGAACCCACCACAATTCCTAAAACGAGTATGGTACCATCAACAAATGATTTATAATGTAACTAAAGTCCTAAAACCCTCTATTAACTACAATGCTTTTTAATGAGGTGCTATCGTGTATATTGGTCCCAAGATGGCTGCCAACACTTCTTGGATGAAGTGCTGACAGCCAATCAGATCAGATGTGTGGTTAGGCTCCGCC